>NC_053389.1:485836303-486436303 GCF_905171765.1 Bufo bufo
GCAGGCATTGATTCTGCTGAGTTTCAGCTTTTGTTAGATACATAAGTATTCACAGTAGTGTGGTAAATAGTGAATTGACATCAGCATGTGTGATATGTATCCAGTATTAGTGGTATATGTGTTGCATATGTCCAGTGTTAGTCGTGTTTGTGGCATGTATTCTAAGTCAGAGCTTGGAGGCATATGTATTCACTGTGTGCTTAGCCCAGGCGTAAGTGACACAGTATGTGCCACATGAGCCCATCATGAATGGAGTGTCTAGCATGTATTCTATGTCTCAGGACGCCATGCATATTCACTGTGTAGCCAGTGCTCTACTCTATTGATGACCAAGGCATGCTATGCTAGTTGTGTAATGCCGTGTTCTAGTTCACTTAATATTAGAAGTACATGATACACAACTAGAATAGTATTATATGGTGTAGTATATCAACAGAATAGCATACCATCTGAACAAAAAGTGATTGCTACATTCTGTACCCAATGTGTGAATGGTGTTCTGCATGTGTCTAGCATGAATAAGGTGTATGGTATGTGTCCTGAATGTTAGGATCACATATGCAGCATGTATACTGTGTGAATGGTGCATGGGTTGCATATACCCATCCAGGAAGTGGTGCATGTGTGGTATATGTCTCATGTGTAAGAGGTACATGGAAAGTATGTCTCCTTGTGGGTGATAAGTGTATGTTTTCAGTATGTGGTTTGTTTATGTGTCCAATACAGGGAGTGCAGAATTATTAGGCAAGTTGTATTTTTGAGGATTAATTTTATTATTGAACAACAACCATGTTCTCAAAGAACCCAAAAAACTCATTAATATCAAAGCTGAATATTTTTGGAAGTAGTTTTTAGTTTGTTTTTAGTTTTAGCTATTTTAGGGGGATATCTGTGTATGCAGGTGACTATTACTGTGCATAATTATTAGGCAACTTAACAAAAAACTAATATATACCCATTTCAATTATTTATTTTTACCAGTGAAACCAATATAACATCTCAACATTCACAAATATACATTTCTGACATTCAAAAACAAAACAAAAACAAATCAGTGACCAATATAGCAACCTTTCTTTGCAAGGACACTCAAAAGCCTGCCATCCATGGATTCTGTCAGTGTTTTGATCTGTTCACCATCAACATTGCGTGCAGCAGCAACCACAGCCTCCCAGACACTGTTCAGAGAGGTGTACTGTTTTCCCTCATTTGATGATGGACCACAGGTTCTCAATGGGGTTCAGATCAGGTGAACAAGGAGGCCATGTCATTAGATTTTCTTCTTTTATACCCTTTCTTGCCAGCCACGCTGTGGAGTACTTGGACGCGTGTGATGGAGCATTGTCCTGCATGAAAATCATGTTTTTCTTGAAGGATGCAGACTTCTTCCTGTACCACTACTTGAAGAAGGTATCTTCCAAAAACTGGCAGTAGGACTGGGAGTTGAGCTTGACTCCATCCTCAACCCGAAAAGGCCCCACAAGCTCATCTTTGATGATACCAGCCCAAACCAGTACTCCACCTCCACCTTGCTGGCGTCTGAGTCGGACTGGAGCTTTCTGCCCTTTACCAATCCAGCCACGGGCCCATCCATCTGGCCCATCAAGACTCACTCTCATTTCATCAGTCCATAAAACCTTAGAAAAATCAGTCTTGAGATATTTCTTGGCCCAGTCTTGACGTTTCAGCTTGTGTGTCTTGTTCAGTGGTGGTCGTCTTTCAGCCTTTCTTACCTTGGCCATGTCTCTGAGTATTGCACACCTTGTGCTTTTGGGCACTCCAGAGATGTTGCAGCTCTGAAATATGGCCAAACTGGTGGCAAGTGGCGTCTTGGCAGCTGCACGCTTGACTTTTCTCAATTCATGGGCAGTTATTTTGTGCCTTGGTTTTTCCACACGCTTCTTGCGACCCTGTTGACTATTTTGAATGAAACGCTTGATTGTTCGATGATCACGCTTCAGAAGCTTTGCAATTTTAAGAGTGCTGCATCCCTCTGCAAGATATCTCACTATTTTTGACTTTTCTGAGCCTGTCAAGTCCTTCTTTTGACCCATTTTGCCAAAGGAAAGGAAGTTGCCTAATAATTATGCACACCTAATATAGGGTGTTGATGTCATTAGACCACACCCCTTCTCATTACAGAGATGCACATCACCTAATATGCTTAATTGGTAGTAGGCTTTCGAGCCTATACAGCTTGGAGTAAGACAACATGCATAAAGAGGATGATGTGGTCAAAATACTCATTTGCCTAATAATTCTGCACGCAGTGTATATGTAATATTTTGCTATTATTTTATGAGAAAATAATATAATATTGTTTTATTTGTTTTATTGGGATAGAAATCCACTGTTGGACTGTATTAGGTAATTAGGAGAATGGATACTGAGGTTAGGTAAAGGCTAGAGATGAGCAAATTTTTCAAAGATTCGATTCGTCCGATTCGCCGAATTTTTCAGAAAAATTAGTTTCAATCTGAATTTATTTGCGGTGAATAAAAAACTGCTATTTCCTGGCTGTAGATAGCCTTTATAGGGGTGTAGAACACTGTGCCTTCCAGTAACACGCATAGGGAGTCTGCTGTGGTAGTGAAACAATACTGTGAGTCAGAATGACATGCAGATGACAGGTGTTGCTCTTAGAATCACAGCATACTTCACTTATTTGGGCGGTCACGGGGCCAAAACTGACCATATAACTCAAGTATCAACTCAGCCTAACAGTTAGATGTTAGATTTAAGAAGAAGTGCACTGCTTTTACACCCTCGTCAGCTGATTCCACATAGATGTCTACAGAACCTGTTCTATTATGCCCATAAAATTAGAGCCCCCCCCAGACAGAGTGGAGAGGGTGTCAGCAGTAAGTTTGTATTGACGTCACTGATTATTTCGCCCTTCCTCTGATCCTTCACAGCAATAACCCCTCAAAAAACGGATCCTGTCTGTTGAGCATTTGCCTTCACTTGGTCAGCATTTGGTCAGTAATCCATCAGTATTGCTAATGACAAAAAAAACAGGAGTGGATCTAAAACTGAGATGACATGTGAACCGAATATTTGCATGTCTTCTGTGTTTTCTAGCCACTCTTGCTTTTGGCTACCAAATCATGTCAATTCAAATGGGACCATACAGGCCTTAAAGCAGCTACACAGACAGGATATGTTGTGCATCTCATTTTTCCTTCCTTTTGACAGATCAGAAGTGTCAAATAATTGATCAGCCAGCATGAGAAGCCCACAGAGTGTACCTATGACATATTGGTGAGGTGGAAGCAGCATTACAAGAAGGCCACCGAGTGGCACAATGACCGAGTCTGCAGGTGGCGGCAGCATAAGGTGACCACAGAGCGGCACAATGACAGAGTCTGGAGGTGGCAGCAGCATGAGTAGGCCACAGAGTGGCACAATCACTGAGTCTGGAGGTGGCAGCAGCATGAATAGGCCACAGAGTGGCACAATTACCAAGTCTGGAGGTGGCAGCAGCATGAGTAGCCACAGAGTGGCACAATGATTGAGTCTGGAGGTGGCAGTAGCATGTGGAAGCCACAGAATGGCACAACAACAGAGTCTGGAGGTGGCAGCAGCATGAGTAGGCCACAGAGTGGCACAATGACAGAGACTGGAGTTGGCAGGAGCATGAGTAGGTCACAGAGTGGCACAATGACAGAGTCTGGAGGTGGCAGCAGCATGAGTAGGCCACAGAATGGCACAATGACAGAGTGTCGATTGACCAAGATACTTCTGGGAGAACCTGCCTGGCATGAACAAGCTTCTAGTAGCTACAGACAATCAGAAGACAAAGCGTAAAGATAGCTTTGAGCTCGGAAGAGTCCACAGAATGGCACAATGATAGAGTGTCGCTTGACCAAGATACTTCTGGGGGAACCTGCCTGGCATGAACAGGCTTTTAGTAGCTGCAGACAATGAGAAGACGAAGCGTAAAGATAGCTTTGAGCCCGGAAGAGTCGCAAAGTTTATCAAGATATGTCACTAAAGATTTTACCGCAGATAACCGCAGCGCTGACTGCAGAATAAATGTTGTTTTTCGACCGAAATACTTCAATAAAAAAATTTCCGCATATTACTACTGCGCTGAACACTGAATAAAATTTGTTTTTAACCTAAATAAGTCACCAAAGATTTTACAGCATATAACTGAAGCACTAAACGCTGAATACAATTTGCTTTTCCACCTAAATAAGTCATACAAGATTTTACTGCATATAACTGCAGCACTGAACGCTGAAAAAAAAAAAAAGTTTTTCCACCAAAATAAGTCACAATAGATTTTCCTGGATATAACTGCAGCGCTGAAGGCTGAATAAAATTTATTTTTCCACCGAAATAAGTCACAAAAGATTTTACTGCATATAATGGAGGACGGAGATGGAGAGGGTCTTCGGATTACCCCCCACACTATACGGACATCTCAGAAATGAACCGCTGCTCCCGACAGCAGCTCCTGGGAAGGTCATGGAGCTTCCCGGTCATCCGACATCTATTCGCTCCGCTGAAGGATTATTTTTAAAGTGTGCAGAAGACACACAGGGCCCCCATGCTGCAGATTTATCAGGGAGACATCATGGAGATTTTACCGCATATTACTACAGCGCTGAACACTAAATAAAATTAGTTTTTCGACCGCAATACATCAATAAAGATTTTACCACATATAATTGCAGCGCAGAACGCTGAATAAATTCAGTTTTTCGACCGAAATATGTCTCAAAAGATTTTACCGGATATAACTGTAGCGCTAAAAGGTGATTACAATTTGTTTTTTCACCTAAATACATCACAAAAGATTTTACCGCATATTACTACAGCGCTGAACGCTGAACAAGATTTGTTTTTCCACCGAAATACATTACAAAAGATTTTACCACATATAACTGCAGCGCTGAAAGCTGATTACAATTTGTATTTCCACCGAAATACGTCCCAAAAGTTTTTACCACATATAACTTTGACCGAAATACGTCAATAAAGATTTTACCACATATAAAGGAGCATGTAAATGTAGAGGGTCTTCAGATTCCCCCAGCACTATACGGACGTCTTAAAAATGAACCGCTGCTTCTGACAGCAGCTCCAGGAAAGGTCATGGAGCATCCCAGGCATCCGACATCTATTCGCCCCACTGAAGGATTATTGTGAAAGTGTTTAGAAGCCACACGGGGCCCCCACGCTGCAGATTTATCACGGAGACATCATGGAGATTTTACTGCATATTAACTCAGTGCTGAACACTGAATAAAATATGTTTTTCGAACGCAATACTTCAATAAAGATTTTACCACATATAATTGCAGCGCTGTACGCTGAATAAATTTTGTTTTTTGACCGAAATACGTCACAAAAGATTTTACCGCATATAACTGTAGCGCTGAATGCTGATTACTATTTGTTTTTCTACCGAAATACATAAAAAAAGATTTTAACGCATATTACTACAGCACTGAACGCTGAGTAAGATTTGTTTTTCCACCGAAACACGTCACAAAAGATTTTATTACATATAATTGCAGTGCTGAACGCTGAATCTAATTTATTTTTCCACCAAAATATGTCCCAAAAGTTTTTACCACATATAACTTCGACCGAAATACGTCAAAGATTTTACCACATATAACGGAGCACGGAGACGGAGAGGGTCTTCAGATTCCCACGGCACTATACGGACGTCTTAAAAATGAACCGCTGCTTCTGACAGCAGCTCCAGGAAAGGTCATAAAGCATCCCAGGCATCTGACATCTATTCGCCCCACTGAAGGATTATTGTGAAAGTGTGTAGAAGCCACATGGGGCCCCCATGCTGCAGATTTATCACGGAGACATCATGGAGATTTTACCGCATATTAACGCAGTGCTGAACACTGAATAAAATATGTTTTTTGAATGCAATACTTCAATAAACATTTTACCACATATAATTGCAGCGCTGAACGCTGAATAAATTTTGTTTTTCGACCGAAATACGTCAATAAATATTTTACCACATATAACGGAGCACGGAGATGGAGAGGGTCTTCAGATTCCCACGGCACTATACGGACGTCTCAAAAATGAACTGCTGCTCCCGAAAGCAACTCCAGGGAAGGTCATGGAGCGATCCAGGCATCCGGCATCTATTCGCCCTGCTGAAGGATCATTGTGAAAGTGTGTAGAAGCCACATGGGGCCCCCATGCTGCAGATTTATCATGGAGACATCATGCAGATTTTACTGCACATAACCACAGCGCTGACCGCTGAATAAATTTTGTTTTTCGACCAAATTACTTCAATAAAGATTTTACCGCATATAACCGCAGCGCTGAACACTGAATTAATTTAGTTTTTTCACCCTTAATACTTCAATAAATATTTTACCACATAATACTACAGCGCTGAGCAATTTTTTTTTTTACCAAAATAAGTCGCAAAAGATTTTGCCGCATATAACTGCAGCACTGAACGCTGAATACAATTTGTTTTTCCACTGAAATACGGTAAGTCATACAAGATTTTACTGCATATAACTGCAGCGCTGAATAAAATGTGTTTTTCCCTTGAAAGAGGTCACAAAAGATTTTACTGCATATAACGGAGCACGGAGATGGAGAGGGTCTTCGGATTCCCCCCGCACTATACGGACATCTCAAAAATGAACCACTGCTCCTGACAGCAGCTCCTGGGAAGGCCATGGAGCTTCATGGTCATCCGACATCTATTCGCTCCGCTAAAGGATTATTGTAAAAGTGTGTAGAAGTCACACGGGGCCCCCACACTGCAGATTTATCATGGAGACATAATGGAGATTTTACCACATATAACCGCAGCGCTGACCCCTGAATGAATTTAGTTTTTCCAACGAAATGCGTCAATAAAGATTTTACCACAAATATTACTGCAGCGCTGAACTCTGAATATATTTAGTTTTTTGACCGAAAGTTTTTACCACATATAACTGCAAGTGAACGCTGAATATATTTTGTACTGAAATAATGACTGCAGAAGTGAAATGCGTATATATTTTTATTTTTGTACTGAAAAAGGCCAGTAAACACTTTTAGCAGAAATAAATGCACCAATGATGTGCGTATATTTTTTTCCTTTTTGTACTGAAATAGGACACTGAACGCTTTCACCACATATAACTGCAGCAGTGAAATGCATATATATTTTTCCTTTTTGGACTGAAATAGGCCACTAAATGCTTTCAACATAAATAACTGCCAAAGTGATCTGAGAATATATTTTTCTCTTTGTACTGAAATTTAAAGTAACACATATAACCGCCGCACTGACTGACTGCTACCGCTGCTACTTCCGTGAACCCCTGCACCACTACTTCCCGGGCAGGTAGGCTGCTGCAAAGCTGTTGGTCTACCCCAGGCACGTTTGGCTCCCGACTTCCCACTGCTGTCACCCTGCTAACTCCCAGCCATGCTTTCAACACATACTGTATAACCACTGATGTAAACTGAGAATCGATTATTCTTTTTCTACTAAAATAGGCCAATAAACACTTTTAGCAGAAATAAATGCACCAGTGAAGTGCGTATATATTTTTCTTTCTGTACTGAAATAGGCCACTAAACCTTTTTGCCACAAATAACTGCACCAGTGAAGTACGTATATTTTTTTTCCTTCTATTATGAAATAGGCCACTGAACGCTTTTGCCACAAATAAGTTCACCAGCGAAGTACGTATATTTTTATTTCTGTACTGAAATAGGCCACTGAATGCTTTTGCCACAAATAAGTGCACCAGTGCAGTACGTATATATATTTTTTTCTTTCTGTATGCTTTTAACAAATATAACCGCAGACGTGAACTGAGAATATAAAATTCTTTCTGTACTGAAATAGGCCAGTAAACTCTTTCAGCAGAAATAAATGCACCAGTAAAGTGCGTATATTTTTTTCTTTCTGTAAGGAAATAGTCCACTAAACGGTTTTGCCACAAATAAGTGCAGCAGTGAAGTGCATATATTTTTTCTTTCTATAATGAAATACTGTAGGCCACTAAACCCTTTTCCCACAATTAACTGAACCAGTAAAGTGCGTATATTTTTTTCTTTCTATAATGAAATAGGCCACTCAACGCTATTGCCACAAAAAAATGCACCAGTGAAGTGCGTATATTTTTTTCTTTCCGTACGCTTTAAACACATATAAGCACCGACGTGAACTGAGAATAAATTTTTCTCTTTGTACTGAAATAGGCCAGTAAACACTTTCAAGACATATAACTGCAGAAATGAACTAAGAACATATTTTTCTTTTTGTACTGAAATAGACTAGTAAATGGAGATGGCCTTTCGGTTCGCTCGGCGATCGTTTTGCAGCAAACTCGCCGAACATGCGAAAATATGGTGATATTCGCAAGTGCCATATTTTTTTCCATAACGCCGAACTTTGACCCATCACACATCCATCAGGTGGGACAGGACAGCCAATATAGAAAGTATATTATAGTGCATTTGTATTGGGCAGCAGTTGTGTGCGGATCTGCTGCGATACTGCAGCTAGATAGAGGAACAAAGGCTATTGGAGTAACTAATTGCAACTGGTGTGATATACCTGTTGCCGCCCCCCAAAAAACTGATTGAGGGGTGTGATATACCTATAATGTACCTTCTAACATAGAAAATATATTATAGTGCATTTGTATTGTGCAGCAGTTGTGTGCGGTTCTGCTGAGATACCGCAGCTAGATAGAGGGACAAACGCTATTTGAAATAACTAATTTCAACTGGTGTGATATACCTGTTACCCCACAAAAAACAATCTGATTGAGGAATGTGATATACCTTTAATATACCTTCTAACAAAGAAAGTATATTATAGTGCATTTGTATTGTGCAGCAGTTGTGTGCGGTGCTGCTGAGATACCACAGCTGTATAGAGGGACAAACGCTATTCGAATAACTAATTGCAACTGGTGTGATATACCTGTTGCCCCCCCCAAAAAACTGATTAAGGGGTGCGATATACCTGCTTACACAAAATACTGATTGAGGGGTGTGATACACCAGCATCCACAAAATCCACTACATCACAGAAACAACTGAAACAAAGATCTAAAAGCAGTTTAGCAGCAAACTTTGTGAAAACTAATATTTTTGTCATTCTCAAAACTTTTGGCCACGACTGTAGATTAAGTCCTGCGATACACCCCTATTGATTAAGGGGTTTGATATCCCCGCTTCCAACAAATACTCATTATTGGGTTATATATACCTGTTTCCACAAAATACTGATACAGGGTATTGATCTACCGGCTTCCACCAAATATTGATTAAGACCTGCAATACACCTGCTTCCACCAAATATTGCTAAAGGGGTTTGATATACCCACATCCAGCAAATACTCATTATTGGGTTCTATATACCTGTTTTCACAAAATACTGATAGAGGGCATTCATATACCGGCTTCCACAAAATATTGATTAAGACCTGCAATACACCAGCTTCCCACAAATATTAATTAAGGGGTTTGATTTACCAGCTTTTAGCAAATACTAATTATTGGGTTCTATATACCTGTTTACAAAAAATATTGATACGGCTTCCACCAAATATTGATTAAGGCCTACGATACACCAGTTTCCACCAAATATTGATTAAGGGGTTTGATTTACTGGCTTCCAGCAAATACTCATTATTGGGTTCTATATACCTGTTTCCACAAAATACTGATACTGGGGATTAATATACAGGCTTCTACCAAATATTGATTGATGCCTGCGATACACCAGCTTCCACCAAATATTGATTAAGAGGTTTGATTTACCGGCTTCCAGCAAATACCAATTATTGGGTTCTATATACCTGTTTCCACAAAATACTGATAGAGGGGATTGATATACCAGCTTCCACAAAATATTGATTGAGGCCTGCAATACACCAGCTTCCCACAAATATTGATTAAGGGGTTAGATTTACCGGCTTCCAGCAAATACTCATTATTGGGTTCTTTATGCCTGTTTCCACAAAATACTGATACAGGGTATTAATATATCGGCTTCCACCAAATGTTATTTGAGGCCTGCGACACACCAGCTTCCTCCAAATATTGATTAAGAGTTTGATTTACCGGCTTCCAGCAAATACTCATTATTGGGTTCTATATATCTGTTTCCACAAAATACTGATAGAGGGAATTGATATACCGGCTTCCACAAAGTATTGATTGAAGCCTACGATACACCGACTTCCACAAAATATTGATTAAGGGGTTTGATATATCGGCTTCCAGAAAATACTCATTATTGGTTTCTTTAGACCTGTTTCCACAAAATACTGATAGAGGGGATTGATATACCGGCTTCCACAAAATATTGATTGAGGCTCGCGATACACCAGCTTCCCACAAATATTGATGAAGGTGTTAGATTTACCGGCTTCCAGCAAATACTCATTATTGGGTTTTATATACCGGTTTCCACAAAATACTATTAGAGGGGATTGATATACCAGCTTCCACAAAATATTAATTGAGGCCTGTGATACACTTATAATGTACCTTCTAACATAGAAAGTATATTATTGTGCATTTGTATTGTGCAGCAGTTGTGTATGGTTCTGCTGAGATACCGCAGCTAGATAGAGGGACAAAAGTAGTAACTAATTGCAACTAGTGTGATATACCTGTTGCCCCCCAAAAAAACTGATTAAGGGGTGCGATATACCTGCTTACACAAAATACTGATTGAGGGGTGTGATACACCAGCATCCACAAAATATTGATTGAGGGGTGTGATACACCAGCTTCCAACAAATGTAGATTGAGTCCTGCGATACACCAGCTTCCACCAAATATTGATTAAGGGGTTTGATATCCCGGCTTCCAGCAAATACTCATTATTGGATTCTATATACCTGTTTCCACAAAATACTGATACAGGGTATTGATATACCGGCTTCCACCAAATGTTGATTGAGGGTTTGATTTACCGGCTTCCAGTAAATACTCATTATTGGGTTCTACACTCACCTAAAGAATTATTAGGAACACCTGTTCTATTTCTCATTAATGCAATTATCTAGTCAACCAATCACATGGCAGTTGCTTCAATGCATTTAGGGGTGTGGTCCTGGTCAAGACAATCTCCTAAACTCCAAACTGAATGTCAGAATGGGAAAGAAAGGTGATTTAAGCAATTTTGAGCGTGGCATGGTTGTTGGTGCCAGACTGGCCGGTCTGAGTATTTCACAATCTGCTCAGTTACTGGGATTTTCACGCACAACCATTTCTAGGGTTTACAAAGAATGGTGTGAAAAGGAAAAACATCCAGTATGCGGCAGTCCTGTGGGCAAAAATGCCTTGTGGATGCTAGAGGTCAGAGGAGAATGGGCCGACTGATTCAAGCTGATAGAAGAGCAACGTTGACTGAAATAACCACTCGTTACAACCGAGGTATGCAGCAAAGCATTTGTGAAGCCACAACACGCACAACCTTGAGACGGATGGGCTACAACAGCAGAAGACCCCACCGGGTACCACTCATCTCCACTACAAATAGGAAAAAGAGGCTACAATTTGCACGATCTCACCAAAATTGGACTGTTGAAGACTGGAAAAATGTTGCCTGGTCTGATGAGTCTCGATTTCTGTTGAGACATTCAAATGGTAGAGTCCAAATTTGGCGTAAACAGAATGAGAACATGTATCCATCCTCTGATGGCTACTTCCAGCAGGATAATGCACCATGTCACAAAGCTCAAATCATTTCAAATTGGTTTCTTGAACATGACAATGAGTTCACTGTACTAAAATGGCCCCACACAGTCACCAGATCTCAACCCAATAGAGCATCTTTGGGATGTGGTGGAACGGGAGCTTCGTGCCCTGGATGTGCATCCCTCAAATCTCCATCAACTGCAAGATGCTATCCTATCAATATGGGCCAACATTTCTAAAGAATGCTATCAGCATCTTGTTGAATCAATGCCACATAGAATTAAGGCAGTTCTGAAGGCAAAAGGGGGTCCAACACCATATTAGTATGGTGTTCCTAATAATTCTTTAGGTGAGTGTATATACCTGTTTCCACAAAATACTGATAGAGCGGATTGATATACCGGCTTCCACAAAATATTGATTGAGGTCTGAGATACATCAACTTCCACCAAATATTGATTAAGGGGTTTGAATTACTGGCTTTCCGCAAATACTCATTATTGGGTTCTATATACCTGTTTCCACAAAATACTGATAGAGGGGATTGATATACCGGCTTCCACAAAATATTGATTGAGGCCTGCGATACACCAGCTTCCCACAAATATTGATTAAGGGGTTAGATTTACCAGCTTTCAGCAAATACTCATTGTTGGGTTTTATATACCGGTTTCCACAAAATACTGTTTGAGGGGATTGTTATACCAGCTTTTACCAAATATTGATTGAGGCCTGCGTTACACTGGCTTCCACCAAATATTGCTTAAATAGTTTGATTAACCAGCTTAAAGCAAATACTCATTATTAGGTTTTATATACCTGTTTCCACAAAATACTGATAGAGCGGATTGATATACCGGCTTCCACAAAATATTGATTGAGGTCTGAGATACATCGACTTCCACCAAATATTGATTATGGGGTTTGATTTGGCGGCTTCCAGCAAATACTTATTTTTGGGTTCTATATACCTGTTTCCACAAAGTACTGATAGAGGGGATTGATATACAGGCTTCCACAAAATATTTATTGGTGCCTGCGATACACTGGCTTCCACCAAATATTGATTAGGGGTTTGATTTACCAGCTTCCAGCAAATACTCATTATTGTGTTCTATATACCTGTTTCCACAAAATACTGATAAAGGGGATTGATATACCGGCTTCCGCAAAATATTGATTGAGGCTAGCGTTACACTGGCTTCCACCAAATATTGATTAAGGGGTTTGATTTACCAGCTTTCAGCAAATACTCATTATTGGGTTCTATATACCTGTTTCCATAAAACACTGATACAAGGCATTAATATACCGGCTTCCACCAAATGTTGATTGAGGCCTGCGATATACCAGCTTCCTCCAAATATTGATTAAGGGTAGGGTTGAGTGAACCCGAACTGTAAAGTTCGGGTTCGTACCGAACTTTAGGTTTTTCGGGACCCGAACCCGAACATTTACGTAAAAGTTCGGGTTTGCTTTCTTGGCGCTTTTTAACCACCTCCGGACCGCCTAACGCAGGATCGCGTTCCGGAGGTGGCAGCCCTGCGCAGAGTCACGCATATATGCGTCATCTCGCGATGGCCGAGATTTCCTGTGAACGCGCGCACACAGGCGCGCGCGCTCACAGGAACGGAAGGTAAGAGAGTTGATCTCCAGTCTGCCAGCGGCGATCGTTCGCTGGCAGGCTGGAGATGTGTTTTTTTTTAACCCCTAACAGGTATATTAGACGCTGTTTTGATAACAGCGTCTAATATACCTGCTACCTGGTCCTCTGGTGGTCCCCTTTGTTTGGATCGACCACCAGAGGACACAGGTAGCTCAGTAAAGTAGCACCAAGCACCACTACACTACACCCCCCCCCGTCACTTATTAACCCCTTATTAGCCCCTGATCACCCCTGATCAGCCCCTGATCACCCCTGATCACCCCATATAGACTCCCTGATCACCCCCCTGTCATTGAATACCCCCCTGTCATTGATCAACCCCCTGTAAAGCTCCATTTAGATGTCCGCATGATTTTTACGGATCCACTGATAGATGGATCGGATCCGCAAAACGCATCCGGACGTCTGAATGAAGCCTTACAGGGGCATGATCAATGACTGTGGTGATCACCCCATATAGACTCCCTGATCACCCCCCTGTCATTGATTACCCCCCTGTAAAGCTCCATTCAGATGTCCGCATGATTTTTACGGATGCACTGATAGATGGATCGGATCCGCAAAACGCATCCGGACGTCTGAATGAAGCCTTACAGGGGCATGATCAATGACTGTGGTGATCACCCCATATAGACTCCCTGATCACCCCCCCGTCATTGATTACCCCCCTGTAAAGCTCCATTCAGATGTCCGCATGATTTTTACGGATGCACTGATAGATGGATCGGATCCGCAAAACGCATCCGGACGTCTGAATGAAGCCTTACAGGGGCATGATCAATGACTGCGGTGATCACCCCATATAGACTCCCTGATCACCCCCCTGTAAAGCTCCATTCAGATGTCCGCATGATTTTTACGGATGCACTGATAGATGGATCCGATCCGCAAAACGCATCCGGACGTTTGAATGAAGCCTTACAGGGGCATGATCAATGACTGTGGTGATCACCCCATATAGACTCCCTGATCACCCCCCTGTAAAGCTCCATTCAGATGTCCGCATGATTTTTACGGATGCACTGATAGATGGATCCGATCCGCAAAACGCATCCGGACGTCTGAATGAAGCCTTACAGGGGCATGATCAATGACTGTGGTGATCACCCCCCTGTCATTGATTACCCCCCTGTAAAGCTCCATTCAGATGTCCGCATGATTTTTACGGATGCACTGATAGATGGATCGGATCCGCAAAACGCATCCGGACGTCTGAATGAAGCCTTACAGGGGCATGATCAATGACTGTGGTGATCACCCCATATAGACTCCCTGATCACCCCCCTGTAAAGCTCCATTCAGATGTCCGCATGATTTTTACGGATGCACTGATAGATGGATCCGATCCGCAAAACGCATCCGGACGTCTGAATGAAGCATTACAGGGGCATGATCAATGACTGTGGTGATCACCCCATATAGACTCCCTGATCACCCCCCTGTCATTGATTACACCCCTGTCATTGATCAACACCCTGTAAAGCTCCATTCAGATGTCCGCATGATTTTTACGGATGCACTGATAGATGGATCCGATCCGCAAAACGCATCCGGACGTCTGAATGAAGCCTTACAGGGGCGTGATCAATGACTGTGGTGATCACCCCATATAGACTCCCTGATCACCCCCCTGTAAAGCTCCATTCAGATGTCCGCATGATTTTTACGGATGCACTGATAGATGGATCCGATCCGCAAAACGCATCCGGACGTCTGAATGAAGCCTTACAGGGGCGTGATCAATGACTGTGGTTATCACCCCATATAGACTCCCTGATCACCCACCTGTCATTGATTACACCCCTGTCATTGATCAACCCCCTGTAAAGCTCCATTCAGATGTCCGCATGATTTTTACGGATGCACTGATAGATGGATCCGATCCGCAAAACGCATCCGGACGTCTGAATGAAGCCTTACAGGGGCATGATCAATGACTGTGGTGATCACCCCATATAGACTCCCTGATCACCACCCCTGTCATTGATCACCACCCCTGTCATTGATCACTCCCCCTGTCATTGATCACTCCCCCTGTCATTGATCACCCTCTGTAAGGCTCCATTCAGACATTTTTTTGGCCCAAGTTAGCGGAATTTTTTTTTTTTTTTCTTACAAAGTCTCATATTCCACTAACTTGTGTCAAAAAATAAAATCTCACATGAACTCACCATACCCCTCACGGAAACCAAATGCGTAAAATTTTTTAGACATTTATATTCCAGACTTCTTCTCACGCTTTAGGGCCCCTAGAATGCCAGGGCAGTATAAATACCCCACATGTGACCCCATTTCGGAAAGAACACACCCCCAGGTATTCCGTGAGGGCCATATTGAGTCCATGAAAGATTGAAATTTTTGTCCCAAGTTAGCGGAACGGGAGACTTTGTGAGAAAAAAATTAAAAATATCAATTTCCGCTAACTTGTGCCAAAAAAAATAAATTTCTATGAACTCGCCATGCCCCTCATTGAATACCTTGGGGTGTCTTCTTTCCAAAATGGGGTCACATGTGGGGTATTTATACTGCCCTGGCATTCTAGGGGCCCCAAAGCGTGAGAAGAAGTCTGGTATCCAAATGTCTAAAAATGCCCTCCTAAAAGGAATTTGGGCACCTTTGCGCATCTAGGCTGCAAAAAAGTGTCACACATCTGGTATCGCCGTACTCAGGAGAAGTTGGGGAATGTGTTTTGGGGTGTCATTTTACATATACCCATGCTGGGTGAGAGAAATATCTTGGTCAAATGCCAACTTTGTATAAAAAAATGGGAAAAGTTGTCTTTTGCCAAGATATTTCTCTCACCCAGCAAGGGTATATGTAAAATGACACCCCAAAACACATTCCCCAACTTCTCCTGAATACGGCGATACCACATGTGTGACACTTTTTCTGCAGCCTAGGTGGGCAAAGGGGCCCATATTCCAAAGAGCACCTTTAGGATTTCACAGGTCATTTACCTACTTACCACACATTAGGGCCCCTGGAAAATGCCAGGGCAGTATAACTACCCCACAAGTGACCCCATTTTGGAAAGAAGACACCCCAAGGTATTCCGTGAGGGGCATGGCGAGTTCCTCGAATTTTTTATTTTTTGTCACAAGTTAGTGGAAAATGATGATTTTTTTTTTTTTTTTCATACAAAGTCTCATATTCCACTAACTTGTGACAAAAAATAAAAACTTCCATGAACTCACTATGCCCATCAGCGAATACTTTGGGGTCTCTTCTTTCCAAAATGGGGTCACTTGTGGGGTAGTTATACTGCCCTGGCATTCTAGGGGCCCAAATGTGTGGTAAGGAGTTTGAAATCAAATTCTGTAAAAAATGACGAGTGAAATCCGAAAGGTGCTCTTTGGAATATGGGCCCCTTTGCCCACCTAGGCTGCAAAAAAGTGTCACACATCTGGTATCTCCGTACTCAGGAGAAGGTGGGGAATGTGTTTTGGGGTGTCATTTTACATATACCCATGCTGGGTGAGAGAAATATCTTGGCAAAAGACAACTTTTCCCATTTTTTTATACAAAGTTGGCATTTGACCAAGATATTTCTCTCACCCAGCATGGGTATATGTAAAATGACACCCCAAAACACATTCCCCACCTTCTCCTGAGTACGGCAATACCAGATGTGTGACACTTTTTTGCAGCCTAGGTGGGCAAAGGGGCCCATATTCCAAAGAGCACCTTTCGGATTTCACAGGTCATTTGTTACAGAATTTGATTTCAAACTCCTTACCACACATTCGGGCCCCTAGAATGCCAGGGCAGTATAACTACCCCACAAGTGACCCCATTTTGGAAAGAAGAGACCCCAAGGTATTCGCTGATGGGCATAGTGAGTTCATGGAAGTTTTTATTTTTTGTCACAAGTTAGTGGAATATGAGACTTTGTATGAAAAAAATAAATAAAAAAAAAATCATCATTTTCCACTAACTTGTGACAAAAAATAAAAAATTCTAGGAACTTGCCATGCCCCTCACGGAATACCTTGGGGTGTCTTCTTTCCAAAATGGGGTCACTTGTGGGGTAGTTATACTGCCCTGGCATTCTAGGGGCCCAAATGTGTGGTAGGGAGTTTGAAATCAAATTCTGTAAAAAATGACCTGTGAAATCCGAAAGGTGCTCTTTGGAATATGGGCCCCTTTGCCCACCTAGGCTGCAAAAAAGTGTCACACATCTGGTATTTCCGTACTCAGGAGAAGGTGGGGAATGTGTTTTGGGGTGTCATTTTACATATACCCATGCTGGGTGAGAGAAATATCTTGGCAAAAGACAACTTTTCCTATTTTTTTATACAAAGTTCGCATTTGACCAAGATATTTATCTCACCCAGCATGGGTATATGTAAAAAGACACCCCAAAACACATTCCCCACCTTCCCCTGAGTACGGAGATACCAGATGTGTGACACTTTTTTGCAGCCTAGGTGGGCAAAGGGGCCCATATTCCAAAGAGCACCTTTCGGATTTCACAGGTCATTTTTTACAGAATTTGATTTCAAACTCCTTACCACACATTTGGGCCCCTAAAATGCCAGGGCAGTATAACTACCCCACAAGTGACCCCATTTTGGAAAGAAGAGACCCCAAGGTATTTCGTGATGGGCATAGTGAGTTCATAGAAGTTTTTATTTTTTGTCACAAGTTAGTGGAATATGAGACTTTGTAAGAAAAAAAATCATCATTTTCCGCTAACTTGTGACAAAAAATAAAAAGTTCTATGAACTCACTATGCCCATCAGCGAATACCTTAGGGTGTGTACTTTCCGAAATGGGGTCATTTGTGGGGTGTTTGTACTGTCTGGCCATTGTAGAACCTCAGGAAACATGACAGGTGCTCAGAAAGTCAGAGCTGCTTCAAAAAGCGGAAATTCACATTTTTGTACCATAGTTTGTAAACGCTATAACTTTTACCCAAACCATTTTTTTTTCACCCAAACATTTTTTTTTTATCAAAGACATGTAGAACAATAAATTTAGAGCAAAATTTCTATATGGATCTCGTTTTTTTTGCAAAATTTTACAACTGAAAGTGAAAAATGTCATTTTTTTGCAAAAAAATCGTTAAATTTCGATTAATAACAAAAAAAGTAAAAATGTCAGCAGCAATGAAATACCACCAAATGAAAGCTCTATTAGTGAGAAGAAAAGGAGGTAAAATTCATTTGGGTGGTAAGTTGCATGACCGAGCAATAAACGGTGAAAGTAGTGTAGGTCAGAAGTGTAAAAAGTGGCCTGGTCTTTCAGGGTGTTTAAGCACTGGGGGCTGAAGTGGTTAAAAGGCTGCACAGCAGCCAATCAACAAGCATCATACTACTTGCCCCAAAAGGCCATCACAGCCATGCCTACTATTTTCATGGCTGTGATTGGTCAACTGCAGCATGTGACCCAGCCTCTATTTAAGCTGGAGTCACGTAGCGCTGCCCGTCACTCTGCTCGGATTAGTGTAGGGAGAGGCTGCAGCTGCTGTGAGGGAGAGATCAGGAAGAAATCTTATGAAGAACTGCTTTTTTACTCAGCGATCTACAGCAAATGTGTTTTGTGGGTGCAGTGCACAATTTTTTTAAGCCTGCCCTGAGCCAACTACTGCTGAAAACGAACATTTTTTTACTTCAGTTTGTCAGTATCAATACATAATCGGCAGCCATTTTATACAACGATAGTGCACCAGCACAGGATATCTGAATGTCTGCAAGTCCAAAAACACATCTTTTTGCTTACTAGGGTTAAAAAAAAACATTTTTTCATATAGTGCACATCTAGGATTAGACGTGCATTAAGTGAGTGTCACATTTTGGCCAGAAATACAGCTTTTTGCTTACTGGGGTGAAAAAACCCTCTGATATACTGCACATCTGGGATTAGACGTGCATAAGTGACTGTGAAATTTAGGCCACAAATACGGCTTTCTCATACTGGGGCATACTGGGGTGATAAAAAAAACATCTGTTTTATATAGTGCACATCTAGGATTAGATGTGCAATAGTGAGTGTCACATTTAGGCCAGAAATACAGCTTTTTGCTTACTGGGGTGAAAAAAAAACACATCTGTTTCATATTGTGCACATCTAGGATTAGACGTGCACTGATATACTGCACATCTGGGATTAGAGGTGCATAAGTGACTGTGAAATTTAGGCTACAAATACGGCTTTTTGCTTATTGGGGTGAAAAACCCTCTAATATACTACACATCTAGGATTAGACATGCATAAGTGAGTGTCACATTTAGGCCAGAAATACGGCTTTGTGCTTACTGGGGTGAAAAAACCCTCTGATATAGTGCACATCTGGGATTAGACGTGCATAAGTTACTGTGAAATTTAGGCCACAAATACCGTTGTCATATAGATTTTAAAAAACAATAATTTTGTGCAATACCCTACATCAGGGTTTTTATTGGCGGTTAATTATTTTTAACAGACTTAACCACTTTTTACTTTGCTTTGTGAACGCTAACTATGAGGCAAACATCTAATAAGGGACGCGGTCATGGTCGTGGTGGTGGTGTTGGTGGAGCCTCTGGTGCAAGGAGAGGACGTGGCCGTTCTGTCACAGCTACACGTCCTACTGAACCTACTACCTCAGGTCCCAGTAGCCGCCAGAATCTACAGCGATATTTGGTCGGGCCTAATGCCGTTCTAAGGATGGTAAGGCCTGAGCAAGTACAGGAGCTAGTCAATTGGGTGACCGACAGTGGATCCAGCACGTTCACATTATCTCCCACCCAGTCTTCTGCAGAAAGCGCACAGGTGGCGCCTGAAACCCATGCCCATCAGTCTGTGACATTACCCCCGTGCATATCGGGGAACCTGTCTGAGCCTCAAGTCATGCAGCAGTCTCTTATGCTGTTTGAAGACTCTGCTGGCAGGGTTTCCCAAGGGCATCCACCTAGCCCTTCCCCAGGGGTGAAAGACATAGAATGCACTGATGCACAACCACTTATGTTTCCTGATGAGGACATAGGAATACCCCCTCAGCACATCTCTGATGATGATGGAACACAGGTGCCAACTGCTGCGTCTTTCTGCAGTGTGCAGACCGAAAAGGAGGTCAGGGAGGAAGACTGGGTGGAAGACGTTGCAGGGGACGATGAGGTCCTAGACCCCACATGGAATGAAAGTCGTGCCACTGACTTTCAGAGTTCGGAGGAAGAGGCAGTGGTGAGACTGAACCAACAGCGTAGCAAAAGCGGGAGCAGGGTGCAAAAGCAGAGCAGCCGTCGCCAAAACTGTTCGTCTGCTACTGGCCACCGTCACCAGGGACCGAGCACACCAAAGGCAGCTTCAAGGAGTACCCTGGCATGGCACTTCTTCACACAATGTGCTGACGACAAGACCCGAGTGGTTTGCACGCTGTGCCATCAGATCCTGAAGCGAGGCATTAACGTTCTGAACCTTAGCACAACCTGCATGACCAGGCATCTACATGCGAGACACGGGCTGCAGTGGAGTAAACACCTTCAAAACCAAGAAAGGGCTCAGGCCCCTCCTGCTCCCTCTTCTGCTGCTGCTTCGGCCTCTTCCTCTGCCTCTGGAGGAATGTTGGCACCTGCCACCCAGAAAACAGAGGATGTGCCACCAACAACACCACCTCCGGTCACCAAGCATCTCCACCATGTCATACGGAAGCGTTCAGTTCTCCATCTCACAAACCTTTGATAGAAAGCGTAAATTCCCACCTAGCCACCCTCGATCCCTGGCCCTGAATGTCAGCATTTCTAAACTACTGGCCTTTGAAATGCTGTCATTCAGGCTGGTGGAGATGGACAGCTTCAAACAACTCATGTAGCTTGCTGTCCCACAGTACGTCGTTCCCAGCTGCCACTACTTCTCCAGGATAGCGGTGCCCTCCCTGCACAACCAAGTGTCGGATAAAATCAAGTGTGCACTGCGCAAAGCCATCTGTGGCAAGGTCCACCTAACCACAGATACGTGGACCAGTAAGCACGGCCAGGGACGCTTTATATCTCCCTAACTGCACACTGGGTAAATGTAGTGGCGGCTGGGCCCCAGGTGGAGAGCTGTTTGGCGCACGTCCTTCCGGCGCCAAGGATCGCAGGGCATCATTCTTTGCCTCCTGTTGCCTCCGCTTCCTACTCGGCTTCCTCCTCCTCTTTTACCACCTCCTTATCCGGTCAGCGACAGACCTTCACCACCAACTTCAGCACAGCCAGGGGTAAACGTCAGCAGGCCGTTCTGAAACTGATGTGTTTGGCGGACAGGCCCTACACCGCGCAGGAGTTGTTGCGGGGTATAGAACAACAGACCGACGAGTGGTTGCTGCCAGTGAGCCTCAAGCCTGGCCTGGTGGTGTGCGATAATGGGCGAAATCTCATGCAGCTCTGGGACTAGCCGGTTTGATGCACATCCCTTGCCTGGCGCATGTGCTGAATTTGGTGGTGCAGAAATTCATTCACAACTACCCCGACATGTCAGAGCTGCTGCATAAAGTGCGGGCCGTCTGTGGGTGCTTCCGGAGTTCTCATCCTGCTGCCGCTCGCCTGTCTGCTCTACACTGTAACTTCGGCCTTCCCGCTCACCGACTCATATGCGACGTTCCCACTAGGTGGAACTCCACCTTGCACATGCTAGAGAGACTGTGCGAGCAGCAGCAGGCCATAGTGGAGTTTCAGCTGCAGCACGCACGGGTGAGTCGCACTTACGGAACAGCACCACTTCACCACCAATGACTGGGCCTCCATGCGAGACCTGTGTGCCCTTGTTGTGCTGTTTCGAGTACTCCACCAACATGGCCAGTGGCGATGACGCCGTTATCAGCGTTACAATACCACTTCTATATCTCGTTGAGAAAACACTTAGGGCGATGATGGAAGAGGATGTGGCCCAGGACAAGGAGGAGAAGTAGGAGGAGGAAGAGGGGTCATCTCTAACACTTTCAGGCCAGTCTTTTAGAAGTGGCTCAGAGGGAGGTTTTTTGCAACAGAAGAGGCCAGGTACAAATTTGGCCAGCCAGTGCCCACTACTGGAGAACGAGGAGGATGGGGATGAAGCATGTTCACAGTGGGGTGGCATTTAACGCAGCTCGGGTCCATCACTGGTGCGTGGCTGGGGGGATATGGAGGACGCAGACAATACACCTCCCACAGAGGACAGCTTGCCCTTACCTCTGGGCAGCCTGGCACACATGAGCGACTACATGCTGCAGTGCCTGCGCAACGACAGCTGACTTGCCCACATTTTAACGTGTGCTGACTATTGGGTGGCC
Organism: Bufo bufo; assembly: GCF_905171765.1. Classification (NCBI taxonomy): domain Eukaryota; kingdom Metazoa; phylum Chordata; class Amphibia; order Anura; family Bufonidae; genus Bufo; species Bufo bufo. The sequence continues at coordinate 485,858,869 of NC_053389.1, forward strand.
ACCCTGCTGGATCCCCGTTACAAAGACAATGTGCCGTCCTTAATTCCCTCACTGGAGCATGATCGGAAGATGCACGACTACAGGCGCACGCTGGTAGACGCGATTCTGAGAGCATTCCGGACCGACCCCGGGGGACGTGGAAGCACAAGGCGAAGTCAGGGGAGGAGGAAGAGGTCGCCAACACAGCTGTGTCAGCGCCAGCACCTCAGAAGGCAGGGTTATCATGGCCGACATGTGGAAAAGCTTTGTCACCTCGCCGCAACAACCGGCCCCAACTGCTGATATGGAGCGTGTTAGCAGGAGGCAGCATTTGAACAACATGGTGGAACAGTACCTGTGCACACGCCTACACGTACTGACTGATGGTTCTGCCCCATTCAACTTCTGGGTCTCCAAATTGTCCACATGGCCAGAGCTTGCCATGTATGCCTTGGAGGTGCTGGCCTGCCCTGCAGCCAGTGTACTTTCTGAACGTGTATTTAGCATGGCAGGAGGCATCATTACAGACAGACGCAGCCGCCTGTCCACAGCCAACGTGGACAAGCTCACGTTCATTAAAATGAACCAGGCCTGGATCCCACAAGACTTGTCTGTACCTTGTGCAGAATAGACAGTTCTAACAGCCTCAATCATTTATCCTTGTACACAAGTGCTTATTCCTTTTTCTTTTTTTTTTATATGTCCCAATATTTTGGGGGATACCCCTATGTAAAAATGCAAAATAACACACATTTGTGTTGGCTACCTATTAATCCTTCGCCGCCGCTTCCACCTAGACCGCCACATGAGCTTACACGGCCACATCCACCCATTCACCGCCTCAACCTCTTCCTCCTAACAAGCTCTTCCTCCCGCGCTGTTAATGACTACCTGTATGAACTCTGCTGCAGGACAAGTTCTGGAGAGCTTGTTTTTTTCTCACCACTCTAATGGCTGCTCATGTGCGACGCATGCAGACTTCTGTGGTCATTTGATGAGATCACCAAACTGGTCAGTCGCAGCCTGGGCGCCATCAATGACATCGTACCTTAAGCCTTATTTCTGGAGCGTGCATTGCATCATGTCATTGATCAAGCTGTTGAGGAGCAGGAGCTGGAAGATGAGGAAGTCGCAATGCTGAATAAATTCCCTGGGGGAGCTACTCCATCTGAGACAAGTCAGCAGGAGTCTGAAGAGGAGGGAAGAAGACCGAGGACGACATTCTCCTGGGCGATGAGCAGGAGCCAGGCCACTCCACCACTTCCAATTTAGTGCAAATGAGGGCTTTCATGCTCCAGTGTTTGAAGAGGGACCCCCATATAAAAAGTATAAAAGGCAAGGACCAGTACTGGGTAGCAACACACTTAGAGCCCCGGTACAAACACAAAATGGTGGACATTTTACCAGCATCACAGAGGGCTGTCAGAATGTTGCATTTTCAGGCCTTGCTTCGAGAGATGCTGCATTCTGCTGTTGCGGGCACTGGCACAGGAATTTCCACCCACAGAGAAACAGTTGCGGGTACCAATCCTACAGCGCATGCAAGAAAAAGGGGGTGCGAAGATGTGTTGGTCACTTCGGATATGAGATCATTCTTGCAGCCAACCCATCAACAGCTGCCCTCCGTATCCAGCCTCAGGGAATGCCTAGACTGACAGGTGTCTGACTACATAGGGTTAACGGCCGATGTGGACTCTCTGAGAGCGAGGAACCCCTTGATTACAGGGTGTGCAGGCTTGACCTGTTGCCAGAGCTGACACAATTTGCCATGGAACTCTTGGCTTGCCCCTCGTCGAGTGTCCTGTCCGAAAGGACGTTCAGTGCAGCAGGGGGGATCGTGACCGATAAGCGCACTCGCTTAGCTCATGACAGTGTGGACTACGTCACATTTCTAAAAATGAATGAGGCATGGATCTCGGAGGAATTCAACACCTGTGACAACCACGTTTAATTGAATTTCCTCATGCCAGCCCACACATATCCGCCACCACCCAGAACAAATAATGGTCCCTGTCTTATATAATTACAGCGGCATAAAAGGCCTTTTCTGTCCAGTGAATGCCTAATATTTGGGGACACTGAGGAATTCAACACCTGTGACGACCACGTGTTATCGAATTTCAACCATTATTATTAGTTTTTTTTATTCAAGAGGGGGGATTTTGTTAGCCATGTTTTTAATCCAATTTAATATTTTTAGTTCTTTTAAACACATGTATTTGACATATATTTGTACTGGCCTGCAGTAAAATTGATATCCAATATCCGTCTAATATACCTCTAGCCCCATAATCACTTGTTCTTTTCTGTACGTTTAAAGAATAATTTTTGGGTCCTGTACTCCACTGGCCTGAAGTAAAATTGTTATTCAATGACTGTCTAATATACCTCCAGCCACATAATCACTTGATGTTTTCTGTACGGTGAATGCCTAATGTTTGGGGCCTGTACTCCAATGGCCTGCAGTAAAATTTATATTCAATGACCATCTAATATACCTCCAGCCACATAATCACTTGTTCTTTTCTGTATGGTAAATCAATAATTTTTGGGGCCTGTACTCCACTGGCCTGAATTAAAATTTATATCCAATTAAATATACCTCCAGACAGTTTTGACAGTTTCCCTTTAAGATGCATAAAAATAGCCCCTGATTAAAATACATATATTTTGTGGGAATTTTTGCCCTTAATCCCCCTCTGGTATGTCACTGTCCATGTTGTGGCACGTTTTGTGCACTTCTAGTAAGTATTTGGTGGCTGCAAATATGACCTGAAGGTTTTTCAGGTTCGCCTGCAAATAAAGTGAATGGGGCCCAGAGCGAACTTGCGGTTAGCGAACATTTGATCGCGTTCATGAATCGGCCAATTTTCGTCCATCACTACCAGTAAATGCTTTTAGCAGAAATAAGTGCACCAGTGAAGTGCGTACATTTTTTATCTTTCTGTACTGAAATAGGCCACTAAGCGCTTTTGCCACAAATAACCGCACCAGTGAAGTGCATATATATTTTTCTTTCTATAATGAAATAGGGCAATAAACCCTTTTGCCCCAAATAACTGCACCAGTGAAGTGCGCATATATTTTTCTTTCTATAATGAAATAGGCCTCTAAACCCTTTTGCCACAAATAAGTGCACCAGTGAAGTGCGTATATTTTTTTCTTTCTGTGCTCTTTCAACACATATAACCGCCGACGTGAAGTGAGAATATATTTTTCTTGTTCGAAAAGATATAAGCCACTAAAGTCTTTTCAACATAGCATTTGCACCACAAGAACAAATTGCTGGAATGACAGATCTGTATAATGGCTATTTAAATCTCCAAATTATCTTTTCCTGCACTTGTAAATTGCTTTTCTAGCACTGTCCCTAGCGCCTTCTGACGTCTCTCCCTGCACTAAGATGCTGTGAATTGATTCCTCCCACTATAAGGTTTTTACAATTGCTGTCCCTAGCGCCTTCTCACATCGGTCCCTGCACTCAGAACGCTTGAAAATGCCTGACTCTAAGATAGCCGCCGTATTTATAGGGCTGTGACATCACAGGGCTTGCTGGCTGCTGATTGGCTGCATGCATGGCATTATGGGTCAGCCCGCCTTTCCAGAGTTTTTTGCCCTAAGTTATGTCCTCACACATGTAGCTGCCATTGTAGTCGCCATTTTAGGAAAGATTGTGATTCGTTACCACGAAGCGCGAGGAAGTTTGCATTTGTTGCCAATCAAATTTTTCCTGAAATTCTACTTTGTCTGATTTGATTTGCTCATCTCTAGTAGAGGCAATTGATGATGAGTGGCGTTTAAATATGTATGTATTCATTATATATTCTTTAGATAAACACTTCTGCTGTACATTAAAACCTTATCTCTTTGTCAGTTGACACATACCTATTAACGTTCTAATGCTGCCTTTCAATATGTTTCATGCACAGAAAATAATTAGCTGATTTTTCTAAATAGTAAAAATGTTAATCTATTAATTTCTGGGGAATGGGTATGTTGAGGAAGGGTTGAGACGCATGCATATATATATACATATATGCATGCAAACATGTGCATGCATGTATGATATATATACATGCATTAAGGGTCACTTCATAGGATGATGTGCGCGGATGTGCCCAGCATCTGCACACATCTGCCCTTAGTAGCCCACAGGGGCTCATGTTGGGCCCTGTGGGAAATATGTGGTCCCTGGTTGATCTGTGCCCCCTTATATGATCTGTGTCCCCTTATAGTTAGTATATATTTCCTGTCCCTCTCATGTAGATATATATATATATATATATACACTGCTCAAAAAAATAAAGGGAACACTTAAACAACACAATGTAACGCCAAGTCAATCACACTTCTGTGAAATCAAACTGTCCACTTAGGAAGCAACACTGAGTGACAATCAATTTCACATGCTGTTGTGCAAATGGGATAGACACAGGTGGAAATTATAGGCAATTAGCAAGACACCCCCAATAAAGGAGTGGTTCTGCAGGTGGTGACCTGACCACTTCTCAGTTCCTATGCTTCCTGGCTGATGTTTTGGTCACTTTTGAATGCTGCTGGTGCTTTCACTCTAGTGGTAGCATGAGATGGAGTCTACAACCCACACAAGTGGCTCAGGTAGTGCAGCTTATCCAGGATGGCACATCAATGCGAGCTATGGCAAGAAGGTTTGCTGTGTCTGTCAGCGTAGTGTCCAGAGCATGGAGGCGCTACCAGGAGACAGGCCAGTACATCAGGAGACTAGACTAGAATCAGAGACACATGGGAGAGAGCAGCTCCATGACGGGCACCTGGAGAAGGCCGGCCTACTAACTCTGGAAGGATTAAGTATCTACCTGTCTAACCCCTACCTACCCCTCACATACCCCCTATATCCCCAATAATAGTCCCTTCCCTGCCACCAACACATCCAATTTCAATCCCTATAACTATACCCATACCCCCTACAACCCGTTGCCCATAACTCACCACCCTATGATCCCTCTCCCTGTCATCCACTCCTACCATTGCCCTGTACCTCAGCAATCACTTGCAAGGTATTAACCCTGGCATTGCTGAATCCTTAACCACCTAACAGGAGCATCCCTGTTCCCTGTTATCACTTGCAAGGTATTAACCCTTGCATTGCTGTATCCTAACAGGAGCATCCCTGTTATCACTTGCAAGGTATTAACCCTTGCATTGCTGGATCCAACCCTTGCATTGCTGGATCCCTACCCTTTAGTTCCCCTTACCCTAATCCTACTATACTTGCAAGGCATTAACCCTTGCATTGCTGGACCCCTACCCAATGTCTGTGGACTGCATTCACCCCTGCAGTGCCACCAATAACCCTTCGTTGTACTCTTAGGGATATAATTAGACAGGTGGGGTGGGCTGCTAATACGTGTGTGTATGTGTGTATTGTATAGTTAGTTTGTGGGTGGAACTTGGGAACTGTGTAGTGTAGTTTAGTGCTGTATTTAGAGTACTGTATTGTTAGTGTATTGCGTGCATAGTGGTTGGTATTAATAAATACTATGTTTTATTTATAACTATCTGTGTAATGTGTGGTTATTAGCGATAGTTAGTTTAGTAAGGCGCATGCAGCTGGCTTAGTGATTAGCGTAAGTTAAAGGAAAAGTATTGTAATATTATTGTATATAAAGGTATAAATAGGCGGAGTCATCAATAGACGGCTTCTCCTATTTATGAATATTAATTATTGATATTTGCATAAATATTGGTGATTAATATTCCCCCCCTTATAGGGTATCTATCTATCTATCTATCTATCTATCTTTCTATGTATCTTCATTACTCAAATCATCTATTCAATTATGTTAATTATGTTATTCATGGCCATTGCATATATATCTCATCATGGCATTGACCACACTGCTTGACAAAGGCCTCATTGTGTAGGGCTGAAACGTGACAAGTGCTGCTGTTTTTTTCTGTCTTTATTTTCTATCTCTCCATATCTATCTATCTATCTATCTATCTATCTATCTATCTATCTATCATCTCTCATATCTATCTGAATCTGGTCTATAAGTTATAAAACATCAATACTACATAATGAAAAAAAATAAAATGTTCATATTAAAATGATGAAAAGCCACGTTTTTTTCAGACATCACACTAAAGCAGGAATAATAGATGTAATACTTAACCACGGTATGCCTTTTAGACATAATGCATTAATGATAACAATGCCACCACATGTGTGAGAATTATCTGGGGACTTGAGGAAGAAAATTATCCAATTGTGTGGTCACTTAAAGAAGAAAATTATCCAATTGTCCATAAGGGTATATGAGGCTTAACAAATCAATGTTATTACATCAGAACAGTAGCAAAAATAAAGTAATATAAAAATTGCAAAATAAAGATGAGATCTCTATCAAATATTTAGGCCATACAAATAAGACAAAAATGCAGGAGAATCACCAAGCAAGGCAAAAGATATGTTAGATAAAAGTTGGAATTTACCATGTCTTGCACTCCAGAATTGTGGCTTAAAAAATTTCCAAAATTGGGCATTTGAGACTTTTTGCATTTTAACACCACAGACTCCAGTTTTGAAAAGATAGGGAGAAAGTGGTTGTGACTTACTATGAAAATTAGTTTTAGATTTATTAATGAAACTTTGTAAAATGTTGCCAAAATTTCACAAACTCACTCCAGTGTGAGGGTGTATACAAACTTGAGTAGCATTTCTAGACATAAGTTTTACGTTTAAAGATACACCAAATTGAAAAAGTGACCTCAAAAATCAGTTTTAAAGTAAGCATACCACCATTTAAAGGGGTTGTCCGGATTCAGAGCTGAACCCCAACATACCCATAATTTTACCCAGGCCTCCCCCCTGACTTGAGCATCAGAGCAGTTTATGCTCTGATGCTCTCCTTTTGTCCTGCACTGGATCGCGTAGGGCAATGGCTCTTATATTTACAATAAAACACTGCCAGGCAGAGGCTTTCACCCAGCAGTGTGTTCGGTGATGTCACTGGCTCTGATGGGCGGGCTTTAGTGCTGCCCCAGCCGTTTTACAGGATAGGGCAGCACTAAAGCACACCCATCAGTGCCGGTGATATCACCAGGCTCACTGCTGGGTTGAAGCCTCCGCCTGGCAGCCCTAAGGAGAGCCCGGTTCATCCAGAAAATGTCGTTTCCCTGTGCGATTCAGCAAAGGGCAAAAGAGAGCATCGGAGCATTAACTGCTCCGATGCTCAAGTCAGGGGGGCTGCCTGGGTGAAAATGGGGATATGTCCGGGTTCAGCTCTGAACACGAACAACCCCTTTAAGGAACATAACCAAAACATAACCATACGTTCCATGTGAAAATCTGGTCCTTCTATCCTGAAAATGGTTATTTTTATTTTTATGCAAATAAGGTTTTCAGTTCATGGTGGGTGGGGCTTCTCTATTCAATGCACCATCATTCCCCCAGTACCTGAGATTTCAAGTCTGGTAGCCATGACATATGGAATGCCAAATTCATTGAACAGAGTACAAAATAATAGTACATAGTACAAAATAATAAAATTGAACAATTCTCAGGATTAATGGACCAGACTTTCACAAGAAAGTTAAAGTTAAGTTTCAGCTAAATTTAAACTGATTTTGAAGGTTACAGACTCTTTTCTCAAGCAACATGCACCCTTTGATAAATATGTTGCAAAGTACACAAACGCAAATTCAAACTAAACTGACTTCAAATATTAACCTCATGATAAGTTACCCCAGGATGTTTGGGGATGATACTAAAGTCAATGGGGCAAATTTATTGCTTCTCATCAAAAAGGTTTAGCAGGAGGACGGTGCCAGGAAGCCCAGTAGATAAACAATAATTTATGCATAAAACTCTTATAAATTATAGCTCAGATCTATGCTTTTATTGTTCATGGGCTGCCAAAAGATGCATCAAATGGACCAAGATGCTGCAAGGGATTATGAAAGACTGGCCTAGATAAACAAAACATAGTATTTCAATCCTACAGCAAAGAGCAAGCATATAACCACTGAAAAATAGTGTACAGGACACAATATACTGTGTAGCAAATTTCTTAGTTAGAACAATGTATAAATCTTACAATAGAAAGGCATAAAGCACACCCATACCACAAAGTGGTGATAGCGAGGAGTATCAATGCTTCCAGATAGGAATGAGCGAATTGACTTCGGATGAAACATAGGAAGTCGATTTGCATAAAACTTTGTTCTAAAACTATACGGAGCAGGAGCTCCATACAGTATTAGAATGTATTGGCTCCGATGAGCCGAAGTTATTGCTTTGCGAAGTCTAGCGAGACTTCAGGCAATAACTTCATAAATTAAATTGTACTGTAAAAAACTATTTCCAAGTGGTACTGTATTTCTTCAGTACAGTATTTAAACATACTGGGCGGTGCAGCAAAAATAGTATTAGGGGAAGCAGCAGAATGACATTGCTAGGATATCAGATGGGGAGGAAGTTGTGTTAAGATGGTGGGAATAATAATGGAAAGGTAAGGAACCTAAAAATTTGCAGACAGAAAGAAGAGCTAGACAAAATACTCTTGGACAAATGGAGAAGATGAGGAATGGGAAAGTCTCATCAGAGAAAATGTCACCTCTGGGTCACTAGATGGGAGTGCTGTATTATTCATTCTGTTCTGTAGTGCTCAATTCAATTTAAAAAGTATAATCTATCCAGAGACAGTGCAAGTCGATGTATCTTGACCTAGCAAGTAAAATTTGCCTTTGGTATAAGTGTGGGGAGGAATTTGTTTCATATGCCTTGGAACTTGTGCCCACCTTCCTTTATGACCCTGAATTTCATTGAGCACCTGCAGCATACCTTATAAAGCATGATGACACTCTTGGAGATCATCCTTCAGGGGTAGAACAGTATATATGTGACACTATGTCTTGAATTTGTGCACTCCATACCGTACCATATTTAAAATTACTAATGCTAGTATGTACAGTTGCAAGAAAAAGTACCCTTTGGAATGATATGGATTTCTGCACAAATTGGTCATAAAATGTGATCTGATCTTCATCTAAGTCACAACAATAGACAATCACAGTCTGCTTAAACTAATAACACATGAAGAATTAAATGTTACCATGTTTTCATTAAACACACCATGTAAACATTCACAGTGCAGGTGAAAAAAGTATGTGAACCCCTAGACTAATGACATCTCCAAGAGCTAATTGGAGTGAGGTGTCAGCCAACTGGAGTCCAATCAATGGGATGAGATTGGAGGTGTTGGTTACAGCTGCCCTGCCCTATAAAAAACACACACCAGTTCTGTAAATTACCAATGTGGGGGGGCACACTACAAAAGGGAAACACCAGGCAGTAGATAATGATACACTTTATTGTGCTAAAATATTAAGAACATACCCCTAAAATACACATAAAATAGACCTAATACAAATCTATATATTGCACACAAGGTAATATAAAACCGCAATGAGGTGGTTGGTGGTATTAATCCTATAGTAGTGTCCACAAAGCACTGACTATATCGTGGATTGGTGATGGACAGCAATGAAATAGCCAGCAGGTGTCCAGATATAATGGATTGATGATGAAAAGTTCTTGTTGAAACACCCCCAAACAAATGCGTAACAGTCTTAGACTATGGGATCCAAAATTAGTCCAGAATACTTGCTGGGTATCGCCTAAGGTAATAGGCTCAATACCGCTGCCTCCCACAATAATATACTGATGTTATATATGCTCAATTTGAGCTCGGTCTTACCGGTCTTCACTGCTTGTACTGCAGCGTTGGTCTGAAAGGCCGCACACCCGCAGCGTCCCACGTGGTGTGCCTCTGCCAGTTCTGGTTTGCTTTTCACAAGAAGCATTGCCTGATCTGAATGATGCCTCACACAAAAGAGCTCTCAGAAGATCTACGATTAAGTATTGTTGACTTGCATAAAGCTGGAAAGGGTTATAAAAGTATCTCCAAAAGTCTTGCTGTTCATCAGTCCACGATAAGACAAATTGTCTATAAATGGAGAAAGTTCAGCACTGCTGCTACTCTCCCTAGGAGTGGCCATCCTGTAAGGATGACTGCAAGAGAACAGCGCAGACTGCTCAATGAGGTGAAGAAGAATCCTAGAGGGTCAGCTAAAGACTTACAGAAGTCTCTGGCATATGCTAACATCCCTGTTAGCGAATCTATGATATGTAAAACACAAACAAGAATGGATTTCATGCGAGGATACCACAGAGGAAGCCACTGCTGTCTAAAAAAAACATTGCTGCACGTTTACAGTTTGCACAAGAGCACCTGGATGTTCCACAGCAGTACTGACAAAATATTCTGTGGACAGATGAAACCAAAGTTGAGTTGTTTGGAAGAAACACACAACACTATGTGTGGAGAAAAAGAGGCACAGCACACCAACATCAAAACCTCATCCCAACTGTGAAGTATGGTGGTGGGGGCATTATGGTTTGGGGCTGCTTTGCTGCGTCAGGACCTGGACGTATTGCTATCATCGAAGGAAAAATGAATTACCAAGTTTATCAAGACAAGGAGAACTTAAGGCCATCTGTCCACCAGCTTAAGCTCAACAGAAGATGGATGTTGCAACAGGACAACGACCCAAAGCATAGAAGTAAATCAACAACAGACTGGCTTAAACAGAGTGGCCCAGTCAGAGTCCTGACCTCAACCTGATTAAGATGCTGTGGCATGACCTCAAGAAAGCGATTCACACCAGACATCCCAAGAATATTGCAGAACTGAAACAGTTCTGTAAAGAGGAATGGTCAAGAATTACTCCTGACCGTTGTGCGCGTCTGATCTGCAACTACAGGAAACATTTGGTTGAAGTTATTGCTGCCAAAGGAGGTTCAACCAGTTATTAAATCCAAGGGTCCACATACTTTTTCCACCTTCACTGTGAATGTTTACATGGTGTGTTCAATAAAAACATGGTAACATTTAATTCTTTGTGTGTTATTAGTTTTTTTTAAATTTTTTATTAATTATCTTTATTACTTAGTATATCAAACAATTTACAAGACAAAAAAAGAATACAGAAAATAATTATTTTTTCCCTTCCCTTTCTTTCCCCCATATCCCTATTCCCTAACCCCCCCCCCTTCCCCCTACCTGTGGTGCTTCAGGAAAAAAAAAAAAAAAACAGCAACAACATTTGTCACAACTAATCAAATCCTCCAACCACCCCATATCTTAGTCCACTTATCATCAGCTCCCCTCTGTTTAAAGATGATTTTCTCATAGTTTTTTACCTTATCAATAAGGTTTATCCATATATTTATATCTGGAGTATAATTTAACGAAATAAGGGTACTTTCACACTTGCGGCAGGACGGATCCGACATGGTGAACAGCCTGTCGGATCCGTCCTGCCGCAAGTGTGAAAGTAGCCTAAAGCCACAACTGTGATTTATGAAACATAAACAATGTATTTAATAATAAAATCAAAAGATATGTCATTAATAGGCAAAATTGCAAATATAAGTACTCCCTTGATTAAATGCTATAAATACAGTTGCAAGAAAAAGTATGTGAACCCTTTGGAATGATATGGATTTCTGCACAAATTGGTCATAAAATGTGATCTGATCTTCATCTAAGTCAACACAATAGACAATCACAGTCTGCTTAAACTAATAACACATTCAGGAATTCAGGACGTGACGTGATGATGTAGACAGAGTACGTCACGCTCTCCGCCCTCCCCACAGCTCGGCTATCCTCGGCTATCCCGCTACTCGGACCCTCCTGATCCTCCTGGCGTCTCTATGATGGTTTTCAGCCCTACGTTCTCTATGGTCGCGGGGGTATGTGCTGCTGCCTAGTCAGTGACTCCTCTCTATCTGCTTGCTGAGAGTGCCGCTTCTGCTGATCCTCCCCCCTCCTCTCTGCACCACTGTGACTAACTGTTGTGACTAACCAACTAACTCTGCTGTGTTCACCTCGACTGATGGGCTGCGTGATGGGTTGTCGGACCTCACCTGGGAGCTCCGTCTGACCCCCCCTCCTACGTCTGACCTCCTTCCTCATCCTCGTGTTTCCCGGCGCTGCCGATCCTCTTCCCCTCCTTCCCGCGATCGTTGTGACCAATCCCGCTGTGATAGTGACTGTGAGTAACTCCGCTGCGACTGTCAGGTTGCTGGACGGACCTTGCTTGGGGTTTTTTGCTTGATTCCCCCGTTATACCTGACCTCCGCCCTGTGCCTCTAGTTTTTGTGGATCCCTCTCCCCTCCTCCTCTGTACTGCTGGGACTAACCTTGTTGACTAAACCTTGCTGAGATCACTTCGGCTGACGGGCTTTTGGAGATTGTGATCTCTTCCCCTTGTTTGCTGTCTCCCCTATGCCCTCTCCCCTCGATACCAATTATTAAGCAAAACTGCTTTATCACTCTAGAAACACATTCAAGGGCTTAGTACTATTCACCCTCACTATTAAGGGAGAAAGTGAGGAAGCTATAAAAGCAAATAAAAGATAGCTCTAGATACAAATAGAAAAGGAATAAAGAATAAAGTATAAAGTGGGGAAAAAAAAGGAAAAAGGGGGAAGAAAAAAATAAAAAAGGAAAAAAGAAGGAAAAATATAAATAAATAAGGGGGAGAAAAAAAAAAAAAAAAGGGAGAAGAAGGAGACAGGGAGGGGAAAGGAGGGAAAGGGAAAAAAAAAAGAAAGAAGAAAAAGGCGAATAAAATAAGACGAAGAAAAGAAGAAAAGGGAGGAGGAAAAAGGAGGAGAGAAGAGAAAGGAGGGAAGGGGAAAAGAGGAGAGAAAGGCGAAAAAAAAAAAAAAAAAAAAAAGGAAAAGGGAAAAGGAGAAGAAAGGAAAGAGAAAAAGAAGGAAAAAATAAATAAAATAAAAAAATAAATAACAATATAAAAGGAGAGAAAAAAGGAAAAGGAAAAGAGGAAAGCAGAAAACAAAAGGAGGAAAAAGAAAGAAGAGGGGGAGAAAGGAAAAAAAAAAAAAAAGGAGATCAAAGGATATACAACAACAAGGCATGGCTCCAAAAGCTAGTAGACGCTCGGCCGACTTCTCCGGTCAGAAACCGGGGTCAAAAACTTTTGAAACAACAAAAATAGACCAGTTCCTGAGGTCTCCGAGGGTTAATACGAGGGGCGGACAAAAGGATCTTGCCTCTAAAAAAAATGACGACTCTGAGGTGACTGGGTTAGAACCACAAAAAGCCTCCAGATACCCTGAAGAGGAAGAGGGTATAATGGGAGAAGTTATCCCTAATGAAAATTCCTCTCCGCTAGAAGAAATATTGCTAGCGGTTAAACAAAATGGGGATTTAATACAGGCTGTTACAACCCAACTTGGGTTTATCCAAGTCGATGTGGGACTAATAAAAGATGATTTGTCCAAAATGCGAGACAGAGTTAACAATCTGGAGAGCTCCGTCGCCCTGATAAAGAATGAATCCCAAAAAACAAACTCTGAAGTCTCCACACTGAAATTAGAGTGTAGCCTTCTGAAAAAAAAGGTGGTGAAGCTTGAGGATAGATCACGAAGATATAACGTGAGAATAATAGGGATCCCTGAGGGTGTTGAAGAGAAGAACTCAACCGAATTCATACAGAAGCTAATTTTTGAGAATTTTTGGAAGGACTCGTTCTCCCCACTGTTTATGATAGAAAGAGCTCATCGGGTCCCAGGGGGTAAACCAATCCCAGGGAGACAACCTCGGACATTTCTTGTTAAGTTACTGGTCATAGGATATAAAGATATGCTATTGAGAAGGGCGAGGGAATGTTCACCGGTTGTATACAATGGTAATAGATTGGCCTTTTTTCCAGACTTCTCAAAGGACATACAAGAAAAGAGACGCACATTTATGACGGTTAAAAAGAGGCTAAGAGAAAGGGATATTAAATACTCTCTTATGTTCCCAGCAAAATTGCGGATTATTTCTAAGGATAAAACCCTATTTTTCGATTCCCCGGATGAAGCCGTGGACTGGCTTGAACAAAATGATCTCTGATCCAATTGCTTTAGGATTTAGTGGGAACAATAATTGTTATGGGGGGCTTATACCCCCAATTCTGTTTTTCTTCGCTTCTTAATAGGGGTGGCCGAGCGGGGGGAGTGTGGGAGGGATGGTCATAGGAGAGAAATCTACTACAATATGTGGTGGATTACCTGTACGGGGGGGTGAGGGTCAGGGGTGGGGTTGGGCTGTGGTGCGCCTAAAAATGATTATTTTATTTTTTTTTGCTTTGTCCCACCTAACCGCTTCTGATAATGTCGACTAAAATTATTGCCTGGAATATACGCGGTCTGGGGGACAGAGGAAAAAAACAAGCGGTTTTTGATTTGACTCAGGTACATTTACCAGCAATAGTATGCTTGTTAGAGACCCATCTCACTGAAGAGACTTTCAGGGTGGTCGGCAGGGGATGGGCTTCGCATTCGTATCATTCTACTTTTTCCAGCTACTCCAGAGGTGTTACTGTCTTGATACATAGACTGATTGATTTTGCCTGTGAGGCATCCTCTGTCGACCACCTGGGGAGAATTATCTTCCTATAATGTAGATTAAGGGGGAAGACATGTATTTTGGCCTTTGTCTACATTCCACCGCCATTTTCCTTTTCGGTTCTTAATTCTTTGTTATTATTTATGGATAAATGGCCAGAGTGCCCAACAATGATTGTTGGCGATTTCAACTGTGTCATTGATCCTCTACGTGATAGGGTCTCTACGAGTGTCAAGGGAGATAGTCCGGTTCAGGGGTCTCCCCTGGCACGGTTTTGTTTGGAGGCTGGTTTTGAAGATGTTTGGGGATATTTAGGACAGGGGAAAAGGGCTTTCTCATGCTTTAGTAAAGCAGGTAAATCTATGTCCAGAATAGATCTTGCACTGATAAGTAGTAAACATGTGAAATTGGTAAAACGAATAAAATATGAAACAAGGTCAATATCGGACCATTCACCGTTACTCCTCGAACTCTGTTTAACCCAGGAAAGATATACACAAAAAACCCCTTTCAGATTAAACCCTTACTGGCTATCAGTGATAAAGACACATGAAATAATTCAGAATGAAATTGGCCGTTTCTGGGATAACAACTATGGCTCAGCAAAAATTCAAGTGGTATGGGATACCTTTAAGGCGTATATGAGGGGAATGATGATTAGTAATATTGCGAACCTCAGAAAGGAGTATGGGAAAAAACAGAAAAATTTAGAAGAACTTGCATCACTGGCGACACAATCCTTCTATATGAATAAGACGGAGGAGAATAGAGAAAGTATGCAAAGAGCCACACAAGTATATTCTAACTTCTTATTGGATAAGGCCCAACAATCCCTTTTTTTTAAAGGGCAAAAATACTTTACGGAGAAGGCAAAATTAGCCCTTATAACTGAGCCAACATGGGGAAACTTACTAAAGACAAGTCCAAGGACACCCCTGGTACTGGAAGATGAGCGACAGGACAAGGGGATCTGGACCATTTTGTTAAGACCGGCGCACAGCAACTGATAAGGGAGGTTGCATCAACCTTTTCATTCTCTGCAGTTTTGCCTGTGCATAACCTTCAGCATGACAGGAAGATGTGCATTAAGGAATTCAAGGTATAGCTTAGTGAATGGTGTCTGAACCAAGGGTTTGGCTTTGTGTCTCATGTTAGCTCTCGTTGGAATGGAAAAGAACTGTACAAGAAAGATGGATTGCATCTTTCTCTCAAGGGAACGAATGTCCTCAGTGAACAGTTCCAAGTATTTGTTAAGGAGCATTTAAACTAGGAAAGGGGGGCAAAAGAGTGATAATCCAGCAGTCCGACTGCCCCTCGGAACAATGCCAGAAGATGCCAGTAGCACAAAGGTTAAGAAATGACAAGCTCAGATTCTTGTCTACAAATGCTCGCAGTTTAGGGAATAAGATCAATGAACTTGAGGCTATAATGGCATCTGAGAATATAGATTTAGTGGCTGTTACTGAGACGTGGTTCAATGGGAGTAATGACTGGGATATAACAATACCAGGTTTCTCTCTATACAGGAAAGACAGAGAAGGCAAGAAGGGGGAAGGAGTGGCCCTGTATGTGAAAGATAGCATAAAATCTATTTTGATACAAGTTAGCGAGACCAATTTAGAGTCAGTTTGGGTTACCTTGCAGCTTGATAATCATAAGGTAACTCGTGTAGGTGTGATATATAGACCACCTAGCCAAGTCAAAGAATTAGATGATCTACTAGTTGAGGAGATAGCTAAAATGACATTGAAAGGGGAAGTTATCATTATGGGAGACTTTAATCTTCCTGATGTAAACTGGAAAACCAAAATAGCTAGTTCTGCCAGGAGTACAGATATTCTAAATTCCCTACTGGGATTATCTCTACAGCAAGTAGTTGAGGAGCCAACCCGGAAGGAGGCTATTTTAGATTTAGTATTCACAAATGGGAATTTGGTATCTGATATTACTTCAGGGGAAAGCTTGGGATCTAGTGATCACCAGTCAGTGTGGTTTACTATAAGTAGTAACACCACACAAACCTTCTTTCCTCCAAACGCAGAGGATGTCCCCTCGTCACAGTGACAGCCCTGGGGATAAATAGATGATGGGATAGATCTCTGTACTGCCCCCTGATATATTTATACATAGTAATTAGATCTCCCCTCAGTCGTCTTTTTTCTAAAGTGAATAACCCTAATTTTGATAATCTTTCAGGGTACTGTAGTTGCCCCATTCCAGTTATTACTTTAGTTGCCCTACTCTGGACCCTCTCCAGTTCTGCTATGTCTGCCTTGTTCACTGGAGCCCAGAACTGTACACAGTACTCCATGTGTGGTCTGACTAATGATTTGTAAATGACTAATGATAAGATCAACAAAATCACCTAATAAGTAGGGATGAGCAAACCCGAACTGAATTTTGGGGTGTTCACGACACGGACCCGAACCCGAACATTTTCGTAAAAGTTCGGGTTCGGGTTCGGCGCTTTCTTGGCGCTTTTTGAAAGGCTGCAAAGCAGCTAATCAACAAGCGTCATACTACTTGCCCCAATCACTAGCCATGCCTACTATTGGCATGGCTGTGATTGGCCAGTGCAGCATGTGACCCAGCCTCTATTTAAGCTGGAGTCACGTAGCGCCGCACGTCCCTCTGCTCTGATCAATGTAGGGATAGGATGCAGCTGCTGCTGTTAGGGCCAGATTAGGCAGTGATTTACTCTTCAAAAACACTTACTGAAGTGATCGATGTACAGCTGTGTATCATTCAACCTCTGCTATTTAATTGCTCACTGTTTTTAGGCTGCCCAGAGTGTTTTCCTGTCACTTTTTTCTGGGGTGATCGGTGGCCATTTTGTGTCTTGTGGTGCGCCAGCACAAGCTGCCACCAAGTCTATTTAACCATCAATAGTGTGTTGTTGTTTTTTTGCTATATCCTACATCAGGGGCTTGGCTGTGCTTGCTAATTTATTGAGGGGCAAAATACAATTGCCAAAATAGCAGTACGCCAAATCTGGTGTTTCAGCTGTGGCTAGCCAATTGTAATACTGTCTTCTGTCTGGCAAAGGATATATTTTTTTCTGGGTTGAAATACAATTCCCAAATTAGCAATTCCCTAAATCAGTGGTTTCTGCTGTAGCAGGCCAAGTTTAAATCTATCCATAAAAGGGTATATTACATTGAAGTTGCTGATAGGGTCATTCTCAATAACTTCACACGCTACCGTGCATCTCCAAGTCTAATTCTGTCCGTAAACGTATACCTGTCATCCAGCGCCTAAATAATAGGCCTACAATTTATATTCAGCTAAATCTGTGGTTACTGCTGTGGCTGGTCAAGTTATTTAGTGTCCGCCAAAGCACAGTTTTTGTTCTGGGTTGAAATACAATTCCCAAATTAGCAATTCCCTAAATCAGTGGTTTCTGCTGTAGCAGGCCAAGTTTAAATCTATCCATAAAAGGGTATATTACATTGAAGGTGCTGATAGGGTCATTCTCAAGGTGTGTGGCTGAGTGGATGAGCAGGTGGAAGAAGTGACTCAGAGGGAGGTTTTTTGCAACAGCAGAGGCCAGGTACAAATGTGGCCAGACAGGGCCCACTACTGGAGGACGAGGAGGACGAGGATGAGGAGGAGGTAGAGGAGGATGAGGATGAAGCATGTTCACAGCGGGGTGGCACCCAACGCAGCTCGGGCCCATCACTGGTGCGTGGCTGGGGGTAAACGCAGGACGATGACAATACGCCTCCCACAGAGGACAGCTTGTCCTTACCTCTGGGCAGCCTGGTACACATGAGCAACTACATGCTGCAGTGTCTGCGCAACGAAAGAAGAGTTGCCAACATTTTAACGTGTGCGGACTAGTGTTGAGCGCGAATATTCGAATTGCGAATTTTTTTCTCGAATATCGCAATTTCGAGATTTCGCGAATATTTAGAATATCGTTCTATATATTCGCGAAATAGAATATTCGTTTTTTTTCTTTTTTTTTTTATTATATTTTTTTCTTTCCCACTTCCCTAAAGTTGTTCTTACCTGTCCTTTGGATTCCTGGCTTCCTGGCTGCTCCAGTCAGTGGCGTTTTCAACTTACTGCTATATTCCATATTAGCTAAATTACAATCTAATCTATATGTGTATTTTACGAAATTTCGCAATAGTCGCAATTGCGATGCGAGTAATATAACACGAAATATTCGCATGAAGATTTCAACTTAGCACTGCTATACTCCATATTCTAGCCTAATATGGAATATAGCTGTGCTAAGTTAGCACTGCTATATTCCATATTAGGCTAGAATATGGAGTATAGCTGTGCTAAGTTGAAATCTTCATGCGAATATTTCGTGTTATATTAGTCGCATCGCAATTTCGACTTTTTCAAATGTTCTTAATATTGCTCTAACTTCGTCCTTTAGAAATTTCGTAATATTGCTCTAACTTCGTCTCTTAGAATATTACGAATATTCTAAAAGACGAAGTTAGAGCAATATTACGAAATTTCGTAAAATACACATATAGATTGTAATTTAGCTAATATAGTGCTATAATCCCTTTTTTTTCCTGTAATTTTTTTTGCCTCTTCAGAACTTAAGTTTTGTAAAATATGTACACTATTAAAAATTATTACTATAGCAGTATATTAGCTTAAATACAATCTATGTGTATTTTACGAAATTTCGTAATATTGCTCTAACTTCATCTTTTAGAATATTACGAATATTCTAAAAGACGAAGTTAGAGCAATATTAAGAACATTTGCAAAAGTCGAAATTGCGATGCGAGTAATATAACACGAAATAGTCGCATGAAGATTTCAACTTAGCACAGCTATATTCCATATTCTAGCCTAATATGGAATATAGCAGTGCTAACTTAACACAGCTATATTCCATATGAGGCTAGAATATGGAATATAGCAGTGCTAAGTTTAAATCTTCATGCGACTATTTCGTGTTATATTACTCGCATCGCAATTTCGACTTTTGCAAATGTTCTTAATATTGCTCTAACTTCGTCTTTTAGAATATTCGTAATATTCTAAGAGACGAAGTTAGAGCAATATTACGAAATTTCGTAAAATACACATATTAGCCTAGCCATAGTCATTAGCATAGGAACGTTGCCTTATACTATCAAGATAAATTTTCGCAATATGCGAAAAAATAATTTCGCGATAATTGGAATAATTGCGAATATTCGATTTCGACGAATATAACACGAATATTCATGCGAATATTCGCGAAATATCGCGAAACCGAATATGGCACCTCCCGCTCATCACTAGTGCGGACTACTGGGTTGCCACCCTGCTGGAACTCCGGTACAAAGACAATGTGCCCACCTTACTTCCTGCACTGGAGCGTGATAAGAAGATGCGCGAGTACAAGCGCACGTTGGTAGACGCGCTACTGAGAGCATTCCCAAATGTCACAGGGGAACAAGTGGAAGCCCAAGTAGAAGGCAGAGGAGGAGCAAGAGGTCGCCAACGCAGCTGTGTCACGGCCAGCTCCTTTGAGGGCAGGGTTAGCATGGCAGAGATGTGGAAAAGTTTTGTCACCACGCCACAGCTAACTGCACCACCACCTGAAACGGAACGTGTTAGCAGGAGGCAGCATTTCACTAACATGGTGGAACAGTACGTGTGCACACCCCTCCACGTACTGACTGATGGTAAAGAAGGCCCCATTCAACTTCTGGGTCTTCAAATTGTCCACGTGGCCAGAGCTAGCCTTTTATGCCTTGGAGGTGCTGGCCTGCCCGGCGGCCAGCGTTTTGTCTGAACGTGTATTCAGCATGGCAGGGGGCGTCATTACAGACAAACGCAGCCGCCTATCCACAGCCAATGTGGACAAGCTGACATTCATAAAAATGAACCAGGCATGGATCCCATAGGACCTGTCCATCCCTTGTGCAGATTAGACTGTCACGGCCAAGGCCATGACCGTGACTCCTTAACCGCATGCGGTTGCCTGCGGTTTGTTTTTGGTTGTTCAACCACAGGTGAGGGCTGCTTGTGTGTTGCCTCACTTGTGGTTGCCGCGGGCAACAAGTGGTTGGAGATTGTCGCAGATAGCAGCCTGAGCTGGTGCTAGGCAGCTTGCAGCATCTTCATGCGGTTACACCTAGCTACCGCTTTGTTAGGTGTGTGTGTATGTATGTATGGTGTGCACTGTGTTTATGTTACGTGTGCACTGAGACCTTTCCCTTCACTGTGGCTGCTCGCAGCAACGTTTTGTATAGTGTGTACATGTGGTGGCAGTGTCCCGGCCTTCGGGCTGACTCCCAGGACATGGTAGCCACCTATGTCGTTGCCTGTGGCAACAGCCACAGTGTGACTTTCGTTTTGACACTTCCCCTTTATGTTGGTGTTTTCCCTTTTCTGTGGTTTTGGAAGGGTTAACTCCCTTTCTGTGCGTATGAGTCACGGGGTGTGTCTGATTGTGTGGGTGTGGCCACTTAGGCCTATATAGCCTTGGTGTTTGGCATGGCTCAGTATGTTGCTTCAGCCATGCTTAGCTGGAGCAGCCTCCTGTGTTTACCAACTGCCAGTGAGAGCCACCCTTGTGGTTCATAAATATATTGTCACATTAAGTTTATGTTCATCTTTATGTGTGATGTCTATGTGATGGTCTGTTGGGATTTTCCTATGTTGTTTAGTGCAGCTTATGGATCTGGATTCCTGTTTGCACAGGGATCCAGTCAGCATGGCTGTGGCAGGTAGGTCGAACTCGGATAGTTCACCTGCCATATCCGTAAGACTGTTTGTGTTCCCCTTTTCCCTGCAGCTTGGCCAGTGAGACCCCTGTTCCTCCGTGTCCAGTAGGAACAGGCCGTCTTACCTTGACTCCTAGTCCAGGGACCGGTCGGAGGGTGAGTTAGGGATCCGAGGTTCCGGAGCATGGGTCCTCCTACCTTAAAGGTCGGCCCATGCAGCTAGGAGTTAGGGTCAGGTTAGGGACGCTGTAGGAGGTTACCTGCTCCCTAATCCTGTTGTCCTGGCCGAGCAGCCATAACATCATCTGGCATCGCACGGCTGAAGATTTCCCCCATCCTCAGCCGTGACAGTATGAACCACAAAGGCTCCTCACGTGGTCTTCCCTCGAAAGAGGGGGCAGCATGTACCACCATCTACGGATGGGGTGCATGCGCGTTCTCCAGAGGGAGAGCGTTATAGGGGTATCACCGGTTACGGCGCGGTGAGTGGCATTCCCCGCCATTCCTTTCTCACTGTGTCCGTGTTGGTGTCTCCTTGTTTGTCATTCCCCTCCCCCCCTCCCATTGTTTTTTGTGCCTCACCAACCTTCCCCTTTTGTTGTTGGGAGGGGCTTTGAGGGGTGGGAGTATCCGGCCCTCGAAAGAGGGTGAAGCATGTACCGCCGTCTGCGGAAGGGGTACATGCGCGCTCTTCGGAGGGAGAGCGTTCTGGGGGTTTCTCCTCTGACGGCGCGGTGAGTGGCGTTTCCCCGCCATCCCTTCACCATTGCCTCATTTGGCGTCCCCCTGATTTTATGGCACCGGTGTGTTTGTTTGGTGTGCGGGTGCACACCTTCGAAAGAGGGTGCAGCATGCAGTGCCATCTTCTTGTGGCCTGCATGCGCGTTCTCCAGAGGGAGAGCGTTTCGGGGGGATCTCCGTTTACGGCACGGTTGGTGGCTTTTCCCCGCCACCTTATCTTCCGTGTCCGTGTTGGGGATCCCTCATCCCTCTCCTTGTTCCCATCTCTGGTCGTTTGCTGGCAGCACTCCGTAAGTGGTCCGGCTGCGTGCTGGTTAGGAGTGTCTGCTGGCAGCGACTGGAGTGGGGACGTGTCTGGAGAGTCCCCTCGTTCATCTCTCTGTGGTTCTCCCCCCTGTGTCGCTGGTGCGGGCTGCAGGCTTCGTCGGACTGGCTGAGTTGTGTGCTGGGAGAGGATGCAGCTGACAGCGACTTTTTGGGAACCGTGTCTGAGAGTGGACGTCCCCTTCTCCCATCCCTTGTGTGGGTCTCTCACCAGTTTCCTTTTTTTTTTGGTGGGGGGGCTTTGAGGGGTGGGAGTGTCACGGCCATGGCCATGACCGACACTCCTTAACCGCATGCGGTTGCCTGCGGTTTGTTTTTGGTTGTTCAACCACAGGTGAGGGCTGCTTGTGTGTTGCCTCACTTGTGGTTGCCGCGGGCAACAAGTGGTTGGAGATTGTCGCAGATAGCAGCCTGAGCTGGTGCTAGGCAGCTTGCGGCATCTTCATGCAGTTACAACTAGCTACCGCTTTGTTAGGTGTGTGTGTATGTATGTATGGTGTGCACTGTGTTTATGTTACGTGTGCACTGAGACCTTTCCCTTCACTGTGGCTGCTCGCAGCAACGTTTTGTATAGTGTGTACATGTGGTGGCAGTGTCCCGGCCTTCGGGCTGACTCCCAGGACATGTTAGCCACCCATGTCGTTGCCTGCGGCAACAGCCACAGTGTGACTTTCGTTTTGACACTTCCCCTTTAAGTTGGTGTTTTCCCTTCCCTGTGGTTTTGGAAGGGTTAACTCCCTTTCTGTGTGTATGAGTCACGGGGTGTGTCTGATTGTGTGGGTGTGGCCACTTAGGCCTATATAGCCTAGGTGTTTGGCATGGCTCAGTAGGTTTCTTCAGCCATGCTTAGCTGGAGCAGCCTCCTGTGTTTACCAACTGCCAGTGAGAGCCACCCTTGTGGTTCATAAATATAATGTCACATTAAGTTTATGTTCATCTTTATGTGTGATGTCTATGTGATGGTCTGTTGGGATTTTCCTATGTTGTTTAGTGCAGCTTATGGATCTGGATTCCTGTTTGCACATGGATCCAGTCAGCATTGCTGTGGCAGGTAGGTCAAACTCGGATAGTTCACCTGCCATATCCGTAAGACTGTTTGTGTTCCCCTTTTCCCTGCAGCTTGGCCAGTGAGACCCCTGTTCCTCCGTGTCCAGTAGGAACAGGCTGTCTTACCTTGACTCCTAGTCCAGGGACCGGTCGGAGGGTGAGTTAGGGATCCGAGGTTCTGGAGCATGGGTCCTCCTACCTTAAAGGTCGGCCCATGCAGCTAGGAGTTAGGGTCAGGTTAGGGACGCTGTAGGAGGTTACCTGCTCCCTAATCCTGTTGTCCTGGCCGAGCAGCCATAACATCATCTGGCATCGCACGGCTGAGGATTTCCCCCATCCTCAGCCGTGACATAGACATTTATAACTACCTCCCCTTAACAATATATTCTTGTACTCCAGGGCACTTCATTCAATACTCTTTTTTTTATTTTACCATTATATTGTGGGGGCAACCCAAAGTTGAATGAACCTCTCCTCTGTCTGGGTGCCGGGGCCTAAATATCTGCTAGTGGCCTGTTCCAGTGGTGGGTGACATGAAGCTTGATTCTCTGCTATGGACCTCTATTCTCTGTCTGGGTGCCGGGGCCTAAATATCTGACAGTGTCCTGTTCCAGTGGTGGGTGACATGAAGCCTGATTCTCTGCTATGGGACCTCTCTCCAATTGATATTGGTTAATTTTTATTTATTTTATTTTTATTTTTATTCATTTCCCTATCCACATTTGTTTTCAGGGGATTTACCTAGATTTTGCTGCCTTTTGCAGCCCTCTAGCCCTTTCCTGGGCTGTTTTACAGCCTTTTTAGTGCTGAAAAGTTCGGTTCCCCATTGATTTCAATGGGGTTCGGGTTCGGAGCGAAGTTCGGATCCCGAACCCGAACATTTCCGGGAAGTTCGGCCGAACTTTTTGAACCCGAAAATCCAGGTGTTCGCTCAACTCTACTAATGAGGAAGAAGTGAGATACGAAAATGGTTATCCTCCCTTGAGTTACCAAAACTTAAAGTAGACCAAGCCCAGAAGCTAGCAACCCCCTTTACATTGGGTGAACTTAAAGCAGCCCTTAAATGCACACCACACCATAAAAGCCCGGGCCCAGATGGACTGTCAATGAAATATTATGACTCATTACAAAATATTTTATTGACCAAATTACTCCAAGTGTGCAACTCAATTTAGGATGGCAAGTATCTCCATCCACATATGCTTTCAGCCCAGATAACCATAATCCCTAAAGAGGGCAAAGATCCATCCCAATGCTCTAGCTATAGGCCAATATCTTTACTTAATAATGATCTGAAACTTCTAGCTAAGATGTTAGTCCTCTGCCTGCAACCCCTCCTGCCCAATCTTCATATGGAACAGGTGGGATTTGTGGGGGAAAGAGAGGGAAGAATGAACAGATGTAGATTGATTAACATTATCCACTATGAACACTCCACCTCCACACCACTAGTTCTTCTCGGCACAGATGCCGAGAAGGCTTTTGATAGAGTGGACTGGGCATACTTGATAGAAGCCCTGAAATATTTTTGTATACCAGACAGCATTATTAATGCAGTTATGTCTATGTATAGTAATCCCAGCGCCAGAGTATTAGTGAATAACACACAATTACCAACTTTTAAAATTAGCAACGGCACTAGACAAGGATGCCCGTGTCTCCACTCCTTTTTGTTCTTCCTTCTTCAAGATGTCTGACAGGACCAGAGGATACAGGGTATTAAAAATTATACACATACCCAGGCTGCCTTCGCAGATGATCATCTCTTTATAGTTACTAACCCAACAGAGGCATTCCCTGCAATACATGCTATACTAGACCGTTTTGGCACATTTTCCAATTTTAAGGTTAATCTTAATAAATCTCAAGCACTAATTGTCACCCTGGACCCTCACTTACAGAAATTATTAGAAAGCTGTTCACCTTTCACATGGTCAACACGCAGCATAACATTCTTAGGTAATAAAATTACGCCCCACCCATCATTACTATACTCAGAAAATTATAAAACCTACCACTAACCATAAATAATCTTAACAGAACGTAGGATATACCATTTACCTCATGGCCGTAGATCATTGATCAAAACGATAATTCTCCTGAAAATACTATACTACTTCAAGTTCTCCCAATTCCCTTGACTAGATTCTTTTTCACACAATTGAAAAAGACGCTTGCGTGTTTTCTGTGGACTGGTGCCAGACCTAGAATATCACAGGGACAACTAATTAAACCTCCTAGTGAAGGGGGCATGGGTGTCCCAGACTTTCTCCTTTATTATAGATCTATTCAAGGCCTGAGAGTATTAGAGTGGCTTCGCAACCCGAAGGAGAGACTAGATATAGCAATAGAACAATCTATGACGAATATACCATTGCGCTCACTGGCATTGATCAAGAAACACAGGTCTGATATGAAATACATATCCAACCCCGTGACAAGAAATACAATCAAGACGTGGTACTCCTGTATGGCAGATATTTTACTGTCAAAACATGTTTCACCTTTATTACAAATCATGTAATGTGGGACTCCTCACCAGATTTCAGAGCAGCACTGAATGAAATTATTAAATCCAACACAATTCCTATACGGGATATCATATTTGAGGTTCACAACAGTCCTGATATCAATACGGAATATTCCCACATGACAGACCTCACTCCCTTCCAAAGGACTCACCTTATACAACTACTCAAATATACTCACATCTCTAATGACGATGGCCCCCCCTGTATTGAACAGATGGTTCAAGCAAACAAAGAACCATGCAAAAAGATATCTAAAATATTCTCCTCGCTTTTCGTGGAAAGTGGGTTTGGTAGGTCTGCCTTTATTAAAAGTTGGGAAAAAGATCTAAAATACACATTCACACATGAAGAAATTAAAACGTTGCTGGCACAAACATCTAAAGTTTCTAGATGTATACGTCTTTAAGAAAAGTACTACAAAATGTTAATTAGATGGTATTACACCCCTGTGAGATTGCACAACATATTTTCCTCATGCTCAACAACATGCTGGAGATGCCTAAAAGAAAAGTGCACCTTTTGTATCACTTTTGTCATTGACATTTCTTTTCCACAATAAAATATTAAAATATATATATATATATATATAAACATAGAATTTTATCCCTGTCTAAAGGTTTGGGAATATTCTGTTCTTTTTCATACTAGAATCTGTTCCAATTTTTTTAACCGCTTGCCGCACACGTAACGCCGATAGGCGTCCGGGCGGCAGCGCTCTCAGGGCTCAGCGACGCCTATTGGCGTCATCTCGTGAGACCCGAGATTTCCTGTAAACGCGGGCTCACAGGAGGCGCGCTCACAGGATCGCGAAGTAAACAAGTTGAACTACAGCCTGCCAGCTCTGATCATTCGCTGGCAGGCTGTAGATGCGATTTTTTTAACATCAGAAAGGTATATTAGACGCTGTTTTGTTAACAGCGTCTGATATACCTGCTACCTGGTCCTCTGGTGGTCCCTTTTGCTTGGATCGACCACCAGAGGACACAGGCAGCTCTGTAAGTAGCACCAAGCACCACACTACACTACACACACACACACACCCTGTCACTTATTAACCCCTTATTAACCCCTGGTCACCCCAGTTTTGGCATATTTAAGTTTACTTTCTTATAATTTTAATCAAGTTTTGATTTAATAAAATTTATATTAAAATATTTAATAAATTGAATAATAAAAATTAAATGTTGCGTAAGACAGGAGAAAATCGGCCAGTCTTCTGTTTATTCAACGACGTGGTGTTGCGATGGAGAAAGCATTCCAAAACAAAAATTATTCTCCACCTGGAGCTGAATCCTGTCAAGATTGATGCAAGTCCGGTATTGGCTGCTCATCCAGCAAGATACTTTTGGGGGAACCTGCCTGGCATGCTTAGGCCTCTAGTAGCGACACACAATGAGAAGAAGACAAAGCTTCAAGATTGCTTGGAGCCCGGAAGAGTTGCGAATTTAATCACGATTCAAACCAACCATGGCCCAGTGTCTTCATCGGGGATTCCCAGTCATTATGGAATGGAATGGAGGGCATCCAAAATATATTTAATACATTTAATAATAAAAATTACATTTTTCCTAACACAGGAGGAGGAGGACATCCTGTGGTTCACGGAGATGGAGATGGTCTTCAGATTCCCACAGAGACATCTCAGAAATGAACCGCGGCTCCCAAAAGCAGCTCCTGGGAAGATCATGGCGCTTCCCGATCATCCATCATCTATTTGCCCCACTTTATTTTGGAAGTGTGTAGAACCCCCACGTTGCAGATTTATTATTATTTTGTGCATTAGCAATACTGATGGATTACTGACCAAATGCTGACCAAGTGAAGGCGTATTCTCCACAGACAGGATACGTTTTTTGTTGGTTATTGTTCTGACAGATCAGTGGAAGGGCAAATTAATCAGTAACGTCAACACAAACTTACTACTGACACCCTCTCCACTCTGTCGGGGGGGCTTGACTTGTATAAGCGTTTAATAGAACACATTCTGTAGACATGTATGTGAAATCAGCTAACGAGGGTGTAAAAGGAGTGCGCTTCTTCTTGACACTAACATCGACCTGTAAGGCTGAGTTCATACTTGAGTTACAGTTGCAAGAAAAAGTATGTGAACCCTTTGGAATGATATGGATTTCTGCACAAATTTGTCATAAAATGTGATCTGATCTTCATCTAAGTCACAACAATAGACAATCACAGTCTGCTTAAACTAATAACACACAAAGAATTAAATGTTACCATATTTTTATTAAACACACCATGTAAATATTCACAGTGCAGGAGGAAAAAGTATGTGAACCCCTAAGCTAATGACATCTCCAAGAGCTAATTCGAGAGAGATGTCAGCCAACTGGAGTCCAATCAATGACATAAGATTGGAGGTGTTTGTTACAGCTGCCCTGCCCTATAAAAAAAAGCACACACCAGTTTTGGGGTTGCTTTTCACAAGAAGCATTGCCTGATGTGAATGATGCCTCGCACAAAAGAGCTCTCAGAAGACCTACGATTAAGAATTATTGACTAGCATAAAGCTGGAAAGGGTTATATAAGTATCTCCAAAAGCCTTGCTGTTCATCAATCCAAGGTAAGACAAATTGTCTATAAATAGAGAAAGTTCAGCACTGCTGCTACTCTCCCTAGGAGTGGCCGTCCTGTAGAGATGACTGCAAGAGCACAGCGCAGACTGCTCAATGAGGTGAAGAAGAATCCTAGAGTGTCAGCTAAAGACTTACAAAAGTCTCTGGCATATGCTAACATCCCTGTTAGCGAATCTACGATACGTAAAACACTAAACAAGAATGGATTTCATGGGACGATACCACAGAGGAAGCCACTGCTGTCCCAAAAACACATTGCTGCACGTTTACAGTTTGCACAAGAGCATCTGGATGTTCCACAGCAGTACTGGCAAAATATTCTGTGGACAGATGAAACCAAAGTTGAGTTGTTTGGAATAAACACACAACACTATGTGTGGAGAAAAAGAGGCACAGCACACCAACATCAAAACCTCATCCCAACTGTGAAGTATGGTGGTGAGGGCATCGTGGTTTGGGGCTGCTTTGCTGCGTCAGGGCCTGGACAGATTGCTATAATCGAAGGAAAAATGAATTCCCAAGTTTATCAAGACATTTTGCAGGAGAACTTAAGGCCATCTGTCCACCAGCTGAAGCTCAACAGAAGATGGGTGTTGCAACAGGACAACAACCCAAAGCATAGAAGTAAATCAACAACAGAATGGCTTAAACAGAAGAAAGTGGCCCAGTCAGAGTCCTGACCTCAATCCAATTGAGATGCTGTGGCATGACCTCAAGAAAGCGATTCACACCAGACATCCCAAGAATATTGCTGAACTGAAACAGTTCTGTAAAGAGGAATGGTCAAGAATTACTCCTGACTGTTGTGCATGTCTGATCTGCAACTACAGGAAACGTTGGGTTGAAGTTATTGCTGCCAAAGGAGGTTCAACCAGTTATTAAATCCAAGGGTTCACATACTTTTTCCACCTGCACTGTGAATGTTTACATGGTGTGTTCAATAAAAACATGGTAACATTTAATTCTTTGTGTGTTATTAGTTTAAGCAGACTGTGATTGTCTATTGTTGTGACTTAGATGAAGATCAGATCACATTTTATGACCAATTTGTGCAGAAATCCATATCATTCCAAAGGGTTCACATACTTTTTCTTGCAACTGTATTTGGTCAGTTTTGGCCCCGTGACTGCCCAAATAAGTAAAGTGTGCAGTGATTCTAATAGCGACGCCTGTCATCTGCATGTCATACGGACTCACAGTATTATTTCACTACCCCAGCACAATCCCTATGCGCGTTACTGCAAGGCAAATTGTTCCACACCCTAATAAAGACTCTCTATAGCCCAGAAATAGCAATTTTTTTTTACGCGATTCGTCGCAAATATATTCGGGTCGAAGCAAATTTTTTTCGGAAAATTCGGAGAACCAGCCAAATCGAATATTTTGAAATTCGCTCATCTCTAATGGCAATCAGTACAAATACTTGGATCAACATCTTTCTGTAAAATAGCCATTACATCATCCTCTGGCATAAAGTTTCATTGTTTCATCTTTGTTGTGGCAGATAATACCTTTCTATGATGATGGATAATGTTTATTTTCAAGTTTCTATACATAATGGATGGTCCCCTATGTCACGGTCACAGGGCTATATAAAAAAAGGATAATTTTATAGATCACTGTATTGTCCTTTGATAGATTTAGACATGTTTATCAGGTCACCTGTCAGCCGTCTTCTTCCTAAGCTAAATGTTTTTAATCTTTTTGAGGACTGCAACTCAAATTTTCATGTTCATCTTGCACACTGGTGCCAAAACTGTACACAATATTACATGTGTGGCCTGACTAGAAATCTCTAAAGCAATTTATATATTCTCCCTAAAAGAAACTGATCAGATTAGTTTCATATGTCTGATTACTAAAGATGAGACAATTCCCCAAAATTTGTTTCTGGTCCAATTCAGTCAACTCAGCTGTCAGATTTGATGCTATCCAGATATATTTGGTTTTAATTGAAAGTGCCCCATTGCCCTGAAAAGTGGTGTATACTACTCAGAAGTCTCCTAGGACTGTATCCAACCATTTTCAAGGTCTTTAACACCAAGAGAGCATTAGTATTGTCAAAAAGGACAGAAAACCATGTAACTATGGGTAAAAGGATATAATAGAGCTTTCCAAGGAAAGGTATGCAAAACGTGATTTACTCTACAATATTCCAGTTGCATATTCCATAAAATTTTTGGCACTAAGCTTTATTCAAATACTGGAGGAAGTGACAGGATGACAAAATATCAGTCTCGAGTTACAAAATATATTGTCGGTTGTAGAGCATTCAATATATGAACAAAATATTAGAAATATACATTTGTACAGTATTATTACAGAAGAGAAGATATGCACGATTAGAATGTTTTAGGTTACAGTCTTTGGGTACAGAATGATGTTTAAGAGGTCAATTAGACAGTTCAATGTGTTAAGAGTAACAACCCAAGAGAATGATTCTATAAAAATCCGGATCACGACTGCTTCAGTACTGGAAGATCGCTAAACAGTCGGGACTCGAAAGTGGGGAATTTCCTGGCTTAGGAGTACCTGCTCTGACTCCATTTATGGATGTGTCCATATATTGAGTCAGTGTTATGAACATGAAAGGGGTATTCTCAAGCATGGTCATTATGCTTGGGGACACCCTGTGTATATATAAATCTAATCTACTTTAAAGGCAAAAACCTTAACCACTGGGCTATAGAGCTCAATGCTAAGTTACTGCTGAAAAACCTTATAGAAGTTTCTCTTTTTTAATACAAGAGAAATGTCTATGAGGTTTTTAACACAAGATAAACTTCTATGAGGTCAGCAATAACTCAGCATTGAGCTCTATAGCCCAGTGCCTTTAATGTAGATGGTTATGAGTTCAAATTCACATAACAATATTTTAAAAATAGAGGCTAAATAAAACTTAAAATACAAAGGGTGTCCCCAACAGTGAAAAGTTTGATTTAATTGAGAAAAAAATTGAGCAAAACGGAAATTATATGATCAAATAACACCCGTATTAACCCACACCAACCTTTTTAACTTGTGTAACCAGTATATTTTGTTGGAAAAGGTGGCAACTAGGGATGAGCGAATTTCATATTTTGAAATTCGTTTTCGGTTTGGCTTGTGGTATAATGTAAATTGCATTATGGATTCCGTTACCATGGACCATAACGCTATTACATGATGGAATGCATAACAGAATTCTTTTAGAGGCATTCCGTTATTTATTCCATCACAATAGAAGTCTATGGCCTACATAATGGATCCGTCCGGTTTCCGTTATGCTGGAGTACATTACAAGATTTGGGGCCCCACTTTTGATTTTGCCTAGGGCCACATTTTGTCTAAAACCATCCCTGTATATACCATCATTAGAGGAGGCGATCCTCCAGGCTGGGAATTTCATTACAAATCCATTTTGTTTAGAATCAATTCAGTCATCTTAACTAATCATTAATAAGCCCATTTTGATAGGAAGACTTAGAAAAAACTTTAAATATTTTACCTACAAGAGAGGTTAATCTCACAGACCTACAGATTCCTGGCGCTTATTTTTTTTTATATTATTTGATATCTACCAGACATGTGAAACTAAACCTCAGGTAGTGCTGCACTTCTTCCTGGTTTACTTTTGAGGTAAATGAATACATTTAAAAGTATTATTCCAACCAAAAAGTGAATTTAACTAAGGCCAGGAAAGTGATTCAAAGAAAATAAAAAAAAAACACTCACATACTCAAAATCTCTTGGTTCTAGCATATGAAAACCTGTTATAACAGAACACTATAATGGAATTCCTAACACTGGTGAGAACCCGCCCTTAGTTTATTCAACTGATATAATTGACTGCTTGAATTATATACCTGTAAATTAAGATGAACACTGTAACAAAAAACTGCTACAAAAGATACAGTAATTAACATTCTATAATAATATAAGAAAACTAGCTGAAGGACCCGGCTTCGCTCGGATATATTTAATCTATTTCATTTAATGTTTGTGTGTGTCGTTAAAAGTAATATCAACACTATCCACTATAACAGTGACATCTACAGCACCCCACCACCAAAACAGACCTTCACAGCCCCCACCCCTTAACATTGATCCCCCCACAGTGCCCCGTCCCTTAAAATTGGACCTCCATAGCAGCCCACACCCTTAACTTTGACCTTTACAGCAGCCTTCCCCGTTAACAGTGACTTTCACAGCATACCACCAACCTGACAGTGACCTCCACAGGAGCCCGCCCCTCAACAGTGGCTTTTACTGGATCGGGGGTGTGTCCATTTCAACAGCTCACTCTAAGACAACAGCACTGTACTGTCTGAGTGTGAGCTGAAGGGAGAAAGTCACCGTCCCTCCCACCTCTGCAGCTGACAGAAGTTGATTTTTACCTTCATTTTTTAAATCCCTGTCGGCTTAGGAGTGGGCGTGGCATAACCAGATGTGGGCGTGGCTTAGCGGGGCCTAGCAGTTGATTTTTAACTTCATTTTTTCAATCTCAGTCGGCTGAGGAGTGGGATGGGGCATGGCCTAGCCGGATCGGGGGCATGTCCTTTTGAACAGCTCACTCTAAGGCTCTATTCACAAGTCCGTAGAATGGGTCCTCATCCATTCCGCAATTATGCGGAACAGGTGCGGACCCATTCATTCTCTATGGGGCTGGAAGAGATGCGGACAGCACACAGTGTGCTGTCCGCATCCGCATTTACGTAGCACGGCCCTGATCTTCCGGTCTGCAGCTCCGGAAAAAAATAGAGCATGTCCTATTCTTGTTTGCGATTGCGGACAAGAATAGGCATTTCTATGGGGGTGTCGGCTGGGTGTATTGCGGATTCGCAATTTGCGGATCCGCAATGCACTATGGACGTCTGAATGGAGCCTAAGTGTAGTGGAGCATAAGTAAGTGTGATCTGCAGGGAGAAAGTCACCGTCCCTCCCACCCCGGCAGCTGACACAAGTTGATTTTTACCTTAATTTTTTCAATCCCCGTCGGCTTAGGAGTGGGGGGGGGCGTGACCTAACCGGATCAGGGGTGTGGCTTAGCAGGACCTGGGGGTGGGGTTTAAGTCTTTTGAGGGAGGACACATTGTGGCAGGGGGCGTGTCTGGGCTCCTTCCTGCAAGAGTGATGCCCCTATGGGCACCTTACTGGCTCATTTGCATATCAAATAAACTGGATTTTCAGTTGATAAAAACATCTATTGCTGAAACAAAGACACATCTTGAAATAAGGCACTAAGTGCTACTAGGCCATGGCTTTACTTCAATAGCAATTATCCTGGTGAAAGATTTCCTTTAAAGCTCACCTACAGCAGTGAAAATAAATGGCTGGGTTGTTATGGAAACCTGAAGTAAAACTGTATGTGGAGGCTGAAGGACCTGAGAGCTTCTATTGGCTGATAAGGGTCATGTGACTAAGCTTGTATTGGCTAATGCATTTTTTGGGAATATCTCGGGAACTGTATGTCCTAGAGAGCTGAGACCCGGTCTAAAACCTTCCCGGACACCTTGTGTACCTGTGTGCCAAATTTCGCGATTGTAAATGCGACAGTGCAGATTCCTTTAGCGGACATACACACATACACACATACACTCAGCTTTATATATTAGATGGAAGCTATGTATTCAATAGTAAAGGTTGGCAAAACATGTATTTTTTATAAAGAGAATGGAACTAAGATGAATGCTTTTTCAGCTTATTGAAAAAAAGAGTAAAGAGAGTGCTCAGAAGTAGTCGTAAATTAATCAATGATCTTCCAGACTCCTATTATGTCCCTGTGGGCTCAGCGTGTTAAATGTAAACATCTTGTAGACTTCATAATTGTAGAGTAGTTTCATCTTTCACGCTTATTCACTGGTGGAGTTGTTCAGTGGGTTTAATTTGAAATTAAATGCATGGAACTTTTTCAACTGTATTTAATGCCTGGCTATACTTTGTTTTATTCATTTACTTTTGACGGTGTGTCTATGTTTACTAAGGGGTCATTCACATGACCGTGTGAATGAGTCTGCATCTGTTCTGCAATTTTGGGGAATGGGCTGCGGACTCCGTGTGCTGACCGCATCTGTGGTTCTGTTCTGTGGCCCTGACAAAAATATAGAGCATGTCTTATTCTTGTCCACAATTGCGCACAAGTATAGGCATTTTTGCAAAAGCACACAGGCTGTTATCCATGTTTTGCAGATCCGCAATTTGCTGATCTACAAAACACTACGGTCTTGTTAATGTAGCCTTAGGCATATACATTGTGCCTGTATGGTGGTGCCAGTTTTTTTAATTATCCAATGGACAATTCTTCAATGAACACTGGGTTTTCTACCCATATATGTAATCAGTACTGATCATATTATATGGATTCCCTGTGACACAATCTAAGTATGGTTGCATCTAAGACTATGCTACTCTTTATTATGATCATTTGATGTTGTGCCAAACAGGATCATGTGGGTGCAATAGCCGGTTAGTGTCTGTCCTTCATGATGAGTATATATGTTTAATACAGATATAAAGTGCATACATTTATGAAAAAATAAAGTTCATCTTGTTTGTGGAATAAGCAGTATATATATATATATATATAATATAATAATCACAGGTCGGCACTGCTGTATATGGTCACGGTGCACGAGTCTATGGGATGGCGTCCCAATGTAGAATCAATGAAAAAGACCGGCACTCGCTGTTGATAATTCTTTCTTTGTATTTATTCAGTCACATGTACAGGCAATAAGTGACGCGTGCGTTTCGGTGCTGCCGCACCTTCCTCAGACTTATCCTCATACAAAGAACATTTCATGTTTAAATAGAGCGCCCAAACACAGAGAAATGACATCACACAGAAAACCACACCCACCAATCAGTGTTAAAACAAAAACATATGAGTTCCTTTAAATTCACTTTAGTTTGTTCCTTACTTCTTTCTTCCTTCATTATGTTCGCTGTAAATAATATATAGAAAAAAATCCATTTATTTTCTTACAAAGGATATTTTTGTCAAAAAATTATTATTTTCATTATTTTCTTTTTTATTTTTTATTTTTATTTTTTGTTTTAAAGTTTTTTATTTGTTTTTAATTGCACTATTGCAATACTCAAAAATATAACATTATAGAAAAATTATTATCCTGAGAAAAATATTATTATACCAAGGTGATCTATCAGAGGAAGCTTTGTACATTATACTCCCGGTTGAGTCCGTGGGGCTCAATCGTTCGTAATCGATGTATCCAATAAGCCTCCCTCTGCAGCAATAACTTGTTCCTATCTCCACCCCGACGTGGAAGGGGTACACTGTCTATAATCTGGTAACGCAACTGTGCCACTGTGTGTCTATGTGCATGGAAGTGGAATGGTACAGGAAATAATAAATTTTGCTTGCGGATGGTGGACTTGTGGTTACTAAGTCTGTCTTTCATCCTAGTGGAAGTCTCTCCCACATACAATAGACCACAGGGGCACTTTAAAATATATATAACAAAACGACTGTCACAGGTAAAAAATTTTTTTATAGGTATGCGTTCGCCAGATTGTGGATGTGTAAAGTGTGTACCCTTAATCACACTAGAGCAGTGTACGCAATTTAAGCAGGGAAAAGTTCCCATTTTAGGAGTAGCCAGTACTCTCTGTATAGATGCAGTTTTACTACTTCCAATGTCAGCCCGTACTATCTTATCACGTATATTTGTGGCTCTTTTGAAGCACATCATAGGTGGTAGTTTAAACTCCACTACTTGTGGGTATGACTTTGACACTACATTCCAATGTTTATTTATTATCCCTCTCAATCTCTGAGACCATGGATGATACTGAATTACAAGTGGAATCCGTGGTTCTTTTAGGGGCTTATCCTGTTGTTTTATCTCAACTCGGTTCCTTTGTTCTTTTAATAAGTGATCGGGATAACCTCTCTCCTTAAATTTCTGGCTCATTTCGTCTAATCTTTCCTGACATAATTCAGCTGTGCCCACTATGCGCTTAACCCTTTGAAATTGGGAAAAGGGGAGGGATTTTTTTGTGGCTGCTGGGTGGTTGCTAGTATACATGAGTAAGATATTTCGATCTGTATTTTTTGTAAATAGATCCGTGTATAACCCACCTGTGTCTCCCTTAATTACCCACGTGTCTAGGAAAGAAATTTTTTGTACATCAAAATGCAGAGTGAATTTCAACTCAGGCCAGACAGAATTGAGGTGAAGAGTAAATTGTTGAAGGGATCGAACGTCGCCGCGCCATACGCAAATAATGTCATCGATAAAACGACGCCAAAATTTGCAGTGTTTTCTATAGAAATCATTAGTATAGACGAAATCCGTCTCGAATTGTGCCATATAACAATTTGCGTACGGCGGTGCGACGTTCGATCCCATCGCGGTCCCACGCCGCTGCTGATAAAAAGAATCCTGAAATAAAAAGTAATTTTGTTCTAGAACAATCCTCAATAATGTCAAGAAAAATTCACATTCTGCATTGTTGTAATGACTTGGTTGTAACAATGTATCAATTGCTTTCAGACCTTTCTCATGTGATATTGATGTGTATAAATTACATACATCAAAGGTAACAAGTAAATCATCTTTTTCTGAATGCAGAGTTTTAATTTCCTGCAAAAAATGCTCAGTATCACGCAAGTATGATGGAGACAATTTAGTAAATGGCGTAAAGATTTTTTCTAGAAAAATTGCCAAAGGTGAGAGGATTGAGTCAGTAGATGCCACAATGGGACGGCCAGGCGGTTTAACAATGGACTTATGTACTTTTGGTAACGTATAAAAAACGGGAGTAATTGGATGTTGGTTAACCAAAAATCCGCCCAATGTGGCATCAATGACCCCTTCCTCTATGGCAGCATTCACAACAATTTGTATCATTTCTTTGATGCGAAATACAGGATCATTCTGTAAAATCTGATATGTATCTGTATCATTTAGTTGCGACAAAATTTCTGAAACATAATATGCTTTATCAAGGACCACCAGAGCACCCCCTTTATCCGCTGGTTTGAATACCAGAAACTTATCCTCCAACAATTGATCAAGTGCACGTTTTTCCTCCAAAGGTAAATTGGATTGTAAATGCATATTGCCAGTCTTGCATTGTTGCAAGATTTATAAAAGTTTCAATAGGATGGTGTAGACGCGGAGGTGAAAATGTGCTCCTGATCTTCAGATTAAACATTTTAGCTGTTAGGGAACCAGTACCAGTCTCAGAATGAACGGATTGAGGGACCATGTGTTCTGAAGAAAAATGGGCCTTTAAACGTATATATCGGTAAAACCGTTGTAAGTCAGTATCAAGGTTGAAAGTATCAAGGCTTCCAGTGGGGCTAAATGATAAACCCTTTTGTAATAAGTTCATGTCGGCCACACTCAGATTTTTAGAGGACAGATTGAATACTAAGTTTTTGTCCTTACCTGGGACCTCGTGATCCGTGGAGCGTCTGCCTCGCCTATGATGGCGCCCGGCTCGCCTTGTCTTGGCTTGCGTGGTCGTCGGCCTAAAAAAGGCGCCCGATATCCAGTAGAGACGTCGCTTCCAGAGCCGGAAGAAGCCGAACCCACTCGCCAGTCTCTCATACGAGAGAATGGAACCGCGACACCTTTTGCGTCCTGCCACCTGTATACTCGGTGGTGCAGATAATCCTCTGTATCCCGAAGAAACTTGGATCGCTTTGTAGCTTCGATCCTGGAGCGGAGCTCGCTGCATTGTTTGTCAAGTTTGTCCTGTAGTGCGGTGAATTCTTCCGGCTTCAAGCAGTTATTCAGCTGTTGCTTAATGTTGTCAATGCTCTTTTGGCGTTCGTCAATGGCAACGGTCAGATGCTCAAGAGTAAGTACAATCAAATCCAAAGAGCATTTATTAAGTATTTGGGCAAAACGGGTGCAATAGTCCAAGTTATCGCCAAACAGAGTCGGCCGCAGTTTAACTCGGAGTCCTCGAGGTATTTTTTCAGTGCGGTGATATTCCGCCAATGTTGCGGCATGCAATTCTAATGAGATAAGCTGTTTCGCTTCCTTCTCAAGATCCCGACTTTTCAATTCACTTGAAGGAATTTTCAAAAAATCAGATGGGGCGGTGATCTGTGCCACAATGTCTTTCGCCGCATCATCCGTATAAGCAAAGGTATTCATTTGATAATGGAAATTTAGCGTGCTCGTACCTGAAAGCCGTAGATAATATAATAATCACAGGTCGGCACTGCTGTATATGGTCACGGTGCACGAGTCTATGGGATGGCGTCCCAATGTAGAATCAATGAAAAAGACCGGCACTCGCTGTTGATGGTTCCCTAACAGCTAAAATGTTTAATCTGAAGATCAGGAGCACATTTTCACCTCCGCGTCTACACCATCCTATTGAAACTTTTATAAATCTAGTGCAACGTGATGTTGAGACATTGTTGCAACAATGCAAGACTGGCAATATGCATTTACAATCCAATTTACCTTTGGAGGAAAAACGTGCACTTGATCAATTGTTGGAGGATAAGTTTCTGGTATTCAAACCAGCGGATAAAGGGGGTGCTCTGGTGGTCCTTGATAAAGCATATTATGTTTCAGAAATTTTGTCGCAACTAAATGATACAGATACATATCAGATTTTACAGAATGATCCTGTATTTCGCATCAAAGAAATGATACAAATTGTTGTGAATGCTGCCATAGAGGAAGGGGTCATTGATGCCACATTGGGCGGATTTTTGGTTAACCAACATCCAATTACTCCCGTTTTTTATACGTTACCAAAAGTACATAAGTCCATTGTTAAACCGCCTGGCCGTCCCATTGTGGCATCTACTGACTCAATCCTCTCACCTTTGGCAATTTTTCTAGAAAAAATCTTTACGCCATTTACTAAATTGTCTCCATCATACTTGCGTGATACTGAGCATTTTTTGCAGGAAATTAAAACTCTGCATTCAGAAAAAGATGATTTACTTGTTACCTTTGATGTATGTAATTTATACACATCACTATCACATGAGAAAGGTCTGAAAGCAATTGATACATTGTTACAACCAAGTCATTACAACAATGCAGAATGTGAATTTTTCTTGACATTATTGAGGATTGTTCTAGAACAAAATTACTTTTTATTTCAGGATTCTTTTTATCAGCAGCGGCGTGGGACCGCGATGGGATCGAACGTCGCACCGCCGTACGCAAATTGTTATATGGCACAATTCGAGACGGATTTCGTCTATACTAATGATTTCTATAGAAAACACTGCAAATTTTGGCGTCGTTTTATCGATGACATTATTTGCGTATGGCGCGGCGACGTTCGATCCCTTCAACAATTTACTCTTCACCTCAATTCTGTCTGGCCTGAGTTGAAATTCACTCTGCATTTTGATGTACAAAAAATTTCTTTCCTAGACACGTGGGTAATTAAGGGAGACACAGGTGGGTTATACACGGATCTATTTACAAAAAATACAGATCGAAATAGCTTACTCATGTATACTAGCAACCACCCAGCAGCCACAAAAAAATCCCTCCCCTTTTCCCAATTTCAAAGGGTTAAGCGCATAGTGGGCACAGCTGAATTATGTCAGGAAAGATTAGACGAAATGAGCCAGAAATTTAAGGAGAGAGGTTATCCCGATCACTTATTAAAAGAACAAAGGAACCGAGTTGAGATAAAACAACAGGATAAGCCCCTAAAAGAACCACGGATTCCACTTGTAATTCAGTATCATCCATGGTCTCAGAGATTGAGAGGGATAATAAATAAACATTGGAATGTAGTGTCAAAGTCATACCCACAAGTAGTGGAGTTTAAACTACCACCTATGATGTGCTTCAAAAGAGCCACAAATATACGTGATAAGATAGTACGGGCTGACATTGGAAGTAGTAAAACTGCATCTATACAGAGAGTACTGGCTACTCCTAAAATGGGAACTTTTCCCTGCTTAAATTGCGTACACTGCTCTAGTGTGATTAAGGGTACACACTTTACACATCCACAATCTGGCGAACGCATACCTATAAAAAATTTTTTTACCTGTGACAGTCGTTTTGTTATATATATTTTAAAGTGCCCCTGTGGTCTATTGTACGTGGGAGAGACTTCCACTAGGATGAAAGACAGACTTAGTAACCACAAGTCCACCATCCGCAAGCAAAATTTATTATTTCCTGTACCATTCCACTTCCATGCACATAGACACACAGTGGCACAGTTGCGTTACCAGATTATAGACAGTGTACCCCTTCCACGTCGGGGTGGAGATAGGAACAAGTTATTGCTGCAGAGGGAGGCTTATTGGATACATCAATTACGAACGATTGAGCCCCACGGACTCAACCGGGAGTATAATGTACAAAGCTTCCTCTGATAGATCACCTTGGTATAATAATATTTTTCTCAGGATAATAATTTTTCTATAATGTTATATTTTTGAGTATTGCAATAGTGCAAATAAAAACAAATAAAAAACTTTAAAACAAAAAATAAAAATAAAAAATAAAAAAGAAAATAATGAAAATAATAATTTTTTGACAAAAATATCCTTTGTAAGAAAATAAATGGATTTTTTTCTATATATTATTTACAGCGAACATAATGAAGGAAGAAAGAAGTAAGGAACAAACTAAAGTGAATTTAAAGGAACTCATATGTTTTTGTTTTAACACTGATTGGTGGGTGTGGTTTTCTGTGTGATGTCATTTCTCTGTGTTTGGGCGCTCTATTTAAACATGAAATGTTCTTTGTATGAGGATAAGTCTGAGGAAGGTGCGGCAGCACCGAAACGCACGCGTCACTTATTGCCTGTACATGTGACTGAATAAATACAAAGAAAGAATTATCAACAGCGAGTGCCAGCTTTTTCATTGATTATATATATATATATATATATATATATATATATACACAGTTGCAAGAAAAAGTATGTGAACCCTTTGGAATGATATGGATTTCTGCACAAATTAGTCATAAAATGTGATCTGATCTTCATCTAAGTCACAACAATAGACAATCACAGTCTGCTTAAACTAATAACACACAAAGAATTAAATGTTACCATGTTTTTATTGAACACACCATGTAAACATTTACAGTGCAGGTGGAAAAAGTATGTGAACCCTTGGATTTAATAACTGGTTGAACTTCCTTCAACTTCAACCAAACGTTTCCTGTAGTTGCAGATCAATCAGATGTGCACAACGGTCAGGAGCAATTCTTGACCATTCCTCTTTACAGAACTGTTTCAGTTCAGCAATATTCTTGGGATGTCTGGTGTGAATCGCTTTATTGAGGTCATGCCACAGCATCTCAATTGGGTTGAGGTCAGGACTCTGACTGGGCCACTCCAGAAGGCGTATTTTCTTCTGTTTAAGCCATTCTGTTGTTGATTTACTTCTATGCTTTGGGTCGTTGTCCTGTTGCAACACCCATCTTCTGTTGAGCTTCAGCTGCTGGACAGATAGCCTTAAAGAGGACCTTTCACTAGTTTAAAAACGAAAAACTAACTATATCAGTGGGCAGAGCGGCGCCCAGGGGTCCCCCTGCACTTACTAGTATGTCTGGGCGCCGCTCCATTCGCCCGATATAGGCTCCGGTGTCTGCAGCTCCCTCTTTTGTACTGGGCAGAGTTTTTGTATTAGGGTTGTCCCTTGCTGCAGCGCTGGCCAATCGTAGCGCACAGCTCATAGCCTGGGAGTCCCAGTGGGCGTGTCTCTCATCCTGGCTGTGGTGCGGTCCAATCGCAGGGGATCGAGTCGCAGCCATTGAGAAAAAACTGCTCACCTCCTCCCTGGCTGTGACGCAGTCCACTGTGATTGGACCCTGCCACAGCCAGAGAGATGGAGACGCCACTGAGAAAAACTGATATCTCCTCCTTATTGTACGGATGCTATTAATTAGCATTCCAGGTGCCAAAACCGAACAGGGGACAGGGAGGAGGAGGAGCAGATCATGCAAGAAATCAGCGATATGACATCTACTGAACATGGGCTACAGTGTGAGATATTGCCTTTATAATGTAAAAACTAAGGATAAATTGAGTGTCAGGCCTCAATTATCCGTTCCCATAAATTCTATTTTCACACAGCTGGAATTTAAATGTTTTTGGGGATTTGCTTAATTTAACTAAACCAGCATATAGATGATCAACACCAATAGACAGAATAGCTCACAAAGTATCTGTGAGGGATAACAAATTTGATTATATTTAAACTAAAAGCATTTATACATGATTACTACACCATGAGACAGGGTAGTGCAAAACAAGGACCCAGAGTCAGAATGTGGGTAGTAGCAGCACCATCTATCTGGCGAGAAGTATTAGTACTAGTATTAGTAGTGGTGGTTGTAGGCCACAGTTGCCCTTGCTGGCTTCAGAAATGTGCAAAATTATAGTTGAGTAGAAAGAGGATGAAATAGTGGATTGGATGGCTCACTCCTCCTCTCAGTTGCAGCTGAATGACTTCGAGGTGACGTCTGACACTGTGCCATGGAGCCAGGGGTCACAGTTTTCCTAATGTTCCTTTTTCTTGCAGCCCCAAAGAAGGCGTTCAGTTGAGTCCTTCCAGTCTTCACTGCCCCTTCCTGGAGGGGTGTCTTCCTTTTTCCTCAGAAGTGGCAATAAAACCCCACCACGTCCTACAGAAGATAGTCAAGAGAATCCCCCTGTTGATGACTTGTTTGAGAACTCTTACCATTTGAGCCGCCCAGAGGAAGAAGTTGGGGAGGAGGCTGGTGACCCCATGCATACCTTTGTTGATGGTGGTTGTATTAGTGGCACCTGTAGCAACAGCATTGGTGATGGGGGCAATGACAGTGGCAGTTGGGAAAATGCAGAACAGGGAACGGGGGCCCAGGAGCCCATCATGATATTTCAAAGCAGTAGGGAAGGTGTGGACTCCAATGACGATTGCGTGCTGGACAGGACTTGGGAGATGGATCAGGGCACTGAGGAGGAGGCAATATCAGTGGAGGAGGGCGGTGGCGGTACCAATAAAGAGCAGAGACAATGTACCTCCAAAAGAACAGCCGGGGCCTTGTCTGCTTTGGGTGCGGGTGATGCCGTTTGGTGCTCTGGGTGGGTTAGGACCAAAATGTACCAGAGCTAAGCCGATCTTGGCTGCTTGTAGCTCTGTGCACGCAACTCCTGTATGGCGCTTTTTATCCACATGGCGTGCACACAAAACCAGAGCAAGGTATGCAAGATGTGCAGGATTAAAATATGCCGTGGCCATTCAAACACCATTATAGGAACCAGAGGTCTATTGCAGCACATGAGGCAGCATCCCTGGATCCTTTAGGAAAATACAACTGGCCAGCATTCCTAATCGGAACAAGTCTGTCCTCCTTCTCCTTGTCCTCTTTGTGGCAGCCAACCCACATCCCCAAACAATACAGAACCTTTGTCATCATCATTAACTTCTTCTCCTGGTAAGACTTCTCCTTTTCCTCAGCCCTATTGTGAGA
Source organism: Bufo bufo (assembly GCF_905171765.1). Classification (NCBI taxonomy): domain Eukaryota; kingdom Metazoa; phylum Chordata; class Amphibia; order Anura; family Bufonidae; genus Bufo; species Bufo bufo. The sequence continues at coordinate 485,902,665 of NC_053389.1, forward strand.
CATCTGTAATGAAAAAACTTTTCTCCACCAGCAATTAGCTTGTCTAGAAGCTGAACCCCCCCGGCCATGTTGCTGGCGGTGCAGTCGCTGTAGTATCATTGTAGTAGAGCCTTTTACTCACACATGGCAGAGAATGTGTCCTATTCCTTGTGATTCTCACTGTGATGGACAAGGACAGTACATGCCTTTCATGGCCCCCTGGTCAATGTTTTTTGTGGCAGTGGAGAGGCAGCACCCCAGCACCATTGAGAGGTCCTTTTGACCCTTTCCCACCAAATCATTGTTGGCATCCACAACAGGCACTTAACTGTCTCCTCCACCTCCTCCATGGATATGATCCTGTGCCCAACAGCAGCAGGGCACAGGGTCACTCACACTACCTATCCTTCCTATCACATGTCAAGTCAATCGTTGCCACTCCATGTTGGAGCTGATCAGCCTGGGAAAGAGTAGTCACACTAGCGAGCAGTTGCTCAAATACATCGAGCAGCAAACATCGCGCTCGCTGTCACTTCACTGACTCCAGCTGGGCAAGGTGGTCAGCAACAATGGGTAGAACATCCTGGCCGCCGTGAATCTGGGGCAAATAACACATGCTCTCTGCATGGCCTTTTTTTTTTAAATGCTGGCAATATCCAGGAGACTATTCCTCTTTACCCATTCTCATGTAGTGAGGAACACTCTCTTGGACTTGGAGCATCAGAATGTATGCAGCTACACTGCTTAATCTGCAATGTTCCAACTCGCTGGAATTCAACATTGCACATGCTCGAGTGTCTGTATGAGCAGCGGAAAGCCGTGAACTATTTGATCATTCACCAGACCTCTTCAGCAGGAAGCATGTGTTGTTTCCAGGTCGGGCAGTGACAGCTCATGCCCTTCATGCTGCAGTTGTCCCTCATCACCATCATATCTATTTTTGAAGATATGCTAATGCTCATGCAACAGGTGGCACTATAGCTGTTGGGGACCCACAATGAAAAACTTCCATGGAGGAGGAGGAAGAGGAGTCAGAGTTGAAGGAGAAAGAGGATGATGATGATGATGACACTGGCCATGACACCCAATTTTCTCAGTGGGGGGCGGATTCAGAAAGAAGTTACTTCATTGGCACCCTGGTCAGAATGGCTATCTGTATGCTTGCTTTCTTACACAGTGACAGGCAGTTCGGCGACATCAAACAGTCTAATTATTCCTGGGTATCCATGCTTTTAGACCCTCGCTACCAAGGCACAACGGGGGAATTTTTTTGTTTGGCAGAAAGGGAGGACAAATTACATTCCCGGGAAACACTGTGTATGCAGTTTGCCACAGAGTGTCTGTACAGTAGGTGTTTGTGAGATTGTGTTTTCAGCACGACAGCGTCGCGCTGATACTCGGCGATGTGGTGCCGAGATCTCGCACTCACTGGGATAGCGACAGCACATCCCAGCAAGCGCGTCATAGAAGCGACGGGAGATCAGACTTGGATTCCCGCCAATTCTACACGTGTGCGGCGTTTGTTATGAATCCTGAGGGGGAAGTCCCCGCCGGATTTTAAATAAAAATCCGGCCTGGGTCCCGCCCTCAGGAGCATACCGGGCCCTTAGGTCTGTTATGGGTTGTAAGGAGAGCCCCCCCTACGCCGAAAAAAACGGCGTAGGGGCCCCCCTACAATCCATACCAGACCCGTATCCAAAGCACGCTACCCGGCCAGCCAGGAAGGGAGTGGGGACGAGCGAGCGCCCCCCCCCCCTCCTGAGCCGTACCAGGCTGCATGCCCTCAACATGGGGGGTTGGGTGCTCTGGGGCAGGGGGCGCACTGCGGCCCCCCCACCTCAGAGCACCCTGTCCCCATGTTGATGAGGACAGGGCCCCTTCCCGACAACCCTGGCCGTTGGTTGTCGGGGTATGCGGGCGGGAGGCTTATCGGAATCTGGGAGCCCCCTTTAATAAGGGGGCCCCCAGATACCGGCCCCCCACCCTAAGTGAATGAGTATGGGGTACATCGTACCCCTACCCATTCACCTGCAAGAAAAGTGGTAAAAACACAAATAAACCACACAGTGTATTAAAATATTTTATTTTTCTGTTCCGGAGGCCGCCCCCTGTCTTCTTTATTAGCTCTTTTACCAGGGGGGGGCTCTTCTTCTTCCGATATCCCGACGGGTCTTCTCCGCTATCCGGGGGGGTCTTCTCAACTCTCCGGGGTTCTCCTTCTGTCTTCTCCTTCTGTCTTGTTGTCTCCTTCTGTCTTCTGTCTCCGGGGGGGGGGGCTCTTCTTCTTCCGATATCCCGACGGGTCTTCCGCTATCCGGGGGGGTCTTCTCAACTCTCCGGGGTTCTCCTTCTGTCTTCTCCTTCTGTCTTGTTGTCTCCTTCTGTCTTCTGTCTCCGGGGGGGGCTCTTCTTCTTCCGATATCCCGACGGGTCTTCTCCGCTATCCGGGGGGGTCTTCTCAACTCTCCGGGGTTCTCCTTCTGTCTTCTCCTTCTGTCTTGTTGTCTCGGCGCACCCCGATTCTTCGTCTTCTCTTCTTGTTTTCGCCTCTCTCTGTTGTTGACTCGGCGCACCCCGGTTCTTCGTCTCGCGAGACTCGGCGCACCCCGATTCTTCGTCTCGCGAGACTCGGCGCACCCCGATTCTTCGTCTCGCGAGACGAAGAACCGGGGTGCGCCGAGTCAACAACAGAGAGAGGCGAAAACAAGAAGAGAAGACGAAGAATCGGGGTGCGCCGAGACAACAAGACAGAAGGAGAAGACAGAAGGAGAACCCCGGAGAGTTGAGAAGACCCCCCCGGATAGCGGAGAAGACCCGTCGGGATATCGGAAGAAGAAGAGCCCCCCCCCCGGAGACAGAAGACAGAAGGAGACAACAAGACAGAAGGAGAAGACAGAAGGAGAACCCCGGAGAGTTGAGAAGACCCCCCCGGATAGCGGAGAAGACCCGTCGGGATATCGGAAGAAGAAGAGCCCCCCCCTGGTAAAAGAGCTAATAAAGAAGACAGGGGGCGGCCTCCGGAGCAGAAAAATAAAATATTTTAATACACTGTGTGGTTTATTTGTGTTTTTACCACTTTTCTTGCAGGTGAATGGGTAGGGGTACGATGTACCCCATACTCATTCACTTAGGGTGGGGGGCCGGTATCTGGGGGCCCCCTTATTAAAGGGGGCTCCCAGATTCCGATAAGCCTCCCGCCCGCATACCCCGACAACCAACGGCCAGGGTTGTCGGGAAGGGGCCCTGTCCTCATCAACATGGGGACAGGGTGCTCTGAGGTGGGGGGGCCGCAGTGCGCCCCCTGCCCCAGAGCACCCAACCCCCGATGTTGAGGGCATGCAGCCTGGTACGGCTCAGGAGGGGGGGGGGGGCGCTCGCTCGTCCCCACTCCCTTCCTGGCTGGCCGGGTAGCGTGCTTTGGATACGGGTCTGGTATGGATTGTAGGGGGACCCCTACGCCGTTTTTTTCGGCGTAGGGGGGGCTCTCCTTACAACCCATAACAGACCTAAGGGCCCGGTATGCTCCTGAGGGCGGGACCCAGGCCGGATTTTTATTTAAAATCCGGCGGGGACTTCCCCCTCAGGATTCATAACAAACGCCGCACACGTGTAGAATTGGCGGGAATCCAAGTCGGATCTCCCGTCGCTTCTATGACGCGCTTGCTCTCCATCGCGGCAAGCCAGCTCGGCGCTGGCTCCTGCGATGGGGCTCGTATGTGCTCAATCTCGCCGAGAAATACAGCGAGATTGACACAAAATCGGGTTCACCTACTGTATGTCATTGCTTACAGATGAATTGAGGGTGGTTACATTTCTTTAAGGTGCAGCATAAATGTATGTGAATGCTGCATCAATACCGCATACTGTCAAGGCAATGCTGGTTCCTGCATCATGCCACTAATGTCTGAGGGTCAGTTCTGTGTACTCACTTTCCACATGGTTGAAATGTTAATTTTTTTTTACCTCACTCTGTACAAAAATTTTCTCACAGTCCAGGCAGGCTGAATGTAATGCCTACCTACCATCACATTCTGTATGGCTGCTACTGCGGCCTGAATCATGCCCTTGCCAACCATCACGTTCCCCAAAGACACTTTTTTATTTATTTCTTTTTTTCTCATATTGTAAGGCTACATGCGCACAACAGTGAAATAAAACGTCCATTAAAAACGTATAAACTGTCCATTTTTAATTGACTTTTTTCACTGATACCTTCATGGGAAACGGATGTTAAAAACTGACCTATTTAATTGTATGGGGGCAGTCGGTCAGTGAGAAACTAACAAGATAGAACATGTTCAATTTTTTTTCCGTCCGTTTTTTACTTACCATCCAAAAAACTGCTGTATGAATAACCTTATAGACGTCCATTTGTCTTAAAATGGGTGTGGGACACTGGCGGATCCAGGGGGGGTGCAACGGGGCAATTGCCTCCCCCGAGCTGCTCAGAAGTGGGGGGGGGCGGTGGCGGGGCACAGGGAGATGAACGCTTCCATTGTGGAAGCGTTCATCTCCATAGTCATCTGTATCACCGTCCTCAGGACAGCGATACATATAACTGTGCTGAGGCAGGGGAGGGAGAGGCGTGTCCCTTTCCCATCCTCTGATAGGCTGCAGGCACTAGGCTGGCAGCCTATCAGAGGCCGGCGCAGGTGGCGTGATGACGTCATCTCGCCGCCTGAGCCGTACAGCGTGGGACACAGTCCGGAAGACGCCTGCATCGCATCGCTGCCAAGGAGGTAAGTATAAGTGTTTATTTAATTTTTGTGTACAATACTGGTGGCTACTGGCACCTAGTGGGGGTCTATGGCTACTGGCACCTAATGGGGGTCTCTGGCTACTGGCACATAATGGGGGTCTCTGGCTACTGGCACATAATGGGGGTCTCTGGCTACTGGCACATCATGGGGGGGCTGTCATTACTGGCACATAATGGGGGGGCTGTCATTACTGGCACATAATAGGGGGGCTGTCATTACTGGCACATAATGGGGGGCTGTCATTACTGGCACAAGGGGGGTCTGTCATTACTGGCACATGATGGAGGGGCTGTTATTACTGGCACATGATGGGGGGGCTGTTATTACTGGCACATGATGGGGGGGGCTGTTATTACTGGCACATGATGGGGGGGCTGTTATTACTGGCACAATATTGGGGGCACTATAGGGGCATCTACTGAGGCCACAAAGAAGGGGTGTTTTATATGGGGCTCTGTGGGACACATTATGGTGGGTACTATGAGGAAGGGGGGAGAGGAATATTATGGGGTCATCTACGGGGGGCACTAAGAAGGGGTATTTTATACTTGCAAATTATGGGGGACACTGAGGGCATCTACTGGGGCATTTTATACTGGTACATTATGGGGGCACTAGGAGGAAGGGGGGAGAGGAGCACTATGGAGGCATTTAATGGGGGCACTATATAGGGGTATTTTATACTGGCACATTATGGGGGCACTATGGGGACATTAGCTCAACTGGGGGCATTACAAGGGGGTATTTTTTGCACTGTCACATTATAAGGAGAAATATTTCTACTGGGGGGCATTATGGTGGGCTTTATTACTCCCACATGGTAGTTGCAGCGCCATCCTCTCCCTGCTCTGCTATTCCTCTGCTCCTTCTCCAAATCCTTACTATGAAATCTTTCTCATTAGGATAAAACACAACATCAGCTCCGCCGAGCCCCCCAGCCAAGTGTTGAAGTGGTGTCCGAGATCCCCAAGGGCCAAGCCAAGTAATTGTAAGTTTTCATGTGGAGTATGTTTATGTTATACACATATAGCCTACACTGTGCCACACAATATACAGTATACCGCTACACTGTGTAGTCTGTTCTATAAGCACCATTGTTTTGTGGCGGCGGACAGAAAATAATCTGGAAGTGCCCCTCCCGAGACCAGGCTCTGGATCCGCCACTGGTGTGGGAAGGCCGTTAAAAAAGCATCCATCACATGTCCATTTTTCGTGTGCATGTAGCCTAACACAGTGTGTGTGTTTAACATCATCTGACTCCGATCCTGGACAATTTTTGGAAGCTTTTGAATATGAAAAACCATGAGACATTTGTCAGTGAACATTAAAAAAAAAATGGCGACTCAGACCCTAAATGAGTCTTGACTGGTTTTCTCACCTCTAGGTAAAATTTATTCAAACCCAAATCAAATCAAATCATTCCACTGATTGACCTAAATTAATCTAAATCAAATTTCATCATTAAATGGCATCTGTCAGCAGTTTTGTACCTATGAAACTGGCTGACCTGTTACATGTGTGCTTGACAGCTGAAGGCATTTGTGTTGTTTCTATGTTCTTATGTGCCTGCATTTGGTGAGAAATATGACAGTTTAATATATGCTAATTAGCTTCTAGAAGCAATGAGGACATTGCAATTGCAGAGAGAGCTGAGCCCATTACTTCTAGAGGCTCATTTACTTATATTAAAACTTCATTTTTCTTAGTAATGCAGGCACATATGAATAGGGTACCAACACAGATGCCTTCAGCTGCCAAGTGCACATGCAATAGGTCAGCCAGTTTCATCAGTAGAATTTTGCTGTCAGATGCCCTTTAAGTATTGCCATTTACTTATGAAATCTATTGAGGTGGAACATCTTGCATATCTTTTATATTCTGTAAGTAAATTATAGTAATTGTTTTAAAAATTCAGACATTATTTCTAGTGTTTAGTGAATTGAAATATCCGAAGTGGACTTCAATCCAAATTTTAGGAAAACCTTGATTCGCCATGAAGCCGAATTTCCTTGCACTTCGTAGAAACGAATCAAATTTCCTAAAATGGTGGCTGAAAGTAAAAAGAAAAAAAAAAAAAATATATATATATATTCACCTCATCTATTTTATCGCGGAAAGGCTGTCCACTCCTGTCTTGATTGAAGAAAACAGACCAAAGAACCTGCAGCGAGCATGATGACCTCACCACGTGTTCACACTGGGTGCACATGGTGACGTCATCATTAGAGATAAGCGAAGTTGTCAAAAATTCAATTCGGCTGCTTTGCCGTATTTCACAAAGAAATTTGATTCGTTAAAAACTACTTTGTCACAAATTGCATTCCATTGTATGTAGCGGGCAGAATGACAGTTAATAGAGATTGCTCCATCCCCCATCATTGAGCACCTAAGATGCCGCGTTCATCGCTGATTGCTGCTTCTGAGATTTAAATTTAGGACTTTCAGAGGTTAATCAGTGTTAAAAAAAAATACAACGTATTCATTTGCTCCAGAGAGGCCATTGCGGCCATCTTGATTGAAGAAACCGCGCAAAATCTCGGGTGGGCGGAAGCCACTGATAGCATCACCACACCTGGCCAGCGTGCTCACGTGGTGATGTCACAGTTCACCGGGCACAAGATTTTGAGTGGTTTCTTCAATCAAGATGGACGCAACAGCTTCTTTTCTAGAAAATGGATGAGATGAGTATGCTTTTTTTTTACTGCCATTTCAGGAAAAGTTACCATGAAACACAAAGAAATTCAGATCAAAGTCAACTTGTTTGACTTCGACTTGCACACTAGTCATCATGCCCACTGCAGGTCCTTTGGTGGGTTTTATTTAATCAAGACTGGAGGAGATGGGCTCTCTGTGATCAAGTGGACAAAGTATAATTTTTTCTTAACCTCTCATTAACCCCTGAGCAGCTGAATGTGAGTCACAGATGCCACGATCAGCATTGAACGCGAAATCTATGGGGTCAAATGATAGGGGGCAGCACAATTGTTATTCCCTGTCATTGTGCCCGCTCCATACAATGGAAAGTGATTCATAATGAAGTCATTCATCACAAATCGAATTTCTAGTAAAAGTTCGGCTAAGCAGACAAATACATTTTTCATTACTTCGCTCATCTCTAATTATATCCTATCATATAGGAAACTTACCTGTTGATGTTTTTACCAAGTTTGAATAATTTGGGTTTATATTCTGTATTGCACCTAAAGATAGCTTTTAAAATAAAATATAAAAAATTTCTCCATGGTACTTTTAAGAAAAAATATATAAGCATTTAGAAATTACGCTGGGGAAGATTTATGAAAGTTTTGCCGCCTATAGCAACCAATCACAGCACAGCTTTTGTTTCATATTGTGCTCTAGGAAAATTAAAGCTATGTTATGAATGGTTGCTATGGGAAACACATATGGTTATTTTCTTTTATCCAGTTTCATAAATCTGCCCCAGTACTGCCTGTAAAAAAAGGCACAGAACCTAACATAAGCTTTACAACCTGCAAGGGTATAGAAGACGGCATGTTCCCTTTCAGCATCTTAGATTATGAATGTCTTTTTCCTGATTGCCAGAACAGATGCTGTATAAATAATTTCAAATACACTGTTATTTAGGCTGGGAAAATTTCATTCTTAATGACAAAGTAATTGCCTCAAACAATTAGAAAGCTTAATGAGCATAAACTACTGTTTATCATCCATTTTTGCTTCTGTTGAAACATGTTTATCCTAATCATTTAGAAAATAGCACAGTTTATAATATATCAAATCATTTAAATTTTTTCATATTTTTAGAATACCACCGTATTCCCACATTGGATGAAAGCAACTGGGTCCTTGGGAACATTGATCAGATTGGTTATTTTAGGGTTAACTATGATGTCAAGAATTGGAGATTGCTGATTGACCAGCTAATGAGGAACTGTGAGGTACTGTAAGTTCTTGTTAAGTTGCTTTTGAAGGGTTATTGTTTTGATCTAAGGCTCCCCACTGGCATTATAATCCTAAACGGTTCCATTTTTCTCATAGGTCATTTCTGTCAGTAATCGTGCTGGACTGATCGATGATGCTTTCAATCTAGCAAGGTATGTTTTCTTGCAGATGTCCAACTTAATGAGCAATCTTGTCAACTACTGTACTGCTTGAAAGCTTCAGTGGAGAATGCACTATTTTTCCTTTCAATTTATGTGGATGGGTTTCACACTTGAGGAGGCATGATTTTTCTCCTGACTTTCCATGTATAACACTTCTTTTGTTTCTTTTGTATGCCATCCTCCACAGTCTAAAACACTCACTCTATTACTGATCAATAGCTCCTTTAGGGTATTTCCGTAGTTGCAAAGGCTTGATCAATTTCTTAGCAGGTTTATGCTGAAGATTAATGATCCACCACTTTTTTCTTTAGCTAATGAACTGATTTAAAAATGACCGGGATACCATATTACATTTTTCATAGGAAACACCTTCATGCTTCAATTACTCTGCATTGTTTTCACAATGCATGAAGCTACTGAAGACTTATTATTTGGATCACCAAAAAATTGATCTATCTTTCATAGTAAGTTTAGTCATGTGGATTGCTGTGGTAAAACTTCTGATATTATAGAGCTTCTGAAATTAATCTAAGAGTACACATACTTTAATAGGATTTGTCATATTACACTTTTCATGTAAAGTGTTCCAGATGCCCATATCTCATAAATTGTCATCCGATCTTTCACAGTGCACTTTTCTGCTTTGCATCATGTGTTTCCTACAAATGCCATGAAAACAAAATATGTTATGTCCATTAAATGTTCTGACATTGATTTATGTTATGTTTTAATAACTTAAGTTTTTAGGTTCATTAATGGGGTTCCATAGATTTCCAGGAAAGGCTCACTGGTGATTTGTACTCAAGTTCCACGACCAAACTCCTTTCTCCTTTGCTTTAGGAGCCAATTGAACCAGAAATATGGCATGCAGCTACATGCATATCACTACTACTACCACAGTGATTGTGACTAGAGATGAGCAAATTTAAAAAAAAATGGATTCGTCGGTTCGCCAATGTTGTAAGGAAAAATTTGGTTTGATCCAAATAAATTTGCATTGAATTATATTAAAAAAACTGCTATTTCCAGGCTGCTGAGAGCCTTTATAGTGGTGTAGAACACTGTGCCTTGTAGTAACACGCATAGGGAGTCTGCTTTGGTAGTGAAATAATGCTGTGAGTCCGTATGACATGCAGATGACAGGCGTCGCTCTTAGAATCACAACATACTTCACTTATTTGGGTGGTCACAGGGCTAAAATAACTGAACAAATAACTAAAGTATCAACTCAGCCTTACAGGTAGATGTTAGCGTCAAGAAGAAGCACACACCTTTTACACCCTCGTCAGCTGATTCCACATAGATGTTTATTCAACCTGTTGTATTAAATGCTTATAAAAGTAGAGCCCCCCGACAGAGTGGAGAGGGTGTCAGCATTAAGTTTGTGTTGACGTCACTGATTAATTTTCCCCATTCTCTGATCCGTCAGAACAATTACCCAGAAAAAACTGATCCTGTCTGTGGAGCATGCGCCTTCACTCGTCAGCATTTGCTCAAAAATCCATTAGTATTACTAAAGGCAAAAAAAAACAGAGTGGATCTAAAACAGAGATGACATATGAATGGAATATTTGCATGTCTTCTGTGTTTTGTACCCACTCCTGCTTTTGGCTACCAAATCATAAGCCAATTCTGATGGGACCATACAGGCCTTCAAGCTGCTACACAGACAGGATCCGTTGTGCATCTCGTTTTTCCTTCCTTCTGATAGATCAGAAGAAATTAATGATGATGTCAGCCAAGCCAAAAGCCTAAATAGTGGACTAGTCATGAAGTTGGAAGGGTGGGAACAGCATGAGTCCACAGAGTGGCCCAATGACAGCAGCAGCATGAGGTGGCAGCAGGATGAGGAGACTACAGAGCGGCACAATGGCAGAGTGTGGAGGTGGCGGCAGCAGGAGCAGTGTCAGGAGGAGGGCACAGAGCGGCACAATGACAGAGTCTGGAGGTGGCAGCAGCATGAGTAGGCCACAGAGTGGCTCAATGACAGTTTAGAGGTGGCGGCAGCATCAGGAGGCCACAGAGTGGCAAGGTGACATACTGTGGAGGTGGGTGGCAATACCAGTACCCGCTGAAGATGGTTGGTGAAAGAAGGAGCACTTGGCATCAGATCTGTGGCATCAGGCGGGTAAAAGCATCAGAATAGTAGCTGAGGCAGGTAGACAGAAGAAACTGGTCTATTTTGTCAAATTGTTGGTGTGGTACCATGGATGATCTAGTCTGATGCATCAGGCATTGGTGTGTGGAAATCCTGGCGCTTAATGCTGAATGCAAGATTTTTTTGTCCACCAAATTAATAAAAAAAAGATTTTACCGCATATAACTGCAGCGCTTAACGCTGAATACAATTTTTTTCCCCACCAAAATAAATCACACAAGATTTTACCACATATAACAGCATCACTGAATACAAGCTCCTGGGAAGGTGATAGAGCGTCCCGGTCATCCGGCATATTTTCTCTCCCCTAAAGGGCCACCACGTTGCAGATTTATCATAGAGACATCATGGACATTTTACCACATATAACTGCAGTGCTGAAATCGGAATAATTTTTTTTTTCCCCCGAAAAAGGTCGCAAGAGATTTTACCACATATAACTGCAGCGCTGAACGCTGAATAAAATAAATTTTTCCACCGAAATAATTCACAAAACATTTTACCACATATAACTGCAGCACTGAATGCTGAATGAAATTAGTTTTTCCACCGAAATAATTCACAAAAGATTTTAACGCATAGAAGTGCAGTGCTGAACGCTGAATAAATTTTTTTTTTCCACCAAAATACTTCAATAAAGATTCCCCCCGCGCTATACGGACGTCTCAAAAATAAACCGCTGCTCCCTACAGCAGCTCCTGGGAAGGTCATGGAGCATCCCAGTCATCCGGCATCTATTCGCTCCGGTAAAGGATTATTTTGATAGTGTCTAGAAGCTACACGGGGCCCCCACTCTGCAGATTTATCATAGAGACATCATGGAGATTTAACCGCATATAACCGCAGTGCTGACCGAAAATAAATTTAGTTTTTCAACCGAAATACTTCAATAAAGATTTTACCACATATAACCGCCGCACTGACTGACTGCTACCGCCGCTACTTCCATGAACCCCTGCTAATTTCCGGGTAGGTAGGCTGCTGCAAAGCAGGTGCTCTACCCCAGGCACGTTTGGCTCCCAACCTTCCACTGCTGCCACCCTGCTGAATCCCAGCCATGCTTTCAACACATATAACCGCCGCCAACGTGAACTGAGAATGTATTTTTCTGTTTGTACTGAAATAGGCCACTAAACACTTTCAACACATATAACCGCCGCTGACGTGAACTGAGAATGTATTTTTCAGTTTGTACTGAAATAGGCCACTAAACGCTTTCAAGACATCTAACCGCCGCCGCCATGAACTGAGAATGTATTTGCCATGCGAATATATTTGTATTTTTTTCTGAAATACGCCCCTATACGATTTCAACAGAAATAACTGCAACAGTGCAGTACGTATATGTTTTTCTTTTTTTACGGTAATATGCCCCTATATGCTTTTAACAGAAATAACTGCAACAGGAGTGCGCTTCTTCTTGACGCTAACATCGACCTGTAAGGCTGAGTTTATACTTGAGTTATTTGGTCAGTTTTGGCACATTGACTGCCCAAATAAGTGAAGTGTGCAGTGATTCTAAGAGCGACGCCTGTCATCTGCATGTCATACGGACTCACAGTATTATTTCAATACCATAGCAGACTATCTATGCCTGTTACTGCAAGGCACAGTGTTCTACACCACTATATCGGCTCTTTGCAGCCAGGAAATAGCAGTTTTTAACGCGATTCACCACAAATAAATTCTAATCAAACCAATTTTTTTCAGAAAAAAATTGGTGAACCGGCAAAATCGAATTATTTTAAAATTTGCTCATCATAATAATGTTCAGAAAATAGAATAAAAAATCTTTAATCAGCAAATTAAATCAGATTAGAAAAAAATGTGTGCTGTTATCTGGTTTAATTGGTAGATACAATTTTCGGTGACACATTTCCATTAAGTATTGAAAATTGTCTTAAAGTACATGCTATTATTTGTATTATCTTGCTACTGTTTGCAATGTATTTTTTAGCACTGTTCTTATTACTATGTAACTATTTGAACATATTTTATGAAGTTTATTTGACGTAATAATCCATTGATAGTATCCCACATTTTATTAGATTTTGAAGATTGTTCATGTGCTCGAAATATACTCCACTGTTATATAAATACATAGCCAGTTGCCTGCTGGCCTGCACCTCTACAAAGCTTTGGAGGATCCATTGTCAACTAAAAGCCTTATTAAGACCAGCATCTTAATAAATGACCCCCATTGTTTCCTGACTTGAAGACAAATCTCAACTAACTCATATTGTGTTTGACTTGTTTTTCCTTAGTGGGGGTCCTCTATGACCTAATAGGCCTCAGCTATAAATGGGTTGTATATGAGGTACCAATGCATATACCTATATTATTCAGAGAAGCCTATTAGTGCTATTGAGAGGTTTATTTCATTTCACCACAACTATGCTGAAATGCAAAACGAAAATGAAAAAAAAAATCCGTAAAATTAAATTGCTCATATTTTTTATAAGACATTTGCTTTGCTACTTTGAGCCATTTAAGTGACTTTGAGATTGAAAAAGAGCAAAAAAAAAATTTAATAAAATGATAATTAAGCTGTAATTATTTTTATTTGCATTGCTGACATTTAGGAAGAGTAATTAAGTTTCTTGCAAATGATTGTGGTGTTTTTCAGTTTTTGTTTTTTTCAAGAAGTATATCAATTCATTACTGTAATGTTGAGCAAATGGTGTGTGTCATGATCAGTAGGGGGGCTCCACACTGAACACAGGAGGGAAGGGGAACAGTAACTGGTAACTAGGGAAGAAACAGTTCACCTCCTAGACAACCCTAATCCGGGTCCTAACTATCTATCAATATGAATAGACCCTGAAGGTAGGAATATTCATATGCAGGATACCTAAGCCTTTATATCCCTATTAGATGCTGGAAAAGGTTAGGACCAGAGACAACCCATTCCTCCCCAGATGGATGAATGGAAGTCTCTAACTCAGGCCCAGATACAAACAACAGGGAATATAACAAACACAAACAAACGTGACACTTAACTTCTGTAGAGACGGATGATCAGGAACACCAGAGACAAGCTTACACCAGCTCAGCCAAACCCAAATGAAGCCATCTACCGCATAGTCAGAATGGTGGGGTCAGACTATAAAGGGTAGAAGTGATGACCACTAAGCAACAGCTGAGAAAAGGGAAGTGGTCATTAACCCTATCAACACTGAATCAAGAGAAATCAAGGAGGCTGTTATATTCCTCCACGCTCAGACAATCTCCCTGATTTCCTGTCATCAGTCACCTGAGGGACAGTGACAATGTGGCTGCATACAGCTCCCTGCAATTCTTAATATTTAAGAGAAATGCAAACGTGCATACTCTGTGAAGTTCGTTCTTCTGAACCCTTGTACCCAAACAACACCTCTGTGTGTTACTGGCTGCAGCCAGCTTGATTAAATATTTTCAAAGTAATTGTATCTTAACTAATCAGTGGCATGCTATTTCAGTGTAGCAATCTCTGTGACACCTACAAAAGGGCACATTCCAGATAGTAGTAACCTCTAACAATTTGTCAGTCTGATCAGTGGAGCTGTCCAGCTCTTTGCGGGTCACAGTTTTGAGGAAAACAAATATATAAAACAGATACTATGGAGATTGCAGTTGGACAAGTGTATTTGTGGATGTTCAAAGGGCATCACCGTAGGAAGTCATCACCTGTTCATTCATACCCAACAATAATATGGATTGTACATATGTGATTTGTAAATTAACCTCAATGTTAAGAACAGACACCAGTAAATAAACCAATATAAGCATCCGGACAGCATCTATATTTCAATGTCATTGTAAAATAAATGTATTTACAGCCTGTTCCAAATTATTATGCAAATTATATTTTTCTTATTTACCTAAATAATTGATGTAAATAACAGTCAGCATAATTCTCATGTTATCAACTATTAAGAGTACAATTCAAATTTTATTGAACAAACCTCTTAATGATAACAGTATTTTTTTAAAACATAAAAAAATTACAATGCACTGTTCCAAATTATTACGCACAGCAAGTTTCAAAACACTTTATAGGTTGTAAAGAACTGAAATCAAAAGCTATTTCAATCAAACTCTTAACAACATTTTAACTTTTTAAACATTTTAACAGGTCACGTTACATTTTAACATAGGACCCCTTATTTGATAGCAGCTTCACAAGTCTTGCATTCATTGAACTTGTGAGTTTTTGAACAGTTTCTGCTTAAATTTGTTTGCAAGATGTCAGAATAGCCTCCCAGAGCTGCTGTTTGGATGTAAACTGCCTCCTACCCTCATAGATCTTTTGTTTCGGGATGCTCCAATAGGATTGAGGTCAGGGGAGGATGGAGGCCACACCATGACTTTCTCTCCTTTTATCCCCATAGCAGCCATTGATGCAGAGGTATTTTTTGCAGCATGAGATGGTGCATTGTCATGCATAAAAATGATTTTATTACGGAAATCATAGTTCTTCCTTCTGTACCAGGGAAGAAATTTGTCAGTCAGAAACTCCACATATTTTGCAGAGGTCATCTTTACACCTTCAGGGACCCTAAAGGGGCTGACCAGCTCTCTTCCCATGATTCCGGCCTAAAACATAACTCCACCACAGCCTTGCTGACATCGCAGCCTTGTTGGAACAGGGTGGCCGTTCACCAACCATCCACTACTTCATCTATCTGGGCCATCCAGGGTTGCACGGCACTCATCAGTGAACAGGAGTGTTTGAAAATTAGTCTTCATGTATTTTTATGCCCAATGCAGCCATTTCTGGTTGTGAGCATT
Organism: Bufo bufo; assembly: GCF_905171765.1. Taxonomy (NCBI): domain Eukaryota; kingdom Metazoa; phylum Chordata; class Amphibia; order Anura; family Bufonidae; genus Bufo; species Bufo bufo. The sequence goes on from NC_053389.1 coordinate 485,918,417, forward strand.
GGTTAGTGGTGGCCAAATAGAAGGTTTATGCACAGTTGCAAGACTCTGGAGGACTCTACACCTTGATGTCAGTGGGACTCCAGAGGCACTAGCAGCTTCAAATATCTGTTTGCTGCTATGCAATGGTATTTTAGCAGCTGCTCCCTTGATCCGATGCATAGATCTGTCAGAAATCTTCCTCAATGTACCTTTATCTGTACAAACCCATCTGTGCTCTGAATCAGCCACAAATCTCTTAATAGTGTGATGATCACTCTTAGGTTTTCATGAAATATCTAATGTTTTCATACCTCGTTCAAGGCATTGAACTATTTCACTCTTTTCGGCAGCAGAGAGATCCTTTTTCTTCCCCATATTGCTTGAAAATGGTGCTCTGCTTAAGAATGTGGAACACCCTCCTTTAGTAGTTTTTCCATAAATTGGGCTCACCTGCCAATCTAATTATCACAGGTGTCCGAGATTGTTTTCAGTGATCAAAAGAGCCCTGAGACATAATACCATCCCTGAGTTAAACTGAAAAACTTTTTTTTTTTATCTTTGTGACACTTAAATAGAATTTGCATAATAATTTGGAACAGGGTGTAATGGGAATCTGTCACCAGTTTTTTGCTGCCCTCACTTTTAAATCGTAAAAGCTCATGCCATTGAGTCCCCATGGGCTGTCCCTGCCAATTTGCCTCTGATCAACAGTTTATTTTTTTCCATAGGAATCAGCAGCAAGCTAAAAGCTCATGGGGACTCATCAGCTTGCACTAGTGCTATTTAATACAAGATTTTGGCAAAATGGCTGGGTCAAATAAAAAAAGTGACCCAGCATTTTTCTAAGGAGACCTGTCACTTGTTTATGTTGTCATTATTTTGGACTAATGACTAATTCCTGTTAAGTAGAAAAGAGAGAAGTTAAAAGTTCTCTGTATCTTATTCATTTTTGAAATGATGAAGACCAAGGTATCAAAGGAAGAAGAAATTGCCAAATCTATTAAGAAAGAAGATAAACATTTCTTCAGGTATATTAGTGATAGAAAGAAGAAAAACTGTGGGATTACAAAAATTAGAAATGTGGAAAATAACTATGGGGATAACTATGGGGATAAGGCTGCCGCTGACCATTTAATTAGTTAATTTTTTTCATTATTTTCAGTAGGCAGCTCTCAGAATTGTGATTTGAATGGGCAAGACAGTCATAGTAGTTGCAAGAGAGGAGCTCCAGTAATTTTGGCTGATGCAAAGGGAGAATTGGCAAGCTTAAAGTCAAAGCCATGGGTCCAGATGGCATCCACCCTAGAGTATTCTAATGAATATGTTTAACCAGTCCGTCTTAACAGGCAATGTTCCTGAATATTGGAGAATGATCTTACACAAGAAGGGTAGCAGAGAGCAAGCTCGAAACTACAGACCAGTGAGCGTAACATCTGTAGTAGTAAAAATAATGGAAACCCTCCTAAAAAAAGAAGATAACTGTACACCTAAAAAACAACAACTTATTGGACTAATGTTTCCAAATGTAAAATAATGTACGGAAAAAGAACCCTGAGTCTGTATACCGTATTGGCAACTCTGTGTTAGCCAGGACTTCAGAAGAGATGGATTTAGGTGTCCTGATATCAAACAACTTCAAAATTAGTGCACAGTGTGGACAGGCAGCAGGAAAAGAAAGTAAGATGCTTGAGTGCACAGCTAGAGGTATAACCAGTAGGAAGAGAAAGATTGGGCTACTACTGTATAGAGCGCTCGCGAGACCACATCTGCAATACTGTGCCCAGTTCTGGAGACCTCACCTACAAAAACACTAGATAAAATGTAATGGATCCAGAGATGGGCTACAATAATGTTGGAGGATCATAAGCATAAAACATACCAGGATAGACTTAAAGAACTTAGGGGGTCATTTACTAACAGATATACACCACTTTTTGGTGTACATCTGTCACAGATTGCGGCACAAAAATCTGTGAATTTCCCCCACTCGTGTCAGGTCTAAAAAAGAGGGTGTGGTGTTGGCAGGGAAGGGGGTGGACCAGGAGGTCTGTCTCATTTATAATATTCTATGCCAGTTTTAGGTGTAGAAAATGGTCTAAATCTGTGCCAGCAAGGGAGCTAACATAGTCAAAGACAGGCGGTGGGTACACCAAAGTTATGTAGAGGCTTGCGTCTCTACATAATTTCAGCACATGGACCACTAGCTAAAGGGCTATTAAGACTGGCATCTAAAATTACCCACTTAATCTGTATAGCCTTAAGGAAAGAAGGGAAAGGGGGGCATGATTGAAACCTTTAAATGTGTTGAAGGTTTAAATAAAGTTCAGGAGGGAAGTGTTCTCTAGCTAAACACAAGAACAATGGGACATAATCTGACATTAGCTGGGGGTAAGATAAGGAGTAATGTCATAAAATATTCTTTTACTGAAAGAGTGGTTAAAGCTTGGAACAAATTTCTAGCAGATATGGTTGGGTAATCTACAATAAGTAAATTTAAACATGCCTGGGATAAACACATCTTTCCTAAGATAAAAAAGAAATAATATAAGGGCATTTATATAGCACTAGCATACAGTGCAGTGCTGTACAGAGATTGCCATTAGAAAATCACAATCTAAATTCCAAAATTAACCAAGCAGTATGACTTTGGAATATGTGAGAAAACAGGAGTACTTACACACAAATCCTGGAAGAACATACAAACACTATGCAGATGTTGCTCTTGGTTGGATTTGAACCCAGCAATGGAAGGCAAGAATGCTGACCACTGAGATGATAATTTTTATATTTTTATTTTTTCTATTTACTCTTTAACCAGATACAAAATGTAATTTTCCCTTTAACTACATTTAGGCAGCAAACCTTTTTTTTGCTTGCTTTTTCTTATACCGGCCTTTTGAGAACTATAATTTTTTACAGTCAATGCATCTAGAATTAAATCTACCTTAGTCCCTGACTGGAGTAGATTTCAAATTCCAGCATTATTTATGCCTGGAAACAGGCATAAATGTTATTGATTTTGATGGTCCCCAGCATGCACTGCCACTCCCCAGTGGCAAGGACGAGGTAAAAATGCCTGTGCAACAAACTTTTGTGACATGGGTGTTTAATAAGTTACAAATCGCAGCTTTTTTATGCCAAAAACTGGTTTAAACCATCAAGATAAAGGACCCCATTACCTTTAGTCTTTAGGAGAGTATCATAAGGACAATATTCAAGTAACTATTTTTTCACCATCAAAAGATTAAAGATTCATTTTTCTTTTTCTGTCAACATATTAAGAGAGTCTTTCTGTCAATAGAGCTGTGTAAGGGATTGACTGAGTTGATGTTTTAATGTTCTCATTAGTATCATTTAGGAGGCACAAATGACTTTTAGATCGCCTTTTATCCTGTTGTTTTTGGGAGACAGGATGAATAATGGATATGAAGTTCACTGAGATGGTTAAATAATAATTACATGTCAGGTTATTACAGATATGGTGATACCAATTACCATATGTAATGTAGAATATTACTTTATATTTTTTATCTGATCAATCATTTCTACTTAGAAAGTGTATTATTGTGTGTTTTTCTACATATTTTAAGCAAATTTATTTTTACATTTTTTAAGTCCTAAAAGACTTTACCAGGTTTGAGCTTGATCACTCACTCAGTGTAACACTTATGTATCCTAGTTTATTCTGCCTGTCAGTGCAATACTGACAGGCTTCCTATTAGGCCCTGTCTTATAGGATTTTACTTAATAGGTATATTAAGATGGCAAACATGAGTGCCTTCATAAGACCCCCAGCTTTTTTAAACACTCATCACCTCAAAATTGCATGTTGATGAGGCAATGGTGTGACAGAGGGAGAAACCATTCTCCAGCCGCTCATATTCAGGCACCTATGGGGTTTAACAGTTTGGATCAAAGTAATTATTAATCTCAGCAGTTGCAGTAGAGTGTCATTCTATAATATACATCTGACAGTCACTGATGATATAGATATATATTGAAATGTTTTGATAAACTAATGAAAAAAATATGAAATAAGAGTTAAAAATGTACGGTGTGTTGTTAAAGGGGGCCTTAATTATTGATATTTATGCAAATCTCAATAATTAATATTCATAAATAGGCGTGATTCATCTAGTGATAACTCTGCCTATTTATGCCTAAATTATAACTAACTATGTTAACTAGCTAACTACCTCTGTTACCTATACACTCCACTGAACTACACTACGTGTGACTTACTACTATACTACGGCGGCGACTACTAAAAACACTATACGCTGTAAATGAATAATAAAGTATTTATTATACAATACAATAATACAAGTCTAATTATACGCTATATCTATATATATTTATAGATCAATGGTTATAAATATATATACATATAGACACACACACCACAGTACAGCAATAACACTACAGTAAACACAATACAAACCTAACTACACTAGACAATACACAATTCCCAATTCCACCCCACAAACTATCTATACAATACACTTACATACATTCATTAGCAGCAACCCACCCGCCTAGCTACTCACTGTCCCTATGGGGTAGAAAGGGTGAATGGTGGCACTGCAAGGGTTAATACTTGCAGGCCAGGGATGTAGCCATGAGTACAGGTTCAGGGAATACAGGGTCAATACAGCCCAGCAATGCAAGGGTTAAAGTGGGGCTGTAAACCACACAATCACTGCAATGTAGGGATAATCACAGTGCAGGGGATGATGGACATAAAGGGGTAAAAAGGGGTAGGAAACCCAGGGTTGGACACTAGGGGATACCTGGGTCAGGGGTATTGGGGCTATTGCAGGGGACCAGGATATCAAGGGTTAATACAGCCCAGCAAGGGTATGCTGGGGCGGCACACAGGGAATGCAGGAGTTAAGGATATGGGCAGAGACAGACAGGGCTGAGGTTAATGCTGTAGGAAGTCAGCAGCAGGGGTAAATACTGACTGCAGGAGTTCAGCAGCCGGGGTTAGGGGATGATTGGTGGAGCAGGGGTTAATGCAGTCCTGTGGGTGAAAATGCCTTGTGGATGCTAGAGGTCAGAGGAGAATGGGCCGACTGATTCAAGCTGATAGAAGAGCAACGTTGACTGAAATAACCACTCGTTATAACCGAGGTATGCAGCAAAGCATTTGTGAAGCCACAACACGCACAACCTTGAGGCGGATGGGCTACAACAGCAGAAGACCCCACCGGGTACCACTCATCTCCACTACAAATAGGAAAAAGAGGCTACAATTTGCACGAGCTCACCAAAATTGGACTGTTGAAGACTGGAAAAATGTTGCCTGGTCTGATGAGTCTCGATTTCTGTTGAGACATTCAAATGGTAGAGTCTGAATTTGGCGTAAACAGAATGAGACATGTATCCATCCTCTGATAGCTACTTCCAGCAGGATAATGCACCGTGTCACAAAGCTCGAATCATTTCAAATTGGTTTCTTGAACATGACGATTAGTTCACTGTACTAAAATGGCCCCCACAGTTACCAGATCTCAACCTAATAGAGCATCTTTGGGATGTGGTGGAACGGGAGCTTTGTGCCCTGGATGTGCATCCCTCAAATCTCCATCAACTGCAAGATGCTATCCTATCAATATGGGCCAAAATTTCTAAAGAATGCTATCAGCACCTTGTTGAATCAATGCCATGTAGAATTAAGGCAGTTTTGAAGGCAAAAGGGGGTCCAACACCGCATTAGTATGGTGTTCCTAATAATTCTTTAGGTGAGTGTATATGTGTGTGTGTAAAAAAAGTTGATGAGCAGCACACAAATCCAAAGCGGTGCAATTCCTTGAAACAGACCATGGACCTGGTCCTATTAGATATGTGTAAAAAAGGCCAAGGCAGCACTCAAATATCCGTGAAAAAAGGGTATTTTAATCACCCATTTGGTAACAGCAACGTTTCAGCTAACTCCATGGAGACTTTGTCAAGCCATAATACATAGAGCAAAATCAAGTGCTTATATAGCATACATAATTAGCAAAGTGATTACATGATTATACGTCAATTTTTTCAAAAACAATATTAAAAACAATATATATCAAGTGTGCAAAATTATATCTTGCTAAAAACAGACAATATGTCATAAAGTGCTATGTGCCAAAAAGTCTATCTATAAAGTCATCTGGTCACAGTGCATGACATCATTAATCAATATTACAAATCAGGTGTACAAAATTGTGCTGATTAAAAACAAATAATTCATCTAATAGAGAATTCTCACATGTAGCTTGAGACGGCGTCCGGAATTGAGTAGTGTGCAGGCGTGAGAAACTCCTCATCCCGCGAGACTATCTATCACATGGAACACATAGGCGCCCACATCCAAGATGGCGACCCAGCACCAGACAAAAACTGAGCATGCTCATTCCCGAAACAAGGTGGAGACAGTCTGACACACACAACGCATGTGACGAAGTCACATGACCGGCCGTTCATGCCAGCGGACCGATCATACTACATCATTTCTTTAATAATAACTCAAAAGAAGGGAGTCAAACAATGCAAAACGGGCTGATGGCATCCCGCCACTATCACCCTTATTCACATACTCCCACATCCTCATGTGTCAATGGTTATATATCTAATGGTCCGCCTATCATAGCCATCCAACCACATACGGACTGTATAATATCCTAGGGAGCCAATGTACACAAATACATGGCCTGAAACAACGACCATTTACATTGTGCCTAAGGTCCCATAATATTGGGAAAAATATTTAAAAATGTATAATGGAGGGTCACATCTTGTCTGTGTCATCATATGTCCCAATGTAATTGCATGCATGTATCAGTAAACACTAAAGATAAATTATGAGAAATATTTTTCCACATATCCATAATCGCCAATACGGTCCTGCTGTCTTATAGCTTCCAAGGAGGTAATTCATTGTAGAACAGATTTGCATATCTATCTACAGTACAGACCAAAAGTTTGGACACACCTTCTCATTCAAAGAGTTTTCTTTATTTTCATGACTATGAAGGCATCAAAACTATGAATTAACACATGTGGAATTATATACATAACAAACAAATGTGAAACAACTTAAAATATGTCATATTCTAGATTCTTCAAAGTAGCCACCTTTTGTTTTGATTACTGCTTTGCACACTTTTGGCATTCTCTTGATGAGCTTCAAGAGGTAGTCCCCTGAAATGGTCTTCCAACAGTCTTGAAGGAGTTCCCAGAGATGCTTAGCACTTGTTGGCCCTTTTGCCTTCACTCTCTCCGGTCCAGCTCACCCCAAACCATCTCGATTGGGTTCAGGTCCGGTGACTGTGGAGGCCAGGTCATCTGGCGCAGCACCCCATCACTCTCCTTCATGGTCAAATAGCCCTTACTTTCAAAGTTTTCCCAATTTTTCGGCTGACTGACTGACCTTCATTTCTTAAAGTAATGATGGCCACTCGTTTTTCTTTACTTAGCTGCTTTTTTCTTGTCATAATACAAATTCTAACAGTCTATTCAGTAGGACTATCAGCTGTGAATCCACCTGACTTCTCCTCAACGCAACTGATGGTCCCAACTCCATTTATAAGGCAAGAAATCCCACTTATTAAACCTGACAGGGCACACCTGTGAAGTGAAAACCATTTCAGGGGACTACCTCTTGAAGCTCATCAAGAGAATGCCAAGAGTGTGCAAAGCAGTAAACAAAGCAAAAGGTGGCTACTTTGAAGAACCTAGAATATGACATATTTTCAGTTGTTTCACACTTGTTTGTTATGTATATAATTCCACATGTGTTAATTCATAGCTTTGATGCCTTCATAGTCATGAAAATAAAGAAAACTCTTTGAATGAGAAGGTGTGTCCAAACTTTTGGTCTGTACTGTATATAGAGAATAAATAAAACAAAAAATCAGTTATTGAAATGAATCCAATGATTGCACATGTATAAAACCCATACGAGAGAGGCGAGCAAAGTTCATCAGAACCAGAAAACAAAAAAAAGGGAAAAAAAAGGGGGGGGAGAAGAAAAGGGAAAAACAGAAAAGAGGGAGAACAGACATATAAAAACAAAAAATGAGAGATATTCATATAACCCTGAAATCCACATTGAGACCTCTAGGTTTGAGAGTTTGTAACTCAAAGATCCAATAGAGCTCTCTTCTTTTTAAACGTATCGTCCTATCTCCACCCCTTCTGGACAAAGGCACTTGCTCAAGTACTCTGAATTTCAAATCACGCTCACAGTGTCCTGCCTCCTTAAAATGTTTGGGCACAGGTAAATCCAGCCTCTGTTTTCTTATAGTATACCTATGTTGGTTTAGGCGTGTTTTAACATCCCAAGTTGTTTCATCAACATACCACAGGTTACACGGACATGATAATAAATAGATCGCATATGTAGAATCACACGTAAGGTATTGTTGAATTCTGATTGTTTTACCAGAGGTTGGATTTACAAAGGAATCACCTCTAATCATATAGGGGCAGTTAACACAATTGCAGCACGGATAACAGCCCTTACGTGTAGAGCCGAAATACGTGCTGCAATCAATCTTGGAGGACCCAACATCAGCCCTGACTAATTTGTCTCCTAAGTTACTACTCCTGTAAAAGGAGCACAAAGGGGGGACCCTGAATTCCTCTATATCCTCGACATCACAGTCTTAGAACTCCTTGGGTCACCATCCTTCATTCTGATTTTAGTTTTACTAATACTGTCAGAGATGAGCCTCTTAGGATAGCCTCTAGTCTGAAACTTAGTGGCGATTTCTGATAGTCTTCAGTCCTTAACCGGGCCCTCATCAACTATCCTGGCTACCCGTAGCATTTGGGGTGGTGATGGGGTCCAATGTGGCACCCACCTATGCAAACATATACATGACCCACCTTCAAGAGTCCTACATCTATGGGTGCCGCCACTTCAGCCATGTGCTGGGGTGGTGGCGATATATAGATGACATTTTTTTGGTATGGGTGGGCGCCACAGAGGACCTCTTGGCCTTCCACTCTTTCCTAAATGACATTGACCCGAGTGTCAAATTTACCTTGGTACATTCTCATGATCAGCTACAGTTTCTTGACACCAAGGTTTTCGATCAGGGGACATGAATTGTCCACTGATCTTTATGTGAAGCCCACTGACAAAAATACTCTTGTAAGGTTTGAAAGTCATCATCCACGGCCAATGATCAAGTCTCTTCCTCTCAGCCAAATGCTACGGGTAGCCAGGATAGTTGATGAGGGCCCGGTTTACCTGTGCCCAAACATTTTAAGGAGGCAGGACACTGTGAGCGCGATTTAAAATTCTGAGTACTTGAGCAAGTGCCTTTGTCCAGAAGGGGTGGAGATAGGACGATACGTTTAAAAAGAAGAGAGCTCTATTGGATCTTTGAGCTACAAACTCTCAAACCTAGAGGTCTCAATGTGGATTTCAGGGTTATATGAATATCTCTCATTTTTTGTTTTTATATGTCTGTTCTCCCTCTTTTCTGTTTTTCCCTTCCCCCCCCCCCCCCCTTATTTCTGTTTTCCTTTGTTTTCTGGTTCTGATGAACTTTGCTCGCCTCTCTCGTATGGGTTTTATACATGTGCAATCATTGGATTCATTCCAATAACTGATTTTTTGTTTTATTTATTCTCTATATAGATGGATATGCAAATCTGTTCTACAATGAATTACCTCCTTGGAAGCTGTAAGACAGCAGGATCGTATTGGCGATTCTGGATATGTGGAAAAATATTTCTCATAATTTATCTTTAGTGTTTACTGATACATGCATGTAATTACATTGGGACATATGATGACACAGACAAGATGTGACCCTGCATTATACATTTTTTTATATTTTTCCCAATATTATGGTACCTTAGGCACAATGTAAATGGCCTTTGTTTCAGGCCATGTATTTGTGTACACTGGTTCCCTAGGATATTATACAGTCTGTATGTGATTGGATGGCTTTCTCATGATGGGGACCGGGATGCAGCGTCGCTTCATGGTGACGGCTGCGTCTGTGGCTCCTATCTGGGAGTGCTGCCTCTGAGCGGGTGACCCCCGGCGGAGACACCACGCCATTTGAGATAAAGTGTGACTGCCTATGATAGGCGGACCATTAGCTATATAACCTTTGACATATGAGGATGTGGGAGTATGTTAATAAGTGTGATAGTGGCGGGATGCCATCAGCCCGTTTTGCATTGTTTGACTCCCTTCTTTTGAGTTATTAATAAAGAAATGGTGTAGTACGATCGGTCCGCTGGCATGAATGGCGGTCATGTGACTTCGTCACATGCGTTGTGTGTGTCAGACTGTCTCCACCTTGTTTCGGGAATGAGCATGCTCAGTTTTTGTCTGGTGCTGGGTCGCCATCTTGGATGTGGGCGCCTATGTGTTCCATGTGATAGATAGTCTCGCGGGATGAGTAGTTTCTCACGCCTGCGCACTACTCAATTCCGGACGCCGACTGTGTTCTGCCGTCTCAAGCTACATGTGAGAATTCTCTATTAGATGAATTATTTGTTTTTAATCAGCACGATCTTGTACACCTAATTTGTAATATTGATTAATGATGTCATGCACTGTAACCAGATGAATTTATAGATAGAATTTTTGGCACATAGCACTTTATGACATATTGTCTGTTTTTAGCGAGATATAATTATGCACACTTGATATATATTGTTTTCAATATTGTTTTTGTAAAAATGGATGTATAATCATGTAATCACTTTGCTAATTATGTATGCTATATAAGCACTTGATTTTGCACTATGTATTATGGCTTGACAAAGGCTCCATGGAGTGAGCTGAAACATTGCTGTTACCACATGGGTGATTAAAATACCCTTTTTTCACGGATACTTGAGTGCTGCCTTGGCCTTTTTTACATATATATATATATATATACACACATCTTCATATATACATCTATATAAGAGGGAATATATACATGGCCATACAGGGAATATATTTCCCTATTGGCGCTATATGGGAGTCCATATACATACATACATACACATATCAATGAAGGGGCAGATACATATACACTCACCTAAATAATTATTAGGAACACCATACTAATACGGTGTTGGACCCCCTTTTGCCTTCAGAACTGCCTTAATTCTACGTGGCATTGATTCAACAAGGTGCTGATAGCATTCTTTAGAAATGTTGGTCCATATTGATAGGATAGCATCTTGCAGTTGATGGAGATTTGAGGGATGCACATCCAGGGCACGAAGCTCCCGTTCCACCACATCCCAAAGATGCTCTATTGGGTTGAGATCTGGTGACTGTGGGGCCATTTTAGTACAGTGAACTCATTGTCATGTTCAAGAAACCAATTTAAAATGATTCGAGCTTTGTGACATGGTGCATTATCCTGCTGGAAGTAGCCATCAGAGGATGGATACATGTTCTCATTCTGTTTACGCCAAATCCGGACTCTACCATTTGAATGTCTCAACAGAAAATCGAGACTCATCAGACCAGGCAACATTTTTCCAGTCTTCAACAGTCCAATTTTGGTGAGCTCGTGCAAATTGTAGCCTCTTTTTCCTATTTGTAGTGGAGATGAGTGGTACCCTGTGGGGTCTTCTGCTGTTGTAGCCCATCCGCCTCAAGGTTGTGCGTGTTGTGACTTCACAAATGCTTTGCTGCATACCTCGGTTATAACGAGTGGTTATTTCAGTCAACGTTGCTCTTCTATCAGCTTGAATCAGTCGGCCCATTCTCCTCTGACCTCTAGCATCCACAAGGCATTTTTGCCCACAGGACTGCCGCATACTGGATGTTTTTCCCTTTTCACACCATTCTTTGTAAACCCTAGAAATGGTTGTGCGTGAAAATCCCAGTAACTGAGCAGATTGTGAAATACTCAGACCGGCCCGTCTGGCACCAACAACCATGCCACGCTCAAAATTGCTTAAATCACCTTTCTTTCCCATTCTGACATTCAGTTTGGAGTTCAGGAGATTGTCTTGACCAGGACCACCCCCCTAAATGCATTGAAGCAACTGCCATGTGATTGGTTGACTAGATAATTGCATTAATGAGAAATAGAACAGGTGTTCCTAATAATTCTTTAGGTGAGTGTATATATCCATACACATACACTCACCTGACTTTCCTCTACATGTGTGCTTATTATTCGTGTATGCACTTGTGTACAAATGTCTAAACAGCACAGTCTACTTAACCTGCTGCATACATAAGCCCAATATATGGCAGATAGTTTCAATTCTTGGTTATCAGTCTTTTATCTTTGTTATATTAACCATGCCAACTATGCTAGGTAGATATTGTTTTGAAAGTGATGCACCAAGGAGATTAATTATATAACAAGTAGTTTAATTTTAAATAAAAACCCTTTTGCTACCTAGAAGCAATTTTTTTCAAATTTCTAAGCCAACAACTACCCCTAGGGCATGCTCACTAATGATTTAGAACAAAATATGAAATGCTCATCATATTATGCGGTGTTGTAGCAATTAGTGCCACACTGCTTTATTATTAACTGATTCTAGGAACTTTATTCATGTTTGAAGTCTAGATGGTACATTCTAGCTTCATATATCAGCCATATCACAAAAAGCTGTGGGGCATAGAAGGTGTTCAATCACATCTCTAGCAGGCAAATAAAGGGGTTATGTGAAGTTGCAAAGTTATCCCCTATAACCATCTTATCTGGGGTGGGGGGTGGGGGCAACCACTGGGACCCCCATGATCACAAGAAATCAACACTTGGCAATCTCTCTCACACTTCTTTAGAGATGAATAGACCAAAAGTGCAACATGTCACTCCATTTCTTAGGGGTAATGAGATCCCCATTCTTATGATTACCTGGGGTCTAAGTAGTCTTTAAAGCCCCCTCACACACACACGTGAATAGAAATTTGAGGGGGAGGGACTCCAGCCTTTAAGAATACAGTTATGGAAACATCCAGGAACTGATCCCCCTATGAGAGAACCAGATTTCACCAGAAATTTAATAAGAAAAGCAGCCTGCAAAAATAGGAGAGAGTTGAAGAAGTCTGTGTCAGAAGCATAGGCTTGGGCCAACACAAGTACCTATAAAATGCTATGTATCCCCTTGAGTATACATTTTATAGGTTGAGGAGTTATGACCTAGAGCAGCTAGACAGATTGCAGCTGTCATTTGGCTGGTTGGAAGATGAAAGCAGTGACCTGATTATTTGCTGTGTAAATGTCCTCAATGTTTCTATTACACTAATTTCTGTGAATTATCCACTTTCATTTCTCATGAAAATGAATTAGAGGTTTATAGTGTTCCGTCTCTGGTTGCATTAAAACTGAATACTGATATATACTGGAATAAAAATTGTATGTGTCCCCCTTCCAGATCATTATTCAGATAAATTCAGGCTTTTGGTAAATTCAGCAACAGTCTCTATTACAGCACAATCACTTACTTTCATAAGATGTATTAGACAACAATTAGTGACATGGCACAGTATGTGGCTGTTAGACTTGAGACCTACTTTTTGTTACTGCCTGACAGAAATTGACAACCAATGGATATAAGGATATCCTGTAGAAAACAACTTACAGTTGATGATTTATGTGATTTAGTGTTATATAGGAAAACTAAAAGTAAAATATCCACATATACTAACATTATGCAGAGAGATGTTCCAAATTCTAGAACATATATCCTACTATCTTCTTCATATTATCGTCTATCCCCATCTATGTGCACCCACTACCTAAACTATTAATCACAGTTAATGGTTCCACACATTCTCCAGTCTCAAAAGTCCACTGGATCTGGACAACCTTTGATTTCAACTTGTCTTTCAAACCATACATCCAAGCTCTTAGCACCTCTTGCCTTCCCCACCTCAAAAAAATTTCAAATCCTCTGTTTTCTCAAACTTGAGTCAAAATGTTAGTATAGTATATGGCGTCATCATCTCTAGTCTAGATTACTGCCTACTTTCCCCTTCTATTATAGATTATAAGCCGAATCAGGGTTCCACGCTGGACAGGGAGCATGAGAAAGAGATACCACATCCAAGGGAGGTCAATAGCTCCAATGTGATCGAGCCGAAATGTGGGACAAGTTGTTAAAGTTCAATCATCGAATGAAAGGAGGGGGCTCGCGTCAATTAAAGACACATTTTTGAAATTTAATTCCCTGTCACCTATGCAGAGCAGGAGTTTTTCATCGCCAAAAATGGGTTAATGTCACCCACCAATGGAACAGACGATTTTTAAAAATGTCGGTCCCTGTCAACTATGCAGAGCAGGGGTTTATTCAGGGCAAAACTGTGTTCATGTCACCTACCAATTGAACAGACAATTTTACAAATATTAGGTCCCTGTCACCTATGCAGAGCAGGGGTTTGTATAAGGCAAAATTGTTAAAATGTCACCTGATAATGTAACTGACAATTTTTATTTATTTATATCCCTGTCACCTATGCAAAGCAGGGGTTTATTCACGGCAAAAATTGTAAAATGTCACCCAAGAATGTAACAGACGCTTTTGCACCCTGCTTTCTTTTTTGCTGTGCTGGTGCCTCTGTGCGACCACCGCCTCTTCCTCCGAACTAGACAGGTTACTCGCATGACCTTGATTCCATGTGGAGTCTAGTATCTCAACATCCTCCACATCATCTTCCACCCACTCTTTACCCCTGCCCTCCTTGTCGGTCTGCACACTGCAGAAAGCCACAGCAGTTGTCACCTGTGTTTCGTCATCACCCGAGACGTGCTGCGGTGGTCCTCCCATGTACTCATCTTGAAACATAAGTGGTTGAGCATCGCTGCACTCAATCTCTTCCACTTCTGGCGAAGGGCTATTTGGATGGCCTTGGAAATCCCTGCTAGCAGAGTCATCAAAAAGCAGAAGAGACAGCTGCATGACTTGGGGTTCAGACTGCTTGGCTGATTTGCAAGGGGGTGAGGTGAAAGACTGAAGGACATCGGTTGCAAGTGCCAACTCTGATATTTCAGAAGGAGACTGGGTGGGAGACAATGTAAAGGAACTGGAGGCACTGTCAGCAACCCAATCTACTATCGCCTGTACTTGTTCTGGCTTCACCATTCGTAGAGCTGCATTAGGCCCGACCAAATACCGCTGAAGGTTCTGAGGAGAGTGTTTCACTTGTGCGTGTAGCTGGCACAGATCAACCACGTCCTCTCCCTACAACAGGAGCTCCACCAGCAGCACCACGACCGGGGCCTCGTCCCTTATTTGACCCTCTCCTCATTCTCCTCAAATTTAAGATCTTGCCCAAAATGGGTGTTTTATTTAAAATAACAGAATATAACAGCAGTATCTAACGCTTGTAGTTCACACTGACAAATGCAGCAAAGGCCCCAGATGTAGGGTATTGCCAAAAATGGCTGCTTTTTTTAAATAACAGAATATAACAGCAGTATCTAACGCTTGTAGTTCACACAGACAAATGCAGCAAAGGCCTCAGATGTAGGGTATTGCCAAAAATGAATATATTTATATCGTGGCTCACCCGTATCAGCTAGTATGGTTAGGGTGCTCTGTTTTAGGATGATTCACCTGTTCATCCAATATAACAAATATGACAAATAAGAAAAAGATAAAAACAGGCACTCACCAACTGGTATGTCTATAGTAGATTATTTAACCTCTTAAGGACATAGGGCGTACAGGTACGCCCTTGTGCCCTGGTACTTAAGGACACAGGGCGTACATGTACGTCCTGTGTATTTTCGATCACTGCCGTGCGGCTGGCAGTGAACGGAACCCGGTGCCTGCTCAAATCATTGAGCAGGCACCTAGGCTAAATGCGCGGGGGGGTCCCGTGACCCCCCCATGTCGGCGATCGCGGCAAACCGCAGGTCAATTCAGACAGATTTCTGCAGTTTCTGGTCCCCGCGGTCCCTGACCGCGGGGATCAGAAACTTTATATGCCTAAAAAAACGTTTTATTCACCCCCCCTGCACCCCCGAATGATTTTATGGTGGCGGTGCGGGAGGCGGGCGGTGCGGCAGGCGGGATCGCGATCCCCCGCTCGCCTCCCCTTGTATAATCGCTGGTTTCTAGTGGGTATACCAGGGTGCCAGCAATTAAACGGCTGACATCTGCGATGCGATGTCAGCCGTTTAACCCTTTCCATACAGCGGTCCGTACGGACCGTTGTATGGAAAAGGTTAACAGCGCAGGGAGCTCCCTCCCTCTCCCATCGGGGGGCTGCTGTGCCTTTGCAGCCCCCCGATGGAGAGGGAGAGAGCCCCCAGACAGCCCCCCGAGAGATCCCCTCCTTACCCTTCCCCGTCTGCGAAGTTCTGAGCCGACGGGGAAGGTTCCCATGGCAACAGGACGCCTCTCAGGCGTCCTGCTGTCCATGGTGCTGAACAGATCTGTGCTAAAAGCATAGATCTGTTCAGTGTAAGTAAAATACAGTGCAGTACAATATATATTGTACTGTACTGTATTATACAGACATCAGACCCACTGGATCTTCAAGAACCAAAAAAGTGAATAAAAGTGAAAAAAAAAGTAAAAATCAAAAAACACATTTATCACTGATAAAAAATGAAAAACATAAAATTCCCTACACATGTTTGGTATTGCCGCGTCCGTAACGACCTGATCTATAAAACGGTCATGTTACTTTACCCGAACGGTGAACACCATAAAAATAAAAAATAAAAAACTATGATGAAATTGAAATTTTGCCCACCTTACTTCCCAAAAAAGGTAATAAAAGTGATCAAAAAAGTCGCATGTACGCCAAAATTGTTACAATCAAACCGTTATCTCATCCCGCAAAAATCATACCATACCCAAGATAATCGCCCAAAAACTGAAAAAACTATGGCTCTTAGACTATGGAAACACTAAAACATGATTTTTTTTGTTTCACAAATGAAATCATTGTGTAAAACTTACATAAATAAAAAAAAGTATACATATTAGGTATCGCCGCGTCCGTATCGCCCGGCTATATAAAAATATCACATGATCTAACCCCTCAGATGACCACCGTAAAAAAATTAAAATAAAAATGGTGTAAAAAAAGCCATTTTTTGTCATCTTACGTCACAAAAAGTGTAATAGCAAGCAATCAAAAAGTCATATGCACCCCAGAATAGATGCCAATCAAACCGTCATCTCATCCCGCAAAAAATGAGACCCTACTTAAGATAATCGCCCAAAAACTGAAAAAACTCTTAGACTATGGAGACACTAAAACATTTTTTTTGTTTTAAAAATGAAATCATTGTGTAAAACTTACATAAATAAAAAAAATTGTATACATATTAGGTATCGCCTCGTCTGTGACAACCTGCTCTATAAAATTACCACATGATCTAACCTGTCAGATGAATGTTGTAAATAACAAAAAAAAAACGGTGTCAAAAATGCTATTTCTTGTTACCTTGCCGCACAAAAAGTGTAATATAGAGCAACCAAAAATCATATGTACCCTAAACTAGTACCAACAAAACTGCCAACCTATCCCGTAGTTTCTAAAATGGGGTCACTTTTTTAGAGTTTCTACTCTAGGGGTGCATCAGGGGGGCTTCAAATGGGACATGGTGTAAAAAAAAACTGTCCAGCAAAACCTGCCTTCCAAAAACCGTATGGCATTCCTTTCCTTCTGCGCCCTGCCGTGTGCCCCTACAGCAGTTTACGACCACATATGGGGTGTTTCTGTAAACTACAGAATCAGGGCCATAAATAATGAGTTTTGTTTGGCTGTTAACCCTTGCTTTGTAACTGGAAAAAAATATTAAAATGGAAAATCTGCCAAAAAAGTGAAATTTTGAAATTGTATCTCTATTTTCCATTAAATCTTGTGCAACACCTAAAGGGTTAACAAAGTTTGTAAAATAAGTTTTGAATACCTTGAGGGGTGTAGTTTCTTAGATGGGGTCACTTTTATGGAGTTTATAATCTAGGGGTGCATCAGGGGGGCTTCAAATGGGACATGGTGCCAAAAAAACAGTCCAGCAAAATCAGCCCTCCAAAAACCAAACGGCGCACCTTTCACTCTACGCCCCGCTGTGTGCCCGTACAGTAGTTTACGGCCACATATGGGGTGTTTCTGTAAACAGCAGAGTCAGGGCAATAAAGATACAGTCTTGTTTGGCTGTTAACCCTTGCTTTGTTAGTGGAAAAAATGGGTTAAAATGGAAAATTAGGCAAAAAAATGAAATTCTCAAATTTCATCGCCATTTGCCAATAACTCTTGTGCAACACCTAAAGGGTTAACGACGTATGTAAAATCAGTTTTGAATACCTTGAGGGGTGTAGTTTCTTAGATGGGGTCACTTTTAGGGAGTTTCTCCTCTAGGGGTGCATCAGGGGGCTTCAAATGGGACATGGTGTAAATAAACCAGTCCATAAAAATCAGCCTTCCAAAAACCAAACGGCGCACCTTTCACTCTACGCCCCGCTGTGTGGCCGTACAGTAGTTTACGGCCACATATTGGGTGTTTCTGTAAATGGCAGAGTCAGGGCAATAAAGATACAGTCTTGTTTGGCTGTTAACCCTTGGTTTGTTAGTGGAAAAAATGGGTTAAAATGAAAAATTAGACAAAAAAATGAAATTCTCAAATTTCCTCCCTATTTGCCAATAACTCTTGTGCAACACCTAAAGGGTTAACAACGTATGCAAAATCAGTTTTGAATACCTTGAGGGGTGTAGTTTCTTAGATGGGGTCATTTTTGGGTGGTTTCTATAATGTAAGCCTCGCAAAGTGACTTGAGACCTGAACTGGTCCCTACAAATTGAGTTTTTGTAAATGTCTGAAAAATTTCAAGATTTGCTTCTAAACTTCTAAGCCTTATAACATCCCCAAAAAATAAAATATCATTCCCAAAACAATTCAAACATGAAGTAGACATATGGGAAATGTAAAGTCATCACAATTTTTGGGGGTATTACTATGTATTACAGAAGTAGAGAAACTGAAACTTTGAAATTTGCAAAATTTTTTCAAATTTTTGTTAAATTAGGTATTTTTTGGTGCAAAAAAATTTGTTTTTTTGACTCCATTTTACCAGTGTCATGAAGTACAATATGTGACAAAAAAACAATCTCAAAAAAACGGCCTGGATAAGTCAAAGCGTTTTAAAGTTATCAGCACTTAAAGGGATTATGGTCAGATTTTCAAAAAATGGCCTGGTCCTAAGGTGTAAAAAGGCTGTGTCCTTAAGGGGTTAATAATAGTAAAATCCCATAAAATAATGAGTATAAAACACAATGTATCATAAAAACATGTGCACTAGGATAGCTATCACATGAGATATGTTGCAGGATAACAATATACTTCAAACAAGTCTGTGCATATACAGTAGTATTAAAAAAAAAATTGAAACATTTTTCAGAAAAAAATTTGAAAAAATTTTTGACATTTTTTTTGTAATAAAATAAGTGAACAAATGTCCTGTGAAAAAGTATATCCAGTGGAAAAAAAATATATATTGTCCTGTGGAATAATTCTACTTAAATATTTCTGTGGAATATTCTGTGAAGAAAAGTTTGTGAAAAAACTTGCAGAAGTGAAAAAACTTGCAGAAGTATAGTATCTTCTTATAAGGATATTGTATCCATACAGTATAGCGTAAATGTGGCTGTAAATTATCTTGCAGAAAGCTGCTTTGCTGATTGCTGAATCCTTTGTATCTCTCAGTATGAGATCCGATACTTTGTATTTGCTGCTTGGTCTCGGCGTTCCACGTGGTACGCCGAGACCAAGCAGCAAATACAAAGTATTGGATCTCATACTGAGAGATACAAAGGATTCAGCAATCAGCAAAGCAGCAACTACACAAGCGAGGGGCATTCTGAAGGCAAGGTAAGAGGGTTGATAAAGAGGGGGACGCCCCATTTACAAAACCCGAGTTCCTTAATATATGCCTTACTGAACCCTGAGTGTGGACTTTATAAGCTGGTTGTCCTGTCACAGCAGCGTTATATGCTATTGGACACAGCTTTCTGCAAGATAATTTACAGCCACATTTACGCTATACTGTATGAATACAATATCCTTATAAGAAGATACTATACTTCTGCAAGTTTTTTCACTTCTGCAAGTTTTTTCACAAACTTTTCTTCACAGAATATTCCACAGAAATATTTAAGTAGAATTATTCCACAGGACAATATATACTGTATATTTTTTTCACTGGATATACTTTTTCACAGGACATTTGTTCACTTATTTTATTACAAAAAAAATTTCAAAGATTTTTTCAGAAAAAGATTTCACATTTTTTTTCAATACTACTGTATATGCACAGACTTGTTTGAAGTATATTGTTATCCTGCAACATATCTCATGTGATAGCTATCCTAGTGCACATGTTTTTATGATACATTGTGTTTTATACTCATTATTTTATGGGATTTTACTATTATTAAATAATCTACTATAGACATACCAGTTGGTGAGTGCCTGTTTTTATCTTTTTCTTATTGCCAAGAATATTATTGCAGTATTTCAAGCTTGTATTTCACACTGACAAATGCAGCAAAGGCCCCAGATGTAGGGTATTACCAAAAATGGGAGTTTTTTTTAGACCCAGAATATTATGGCAGTATTTCATGCTTGTATTTCACACTGACAAATGCAGCAAAGGCCCAAGATGTAGGCTATTGCCAAAAATTTGAGTTTTTTTAAACCCAGAATATTATTGCAGTATTTCAAGCTTGAATTTCATACTGACAGATGCAGCAAAGGCCGCAAATTTAGTATTTTGCCCAAAATGGTTGTATTTTTAATAACAGAATATAACAGCAGTATCTAACGCTTGTATTTCACACTGACAAATGCAGCAAAGGCCGCAAATTTAGTATTTTGCCCAAAATGAGTGTTTTTTTAATCCCAGAATATTATGGCAGTATTTCAAGCTTGTATTTCACACTGACAAATGCAGCGGCCTCAGATGTAGGGTATTGAAACAAATTGGAGATTTTTTTAAGCCCAGAATATAATTGCAGTATTTCAAGCTTATATTCGACTGTCACAAAAGCACATATGGTGTGCTGGTGCACTGAACTTGCATAAAATGGCCACCGACACCCACCTAACTAACAGATGGATAAAAGTTATTTTTCTGTGTCACTGGGCTCAGGGCAGGGTAAAAAAATTGTGCACTGCACCCACAAAACAAAATTGCTGTAGATCGCTGAGTTAAACAAGAACTTCTGATAAAAGATTCTTTCCTATTCTCTCCCTCACAGCAGCAGCATCCTATCCCTACACTAATAAGAGCAGAGTGACGTGCAATGCTACGGGACTCCAGCTTATATAGAGGCTGGGTCACATGCTGCACTGGCCAATCACAGCCATGCCATTAGTAGGCATGGCTGTGATGGCTTCTAAGGGCACACGAGTTAAACCCTTGTTGATTGGCTGCTCTGCAGCTTTTCAAAAAGCGCCATTATCTCGCCGAACACCGAACCTGAACCCAAACTTTTACAGAAAAGTTCGGGTTTGGGGTACAAAAATCCTAAAGTTCGGTACGAACCCGCGATCGCTCAACCCTAGTCATGGGTCAAAGTTCTTCACAATGTAAAAGAATATGGCGCCGGCAGACCGCTATATGTTCGCCCATTCGGCAAACCACGAACGACTAAAGTTCGCTGCGAAACAACCGCCAGGAGAACCGCAATGTCATCTTTAGTCTTGAGCGACTTGAGCTTTGGATCATATATCCAAAATCGATTTGTTCAAAAGCTTAGTTTTTTTCTATACATCATTAAATTGTATTGGCTCTGAGGAGCCAAACTTCATCTTGGGCCGAAGTGGCATGAGACGATTCGCTCAAGACTATTTATCGGGTTGATGATGCTGATAGAGCAATTGGCTTTTTCCATGTAGACAAAGTTAATACAAGGCACTTACTAATCTATTGTTTTTATTTCCATATTGCTTTCTTTGCTGGCTTGCTTCATTTTTTCATCATTCATCATTCACCTTGGTCTTTTCCAGGGGTTACTCCAGCAGGTCATCCAGCAGCAGTGGATGTGCTTGCACACTATAGGAACAAATATGTTAAATTTGTTTACATGAAAAGTTCCATTTGCTGAGTCAACCCCTTTAAGCCTGGTGATTGTACCTATAAATGTATCTATATTTCAGTTATTGCAAATATTTTGTCTGCGACCATATTTGTCCTTTGAACTTCATTTAACTTGCAGGTTAATTCACAAGGAAGCTTTTTTGGACACCAACTGTGTATTGCTAACATCTATTGTTTAGTTTTGCAAATGTGGACAAGTTGCTTGTAAATCTAATCTGTCATGCTAATGGCTGGGTCTGCTACACATTTTCTTAATTTATGGTGGAGATAATATGCATCTCAGTGATAATTTTCCCTTGGCAATTATACCACCATTTGGTACTTTGTCCAGAGGGAAAATGAATCCACTAGGATATATCCCTGAGTTCAGCAGCTTGTTTTAAAGAACAAAGCAAGGTCAAAATGCTGCAGAATATATTGAGGCTTAATTCTGTCTCTGTCTGTCTCATTAGCAGCTCATGCGGTTAGAAAATAGAATGGTAACAGGTCAAGTATTTCCAGAGAAAGCACCTCTGAGGAGACTGTGTTTATATCATTCTTTTATACATATGGAGTGTCTTTTATACTTGTATAATCTCTTTGGGAATATTTTACATGAAAATATTGTTTCTCTGTGCTCATATTAATAATTAAGTAAACATGCTGGTATACAAGAAAGATATGTAACCATGGAACGGCACTATTTTCTCGAGCAATTTTTCCCTTTGCTAGGTATCATTGTGTGCTGTGAATGATGACTGTATTACACTGCATAATTAAAGGCCTGTTTTATGCATCTGGTTTAATGCCTTGTTTTGAATATTTTGCAATGTACACTGTGCTGTCCATTTTTCAGCTAGAACCTCAACTAGACGATGAGAAAATATAGCAGAATTGCAAAATGAAACATCTCAGGATATGAGCCTATTAATTAAGTTTTACTTAGTATCAATAAATCCCAGTCCTTAAAAGTGTTTATGTTTGTAGATTTGATCTTAGCCTATTTCTACAATATTTTTAAAGATCTCCATTATATTTGCTTTTAATCACGATATGATTAAGACCAAATGTTAAAGCTATATTCCTCTGTAACACTGACTGTGTTAGCTCATAACATTTCTAAACAGGTCATATGTTTGAATTAAATTTACATCTGAACTACAGAATGCAAACAACAGGAGTTGTATGTATTCAAATGTGCGTGTCTTGCAGTAAGTCAAGAATCTAATTCCTGGCCTTTACTAAACAGTATCTAACATATATAAGATATACTGTATAAGTTATATAAGTTTTATTTTTATACTGAAAGTTAATTACAAAGCCAAATAAATGTCAGTTCAAAAAAGATGAAATTGTTTACCAGTATACTTTTCAGTACATATCTGCAATTATACTTCTGTTTAGGCTATACAGATAACCAATACTACAATTTCAGTATCCATTAACTAAAAAAGGATATTTATGTAACTCAGTTATAAAGACATACAGTTATTACTTACCTTCACCTCAGTAAAGTTTATAAGGCCTATGATTCCAGACCACACATGAGTTAAATACCCTAAAATATCTGTTCATAGGTTTAAAAACTTGTCATAAGTAAAAATTACTTATATAAAACTTTGTAATATATCTCATTAGGAAAAAGTATATATAATTTTTTTTTGCTTTCCAGATCTGGTAGTTTGTTTTTAGTTAGGAAGAAGTGCTTGCAACTGCTGCCGCTTTTTCCCCTTCTATGAAATTTGATGCTATAAGGGGGGAGGAAGTGAAAACTTTAGACCATGACACAAGGAGGATATTTTCCATTCATGGTACTAAGAAAGTATTAAAGGTTAATAGATAGTACATTTAAACAAGCAAACTAATGAAATATGAAAGGTAGATTAGACAAAAATGTATTGGGTACACTATAATAAGTAAATATAAATAGTGTTACGAGGAAAAGGGATTTGTCTTTTGTTTCATTTTGATCTGTTAACTAGTATTGTTGAGTTTGGAATATGTTTTAGGCCTCTTTCACACTTGCGTTGTTGGGATCCGGCGTGCACTTCCGTTGCCGGAGGTGCCCGCCGGATCCGGAAAAACGCAAGTGTACTGAAAGCATTTGAAGACGGAACCGTCTTCCAAATGCTTTCAGTGTTACTATGGCACCCAGGACGCTATTAAAGTCCTGGTTGCCATAGTAGGAGCGGGGAGCGGGAGAGCAGTGTACTTACAGTCCGTGCGGCTCCCGGGGCGCTCGAGAATGACGTCAGAGCGCCCCATGTGCATGGATGACGTGATCCATGCGATCATGCGATCCATGCGCTTGGGGCGCCCTGACGTCACTCTGGAGTGCCCGGGGAGCCGCACGGACGGTAAGTACACTGCTCCCCCGCTCCCCCGCTCCCCACTCCACTTTACCATGGCTGCCAGGACTTTAGCGTCCCGGCAGCCATGGTAACCATTCAGAAAAAGCTAAATGTCGGCTCCGGCAATGCGCCGAAACGACGTTTAGCTTAAGGCCGGATCCGGATCAATGCCTTTCAATGGGCATTAATTCCGGATCCGGCCTTGCGGCAAGTGTTCCGGATTTTTGGCCGGAGCAAAAAGCGCAGCATGCTGCGGTATTTTCTCCGGCCAAAAAACGTTCCGTTCCGGAACTGAAGACATCCTGATGCATCCTGAACGGATTTCTCTCCATTCAGAATGCATTAGGATAAAACTGATCAGGATTCTTCCGGCATAGAGCCCCGACGACGGAACTCTATGCCGGAAGAAAAGAACGCAGGTGTGAAAGAGCCCTAAGATTTCCAATCTTGGCCTGGTTAATTTAGGGTATAGCTGTTGATATTTATATTTTCAGGTCGTTTGCTTCTTTGGTTGCTGGGGACATCATATGTTCTGTGTATTTGTTTCCAGATTCTTATTATCATGCTCTTGTTTTTGTGCTATATGCATGTATCGTGATACATGATGTGTTGTTTGTTAGGATCAAAGTTTGTTTGTCTGTTGAGTTGCTTTTTAGTATCTCTTGGCTATCTAGCAGAGTTGTATTTCAAAGCAAGGTCATTTCAGTATATTTTTATTTCTGTTCATAACCTTTTATCCACTCTCTACCTGTATGCAATTACTGCCTCCCACCAGCTCCATTGCCAAACTCCACTTCCTTCATTTATTGGGTCCTTTCATCTATTGGTGACTTTATTATAGTACTTTGTGCAAGTGTCCAGCAGGGAGAGTAATAGAGGGTAGGTACATGCCACTGAGATTGTTAGTCTCACTAGTGTGATTCCCATCTTGGTGCTGGAGTGTGGAGAGGATGGGATTAATTTGGCACAGTTGCAGTTTTTACCCTCTCCAGGATTTCCCCTTGTTTGGACTGGTCCAGGTGGGGATCCTAGGTAATTAAAAGGTGGCCAGCTAGCAGTGTGTGTGTGTGGGTGTGGTGCTGGAAAGACAGAGTGTTGAGGCTGTCGCCCTCTGGAACTGGAAAAACCATTGCCAGAAAACTGTATAGCTACTGGGTGAGCTACAAACTCAGTTTTTCTGGACATTTACAAAGACTCTTTAAGAATTTCTGATCAGCTGAAGAAAGCATATTGTTTTGTTGTCTCATAGACTTTATTTTTCTGCTGGAGAATGCTGATGCTTAAGTTGCTATAATTAAACCCTGTGCTGATACCTGAAAACCCACTTGTGGACTACCTGTCTAACTCTCATCTGGTCACATTTGTTGTCTGCTAGTATTGATATCTGCTTCATATGTTTCTTGTGACTATCTGGCCCTTGTATAGTTCAGCCCAACTGTATGTCCTTGGGGCATATGAGAATCTAGAGTAACTGTTACTACTTGGAAAAGGTTACTGCTATAGGTAAAGTTCAGTTCTGTGGTCTTGCAAAAAATAAAAATAATAATTAAAAGTAGGTGGCTAAAAATTCTTGTGATTTTTCTGCAGTGACAGTAGATTTGCCATAAAGGGGTTGTTCAAATTTCTAAACTTATTCCCTTTCCTCAGGATATAGTTACAGTAGCTATCTCCCGCAGTCCCATAGAAAAGGATTGGATCAGTAGTGTTCATGTGTGACCTTCTGCTGCATTCATGTGGGGGCCTGTGGTCCCTATTCTTATGGCTGGTGGGGGTTCAAGCAGTTGGACCAACATTTATGCAGACCTATGTGTTTTTAAAGAATACATGCAAACCCTGTACTTTACTCCTCAATATTGAAATTGCAATATTAAGAAGGAAAAGTTGAGGAATTATGAAAATCACATGATTTATAGAAATGTTAACCCCTTCAGGACCGGGGTATTTTCCATGTTTGTGTTTTTGTTTTTCACTCCCGCCTTCCCGTAGTCCTAACTTTTTTTATTTTTCCATTCACATAGCCTTATGAGGGATTATTTTTTGTGGGACAAGTTGTACTTTCTAATGGCACCATTTACAGTTGCATACCATGTAGTAGGAAGCGGAAAAGAAATTCCAAATGGGGTAGAATTTTGAAAAAACGCAATTTTGATAAAGGTTTTAATTTTTTATTTTTTTTACACTGTACACTATGCAATAAAATTTACCTGTCACCTAAATTCTCCAGGTCAGTATGGTTATAACGATAAATACTGCCACGAACATCAATGATTCTAAACCATGTGTGTGGCCATCTCAACAGAAAACACCCAAAAAGCCACACTACAAAAATGTAAATAAATATATTTATTGAATTCCATAAAATAAAAAGTATAAAAATACAATCACAGAGATACGGTTAAAAACGGATCCCATATAGCAGCATGTGGCAAGTCACACATAAAAACATACAGCGATCTTTACGTATCAAAGAATGCCTGTAAAAGTCCACTAATCAGAAGGACCCATATTCATCAGTACACTAATCCTAAAAGTCAGGATAACTTATATAGCTAGGTAAAAAGTTCCCTAGCCAACCTACAAAGCAGGCAAGCCCAATGGCCATATCATGTTAGTGCATGTTGGATAACCAACCCAACTTTATAAACCACAATATAAGATAGGTAAGGCACAAGGCTAAACTCAAAGGTAATAAGTATAATAAATGGAACAAACATAGAAACATGAAATGATACAGACCACTGTATAGTATGACGTGCAGTAATTCCCCGACTTATGTTTTGCCCAATGGCTTCTTTTATTTTTTATTTTTATTTTTTATATTTGTAAAAACAGTTTTTAATTTTTTTTAAAACTTTTTTTAAGTCACCTTGGGTGACAATAACTGGAAGTCATTAGATTGCCCATTGTGTTTATTGATGTCTATATAGACATCACTGAACACTTAATTTGCACTTTACCAATACAATGCTGCCACCTAGTGGCCTGTATTGGTATATTCCTAAAATAGGCACCGAAGCCTCAAGCAGGCTTCTGGCAATTTCAGCAATGTAACAGTTTCCCAGATCTTAGTTGGGGAACGATGTTATGGAGCGGAAGCGCGGAACTTTCGCTTCCAGTCTGATCAGATGCTGTGGTCACATTTGACAACGAGCGCCATGTTAAGGGACTGGACCTCCCTCATACATATACGGCCGAGGTCCTTAAGGGATTAATGATATGTAAATGATAACAAAATTATCAAGTATTAGCACCACACGTAGAAATATAGTACATGAGCTTGCGTACCTTAGCATGCTGTCAATGAGGTTATAAATGGTTGTCTGAGGAATGCTCTTCCATGCTGAATGCACTTGGGCATGCAAATCTTCAAGATCCATTGCTGGAAGCTCTTTCCATGACCAGATCAATGTAACACTGTTAGTTTACCTGAAATGAAGAATAGAGAGGTCCGGCTACCATACATTTTGCCACCCTACATCATAATTCCCGGAGTAGAAACAGTGTGATGTTCCCTGAAGGTTTCTTCATGGAGCTGCCTAAGTGGTCTACAGGCTAATCTTCAGCTGTCATTGCATTTGAGACAAAAGCATGACTTGTCGCTGAATAGGAAAAATTTCCATTCCAGCCTCCACTGCTGTCTTGTTGTGCACTGTGCCAGCCTTTGAGAGTGGTGGTGTGAGGTCAATTGAACACCTGTAGCTCCACATCCAGCTCATATCCCAGTGTCATGCAAACACCTTCTGATGGATTAAAGAGATGCTGTTTTCCACACAAGCTTGCAATGTGTCTTACAATTTCCAATTTTATTTGCAGTACAGATTAATTTACTATGTGCCAAACTTCTAATCAGATGATTAGGCCATCCAGAGGTTCACCTCTGTGCACTTCTTGCCGTCATTCCACCTTGTTGTTCTCTAAACCACAGGAACATGCAATGTTGAATAGTGCTGACATCTGGGCCAAAGCACATAGTGATCTGTTGAAGTGATAAGCCAAGGTCCCCTCCTCTTCCTCTCTTGTGGGCACCCATGTGACGTCCATCGACACATTCATCGGATTTGTCACCTTCACCACCACTGGCATTAGAGATCTTAGAGTAGGCAGAAACAGCAGGGACCACCCTCCTTGGGCTGATCTGGGTACTGTCGTCAGACTGCTGGGTGACTATCGCTGATACCTCCTTTTCCTGATCCGATGCCAAGAATGGCTGCGCATCGGTAAGTTCTTGAAATGTATGGGAAAATAATTCCTCTGACTCAAGCAGAGGGGATATGGTGGTGGTGGTGGTGGTGTCTTTAGGGGTGGACACAACAGAGAGTGAAGAGGATGCAGATAGAGAGGATGAGGAGAGTGCAGAAGCGGAAGGCTAAGTGAGCCACTCAACCAAGTCTGGTGCGTCCTTTGATGTAAACGCACACACCTTCTGCAACTTCCCACTTAGGCACCGATCTGGTGCGCCTGCCCAACCCCTACCCCCCATGCGGAATGGCCTGCCTCTTCCTCTGCCTGTCATTTTCAAAATGACCCTGTGAAAGCGTATATCGAACGTATATTATTGGTATATAAAATCCCTGCTTCAATCAGTTTTTTGGGGGAGCAACTGGTAAATCACACCAGTAGAAATTATTTCTTCAAATAGTGTTTTTCACTCTGTGTAGATGTGGTAAAACGCCGCAAACTACAGAAAAATGTTGCACTACCCAAATTCAGTATATAGAATGTATATTATTGGTAAATAACACCCCTGCCTCAATCAGGTTTTTTGAGGGGGCAACTGGTAAATCACAACAGTAGAAATTATTAGTTCAAATTGCGTTTGTCACTCTGTGTGGCTGCAGTATCACAGCAGAACCGCACTCAACTGCTGCACAATACAATTGCTTTCTTAAGGCGGTCGTGCCTAGGTGAGTGTCGGGCTTACCGGGACTTATGCGTTGACAGCACAGGCTGCAGATGGCAACATTATTGTCAGCAGCGGATACATTAAAAAAAAGCCCACACTGCGGAGTCATGTCCCGGCGTCCTGAGAGCGCCAGATGTGACCATGCATGGTGGATGTTTCGTTCCAGATACATTAGCAGTCTGCTTTTTGCCTCCTGTGCACTGTAAGTTCTGCCTGCTTCTCCTCCCTATCTGCTGCTCCGTCTCTCCCTCTGAACTCCCCTCCTATTCCTCTCTTGTGGGCACCCATGTGACGTCCATCGACACGTCATCATCGGATTTGTCACCTTCACCACCACTGTCATTAGAGATCTTGGAGTAGGTGTGATATACCTTCTTCCCTTCTATAGGGACTTTTTTCCCAGGGTCATTTTGAAAATGACAGGCAGAGGAATAGGCAGGCAATTCCGCAGGAGGGGTAGGGGTCAGGCAGGCGCACCAGGTCGGAGCCTAAGTGGGAAGTTGCAGAAGGTGTGTGCGGGGACCACCCTCCTTGGGCTGATCTGGGTACTGTCGTCAGACTGCTGGGTGACTATCGTTGATACCTCCTTTTTCTGATCCGATGCCAAGAATTGCTGCACATCGGTAAAGTCTTGAAATGTATGGGAAAATAATTCCTCTGACTCGAGCAGAGGGGATATGGTGGTGGTGGTGGTGTCTTTAGGGATGGACACAACAGAGAGTGAAGAGGATGCAGATAGAGAGGATGAGGAGAGTGCAGACACGGAAGGCTGAGTGAGCCACTTAATCGCAGTGAGCTGACTTAATCGCACGCACCTTCTGCAACTTCCCACTTAGGCTCCGACCAGGTGCGCCTGCCTGACCCCTACCCCCCGTGCGGAATGGCCTGCCTGTTCCTCTGCCTGTCATTTTCAAAATGACCCTGTGACAAAAGTCCCTATAGAAGGGAAGAAGGTATATCACACCCCTGCCTCAATCAGTTTTTTGGGGGTCAACTGGTAAATCACACCAGTAGAAATTATTGGTTCCAATAGTGTTTTTCACTCTGTGTAGATGTGGTAAAACACAGCAAAAACGCAGACAAATGCTGCACTACCTAAATGCACTATATAGAACATATATTATAGGTATATAAAATCCCTGCTTCAATCAGTTTTTTGGGGGGGCAACTGGTAAATCACATCAGTAGAAATTATTTCTTCAAATAGGGTTTTTCACTCTGTGTAGATGTGGTAAAACGCAGCAAACCACAGACAAATGTTGCACTACCCAAATGCAGTATATAGAATGTATATTTTTGGTAAATAACACCCCTGCCTCAATCAGGTTTTTTGAGGGGGCAACTGGTAAATCACACCAGTAGAAATTATTTGTTCAAATTGCGTTTGGCACTCTGTGTGGCTGCAGTATCACAGCAGAACCGCACACAACTGCTGCACAATACAATTGCACTATAATATACTTTCTATGTCAGAAAGTATATTATAAGTATATTACACCCCTCGATATGTCACACCTATCGATAGCACACCTATACCAGTCCTTAAAAGGACTTTTGTGGCCCTATTAGCTAGCGATTTGTGTCCCTAACAGTGTGTCCCTGCTCCACACAGCAACCTCTCCCTACACTGGCAAAACACTGAATGTAAAATGGCGCCCAGATGAGGTTTATTTATAAGGTAGGGGGTATGTCCATGTGCTGAAATGTCTCAATTAGCTGTCCTGTACCACCTGGTGGATGTGTCATTGGTCAAAGTTCTTCACAATGTAAAAGAATATGGCGGGCACGAATATCGCCATATGTTCGCATGTTCGTCGAATCACGAACGCACAAAGTTTGCCGCGAACCGACCGCCAGGCGAACCGCGAGGCCATCTCTAGCAAGAGCACAAGAAACACACTCATCCACGATACCTAGCTTCATGTCCAAGTTTGCAGGGCGAGCCAGGACACCACTCTCAAAGTCAGACCAGTGCAACCAGGTGGTCGGTTGGATTGCAGCAGATAATGCTTCCAGTCGGTTAAGCACCACCCTGTCTTCCACAAAGTCCAGTCTCAGTAGCTAAGAGTCTGGTGAACAGAATCCTCACCCTGATCCTCTTTCCTCCCACCATGGAGAGTCTTGGCAAACAAGTGATCCCATACTCGGATATTCTGAGGAGCTCTTTTCATCGCCATTCCTTGATTTGGGCCTCTCGACAAGCCCGCTTGAAGAGGGACATGAGGAGATATTGTGCCCTGATTCCCAAACTCTTAAACATTTACAGTCAGAAGAAGATGCCGGTGGGGAACGGCAATTAGTGTTTTACGAGATGGATGATCATGATGAGACACAGTTGCCAATAAGTCAACCGCAATTAGTGTCTCAAGAGGTTCATGATGAGGCTGAGACACAGTTTTCAATAAGTGAGGTTGTTGTTAGGTCAACAAGTCAGGAGGATGACCAGAGTGAGAAAGTTGAAGAGGAGGTGGTGGACGATGAAATCACTGACCTAACCTGGGGAGGTGACAAGTCGAGCGAGGACAGCAGTACACAGGTGGAGGGATCCGCAGCACCGCAACAGGCTGGAAGAGGCAGTGGGGTGGCAAAAGGGAGAAAGCGGACCACACCAAATAGGCCCGCAACTGTTTCCCGGAGCACCCCCTTGCATAAATCTCCCTTGCCAAGGGGTAGGTGTTCCGCAGTCTGGCGCTTATTTGAGAAAAGTGTGGACGATAAAATAAATGTCATTTGCAACCTGTGCTGTACCAAAAAGAGAAGGGGGTGAACACTAGCAACCTCACCCCTACCAGCATGATCCACCACATGGCATTAAAGAATCCTAATAGGTGGGCCGAACGCCTAGGTCCACAATCAGTGTCTGCGGGTCACACCACTGCCTCCTCTTCCCCTGTGTTAGGTGCTGGCCAATCCCCTGTCCAAGACTCAGGCCCGGATGCCTCCCGCCCTGCACCTGGACTTTCGCAAGCACCATCAGCTAGCACATTCACTTCTGTGTCCCAGCACAGATGTCCATACCCCAGGCCTTTGAACGAAAGCGCAAATACCCAGCCACCCACCCACATGCCATAGCACTAAATGCGCACCTTTCCAAATTGCTGGCCCTGGAAATGTTGCCATTTAGGCTTGTGGACACTAAGACTTTCCACAGCCTAATGGCGGTGGCAGTCCCGCGTTACTCAGTCCCCAGCTGCCACTATTTTTCCCGGTGTGCCATCCCTGCCTTACACCAGCATGTGTCCCTTAACATCACCCGTGCCCTGACCAACGCAGTTATTGGGAAGGTCCACTTAACAACTAACACATGAACAAGTGTTTGTGATCCAGGGATGCTACATTTCCCTTATGGCACACTGGGTGAACGTAGTTGAGGCCAGGAGCGAGTTGTACCCTGGGATGGCACATGTGCTACTGATGCCAAGAATTGCAGGCCCTACTTCCATCAAGATTTCTGCCACCACCTACATTAGTGGCTGCAAACCCCCCGTTCTTCTTCTCCACTTTCTCCTCCACTTCCACCTCTGAATTTTCATCTTGCAGCACCAGTCAGCCATCAGTCAGTAGTTAGAAGCAGTGTAGCATTGCAGTGAGGAAGCGGCAACAGGCTGTGCTGAAACTGATATGCTTAGGGGACAAACAGCACACCGCCGCAGAGCTGTGGCAGGAGATAAGAGACCAGACTCAGCTGTGGCTCTCACCACGCAACGTAGAACCAGGCATGGTTGTGTCTGATAATGGCTGCATTTGGTGGCAGCTTTGGAGCTCAGCAAGGTCACACGCATACCATGCCTAGCCCACCTGTTAAACTTAGTGGTTCAGCGGTTTCTCAAAACCTACCCCAATTTGCATGAGCTACTGGTGAAGGTGCGCCGCCCATTTCCGAAAGTCATCTACAGCTGCCGCAAGTCTGGCAGCACTGCAGCAGCGCTTGCAATTGCCAGCTCACCGATTGTTGTGCTATGGAACTTCATGTTCTACATGTTGGCCAGGCTATGTGAGCAGCAGAGGGCAGTAGTGGAATACCAGCTGCAACATGGTCGTCACCTTTCCAGTTAGCTGCCGCTCCTCACAAGCAACAAGTGGGCATAGATGTCTAACCTCTGTGAGGTTTTACGCAACTTTGAGGAATCAACACAGATGGTGAGCCGCAATGCCGCTATTATCATTGTAACCATCCCACTTCTGTGTCTACTGAAAAACTCACTGCTCACAATGAAGGCGGACACTTTGCATGTGGAAGAGGTGGAAATGGGATAAGACAGTACACACTCATTTTGTCTTCTCAGCTCGAATTGGATGAGAATGAAGAGGAGCAGGAGATGGTTGCCTCCGCTACAGAGGATAGTACCCATAGCAGGTTTATTCCAGCGGTTCAGCGTGGATGGGCAAAAGAGGAGGAAGAGGATGAGGAGATTGAGAGTAATCCTCCTGATGAGGACAGCAAAATCTTGTCATGTTATGCTGCCTTTCCCTTGACCCTTGCGTTGTACGCATTTTGTCCAACACCGATTACTGGTTGTTCACCCTTCTCGACCCCCGCTACAGAGAACTTCTCATCTCTCATTCCTGTGGGGGAGAGCACTAGCAAAATTGGGCAATAGCAGAAGGTCTTTGTGGAAAAATTGCTCCAAAAATTTTCAGCTGACAACGCTGGTGGCAGAGTTTGTAGTTCATTGGGAAACCAAGGAGATGAGACAAGGGGAACACACAGCAGTTCCCGCAGAGGCAAGGCAACACTCTCTAAGGCCTGGGACAGTTTCATGACACCCCGCCAGCACCCTCACCCTGATGAGCGGCCTACTTTCAAAAAGATCGAAACATTTTGGAAGATGGTGAAGGAGTATTTTGCAGACCGTGTCTGCGTCCTCAATGATCCCTCTGTGCCTTACAATTACGTGGCACGAACTGGCGCTCTACATCTTGGAGGTGCTGGCCTGCCCTGCCGCCAGTGTTTTGTCAGAGTGGGTATTTAGTGCTGCTGGGGGCATAATAACTAATAAGCGCATCCACCTGTCAACTGAAAATGCTGACCGTTTGACTTTTATAAAAATGAACAAGACCTGAATTTCCCCTGACTTCTCTACTCTACCAGAGGAAAGCGGCTGAACATAAAGGCACTTTAAATGTGGCTTTCATGGTGTATTGACTACACTGTATTCCCATGCACCCCTTTCACCACAAAAATGGGTATATGGTTCAGTCTTCCGTTTCTAGTCCTCCTCCTCCATCATATCAACATGCTTATTATTATTAGGCTGCCCTCGCTCCTAATGTTTTAGAGTTTCAGCTCAGCAGCAGGCCCTCAACCATAATTTTTTTGATGGTCAGCTTAGCAGCAGGCACTTGCCCATAATCTTTTTCCATGGTCAGATCAGCAGCAGGCACTCACCCCTAATGTTTTACAGAGTCAGCTCACTAGCAGACCCTCAACCATGATTTTTTTGATGGTCAGCTAAGCAGCAGGCCCTCGCCCATAATTTTTTCCATGGTCAGATCAGCAGCAGGCCCTTGCCTATAATGTTTTAGATGGTCAGCTCAGCAGCAGACCCCCACCCTTAATGTTTTAGAAGGTCAGATCAGCAGCAGACTCTCACCCCTAATGTTTTAGATGGTCAGCTCAGCAGCACACCCTCACCCCTAATGTTTTAGAAGGTCAGATCAACAGCAGACCATCACTCATAATTTTTTAGATGGTTAGATAAGCAGCAGGCCCTCGCCCCTAATGTTTTTGAGGGTCACCAGCAGGTCATCAATCATAATTTTTCAAGGGTGTGTATGATGCCCTCATTTATGTGCAATAAAGGGTGTATTGGAGTGCTGGTAGCTTGTTATTTTGGCAGCCCTTTCACTCAGTGCATAGTCTTTATGATTGTAGGAGTCCCACTACCTGAACAATTGTACCACAATGTGAATAAGGCCCTCCTTTATGTGATATACAGGTTGTATCGGAGTGCCTCTTCCTTGTAATTTCTGGCAGCACTTGCACTTTATATACGAGTAAATATACAGGAAAGAATGTTTCCTACCAATTTTTCCTCTAAAATCGATTTTATCTTTTGTGCGCATTATTGTCAGTCTGTAAAATTGGCGTACTGCTCAGACAACATCATTCCCATCAGCGACGTGGGAGTCTAAGATGCATCCAGACATCCTCCCCATGCTGTTCCCGAATAATTTCGGTGGTGTTTCCATCAATTTCTGACCTTTTCATGTGAACCAGACACCCTCCCCTCTTCAGAGCAGGGGGTGCCTGGTTTAATGCTCGGGTTCTCCCATTGACTTCCATTGTGCATCCCGAGCTGTTCTACTCGAGTACCCGAGCACTTTGGTGCTCGATCAATACACTGCGTGCAGAATTATTAGGCAAATGAGTATTTTGACCACATCATCCTCTTTATGCATGTTGTCTTACTCCAAGCTGTATAGGCTCGAAAGCCTACTACCAATTAAGCATATTAGGTGATGTGCATCTCTGTAATGAGAAGGGGTGTGGTCTAATGACATCAACACCCTATATTAGGTGTGCATAATTATTAGGCAACTTCCTTTCCTTTGGCAAAATGGGTCAAAAGAAGGACTTGACAGGCTCAGAAAATTAAAAAATAGTGAGATATCTTGCAGAGGGATGCAGCACTCTAAAAATTGCAAAGCTTCTGAAGCGTGATCATCGAACAATCAAGCGTTTCATTCAAAATAGTCAACAGGGTCGCAAGAAGCGTGTGGAAAAACCAAGGCGCAAAATAACTGCCCATGAACTGAGAAAAGTCAAGCGTGCAGCTGCCAAGATGCCACTTGCCACCAGTTTGGCCATATTTCAGAGCTGCAACATCACTGGAGTGCCCAAAAGCACAAGGTGTGCAATACTCAGAGACATGGCCAAGGTAAGAAAGGCTGAAAGACGACCACCACTGAACAAGACACACAAGCTGAAACGTCAAGACTGGGCCAAAAAATATCTCAAGACTGATTTTTCTAAGGTTTTATGGACTGATGAAATGAGAGTGAGTCTTGATGGGCCAGATGGATGGGCCCGTGGCTGGATTGGTAAAGGGCAGAGAGCTCCAGTCCGACTCAGACGCCAGCAAGGTGGAGGTGGAGTACTGGTTTGGGCTGGTATCATCAAAGATGAGCTTGTGGGGCCTTTTCGGGTTGAGGATGGAGTCAAGCTCAACTCCCAGTCCTACTGCCAGTTTCTGAAAGACACCTTCTTCAAGCAGTGGTACAGGAAGAAGTCTGCATCCTTCAAGAAAAACATGATTTTCATGCAGGACAATGCTCCATCACACGCGTCCAAGTACTCCACAGCGTGGCTGGCAAGAAAGGGTATAAAAGAAGAAAATCTAATGACATGGCCTCCTTGTTCACCTGATCTGAACCCCATTGAGAACCTGTGGTCCATCATCAAATGTGAGACTTACAAGGAGGGAAAACAGTACACCTCTCTGAACAGTGTCTGGGAGGCTGTGGTTGCTGCTGCACGCAATGTTGATGGTGAACAGATCAAAACACTGACAGAATCCATGGATGGCAGGCTTTTGAGTGTCCTTGCAAAGAAAGGTGGCTATATTGGTCACTGATTTGTTTTTGTTTTGTTTTTGAATGTCAGAAATGTATATTTGTGAATGTTGAGATGTTATATTGGTTTCACTGGTAAAAATAAATAATTGAAATGGGTATATATTTGTTTTTTGTTAAGTTGCCTAATAATTATGCACAGTAATAGTCACCTGCACACACAGATATCCCCCTAAAATAGCTAAAACTAAAAACAAACTAAAAACTACTTCCAAAAATATTCAGCTTTGATATTAATGAGTTTTTTGGGTTCATTGAGAACATGGTTGTTGTTCAATAATAAAACTAATCCTCAAAAATACAACTTGCCTAATAATTCTGCACTCCCTGTACTAGTTATTACTAGTGATGAGCGGCATAAGCTATATTCGAATTTGCGATATTTCGCTAATTTCTGTCCGAATATTCGCCATAAATTATCAAATTTGAGAATTTGTGATCTCCAGTCATTATTTTCTTGATTGCGAAAATCAGCAATGTAATATATTTGCGCTAAAAATTTGCTATCAACACTAAGGGGTGGGCAACTTTCCTATTGGCTGCTAGGAATGTTGCTAAGTGACGATTTTTGCGATAAATTCACAATAAATTTGCGATAAATTCGCGATTAGAATATTCACAATCAACACTACTCGCAAATACGAATATATAGCACTATATTCTAAATGTTTGCAAATTCTCAAAGTGGCGATATTAGCGATTAAAATTCACAATTCGATTATTTGCGCTCAATACTAGTTATTACTTAAACATCCTTAATAATAATTCTGACCAGAAATAAGGCTTTCAGTGCTGCTTTCTTTTAGTTATGGTAACATAGTAACATAGTACATAAGGCCGAAAAAATAAATTTGTCCATCCAGTTTGGCCTGTTATCCTGCAAAATGATCGAGAGTAAGGCAAAAACAAAAAACCTGTGAGGTAGAAGCCAATTTTCCCCACTTTAGGGGAATAAAAAATTCCTTCCCGACTCCAATCAGGCAATCAGAATAACTCCTGGATTAACGACCCCTCTCTAGTAGCTATAGCCTGTAATTTTATTACGCTCCAGAAATACATCCAGGCCCCTCTTGAATTCCTTTATTGTACTCACCATCAACACCTCCTCAGGCAGAGAGTTCCATAGTCTCACTGCTCTTACCGTAAAGAATCCTTTTCTATGTTTGTGTACAAACCTTCTTTCCTCCAGACGCAGAGGATGTCCCCTCGTCACAGTCACAGTCCTGGGGATAAATAGATGATGGGATAGATCTCTGTACTGACCCCTGATATATCTATACATATTAATTAGATCTCCCCTCAGTCGTCTTTTTCTTAAGTGAATAACCCTAATTTTGATAATCTTTCAGGGTACTGTAGTTGCCCCATTCCAGTTATTACTTTAGTTGCCCTCCTCTGGACCCTCTCCAGCTCTGCTATGTCTGCCTTGTTTACAGGAGACCAGAACTGTACACAGTACTCCATGTGTGGTCTGACTAGCGATTTGTAAAGTGGTAGGACTATGTTCTTATCACGGGCACCTATGCCCCTTCTGATGCAACCCATTATCTTATTGGCCTTGGCAGCAGCTGCCTGACACTGGTTTTTGCAGCTTAGTTTGCTGTTTATTAAAATTCCTAGATCCTTTTCCATGTCAGTGTTACCGAGTTTTTTATCATTTAGTATGTACGGGTGACTTGCATTTTTCCTTCCCATGTGCATAACTTTACATTTGTCAGTGTTAAACCTCATCTGCCACTTATCTGCCCAAGCCTCCAATCTATCCAGATCCCTCTGTAGTAGTATACTGTCCTCTTCAGTGTAAATTACTTTACACAGTTTAGTGTCATCTGCGAAAATTGATACTTTACTATGCAAGCCTTCTACAAGATCATTAATAAATATATTGAAGAGAATAGGGCCCAATACTGACCCCTGATGTACCCCACTAGTGACAGTGACCCAATCTGAGTGTGTACCGTTAATAACC
Source organism: Bufo bufo (assembly GCF_905171765.1). Lineage (NCBI taxonomy): Eukaryota > Metazoa > Chordata > Amphibia > Anura > Bufonidae > Bufo > Bufo bufo. The sequence continues at coordinate 485,957,199 of NC_053389.1, forward strand.
ACCCTCTGTTTTCTATCATTGAGCCAGTTACTTACCCACATACAGACATTTTCTCCCAGTCCGAGCATTCTCATTTTATATACTAACCTTTTATGTGGTACAGTGTCAAATGCTTTGGAGAAGTCCAGATATACGACATCCATTGATTCGCCGCTGTCAAGTCTGGAACTTACCTCCTCATAGAAACTGATTAAATTAGTTTGGCATGACCGATCCCTCACGAAGCCATGCTGATAAGGCGTTATTTGCTTATTTCCGTTGAGATGTTCTAAGATAGCATCTCTCAGAAAACCTTCAAACAGTTTACCCACAACAGATGTTAAACTTACCGGCCTATAGTTTCCAGGCTCTGTTTTTGGACCCTTTTTGAATATTGGCACCACATTTGCCATGCGCCAATCCTGTGGGACATTCCCTGTCAGTATAGAGTCCGTAAATATCAGAAATAAGGGTCTGGCTATGACATTACTTAATTTCCTTAGGATACGGGGCTGTATGCCATCCGGTCCTGGCGATTTGTCTATTTTAATCTTTTTAAGTCGCTGATGTACTTCTTCCTGGGTCAGACAGGACACTTTTAATGGGGAATTTATTTTTACATTCTGCATGTCAGTTTATTTTCCTCAGTGAATACATTGGAGAAAAAAATATTTAACAGCTTTGCTTTCTCCTCGTCGCTCTCTGCGACTCCCCCCTCATTACTCTTTAAAGGGCCGACACCTTCAGATTTATACTTTTTAACATTTATATAATTGAAGAACATTTTAGGGTTAGCTTTACTCTCTTTGGCAATTAATCTCTCGGTCTCTAGTTTGGCCGCTTTTATTTGTTTTTTACATGTTCTTTTTTTCCTTATAGTTTTTCAGTGCTTCCGTGCTACCCTCCTGTTTTAGTGATTTATATGCTTTCTTTTTGTCATTTATTGCTTTCTTTGCAGTTTTATTTATCCACATTGGTTTCTTTTTGTTCCTTAACCTTTTATTCCCATATGGTAAGTACCTCTCACAATGAGATTTTAGGATGTTTTTAAAGATATCCCATATTGTGGCTGTATTTGCCTCTCTTAGTTGGCTAAATTTAGCTTTTTTGAAGTTTGGTATTTTTGTTCCTCCCTGTAGAAACGCTCTTTTGAATGATAATTGGAAGGTTATTACTTTATGGTCACTATTTCCCAGGTGTCCACCAATTTGCACGTCTGTTGTTCTGTCACGCCTATTGGTTATCTATGTAACGCACCTAGTTGATCAGTTAGGATCTCAACTGCGGAAGCAATGGACATGCACTATTATCCCACTGCCCTTGTTCTTGGCTGTGGGATTCGCGGTTACTCAGTATGTACCCCAGGCGTCTCTCTCAGTCTTGGGCGGAGAGTTTGGGGTAACAAAATCATTTACCGCTATCCATCTATTTAGTATTACTGCTGGAGAGGAAGGTCTCCCAGTATTACAGGAGTCACAAGTTAGTATAAGCTTGTGCACAGTTCAGAGTTAGTATCTACAGGGAGTGCAGAATTATTAGGCAAGTTGTATTTTTGAGGATTAATTTTATTATTGAACAACAACCATGTTCTCAATGAACCCAAAAAACTCATTAATATCAAAGCTGAATATTTTTGGAAGTAGTTTTTAGTTTGTTTTTAGTTTTAGCTATTTTAGGGGGATATCTGTGTGTGCAGGTGACTATTACTGTGCATAATTATTAGGCAACTTAACAAAAAACAAATATATACCCATTTCAATTATTTATTTTTACCAGTGAAACCAATATAACATCTCAACATTCACAAATATACATTTCTGACTTTCAAAAACAAAACAAAAACAAATCAGTGACCAATATAGCCACCTTTCTTTGCAAGGACACTCAAAAGCCTGCCATCCATGGATTCTGTCAGTGTTTTGATCTGTTCACCATCAACATTGCGTGCAGCAGCAACCACAGCCTCCCAGACACTGTTCAGAGAGGTGTACTGTTTTCCCTCCTTGTAAATCTCACATTTGATGATGGACCACAGGTTCTCAATGGGGTTCAGATCAGGTGAACAAGGAGGCCATGTCATTAGATTTTCTTCTTTTATACCCTTTCTTGCCAGCCACGCTGTGGAGTACTTGGACGCGTGTGATGGAGCATTGTCCTGCATGAAAATCATGTTTTTCTTGAAGGATGCAGACTTCTTCCTGTACCACTGCTTGAAGAAGGTGTCTTCCAGAAACTGGCAGTAGGACTGGGAGTTGAGCTTGACTCCATCCTCAACCCGAAAAGGCCCCACAAGCTCATCTTTGATGATACCAGCCCAAACCAGTACTCCACCTCCACCTTGCTGGCGTCTGAGTCGGACTGGAGCTCTCTGCCCTTTACCAATCCAGCCACGGGCCCATCCATCTGGCCCATCAAGACTCACTCTCATTTCATCAGTCCATAAAACCTTAGAAAAATCAGTCTTGAGATATTTCTTGGCCCAGTCTTGACGTTTCAGCTTGTGTGTCTTGTTCAGTGGTGGTCGTCTTTCAGCCTTTCTTACCTTGGCCATGTCTCTGAGTATTGCACACCTTGTGCTTTTGGGCACTCCAGTGATGTTGCAGCTCTGAAATATGGCCAAACTGGTGGCAAGTGGCATCTTGGCAGCTGCACGCTTGACTTTTCTCAGTTCATGGGCAGTTATTTTGCGCCTTGGTTTTTCCACACGCTTCTTGCGACCCTGTTGACTATTTTGAATGAAACGCTTGATTGTTCGATGATCACGCTTCAGAAACTTTGCAATTTTAAGAGTGCTGCATCCCTCTGCAAGATATCTCACTATTTTTAATTTTCTGAGCCTGTCAAGTCCTTCTTTTGACCCATTTTGCCAAAGGAAAGGAAGTTGCCTAATAATTATGCACACCTAATATAGGGTGTTGATGTCATTAGACCACACCCCTTCTCATTACAGAGATGCACATCACCTAATATGCTTAATTGGTAGTAGGCTTTCGAGCCTATACAGCTTGGAGTAAGACAACATGCATAAAGAGGATGATGTGGTCAAAATACTCATTTGCCTAATAATTCTGCACGCAGTGTAGTATGCAATAGGTTCAGGGTTAGTATATAGCATGTCCTCAGTTTAGTATATTGTATGCCATAGGTTCAGAGCATGTCCACAGTTTAGTATATAGTATGCAGTAGGTTCAGAACATGTCCACAGTTTAGTATATAGTATGCAGTAGGTTCAGAGTTAGTATAGCATGTCCACAGTTTAGTATATAGTATGCAGTAGGTTCAGAGTTAGTATAGCATGTCCACAGTTTAGTATATAATATGCAGTAGGTTCAGATCATGTCCACAGTTTAGTATATAGTGTGCAGTAGGTTCAGAGTTAGTATAGCATGTCCACAGTTTAGTATATAGTATGCAGTAGGTTCAGAGCATGTCCACAGTTTAGTATATAGTATGCAGTAGGTTCAGAGTTGGTTTGGGAGTATCGTCTCACACCAGTCAGGAACCACCCCACTCAGAGTTCCAGGACATTAATCAGAGCAGGTAACAGGCATATACTTGCGGTTAGTTGGTCCTGGCTAGGAAGCCAGCAGTGGGGAAGCCAGTGGCACGAAGGTAGACAGTCCTTCACGCTGTTGTTAGGGATCCAGGTCTGGATATGTGGACAGAGTCCTCAGATGCAGTGGAGCTAGCAGGGTGCGCACTCCATTAGTGGAACACCCTGCTTAGCACCTGTCTTCTATTTAAGGGCCGGACGGTAAGTGGGCGGAGTCACAGGAGGGCCCAGCAGCCACTGCGTTCCACGCTGGAGCGCAAGCCAGCGTAACAACACAGGCGGTCGCTGCGTTCCACGCTGGAACGCAAGCCAGCGTATCATCGCAGACGGCCGGTGCGTTCCACGCTGGAGCGCAAGTCAGCGTATCGTCACAGGGAGCCGCTGTGATCCAGGCTGTACTGTTACAATCATTCCATAATTAGGGTTGAGCGAACCCGAACTGTAAAGTTCGGGTTCGTACCAAACTTTTGGATTTTTGGACCCTGGACCCGAACCCAAACATTTCCGTAAAAGTTTTGGTTTGGGTTCGGTGTTCGGCGCTTTCTTGGCGCCATACTACTTGCCCCAAGAGGCCATCGCAGCCATGCCTACTAATGGCATGGCTGTGATTGTCCAGAGCAGCATGTGACCCAGGCTCTATATAGCGCTGCACGTCACTCTGCTGTTACAAGTGTAGGGAGAGGATGCTGCTGAACTTGTGATTTCAGGGAGAGAATAGGAGAGAATCTAACTCAGCGATCTACCTAGAAATAGTTGTGTGGGTGCAAAACACACATTGTTTTATCCTGCCCTGAGGCTATTGACCAAAAAAAATATAACTTTTAGAATTCTGTTAGTTAGGTGGGTGGCGGCGGCGGCCATTTTATGCATGCTCAATGCACCAGCACTGCATCTGAGGTTTTGGGACATTGCAAATCACCATTTTTTGGGGGCAAACTACAACTTCTGGATTAGTCAGTGTGCAATTTAAGATAGAAATACACCCTTTATTTTCTGGGGTTTTAAAAACAACACTTTATTTTTTCTTCAAAAAACTGTATTTTCTAGATCTGCAAGTGTTAAATTCAAGTGTAATATATACATCTTTCATATTTCTGTTACCAAAAAAAACACAATTTTGGCAATCTACATCATCTTGATTAGTCAGTGTGCAATTTAAGCTAGAAATACACCCATCATTTTCTGGGGTTTGAAAAACACACTTTTATGACAAAAAACACTATTTTCATGCCTTGCAGCATCAGCACGTGTGAAATTACAGGCTTACAGTATATACTGCTGTCAAATTCAGTTGTTAAACAAACACTCGTTTGGGCACAAAAAATTAGTTGGCAGCCTTTGATGCAAAGGTCATTGTGAGAAACACCCTTAATACATTTGGGTTACATTCAGAGATTTTAAATATCGCCATTTGGTGCACCAATATTGAATTCAGGCCTACACTGGTTCAGGCCCTGTGAGATACACCCTCTACATACAGGGCTTTGAATCAGAAATTTGAAATACAGCCATTTGAAATACAGCCATTTTGGGCAAAGAAATATTTACTTCAGGCCTACAGTGGTTCAGACCGTGTGAGATACCCCCCTACATACAGGGTTTTGAATCAGGCATTCGAAATACAGCCATTTTAAATACAGCCATTTTGATCAAAGATATATTTACTTCATGCCTACAGTGGTTCAGACCGTGTGAGATACTCCCTCTACATACAGGGGTTTGATTCAGGGATTTAAAATACAGCCATTTTGTGCAAAGAAATCTTTAATTCAGGCCTACACTGATTCAGGACGTGTGAGATCCCCCCTATACATACAGGGGTTTGATTCAGCCATTTGAAATACAGCCATTTGAAATACAGCCATTTTGGGCAAATAAATATTTACTTTAGGCCTACAGTGGTTCAGACCGTGTGAGATACCCCCCTACATACAGGGGTTTGAATCAGGCATTACAAATACAGCCATTTAAAATACAGCCATTTTGTGCAAAGATATATTTATTTCAGGCCTACAGTGGTTCAGGCCCTTGTCGGGGGGTAATAATTCAATTAAGAATTATTAATTATGGTCATAAAAATAATTAACCATAAAAAATAAAATGTATAAAATTTGTCATGAATTCTTAAAATCATGACCTGGTGAATTGTAGACAAACTGATCGATACAATTCACATCTGAGTCCGAACATTTTCTCAGATAATAAGTTCTTTTGACGTGACATGACGTTAATGATAAAAATGTAGTCCTGCATTATACAATAATACACAGGTATAAAAATATGCTGATTTATTGGTTACAAGGTTATAAACATATATAAGTAAATAAACACAATGATACATGCTAATTAATATATATATATATATATATATATATATATATATATAGCATCAATATAAAGCATTACAAGCTTAACAATACATGTGAGTGGAAATAAATTGTCACATTATAACAAAGCTATTATTAGGTTAGGATATCAAATAGGAACATCATTTATATACATTACTTCTGTTCAGAGAAAACCTCATGATATCAGGATGGGCATGTCTAATCCTAGACATCAATATGGAATGCTAAATACATTCTGCCCCCTCTAACCAACTACACATCACATGACTTCAGGCATGGGCAAATCCATCCAAGGATATAACTTAGAAGAGATAACTGTATCCTTCCACCCCATCCTGGACTATTTTCACACATATAACTTTGGTAAGAATATTAAGACAAATAACAGGGATCTAGGATCTTGCTAGACCACATCTTAAATGGGAAGGACTTTAAAAAGGTCTTTCCTCTGGGAATCCATCACTTAGCTTGGCGAAGAATGTTCTATCAATATATATATATATATATATATATATATATATATATATATAAAAGCAATCATTTAATGCTTTGCTGGATTATGAGTCTAGATTTTTCTGCAGGTAGAATGAAGCCTTACAATATCCTAAGGCTACATCTCAATATGGAGATGATCAATTAATTTAATTATTTATTTATTCGCCAATCTAGATGGTATAATTTCACCCACACTATCAAATTAGTCTTAATAAAATGAAATATCATTTTCTGTGTCTCTTGCCAAGTTCTAATAGGAATCTCACTTCTGCTCCTAGGAAAGCTGGGTGGTCCATCATAGCGCATCTCACCATGGCTTTCATCTTGATAGACCCCTCTAGAGAGCTCAACTTCTCTTCTCGTTTTCGCTACCCCCTTTGTGTGGTTTATGATCACAAACTTATCAGTTAGACACACCTTCCTAGTATGGAACTTTCCAATCATTGTCGGATGGGCGTGACCATTGATAAAAATGTGACATCATAACTTTACCCAGAATGCACTTTTGCTACTGTTGTATTGTCACCTACTGATACCTAGGTGGCACTGCTGTATAAGCTATTTGCATCATAGTATAAAGGGTTAACTTATGTAAGTCTGAATAAAACGTATTCTATACATTTGACCTTAGAAGCTTTAATTCAAAGCTATAGGGATTAATTCTGACACTTGTAGCAATTAGAGACAGACCTCTAGGCGTCTCTCTGAATGTTTCTCATAATGTTGATTTATGGACCATATAGTATGAATGGCCTTGTTTTCTCACAGAGATATCAGTACCTCCTGTCATACCAAAGATGTGATTCATTGTTGCAAAACACACATCTTTACAGACACTCTTTTAGAGACAAATATTCTCCTAATGAGAAATATATATAATATACTGGATACATGTTGTCTTCGTAACATATAACAATATAATATAAACACACATATATATATATATATATATATATATATATATATATACATTACAGACCAAAAGTTTGGACACACCTTCTCATTCAAAGAGTTTTCTTTATTTTCATGACTATGAAAATTGTAGATTCACACTGAAGGCATCAAAACTATGAATTAACACATGTGGAATTATATACATAACAAACAAGTGTGAAACAACTGAAAATGCATATACCTATGAAAAGGCACAACACCCTGTGAGATACCCCCTCTACATACAGGGGTTTGAATCAGGCATTTGAAATACAGCCATTTGAAATACAGCTATTTTGTGCAAAGATATATTTACTTCAGGCCTACAGTGGTTCAGGCCCTGTGAGATACCCCCTCTACATACAGGGGTTTGAATCAGCCATTTGAAATACAGCCATTTGAAATACAGCCATTTTGTGCAAAGATATATTTACTTCAGGTCTACACTGGTTCAGACCGTGTGAAATACCCCCCTACATGCAGGGGTTTGAATCAGGCATTTGAAATACAGACATTTAAAATACAGACATTTTGGGCAAAAATATATTTACTTCAGGCCTACAATAAATGAATAAATAAATAAATAAATATATAAAAGTGTCCAAAAAATTTACGCAATCAAAAAATAAATAAAAAAACACTACATGCCACACTGCAGCGTCTAGCCCCACTGCCAATCAAAGGGATTGTTAAGGAATGGAGAAATAATTAAAAAAATTATCATTATTTTTAAAAAAAAAGAAAACAGAATAAAAATGGAAAAAAGGAGCAAAAATTATTTATATATGGTCAAATGGGGAAAAAAGTTATATATTTCAAAAACATGTGCAGACAAAAAAAGAAAATACACATGGTCATATTGGAAAGGAGGGGAGGGTAAATGGACCTGTCTTTAAGTGGTTAGGTGGCAGGAAAGACATTATTGTTTTAAGAATTTGAAAAACACTTATTTTCTTTGTTTACATTTAGTATACTCCAATACTGTATTATAGATCTTGAAAGATGAAAATGAATTTGTCTGTCATTTATTTTAACTCCTCAAGCAATAGAATATCCATAGGCTGACCCTTGGCAAAAAAAAAACAAAAAAAACGAAATCTTATTATCATTCTGTAATATTTGCCCGATCTATGTATTTAGGTTGACAATTTCATTTGATGTTCTTTTTTATGTACAATATCCTTAGATCAAACAGTCAGTGTAAATTTTAAAAAGAGAAGTGATTGAAAGAATAGGTGAATATTAACATAAAAAGAAAGATTGAGGGGACAAAGTGACAGACATTCCTCTATTTTAATCATGATGTATGAAATAGCATTATCATTAGAAAAGTTTTTAAGATGAAGATTTTGAATGGCTCCAATATTTTACTTGTCTTGCAAACTAACATCAAACAAACTTTGCAGTATATCATATTTAATATTTCTCTCTTTAATTTTTCAGGGCTGGATATCTGACACAAAATATCCCTCTAGAGATTATAAGATACCTTTCCGAAGAAAAGGATTTTCTTCCCTGGCATGCAGCAAGCCGAGCTCTTTATCCTCTAGATAAATTGCTGGACCGAACCGAGGAATACAGTATATTCAGTGTAAAAGATAAAATATTTTCTACTCTGATCCTAAAACCTTGGTTTACTGAGACATACATAATTACATTTTTTTGCTGTTTCTTCAAAGTGGGATCTATAGAGAATGTTATATGTGTATTTTAGGGAAAATATATCAAACTTGCAGGTAAAGTACATATAAGGGAAACAGTAAGAATTAAGTCAACATACGGTGGTGGTTGAAAATTTGTCACACAAGTCTGAAAAATAAAGACAACCAAAGCAAACAATTGGGTCACAAATATTAGACTTGGTCATTTTGGTATTGAGTAGAATGATCACAAGTCTGTAAGTGGCAAACATATGTGAACATTTCAGCTTTCAGTATGACACCACTTGTGCAGTGATAACTGCAACTAAACATTTCTGGTAATTAATAATAAGTCCTGCACATCATCTGCCAGGAATATTGTCCCATTTGTCCCTAGAAAACATCTTCAAGTCTGTTATCTTGATTAGTTTCCTCACATGAACTGCTCACTTCAAGTCCTTCCACAACAATTCTATTGGGTTAAAGGGATTGTGCAGACAGTATATATTGATGACCTATCCTCAGGATAAGTGGTCAATATCTGATCAGTAGGGGTTTGTCATTCAGAAATCCTACCGATCAGCTGTTTGAAGAGGAAGCGGCACTCCATCCGAGGGCTACTCCTTCTTCATTACACTGCCTGTCATCTCAGAAGCACAATGTAATTACAAGTAATCACTCCATTCACTTGAATGGAGCAAATTCTTGTAATTATACTACACCACTGCTGCAAGGGAGACTCGAACGGAGCACCGCCTCCACTTCAGACAGCTGATCGGCAGGGGTCCTAGTTGTCAGACCTCCTCAGATCAGTTATTGATGACCTATTCTGGTCATCAATAAATACTGCTTACAGTCCTTTAAGGTCAGGACTTTGACCTGGATATTCCAAAATGTTAATTTTTCATTTTCTTTAACCATTCTTTGGAAGAACAATTTGAGTGCTTAGTGTCATTGTCACAATCTCCAGCGATTCAGCTTATGTACAGATATCCTGACATTTTCTTCATCAATTTGCTGGTATAATTCATTGTTCAATCATGATGGCAAGCAAACCTAGCCCAGATGCAGCAAAACAGGCCCAAGCCATGATACTACCCCCATCATCATGCTTCAAAGATGGGATTAGGTTTTTAAGCGGAAGTGCAGTTTTTCCCCTCTCCACGTATAACACATGTAAACCAAAAAGTTTTATTTTGATCTCTTTTGTCCACAAAACATTGTGTCAATAGCCTTCTGGCCTGTCCAGGTGATCTTTAGCAAGTTGCAGACCGACAGCAATATTCTTCTTGGAGAGTCGTTGTTGCTTAGTATTGCTGATGGTGAACTCATGAACATTATCATTAGCTAATGTGAGAAAGGCCTTTAGTTACTTAGAGATTACCTTTTGGTTCCTTTGTAACCTTGCAGACCATTACAAGCCTTGCTCTTAGCGATATCTTTGTTGGTGGGCCTCTTGAGGAGTTTGATAATGGTTTTGAGTTTGCTGCATTAGTATACCATCTGTCTGACTGTGGATAGAAAAAATGTTCAAACTCTATAGAGGTGGTTTGGAATTTTTTACAGCCTGAGCATCAACAACTCTTCTTCTGAGGTACTCAACAATCCCCTTTGTTCATGTTATGGTACACTTCTACGAATGTTTGTTATAAAGATCACCTTTTGACAGATCTCTGTTCTTTAAAAAAAAAAAATAGGCTGCCCACTCATACCTGATTTTAATCCCATTGATTAAAACCACCTGACTCTAATTTCACCTTCAAATTATCTGCTGATTCGAAAGATTCACATACATGTACTTTGCCATTTACAAATATGTGGTATTGGACCACTTTCTTCAATAAATAAATGACCAAGTCTAATATTTTTGACTAATTTTTTTATTTGGTTATTTATATCTACTTTTAGGGCTTGTGTGGAAACCTGAAATAAGTTTAGGTCAAATTTATGCAGAGATATAGAAAATTTTAAAACATTAATTAATTCTTTCAATCTATCTTAAAAAGCAATAATTTAAAAAAAAGTTTGCAACTGTAAAATGTGAACACAGATCGTAAGCCTTGACATATACAGTTGCAAGAAAAAGTATGTGAACCCTTTGGAATGATATGGATTTCTGCACAAATTGGTCATAAAATGTGATCTGATCTTCATCTAAGTCACAACAATAGACAATCACAGTCTGCTTAAACTAATAAAACACAAAGAATTAAATGTTACCATGTTTTTATTAAATATACCATGTAAACATTTACAGTGCAGATGGAAAAAGTATGTCAACCCCTAGACTAATGACATCTCCAAGAGCTAATTGGAGTGAGGTGTCAGCCAACTAGAGTCCAATCATTGAGATGAGATTGGAGGTGTTTACAGCTGTCCTGCCCTATAAAAAACACACACCAGTTCTGGTTTGCTTTTCACAAGAAGCATTGCCTGATGTGAATGATGCCTCACACAAAAGAGCTCTCAGAAGACCTACAATTAAGAATTGTTGACTTGCATAAAGCTGGAGATGGTTATAAGAGTATCTCCAAAAGTCTTGCTGTTCATCAGTCCACGGTAAGACAAATTGTCTATAAATGGAGAAAGTTCAGCACTGCTGCTACTCTCCCTAGGAGTGGCCGTCCTGTAAAGATGACTGCAAGAGCACAGCGCAGACTGCTCAATGAGGTGAAGAAGAATCCTAGAGGGTCAGCTAAAGACTTACAAAAGTCTCTGGCATATTCTAACATCCCTGTTAGCGAATCTATGATATGTAAAACACTAAACAAGAATGGATTTCATGGGAGGATATCACAGAGGAAGCCACTGCTGTCCATAAAAAAACATTGCTGCACGTTTACAGTTTGCACAAGAGCATCTGGATGTTCCACAGCAGTACTGGCAAAATATTCTGTGGACAGATAAAACCAAAGTTGAGTTGTTTGGAAAATACTCACAACACTATGTGTGGAGAAAAAAGAGGCACAGTACACCAACATAAAAATCGCATCCCAACTAGTAAGTATGGTGGTGGGGGCATCTGCTTTGCTGCGTCAGGGCCTGGACGGATTGCTATCATCAAAGGAAAAATGAATTCCCAAGTTTATCAAGACATTTTGCAGGAGAACTTAAAGGGCTTCTGTCAGCCCACTAAACCGTTTTTTTTTTTTTTCTTTACTAATAATCCCTATACTGCGAGCTCTGCATACATAAGTTAAATAATCATTTTTGTTCAGTAGAATTTGATAAAAAGCGATTTTTAAAATATGCAGATTACCTTGCTACCAGCAAGTAGGGCGGCTACTTGCTGGTAGCAGCCACATCCGCGTTCTCTGTTGGCCCTTCCTGTTAGCATTCAAAATCTGGCGACTGCGCCGCGGCCGTACCTATCTTCAATCTGCGCAGGCGCACTGAGAGACGATTCCGTTCCCTGGCCCTGTCAATCACAATGCGGAGGGGGCGTCATTAGGGTCGGAGGATGCGGCTGCTACCAGCAAGTAGCCGCCCTACTTGCTGGTAGCAAGGTAATTTGCATATTTTAACCACCTCAGCCCCCAGTGCTTAAACACCCTGAAAGACCAGGCCACTTTTTACACTTCTGACCTACACTACTTTCACCGTTTATTGCTCGGTCATGCAACTTACCACCCAAATGAATTTTACCTCCTTTTCTTCTCACTAATAGAGCTTTCATTTGGTGGTATTTCATTGCTGCTGACATTTTTACTTTTTTTGTTATTAATCGAAATTTAACGATTTTTTTGCAAAAAAATGACATTTTTCACTTTCAGTTGTAAAATTTTGCAAAAAAAACGACATCCATATAGAAATTTTGCTCTAAATTTATAGTTCTACATGTCTTTGATAAAAAAAAAATGTTTGGGTAAAAAAAAAATGGTTTGGGTAAAAGTTATAGCGTTTACAAACTATGGTACAAAAATGTGAATTTCCGCTTTTTGAAGCAGCTCTGACTTTCTGAGCACCTGTCATGTTTCCTGAGGTTCTACAATGCCCAGACAGTACAAACACCCCACAAATGACCCCATTTCTGAAAGTACACACCCTAAGGTATTCGCTGATGGGCATAGTGAGTTCATAGAACTTTTTATTTTTTGTCACAAGTTAGCGGAAAATGATGATTTTTTTTTTTTTTTTTCTTACAAAGTCTCATATTCCACTAACTTGTGACAAAAAATAAAAAGTTCTATGAACTCACTATGCCCATCAGCGAATACCTTGGGGTCTCTTCTTTCCAAAATGGGGTCACTTGTGGGGTAGTTATACTGCCCTGGCATTCTAGGGGCCCAAATGTGTGGTAAAGAGTTTGAAATCAAATTCAGTAAAAAATGACCTGTGAAATCCGAAAGGTGCTCTTTGGAATATGGGCCCCTTTGCCCACCTAGGCTGCAAAAAAGTGTCACACATCTGGTATCCCCGTACTCAGGAGAAGTTGAGGAATGTGTTTTGGGGTGTCTTTTTACATATACCCATGCTGGGTGAGATAAATATCTTGGTCAAATGACAACTTTGTATAAAAAAAATGGGAAAAGTTGTCTTTTGCCAAGATATTTCTCTCACCCAGCATGGGTATATATAAAATGACACCCCAAAACACATTCCCCACCTTCTCCTGAGTACGGAGATACCAGATGTGTGACACTTTTTTGCAGCCTAGGTGGGCAAAGGGGCCCATATTCCAAAGAGCACCTTTCGGATTTCACTCATCATTTTTTACAGAATTTGATTTCTAACTCCTTACCACACATTTGGGCCCCTAGAATGCCAGGGCAGTATAACTACCCCACAAGTGACCCCATTTTGGAAAGAAGACACCCCAAGCTATTCCGTGAGGGGCATGGCGAGTTCCTAGAATTTTTTATTTTTTGTCACAAGTTAGTGGAAAATGATGATTTTTTTTTTTTTTTTTTTTTCATACAAAGTCTCATATTCCACTAACTTGTGACAAAAAATAAAAACTTCCATGAACTCACTATGCCCATCAGCGAATACCTTGGGGTCTCTTCTTTCCAAAATGGGGTCACTTGTGGGGTAGTTATACTGCCCTGGCATTCTAGGGGCCCAAATGTGTGGTAAGGAGTTTGAAATCAAATTCTGTAAAAAATGACGAGTGAAATCCGAAAGGTGCTCTTTGGAATATGGGCCCCTTTGCCCACCTAGGCTGCAAAAAAGTGTCACACATCTGGTATCCCCGTACTCAGGAGAAGTTGAGGAATGTGTTTTGGGGTGTCTTTTTACATATACCCATGCTGGGTGAGATAAATATCTTGGTCAAATGACAACTTTGTATAAAAAAATGGGAAAAGTTGTCTTTTGCCAAGATATTTCTCTCACCCAGCATGGGTATATGTAAAATGACACCCCAAAACACATTCCCCACCTTCTCCTGAGTACGGAGATACCAGATGTGTGACACTTTTTTGAAGCCTAGGTGGGCAAAGGGGCCCATATTCCAAAGAGCACCTTTCGGATTTCACTCGTCATTTTTTACAGAATTTGATTTCAAACTCCTTACCACACATTTGGGCCCCTAGAATGCCAGGGCAGTATAACTACCCCACAAGTGACCCCATTTTGGAAAGAAGACACCCCAAGCTATTCCGTGAGGGGCATGGCGAGTTCCTAGAATTTTTTATTTTTTGTCACAAGTTAGTGGAAAATGCTGATTTTTTTTTTTTTTTTTTTTCATACAAAGTCTCATATTCCACTAACTTGTGACAAAAAATAAAAACTTCCATGAACTCACTATGCCCATCAGCGAATACCTTGGGGTCTCTTCTTTCCAAAATGGGGTCACTTGTGGGGTAGTTATACTGCCCTGGCATTCTAGGGGCCCAAATGTGTGGTAAGGAGTTTGAAATCAAATTCTGTAAAAAATGACGAGTGAAATCCGAAAGGTGCTCTTTGGAATATGGGCCCCTTTGCCCACCTAGGCTGCAAAAAAGTGTCACACATGTGGTATTGCCGTACTCAGGAGAAGTTGAGGAATGTGTTTTGGGGTGTCTTTTTACATATACCCATGCTGGGTGAGATAAATATCTTGGTCAAATGACAACTTTGTATAAAAAAATGGGAAAAGTTGTCTTTTGCCAAGATATTTCTCTCACCCAGCATGGGTATATATAAAATGACACCCCAAAACACTTTCCCCACCTTCTCCTGAGTACGGAGATACCAGATGTGTGACACTTTTTTGCAGCCTAGGTGGGCAAAGGGGCCCATATTCCAAAGAGCACCTTTCGGATTTCACAGGTCATTTTTTACTGAATTTGATTTCAAACTCCTTACCACACATTTGGGCCCCTAGAATGCCAGGGCAGTATAACTACCCCACAAGTGACCCCATTTTGGAAAGAAGAGACCCCAAGGTATTCGCTGATGGGCATAGTAAGTTCATGGAAATTTTTTTTTTTTGTCACAAGTTAGTGGAATAGGAGACTTTGTATGAAAAAAAAAAAAAAATCATCATTGTCCACTAACTTGTGACAAAAAATAAAAAATTCTAAGAACTTGCCATGCCCCTCACGGAATACCTTGGGGTGTCTTCTTTCCAAAATGGGGTCACTTGTGGGGCAGTTATACTGCCCTGGCATTTTCCATGGGCCCTAATATCTGGTAAGTAGGTAAATGACCTGTGAAATCTGAAAGGTGCTCTTTGGAATGTGGGCCCCTTTGCCCAGCTAGGCTGCAAAAAAGTGTCACACATCTGGTATCTCCGTACTCAGGAGAAGGTAAGGAATGTGTTTTGGGGTGTCATTTTACATATACCCATGCTGGGTGAGAGAAATATCTTGGCAAAAGACAACTTTTCCCATTTTTTTATACAAAGTTGGCATTTGACCAAGATATTTATCTCACCCAGCATGGGTATATGTAAAATGACACCCCAAAACATATTCCCCAACTTCTGCTGAATACGGAGATACCACATGTGTGACACTTTTTTGCAGCCTAGGTGGGCAAAGGGGCCCAAATTCCTTTTAGGAGGGCATTTTTAGACATTTGGATACCAGACTTCTTCTCACGCTTTGGGGCCCCTAAAATGCCAGGGCAGTATAAATACCCCACATGTGACCCCATTTTGGAAAGAAGACACCCCAAGGTATTCAATGAGGGGCATGGCGAGTTCATTGAAAAAAAAAATTTTTGGCACAAGTTAGCGGAAATTGATTTTTTGGATTTTGTTCTCACAAAGTCTCCCTTTCCGCTAACTTGGGACAAAAATTTCAATCTTTCATGGACTCAATATGCCCCTCAGCGAATACCTTGGGGTGTCTTCTTTCCAAAATGGTGTTATTTGTGGGGTGTTTGTACTGCCCTGGCATTTGAGGGTCTCCGCAATCATTACATGTATGCCCAGCATTAGGAGTTTCTGCTATTCTCCTTATATTGAGCATACGGGTAATGAGATTTTTTTTTTCCGTTCAGCCTCTGGGCTGAAAGAAAAAAATGAACGGCACAGATTTCTTCATTCGCATCGATCAATGTGGATGAAAAAATCTCTGCCAAAAAAAGAAAAAGGAGGGGAAAGGCGTCTGCCAGGACATAGGAGCTCCGCCCAACATCCATACCCACTTCAGCTCGTATGCCCTGGCAAACCAGATTTCTCCATTCACATCAATCGATGTGGATGAATAAATCATTGCCGGGATTTTTTTTTTTATATATACAAAGTGTTTGCCAAAGTATATGAACACCGCCACCTCCTCAGCTCATATGCCTCGGCAAACATATCTTTTACTGCAGAGGAGAAATCTCGTCTTGCAGCGCCGCATACACCGACTTGCGTGTAATCTGACAGCAGCGCAATGCTTCTGTCCGAATGCACATCAGTGCTGCAGCTGGTCGATCGGTTGGTCCACCTGGAAGGTAAAAAAAACAAAACAAAAAAGAAAAAACCAGGCCGCAACGCAATAACTTTATTAACTGTTGAACAGAACATAGAAACTTTTTTTAAACTTTTTTAACTGAACGTTTAACTTTTTTACTTACCGGTATTTTTTTTTTTGTTTAGTTTTTTTTACCTTTATAGAGCAAACCTCTCCTTCCCCATGGGACAATGTGCAAAGCGCAAATCGCCCAAAGATGTGGCGAAGTACGTTATGCACTTTATCCCAGGTGAAAGGAGAGGTTTGCAGCAGCTGTGAGAGAAAGGGCCCTAATAGCCCTGTGTGCCTGTCCTGGTGAGATGTGATCCCTATGCTAGGTGTACCTGTGTGTGGTACTTCCGGAAACACTCACCATAGCATAGGGCAGGGTGGTCCGGACAGTCAGGACAGAAATAGCGGGTGTCACGCCTTATTCCACTCCTGCTACAGACACGACATTTTTTTCGGGGTGGCGGTTGGGTTGAGGTACCAGCAACGACACTGGGGAAATGTCGCTCGTGTAGACGGCTAACTACACTGGTGGATGGGGCCACGGAACCTCCCGGATAAATGAGGTTCTCGATGATCTCTTCCTGGAATTTGAGGAAGGATCCTGTTCTCCCAGCCTTACTGTAGAGAACAAAACTATTATAGGCAGCCAATTGAATTAAATATACAGACACCTTCTTATACCAGCGTCTGGTTCTGCGGGAAACTAAATAGGGAGCCAACATCTGGTCATTGAAGTCCACCCCTCCCATGAGCGCATTATAGTCGTGGACTGAGAGGGGCTTTTCAATGACACGGGTTGCCCTTTCAATTTGGATTGTCGTGTCTGCGTGAATGGAGGAGAGCATGTAAACGTCACGCTTGTCTCTCCATTTCACCGCGAGCAGTTCTTCGTTACACAAGGCAGCCCTCTCCCCCCTTGCAAGACGGGTGGTTACAAGCCGTTGGGGGTAGCCCACGCGACTAGTTTGCGCGGTGCCACAGGCGCAAATCCGTTCTAGAAACAAATGCCTAAAGAGGGCCACACTTGTGTAAAAATTGTCCACATAAAGATGGTACCCCTTGCCGAATAAGGGTGACACCAAGTCCCAGACTGTCTTCCCACTGCTCCCCAGGTAGTCAGGGCAACCGACCGGCTCCAGGGTCTGATCTTTTCCCTCATAGATCCGAAATTTGTGGGTATAGCCTGTGGCCCTTTCACAGAGCTTATACAATTTGACCCCATACCGGGCACGCTTGCTTGGGATGTATTGTTTGAAGCCAAGGCGCCCGGTAAAATGTATTAGGGACTCGTCTACGCAGATGTTTTGCTCGGGGGTATACAAATCTGCAAATTTCTGGTTGAAATGGTCTATGAGGGGCCGAATTTTGTGGAGCCGGTCAAAAGCTGGGTGGCCTCTGGGACGGGAGGTGGTGTTGTCGCTAAAGTGCAGGAAACGCAGGATGGTCTCAAATCGTGTCCTGGACATAGCAGCAGAGAACATGGGCATGTGATGAATCGGGTTCGTGGACCAATATGACCGCAATTCATGCTTTTTAGTTAGACCCATGTTGAGGAGAAGGCCCAGAAAAATTTTAAGTTCGGAAACTTGGACTGGTTTCCACCGGAAAGACTGGGCATAAGAGCTTCCCGGGTTGGCGGATATAAATTGTGTGGCATACCGGTTTGTCTCTGCCACGACTAAGTCCAAGAGCTCCGCAGTCAAGAACAGCTCAAAAAATCCCAGGGCCGAACCGATTTGAGCCGTCTCAACCCGAACTCCAGACTGGGCGGTGAAAGGGGGAACTACAGGTGCGGCTGAAGTTGGTGACTGCCAATCAGGGTTTGCCAGCACCTCAGGGATTCTAGGGCTCTACGGGCCTGTCTGCGCGGTGGCTGCGATGGGGTATCTAGTGCACGTGCCACCGTACCAGCTTCAACTGCCCTTCTGGTGCTCGCCACGTCACCATGTTGTACGGCAGTGCTGGTACTAGGTCCAGGAAGGGCTGCGCTGCTGGTGTATGCCTCACCACGTGATCCGGCAGCGACAGCCCCACTCTGCTGCTCTTGAAGCGGATCCTGCATAACCTGTGGTCTAGCGACACGGGGCCGGGTACGCCTGGTGCTGCCAGGGACCTCCACCTCCTCGTCCGAACTTTGGGTCAGAGAGCCACTGCTTTCCACAGGTTCATATTCTGACCCGCTAGATTCGTCAGATGAGGGTTCCCACTCCTCATCCGACTGGGTCAGAATCCTGTAGGCCTCTTCAGAAGAATACCCCCTGTTTGACATTTTGGACTACTAAATTTAGGGGTATTCCCTGAGACTACCCAAGAAAAAAAGCAAGCCTGTCTTACAAAGGGGAGGCTAGCGAAGTACCGGAGGCCGCTGCGGTTGATAAAAAATATCAAAACTGATTTTTTTATCGCCGCAGTGCGTGTAAAGTGAATGTGCAGTGATCAAAAAACAAATTTTTTTTTGTCACTGCGGTGGGGCGGGCGTGGGTGAACGCACGTGTGGGCGACCGATCAGGCCTGATCGGGCAAACACTGCGTTTTGAGTGGAGGGCGAACTAAAGTGACACTAATACAATTATAGATCTGACCGTGATCAGTTTTAATCACTTACAGATACTATAAAAGTACAAATGCTGATTAGCGATACGCTAAACAGCGAATAAAAGTGACTGCGGTGCGGTGGGCTGGGCGCTAACTGACGCTAACTACCTAACCAAGGGGCCTAAACTATCCCTAAAACCTAACAGCCAATACTAGTGGAAAAAAAAAGTGACAGTTTACACTGATCACTTTTTGTCTTTCACTAAGTGATTGACAGGGGGCGATCAAGGGGTTAATTAGGATGATGGGGGTGATGGAAGGTGATCAGGGGCTAAGGTGTAGTGTTGGTGGGTACTCACAGTGATCTCTGCTTCTCTGCTGGATCCAACCGACGAAAAAGACCAGCAGAGAAGCAGAGAAGCCATATAACAGATCATATTTACTAATATGATCTGTTATCTGGCTTCTGATTTGATTTTTTGAAAATCGCCAGCCTGCCAGCCAATGATCGTTGCTGGCAGGCTGGTGACGAAATACTTCTTTAACTTTTGCCGGCCCGCGATGCGCATGCGCGGGCCGGCAATGCACGAAATCTCGCGTCTCGCGAGAGGACGCACCGGCGCGTCCACCCAAAACAACAGGACCGCCGCAAAGACGCAATCCTGCGTACGGCGGTCCTGAGGAGGTTAAAAATCGCTTTTTATCAAATTCTACTGAACAAAAATGATTATTTAACTTATGTATGCAGAGCTCGCAGTGTAGGGATTATTAGTAAACCAAAAAAAAAAGACGGTTTAGTGGGCTGACAGAAGCCCTTTAAGGCCATCTGTCCACCAGCTGAAGCTCAACAGAAGATGGGTGTTGCAACAGGACAACGACCCAAAGCATAGAAGTAAATCAATAGAATGGCTTAAACAGAAGAAAATACGCCTTCTGGAGTGGCCCAGCCAGAGTCCTGACCTCAACCCGATTGAGATGCTGTGGCATGACCTCAAGAAAGCGATTCACACCAGACAGCCCAAGAATATTGCTGAACTGAAACAGTTCTGTAAAGAGGAATGGTCAAGAATTACTCCTGACCGTTGTGCACGTCTGATCTGCAACTACAGGAAACGTTTGGTTGAAGTTATTGCTGCCAAAGGAGGTTCAACCAGTTATTAAATCCAAGGGTTCACATACTTTTTCCACCTGCACTGTGAATGTTTACATGATGTGTTCAAAAAAACATGGTGACATTTAATTCTTTGTTTGTTATTAGTTTAAGCAGACTGTGATTGTCTATTATTGTGAATTAGATAAAGAATTGATCACATTTTATGACCAATTTGTGCAGAAATCCACATCATTCCAAATGGTTCACATACTTTTTCTTGCAACTGTATGTTATTTGGACAGAACAAGCTTGAATTGTTCAACATAGTGTGGGTTTATGGTCATAAAAGTTTAGCTTTATTTTATCGTTTCTCGTCGAAGGCCTTTAAAGGTTCCAAATGTATCTAAAGGTGGAAACTTTTGGAAACAAATCAAAAGGGAAAAAAATCTTTGAGTAAAATAAAACATTGCTAAAAATGATATGACAGCCATATTTTGTGGGTCAGTATAGGTTTTTATTATGTTTGCATGGCATGAGATTTTCTGTCTACAAAGTTATGTTAGAGCTCATTTTTTGAGGCAAGCTATAGTTTTTTTTTGGTATAATTTCCGGGTCCATACAACTTTTTAATCAATTTTTATTTTATTTTTTTAAATTTTTTCTCATTATAGAATTCATTGTGCACAATAAATCTGTTTATATTTTAATAGTCTGCGCCGTATCAGAAGCAGCAATATCAGTTATGTTTTTTTCATAGTTTATGTATTTTTAGATGTAAAAACTGGAAAAAGAATAATTAAAATTTTTGGCTTTTACAGTTTTTGAAAAACATTTTTTACTTTTATATTGTGCTTTTTAGTCCCCTTAGGGGACTTGTAAATACAATCTCCTGATTGTATGTCCCATAGACTGTAATTGTATATTATTTCACTCTATGGGGTTTTCACAGGCTGCCTATCTTGTGACTTAGGCATGCTTCACAACTTACTATGATAACACTGAGGGTCTTCACAAGGCTGTCATAGCAACTAGCAACCATCATTTTGCCATGAAGCTCTGATCGTAAGACAGAGGGATCCCCCTCCCTCTATCTAATCCCACAGACTATACAGTCACTATTGACAGGGGGTTAGACTGAGGGGTTAAGTGACCAGGATCGGCATAATCTCCATTTCCTGGTCACTGCCAGATGATGTCAACTATAGTATACAGCCTGCATTGGCTGTGTATGAAGCAAGCTCGGCACGTGAATTCGCTATATATAACCCCTTAACACCAACCATATACTGTATTTTTCGCCCTATAAGATGCACTTTTCCCGCCCAAAAGTGGGGAAAATGGCAGTGTGTCTTATGGGGTGAATACTGCCATTTACACTGATACATCGCCCAGCGATGCCGGCGGTGTATCAGCAGGGAGGGAGGAGGGGTGTGGGCCGGCATCTGGTGTTTTAATGGCAGCGGGGCCTGGTGCAGTCACTGTATTCTATTACACCGAGCCCCGCTCACTGTAGTATTAATAGGTAACATGTAGGCATGGGCGCTGTTTTAAACTATACTAATCCTCTGCAGCATAGAGAAATCCATGTAGTACGGTACTCACTTGAAACTCCTGTAGGCAGGCTGGGCGGGTGGCGGCAGCGTAACGTCGTTCACTACGTCACGAATGAAGCAGGAGGAGCAGGCGCGTGACGTAGTTAATGATGTTACGCTGCTGCCGCCCACCCGGCCTGCATACAGCAGTTTCAAGTGAGTACTGTACTACATGGATTTCTCTATGCTGCAGAGGATTACTATAGTTTAAAGCAGCGCACATGCCTACACGGTACCTATTAATACTACATTGAGCGAGGCCCGGTGTAATAGAATACAGTGACTGCATCCGGCTCCACTCCCATGCAACACCAGATGCCGGCCTCCACCCCCTCTATTGGGGGTCATTCACTATTTTAAACAGGGACACTGTTATGGGGGGATCTGTGGATGACACTGTTATGGGGGGAATCTGTGGAGGACACATATATAGCATGAGATGCTATATATTTGTCATCCACAGAACCCCCCCAATAGCAGTGTCCTCCACAGATCCCCCCCATAGCAGTGTCATCCACAGATCCCCCATAACAGTGCCATCCACAGATCCCCATAAAAGTGCCATCCACAGATCCCTCATAATAGTGTTATCCACAGACCACCATTAGTTCAAAACCCACCAAAAGCACACTTTTTGGTTCAAAATATTTTTTTTATTATTGTCCTCCTCTAAAACCTAGGTGCGTCTTATGGAACAGTGCGTCTTATCGAGCGAAAAATACGGTATATGATTATGCATTAAGGGGTTAAATAAGACTACTGTCTACAAAAAAAAGGTTCTATGGAGAATGTTATCTCTTGTGAGCTTTTAGATAATGGAGATAAATCTAATAGCTAGCTAGCTGGATAGATAGATGGATACATAGAAGACAAGAAAGATGAAGAAGGAGGATCACAGGTGATGTCTGTGTATAGACACCAGCAGGCATTTGCCACCAAAAATCAATATATGTTACTGTCACTTTAAGATGACTAATGCTGTCTTGGCATTAGAGCGCTTGAAATGAGATGCATAAAGTCTTAGGAGACCCCATAATTAGAGATGAGCAAAGTTTTGAAAAGTTCTGTTTGGCAGCATCGCCAATGTATGCCAAGAAATTTGATTTGTTCTAAATTAATTTGTCATTCATTTCAATAAATCAGGTATAACCAGGCCACTCTTCCAGTCAGTTAGCTCGCAGCTGCCTTTAATAATAAAGGTCGCACTATATAGTCGGTTTTCATTGTTAATGGCCGTACACCACCTTTAATGTAATGTTAAACAGGGTATGTACTCAATTCTCCAACCCCAGCTCTCTCCTGCCCCACAAGTGGGAGCCCTTCTTCTGCCATCTGCTTTTCTTCCTTTTCCACATCATCTAAAATTGATGAGAATATGTCATCAGGAACATCCAGCTCCTCCTTTCTCTGCATATTGCTGAATTTTGGATACTTTGAAGGATGATTGGGATGAAGTATAGCCTGCAAAATAGGAGGATGGTCAAAAAGGTAACCCCCCTAAGGGGTGCAGACTGGAAGATATTGGTTGGCATGCTGGCAACATAATAATAAAGGCATCCATCCTCTTGGTATTGAATTACATATCTTAGTTTATGACTGATGTAGGAATAGGTAAATGTAGAAATAAATAAATAAAACTCTCTGCACTCTCCCTGTCCAATATTATTCTATTAATTGTTTTCAGCAACACTGTCCCTAGTGCATGAGCACTTGCCATGTCTCTTCCTATGCTCAGCTCCAGGACAATGGAGGAGACCCCACGGTATGAGGGTTTTGTAGGGCTATTGTCACGCCCTGCCCTGTTAGAAGATCTGACAGACTTGCTACACGTGAGTCTATCTGACAGATTGTTCTGTTTCTCTTTGTTGTGGTTTTGGGCAGGATCCCACCTCCCCACAGATTCTGCTCACTAGCTATTTAGTGATGCTATTTATACCCGCCTCTCACTATAGCCCTTGCGGTTTATATTTGCTTTTGGAGTTCTCAGCTGGTGTTTGGTGGATCTCCTGCTCCCCTTCCGTGTTAAGCTAAGTCCTATTCCTCCCCTTTTGTTGCGTGTTCTGGCTAGGCCTCAGGAAGACGCTGGTTCCTGCATCAAGGGCTAGGAACCGGTTGTCTTATCTCCTACTCCCTAGCTGAGGGTTTGTTTCAGTTTCAGCTAGGCTTAGGTTCCAGTGCATGAACACTTCCACCCTAAGGATTTGTTTATGTTGTCAGCAGTCAGGGAAAGACTCAGGGATTGTCAGGTGGTGACCTTTCCCTGTTCTCTAGCTTTGGGGCCTAGCCTGGTGTTTTATTGCTTTTGTTGTATTTGGTTTGCTTCCCTACCCTCACCTACCATGACAGCTATGACTTTATAGACTGTTTGCAGATTGGCTGGCTACAGGGCATTATGGGTGATCTTGCATTCCTGGGATTATCTCCTCTACACTTAGTTTTGCTTGCGGCTGCCATTTTAGAAAAACCAAATTCATTATCACGAAGTGCTATTAAATTCGGATTCGTTGTGAATCATTTTTCCTAAACTTCGGACTGAATTCTGCTTTGAATGCCTTACTTTCATCAACAGTACCATAATGTTAATCACAATTTTTCAGGGCAGTTTCTGCCCCAAATCGGATCTGCCTATTACAAGGATGGCCAACCTACTGCTTTCCAGCTATTTTAAAACTACAATTCCCACCATGCCCTGCTGTAGACTGATAGCTATAGACAGTCTGGGCATGCTGGGAGTTGTAGTTTTGCAACAGCTTTAGAGCCACAGGTTGGCCATCCCTGGCCTATTAAGTCGGCCTAATTAAATCTGAATCTGATTTAAAGTAATTAGCTCAAAACTGATATATATATATATATATATATATATGCAGCGCTCTCACAAAAATGAGTAAAAATATGTATTTATTCACCCATGTGAATACATTTTATGAATTTAGGATTATATGGCTAGTCCTTTGACTTGCATCTCTAATTTTGATTTATCCTTTTTTGTGGTGCCAGCATTTTGATATCACCGTTTATTTTTACGTTCTTGTGATCCGTCAGAAGAACAGAAAAATAACAAAAAAAGGCACCTGTCTATTGAGTGTCTATAAGGCCTTTTTCCCATGGCCAGTATTTTGCATCAGAATTTGATCATGATTTGGATGCTAAAAATAGGAGTAGGTTCAAAACACAAAAGATATGCAAATATTTTCATCACATGTTATTTCTGTTTTGGACCCACTCCTGTTTTTGACTTACCAATACAAATCAAATACTGATGCAATAAACTGACCAAATATTGGTGATCTGATAGAGGCCATTAATGTCCTTCATGCATTAGATACAGATGGCCCACATTTATGCAAATTTAAAATGAGACCTCTATCACATGGTCAGTATTACTTTAACCGGATTTGATAGTGATTTGGAAGCTAAGAGCAGGAGTTACAAATACTGATCAAATGCTGACCAAATACTGACCATTTATAGGAGGATGCTACCAGAAAGGACAAGCTATACATGCTGCTGCAATTCACAGTGAGATACATTCTCCTTAAAGTTTAACTGCATGCCGGGATAGAGTTGATTTAAAGTTTAACTGCAGTCCCCAGCCCCTCTTACTATTAATCTCATTACTTTGATTGATCTATTGGCCTTTTTTTTTCTCCATATAAAATATAAAAAATTCCCTTAGTAACAAATCAAAATAATTTGTAATCACATTAATAATTATTTGTCCATTATTAAAATCATTCCTTATTTCTTGGAGTAACCCTCTATAATTAAATTATCTTTACATATCTTCCCAAATAGGTCATATATTTATCTCTATTTATAAATCCAAACTTAGATCTATAAGCAGTAAATTATTTCAGACTTTTCTACATTTCCATCCCAAACTGTTTCCAAATTCTAAATAAACTAGGGAGGGAAGTAAGCGGTTTTGACAACCTGAGGAAAATATCATCAACTAATAAACTCAATTTATACTCTTTTCCTCTAAACTTAATACATAAAATATCTTTTTACATACTAATGCTTCTGACTAGAGATGAACGAATCGAAGCTGGCAAAGTAAAATTTGTTCTGAATTTCAGGAAAAATTCAATTATGAACTAATTAGAACTTCGTGGTAACGAATCGCAATTTTTCCGAACATGGTGGCTAGCCAGCTACAATGGATGCTACAATGAAGGCTAAAATGGCGGCTACACATGTGAGGACATGGGGCAAGGAAATCTGGGAAGGCAGGATGACCCATAATGCTATGCATGAAGCCAATCGGCAGCCAGCCACCCGGTGATGTTGCAGCCCTATAAATACAGGGTGGGCCATTTATATGGATACACCTTAATAAAATGGGAATGGTTGGTGATATTAACTTCCTGTTTGTGGCACATTAGTATATGTGAGGGGGGAAACTTTTCAAGATGGGTGGTGACCATGGCGGCCATTTTGAAGTCAGCCATTTTGAATCCAACTTTTGTTTTTTCAATAGGAAGAGGGTCATGTGACACATCAAACTTATTGGGAATTTCACAAGAAAAACAATGGTGTTCTTGGTTTTAATGTAACTTTATTCTTTCATGAGTTATTTACAAGTTTCTGACCACTTACAAAATGTGTTCAATGTGCTGCCCATTGTGTTGGATTGTCAATGCAACCCTTTTCTCCCACTCTTCACACACTGATAGCAACACCGCAGGAGAAATGCTAGCACAGGCTTCCAGTATCCGTAGTTTCAGGTGCTGCACATCTCGTATCATCTAAAGGCAATCGTCTATGCTGTGAAGATACGAGATGTGCAGCACCTGAAACTACGGATACTGGAAGCCTGTGCTAGCATTTCTCCTGCGGTGTTGCTATCAGTGTGTGAAGAGTGGGAGAAGAGGGTTGCATTGACAATCCAACACAATGGGCAGCACATTAAACACATTTTATAAGTGGTCAGAAACTTGTAAATAACTCATGAAAGAATAAAGTTACGTTAAAACCAAGCACACCATTGTTTTTCTTGTGAAATTCCCAATAAGTTTGATGTGTCACATGACCCTCTTCCTATTGAAAAAACAAAAGTTGGATTTAAAATGGCCGACTTCAAAATGGCCGCCATGGTCACCACCCATCTTGAAAAGTTTTCCCCCTCACATATACTAATGTGCCACAAACAGGAAGTTAATATCACCAACCATTCCCATTTTATTAAGGTGTATCCATATAAATCGCCCACCCTGTACAGAGGCCATCTTAGAGTCTGTCATTCACTATCGTACTTTGTTCAGGGACAGGCATGTATGCAGGCACTAGATAGAGTGAAAGAAAAACTACCAGTAATTGTAAAAAAAAAAAGAAAGAAAGAAGTGATTTACTAGTGCAGGGCAAGGATAGTGAGAGGAATCATTTCACAGGCAGGGAGAGACGTGTGCAGATGTTAGGGAGGAAAATCTTCATTGTGAAAAAAGCGATTTACAAGTGCAGCAAATCATTACTTGGGGATCCAGATAGTCTCATAATACCTATCTGTTATTGCAGCAATTAGTTATTGGGGTGCAAATGCTATGTTGAAAAGCCTTTAGTGGCTTTTATCTGTGGAAAAAGATAAATATATATGCAGGTCACTTTTGCTGTTAACTGCGCTGATATCATTTAGTGGCCTATTTCAATACAATACAAGAAATATTTACGCAGGTCACTTTTGTTATTTGCATTAAAAGCGTTTTTTGTCATATTTCACTACAATATGAGAAAAATAGACGCAGTTCACATTTGGTGTTATTTGCGCTAAAAGCGTTTCTTGTCATACTTCACTCCAATACAAGAAAAATAGACGTAGTTCACATTTGGTGTTATTTGAGCTAAAAGAGTTTATTGCCATATTTCGAGAGAAAAAGAGAGAAATAGACTAAGTTCATATTTGCTGTTATTTGCACTAAAAGCGTTTCTTGTCATATTTCACTCTAATATGAGAAAAATAGACATAGTTCACATTTGGTGTTATTTGCACTAAAAGCGTTTCTTGTCATATTTCACTACAATACGAGAAAAATAGACACAGTTCACATTTGGTGTTATTTGCGCTAAAAGTGTTTCTTGTCATATTTCACTCCATTACAATTAAAATAGACGTAGTTCACATTTGGTGTTATTTGCGCTAAAAGCGTTTATTGCCATATTTCTAGAGAAAAATAGCCTAAGTTCATATTTGCAGTTATTTGCGCTAAAAGCATTTCTTGTCATATTTCACTACAATATGAGTACTCAATACGAAAACTCGGAACTATGGTGACCAACAACGGGCAGAACATTTTGTCAAGGAAGGCTGAGCCTTGCGCCCTACATGGCACACGTGTTTAATCTGGTTGTCCAGAGGGTTCCTGAAGTCTTCCACCCATCTGCAAGACATCCTAAAAATGGCCAGGAAACTTTGTATGCACTTCAACCACTTGTATACCGCAAAGCACACCCTCCTTGATTTGCAGCGGCAGAACAGCATCCCCTAACATAGGCTGATCTGCGGCGTTTCCACCCGTTGGAATTCCACCGTCCATATGTTGGACCGACTATACGAATAGAGAAAGGCCATCAACAATTTCTTGATGATTCAAGCGGATAGGAGTACTCCCCTGTGTAACTTCGATGTCAGCCACTGACAGCTCATGCGTGACACCTGTCATTTGCTCATGCCCTTTGAAGACGCCACGTTATTTTTCAGTTGCCAGGACTACGGGATGAACGTCGTCATTCCACTGCTTTATGTCCTGCAACAGATGGTGGTAACAATGGCTGGTCAAGGGACAGGAGACGTGGTCCCTCGATCTTATGGCCACATGAGCCCTTTGGGGGCTGAACTGGAAGAGGAGGGGAGGAGGACATTGGAGCACAGGCAATGTATAGCCAAATGGGTAGTTTTTCTACTCAGCTGACAGGACAGGAGGAGCAGCCAGATGAGCTACAGGACGATGAGGAAGATGAAACAGAGGACCCAGACACACCGTGGCAGTATGCAGGGGGGATGGAGACAGGGAGTACCTCTGAGTCACTTGCACAAATGGCCTGCTGCATGCTCACTTGCTTGCGTAGTGACAGTCGAATTGTCACCATTCGGCAGAGGGATGACTTCTGGCTCTCCACCTTGTTGGACTCTCACTACCTATCCAGAATGGGGCCTTTTTTACACCCACCGAGAGTGAGAACAAATGAAACTACTATAAAGACATCCAATGTAGTCAGTTAGTTGGCCGCTGCCTATTGGCCCCATCATCCATCCTCTCGCAGGTCTGACTGGGGGGGCCCTCTGCACTCACGTTCCACTGCCATGGCTGCCGGGGAGGGATAGGGTGGCAGGATCAGTAACAGCTCCATCAGCAGCAGTCTGAGTATAGAATCGCTGATGTGTAGCTTTATTCACCTGCATAGTGAAGAAACTACTCACCAGCAGCAGCAGCTAGACCTGGAGCAGGACCTGAACCAGCAGGTGGTGGCATACTTGGACAGCATCCTGCCACCCCATATTGAAGATCTGCTGGACTACTGGGTAGCCAATGTGGATTTGTGGCCGCAACTAGCAGAGTTTGCCCTGTAAAAAGAGGACCTGAAAAAGCTGTCCTGCCTGGCCAGTAGTGTGGCATCAGAATGGGTGATTAGTGCGGTGGGGGCCATAGTTACCCCAAGGAGAACTCGCCTGTCCACCCAAAATGTGGAGAGACTGACCTTTGTCAAGATGAATCAGGCGTGGATCAGCCAGGATTTCCAACCACCAATTCCTGATGCATCAGACTAGATCAGGCATGGCCAACCTGCGGCTCTCCAGCTGTTGTAAAACTACAACTCCCACCATTCCATGCTGCAGGCTGATAGCTTTAGGCAGTCTAAGCATGGTGGGAGTTGTAGTTTTGCAACAGCTGGAGAGCCTCAGGTTGGCCATGCCTGGACTAGATCATCCATGGTGCCACACCAACACTTTGATAAAATAGATCGTTTTCTTCTAACTACCTGCCTCAGCTACTACTTTGACGCTGCAGCCCGCCTGATGCCACACATCTGATGTCAAGAGCTCCTTATTTCTCCCACCTTTGTCAGCGGGTACTGGTATTGCCACCCAACACCCCACTCTGTTACCGGGTCACTTTCAGGTCTACTTATGCAGCTGCTGCTGCCATCTACAAACTATGTCACATTGCCACTCTGTGGTCACCTCCTGCTGCTGCCATCTCCACACTATGTCACCTTGCCACTCTATGGTATCCTCCTGATGCTGCTGCTGCCATCTCGATACTATGTCAACTTGCCAATCTGTGGTCTCCCCATGCTGCTGCTGCCATCTGCACACTATGTCAACTTGCCACTCTCTGGTCTCCTCATGCTACTGCTGCTGCTGCTACTGCCATCTCAAAATTATGTCATCTTGCCACTATGTGTTCTCTAGTGATGGACGAACCTCGGCCGGGACGCTTCGGGAACACGCAAACGCGATCAAATGTTCATGAACCGCGTGTTCGCGGCGGGCCCTATTCACTTTAATGGCAGGTGAGCCTGAAAAACATTCAGGTCATATTTTCAGCCACCAAATACTTACTCGAAGTGCAAAAATAGTCTCACAACATTGACAGTGACATACCAGGGGGATCAATGGCAAAAAATCCCACAAAGAATATGTATTTTAGTCAGGGGCCATTTTTATGCGTCTTAAAGGGAAACTCTCAAAAATGTGCCCTGCTGGATCCTAGAAAAGTTTTATTTTAGGCCACGGGAGCACGGGCCCCAAAAATTAGGCATTCACCTAACAGAAAAGAACAAGTGATTATGTGGCTGGAGGTATATTAGACAGTCATTGCATAACAATTTTACTGTAGGCCAGTCGAGTATAGGCCCCACAAATTATGCATTCACCTCACAGAAAAGAACAAGTGATTATGTGGCTGGAGGTATATTAGGCGGTCAGTGGATAACAATTTTACTACGTGCCAGTGGAGTACAGGCCCCAAACATTAGGTATTCACTGGTCAAAAAAGAACAAGTGATTATGTGGCTGGAGGTACATTAGGCGGTCACTGAATAACGATTTTACTGTATGCCAGTGGAGTGTAGGCTCCAAAAATTAGGCAATCACTTTGACAGAAAATAACAAGTGATTATATGGCTGGAGGTACATTGGTCGGTCACTGAAAAACTATTTTACTGTAAGCCAGTGGAGTACAAGCCCCAAAAATTTGTCATTCACCTGACAGAAAAGAACAAGTGATTATGTGGTTGGAGGTACATTAGGCGGTCACTGAATAACAATTTTACTGTAGGCCAGTGGAGTATAGGCCCAAAAAATGAGGTATTTACCTGACAGAAAAGAACAAGTGATTATGTGGCTGAAGGTATATTAGACAGTTAGTGGATAACAATTTTACTGTAGGCCACTTTAGGCCCCAAAAATGAGGCATTCACCTGACAGAAAATAACGTGTGATGATGTGGCTGGACGTACAATAGGCGGTCACTGGGTAAAAATTTTACTGTAGACCAGTACAGGCCCCCAAAATTAGGCATTCACCTGACAGAAAAGAACTAGTGATCATGTGTCTGGAGGTACATTAGGCGGTCACTGAATAACATTTTTACTGTAGGCCACTAGAGTGAAGGCCCCAAAATTAGGAATTCACCTGACAGAAAAGTCCTTTTATGCCGCTGTATATACATAAGACAAGGACCATAATTTGTTCTATGTGATGGCAGATATGTGTGGGCTGGCATGAGGAAATTCAATTACACGTGGTTGTCACAGATGTTGAATTCCTCCGAGATCCATGCCTCATTAATTTTTAGAAAAGTGATATAGTCCACACTGTCTTGAGCTAGGTGAAGTGTGCTTATCGGTCATGATCCCCCCTGCTGCGCTGAACATCTTTTTGGACAGGACACTTGACGAGGGGCAAGCCAAGAGTTCCATGGCAAATTGTGCAAGCTCTGGCCACAGGTAAATCCTGCACAACCAGTAGTCCAGGGCTTACTAGTTGCTCAGAGCGTCCACATCGGCCGTTAACCCGATGTAGTCGGACACCTGTCAGTCTAGGCATTCCCTGACGGTTGTTTCGGAGAGAGGCTCTCGATGGGTTGGCTGCAAGAATGATTTCATATCTGAAGTGACCAACACATCTTAAAACCGCCCTCTTCTTGCACGTGCGGTAGGATTGGTACCCGCACCTGTTTCACTTTGGGTGGAAATTCCTCTGTCAGCACCCACAACAGCAGAATATAGCGTCTCCCACAGCAAGGCCTGGAAATGCTGCATTCTGACAGCCCTCTTTATTGCTGGTAACATGTCCGCCATTTTGTGTTTGTACCAGGGGTCTAAGGACCAGTGTGGCTTTTGGCTTCCAGGCACAACAGCCGCAGCACAGCATGGCAACGTCTCACCTGGCACGTCGAATATGTTCTGGGGAGCTTGGGAGGTGCAGTAGAAGAGGCGGTAGCAGTGGAAAAGGAGGAGTCACCAAATCTACACGGTTGCCATGGGTTACATGCTTGATGGCCATCAGAAGGTTCGCCCAGTGGGCAGTAAAAGTTATGTACCTTCCCTGCCCGTGTTTGCTAGACCACGTGTCTGTGGTCAGATGTATCTTGGCACTGACACTGTGTGCCAGAGATATATTCAATTGACGCTGAAAGTGGCCATATAGCTCTGGGATGCCCTTCTGGAAGAAATATTTCCTTCCGGGGACCTTCCATTGCAGTGTGCCAATGACCACAAATTTTCTAAAGGCGTCCGAGTCTACCAGTTTATATGGCAGTAGTTGGCGGGCTAGCAGTTCCGACAAGCCAGCAGTCAGCCGTTGAGCAAGAGAGTTATCCGGCATCATCAACTTTTTACGTTCGAACATTTGGCCCATTGAAGTCTTCCTTCTGCAAGATGAACGTAACGACGGCACGTGGAAGGTGGAGTGAAGGACAAATGGGAGGAGAAGGAGAAGAGGCAGGATGTGGAGCGCCGGGAGTGTGGCTTTGTGGGTTCTGATGGCGTTGCTCCCACAGGGCTCAGTTATGGGAGGCCAGGTGCCTTCTAAGGAGGTCGTTTCTAGGTGAGTGTTGGTCTTACCGCGAATTATGCATTGACAGCACAGGATGCAAATGGCAACACTATTGTCAGCAGCTGACACGTTAAAAAAAAAGCCTACACTGCGGAGCCATATGCCGGCGTCCTGGGAGCGCAAGATGTTACCGTGCATGGTGGATGGTTCTCTCCAGATACATTTGCAGTCTGCTTTTTGCCTCCGGTGCACTGTGAGATCTGCCTTCTCCTCCCTATCTGCTGCTATGTCTCTCCCTCTGAACTCCCCTCCTCTTCCTTTCTTTTGGGCACCCACGTGATGTCCATCGACTAGTCATCATCATCATCTTCACCACCACTGACATTAGAGATCTCGAAGTAGGCAGCAACAGCGGGGACCACCCTCCTTGGGCTGATCTGGCTACTGTCGTCAGACTGCTGGGTGGTGGCCATTGCTACCTTCTCTTTCTGATCCGATGCCAAGAATGGCTACGCATCAGTAAGGTCTGGGAATGGATGGGAAAATAATTCCTCTCACTCGAGTGGAGGGGCTATGCTGGTGGTGGGGTGTCTTTGAGTGCAGGAGGGTGCTGATACAGAGGATGAAGATGGTGCAGAAGCGGAAGGCTGAGTGAGCCACTCAACCAACTCTGATGCGTCCTTCGATGTAATGGCACGCACCTTCTCCAACTTCCCACTTAGGCTCCGGCCTGGTTCACCTGCCCGACCCCTACCACCCATGCGGAATGGCCTGCCTCCTCCTCTGCCTGTCATTTTCAATAGAAGAGCAGTATTTGTGGAAGCAGGTATATGGCAGGCCTTAATTAGCATTCGGTGGAAGCCGGTATATCGCACCCCTCAATCACTATTTTGTAGAAGTAGGTATATAGAACCCCTTAATCAGTATTTGGTGGAAGCAGGTATATCCCACCCCTTAATCTGTATTTTGTGGAAGCAGGTATATCAAACCCCTCAATCAGTATTTTGTAGAAGCAGTTATATTGCACCCTTCAATCAGTATTTTGTAGAAGCAGGTATATCAAACCCCTCAATCAGCATTTTGTAGAAGCAGTTATATTGCACCCTTCAATCAGTATTTTGTAGAAGCAGGTATATCAAACCCCTCAATCAGTATTTTGTGGAAGCAGGTATATTGCACCCCTCAATCTATATTTTGTGGCAGCAGGTATATCAAACCCCTTAATCAGTGTTTTGCAGAAGAAGGTATATCCCACCCCTCAATCAGTATTTTGTGGTAACAGGTATACAGAACACCTGAATCAATATTTAGTGGAAGCAGGTATATCACACCCCTCAATCTGTATTTTGTGGAAGCAGGTATATCGCACCCCTCAATCAGTATTTTGTGGAAGCAGGTATATCGCACTCCTCAGTCTGTATTTTGTAGATACAGATACTGTATATTGCATCCCTCAATCAGTATTTTGTGGAAGCAGGTATATCGCACCCCTCAATCAGTATTTTGTGGAAGCAAGTATATAGAACCTCTTAATCAGTATTTTGTAGAAGCAGATATATTGCACCCCTCAATCAATATTTTGTGGAAACAAGTATATAGAACACATGAATCAATATTTAGTGAAAGCAGGTATATCGCACCCCTCAATCTATATTTTGTGGAAGCAGGTATATCAAACCCCTTAATCAGTATTTTGTGGAAGCAGGTATATCGCACCCCTCAATCAGTATTTTGTGGAAACCGGTATATAGAACTCCTGAATCAATATTTGGTGGAAGCAGGTATATCGCACCCCTCAATCAGTATTTTGTGGAATCAGGCATATCAAATCCATTAATCAATATTTTGTGGAAGTAGGTATATCGCACCCCTCAATCAGTATTTTGTGGAAGCAGGTATATCGCACCCCTCAATCAGTATTTTGTGGAGACAGGTATATAGAACCCCTCAATCAATATTTGTTGAAAGCAGGTATATTGCACCCCTCAATCAGTATTTTGTGGAAGTAGGTATATCAAGCTCCTTAATCATTATTTTGTGGACGCAAGTATATTGCACCCCTCAATCAGTTTTTTTTGGGGGGCAACAGGTATATCACACCCATTGCAAATAGTTGTTCCAATAACGCTTGTCCCTCTGTATATCTTCGTTATCGTAGCAGAACTGCACACAACTGCTACACAATACAAATGCACTATAATATACTTTCTATGTTAGAAAGTATATTATAGGTATATCACACCCCTCAATACATCACATCTATCAATAGGACACCTATACCAGTCCATAAAAGGACTTTTGTGGCCCTATTAGCTGGCGTTTGGTGTCCCTAACAGTCTGTCCCTGCTGCACAAAGCAACCTCTGCCTACACCGGCAAAACATAGAATGTAAAATGGCTGCCAGATAAGGTTCTGTTACAGGGTGGGGGTGTGTCCATGTGCTGAAATGTTTCAATTGGCTGATAGATGTGTCATGGGTCAAAGTTCGCCGCAATGCAAATGAATATGGTGCATGCAAACATCGCCATATGTTTGCCTGTTCGGCGAATCGCGAACGAGCAAAGTTCACCGTGAAACGACCGCCTGGCGAATTGCAAGGCCATCTCTAGTGCTCTCCTCCTGCTGCTGCCATCTCCAAACGATGTCATCTTTCCATCTTCATCTAGGGTGGTTTTGAGGGTCTGGTTGTAATGATTGGCAGCCAAGTCTGGACAAGGGAGGTAAGAGATTGGGGTGAGAGTTAATTGTTGGGTGTTAATAAGTTGCTAGCAGTTAATGGTGTGTAGGTTTCTGTAAGTGTGAAAAGTAGGATTGTCATGAGAAAAGTGAGAGGTCTTAATAGTAAATGAAAGAAGATTGTGGTCAGAAAGTGGGAAGCAAAAGTTACTAAAATTTGAGACTGAGCAGTGATGGAAGAAGGCTAGTATATTAGCCTGTTCATGCGTGGCAGAGGAAGTAAGTTATGATAGGCTAAGAAAGGAGATTAAAGAAAGAAAGCTAGCGGCTGATGGGGAGATAGGATCATCAATGGGGATATTAAAATCACCCATAATAAGAGTTGGTGATTCAGAAGATAGGAAGTGAGGAAGCCAAGCTGCAAAGTGATCCAGCAATTGGTGGGGGGAACCTGGGGGACGATAGACACTGCAACTCTCAGGGGGAATGGATAGAAGAGTCTATTGGTGTGAACCTCAAAAGAGGGGAATGTGAGAGAGAGTACACTGGGAATTACCTGAAATGTACACTGTGGAGAAAGTAGTATGGCTACTCCTCCACCGTGCCTGTCATCAGGTCTGGACGTACAGGAGATATGGAGTCCACCATAGGATAGGGCAGCAGGGAAAGCAGTGTCAGAGGGTTGAAGCCAGGTTTCTGTAAGGGCCAGTAAGTTTAGTGAGTGTGAGAGGAAGAAATTGTGGACTGTGGGTAGTTTATTACGAACCGACCATGCGTTCCAGAGTGCGCAGTTAAAAGAGACTGGAGAGGATGTGCAGTGAACATTAATCTGATTTTTAGGGTTTCTGTGTGTGGCAGACGAGAAGGTGAAGGGAGCAACAGATGGATGGCCAGGATTTGGTGAAATATCCCCTGCAGCTAGTAGCAGGTGAACAGAAAAAGACAGCAAGTGGTTGAAACATTTATATTGGTGTTTTTTATGCTGCACCGTGGAGGAAGATAGTTCATGGTGATGTATGAGGGCATAACGTGTATGCGAACTGAACAAGGGTGAGGGAAGGAGGGAGGGACTGATGTGGAGAGAAGGGACAGAGGGTGGAAGGTGTGGTTGATTTTGAAGGTAGACAGCCATAGTGATGAGAAGAGTAGCCAGAGCCTGAGTAAAACAATATTGTAGCATACCTGTGCTGTGTTTAACTTTGTTTGAGTAGTACACATACGGTAGCATCTCCGTCTCCTGCCCTGTCTAACAGCCATCATTAACTGCCAAGCGCTTAGGCAATATGGCGCTTTGGCAGAGATGGTGCTTTTGACTTGTGCTGACCCCTGCGAGTGCTCCCCTTTAGACTGTGTGTATATTTATAGGAAAATTCACGGCACTCAAAAATTTTTGGTATGAATGAAATAAGTAATTTTTATTGAAATGCCACTGGTGATATGTCAGTTTCAGGCCAACGTTTCGGTCCTCCCGGACCTTGTTCACGGCCTATTAATAATAATGAATATCAAATCAATATATATGACAAATAATAAATATACAAAGAAAACAACCATCCAAGGCAAATCTATTGATGAATATATATATACATAATATACATAGTATACTCATTAGACATCTGCAAATATATATTTCCATAGTCATGGGGTCATAATCACAGTCACAACTCAACAGTGTAGTTTAAACAAAACGCCAAATTGGGTATATAATATAGTCTAAAGGCAGGATACTATAATGGGCATATAGTTAATCAGGGACCAAACATATAAACATGATAGAAGATTTTTAATTCATTATGGTAATCTACATAGGAAAATCATAAACAGACAAATAAAATGTATAGAAGCTAATGACTCATATATATATCTGTATAAAGCCACTATGTATATATAGACTGGCTATCGCAGGTGGAGAACCAAAG
Source organism: Bufo bufo (assembly GCF_905171765.1). Taxonomy (NCBI): domain Eukaryota; kingdom Metazoa; phylum Chordata; class Amphibia; order Anura; family Bufonidae; genus Bufo; species Bufo bufo. The sequence continues at coordinate 485,994,838 of NC_053389.1, forward strand.
TTCCATAGGTCTATATAGGTGCCACATTTCATATAATATATTACTAGTAAATAATCAAATAAAATGTCAAATAGAATATCCACGTAGTTAGGAGCAGTAGAATATCTGGCACGTATATAGGGAGAGCCCATGGGATATAATGCATAAAGTTATATGGTTACAAGCAGCATGTACATACCTCCAAGTAGTCCTGACTATGGAAAAGTGGCGTTGCGCTGGGTGACCTGCGCATGTCCGGTATTTAAACCGAGCCTGATCTCGTGATGCTTTGATCACGTTATTGGCCGGATATCCGCTTTGCACAATATCGGAAGTCCGGTTCATCATAGCAATATATTTTCGTATCGAACGAATATATTTTTTCGTACGAATATATTTTTTCGTACGAATATATTTTTTCGAACATTTGAATATATTTAATGTCCCACATCCTCTCCAGTCCCACATAGAAGACTTATCAATAAACTGCAGTCATTGAGCATGGACTCCCATATTGTTGAGTGGATTAGGCAGTGGCTGAGTGACAGACAACAGAGGGTTGTAGTCAATGGAGAACATTCAAAACAAGGTAATGTTACCAGTGGGGTTCCACAGGGATCTGTACTGGGACCGATTTTGTTTAATATCTTCATAAGTGATATTGCAAAAGGCCTCGCTGGTAAGGTTTGTCTTTTTGCTGATGACACAAAGATATGTAACAGGGTTGATGTTCCTGGAGGGAAACGCCAAATGGAAAAGGATTTAGGAAAACTAGAAGAATGGTCAGAACTCTGGCAACTGAAATTTAATGTGGATAAGTGCAAGATAATGCACCTGGGGCGTAAAAACCCAAGGGCAGAATATAGAATATTTGACACAGTCCTGACCTCAGTATCTGAGGAAAGGGATTTAGGAGTAATTATTTCAGAAGACTTAAAGGTGGGAAGACAATGTAATAGAGCAGCACGAAATGCCAGCAGAATGCTTGGATGTATAGGGAGAGGTATAAGCAGTAGAAAGAGTGAAGTGCTTATGCCGCTGTACAGAACACTGGTGAGACCTCACTTGGAGTATTGTGCGCAGTACTGGAGGCCATATCTCCAGAAGGATATAGATACTCTAGAGAGAGTTCAGAGAAGAGCTACTAAACTAGTACATGGATTGCAGGATAAAACTTACCAGGAAAGGTTAAAGGACCTTAATATGTATAGCTTGGAAGAAAGAAGAGACAGAGGGGATATGATAGAAACTTTTAAATACATAAAGGGAATCAACTCGGTAAAGGAAGAGAGCATATTTAAAAGAAGAAAAACTACCACAAGAGGACACAGTTTTAAATTAGAGGGGCAAAGGTTTAAAAGTAATATAAGGAAGTATTACTTTACTGAGAGAGTAGTGGATGCATGGAATAGCCTTCCTGCAGAAGTGGTAGCTGCAAATACAGTGAAGGGGTTTAAGCATGCATGGGATAGGCATAAGGCCATCCTTCATATAAGATAGGGCCGGGGGCTATCCATAGTATTCAGTATATTGGGCAGACTAGATGGGCCAAATGGTTCTTATCTGCCGACACATTCTATGTTTCTATGTTTCTATGTTTCTAATAGGGACATTCGCCATTACAGTCAAATAATCGGTAAAAAACGAAAAAACAGATACTGAACAGTTAAATATTCGATCAAAGTGATAAAAGAACATCGAGAGTCAGGCTTCATATAAAGAAACATAAACAGAATATTTATAGATAGTAAGTATATTAATTTGTTTAGTTGAGTAAAATTAGTATATTAGTCCACTAAACTAACAAACAAGAGTAGGCCACCACAGTTACACAAAAAATCCTACCTGTACAAAGAGTCATTTTGTCTAAAGTTATCAAAGAAAGGGAAAGAGAAGGGAAAAAAAGAAAAACAATTATATTATCATTGTATATAAAACTCAAAGTCCCGATTCAATCCCAATGGGGCTAATGTCCTTAGTTCGTGTATCCAAAAGGATTCACGTTTTTGAAGTAGGAGTTTTCGGTTTCCCCCACGACGTGATAATGGGATATGTTCGATGATCTGGAATCGTAACTGACTAATGTGATGACCGGCCTGAATAAAATGATAAGGTATGGGGAGTTCCGACTTATTACAACGTATGTCAGACTTATGTTTTCTAATGCGGTCTCGGACACATTGTGAAGTTTCCCCAACGTATGCGAGACCGCATGGACACTTAATCAAATAAACAGCAAATGAGGTAGCACATGTAAAGAAACCCTTTATGTTGTAGGGCTTGCCCGTATGTGGATGTGTAAAAGTCTATAAACGCCCCAAAAATTTACGTGATGCCCTAATTAAAGCAGATATTGGCTCTGAGAAAAAGCTACCAAGACAGACCACACTATCTAATCCTAAAATGGGTACTTTTCCTTGTTTGAATTGTATACAATGCACTCATGTCATGAAAGGAAACACTTTTACACATCCACATACGGACAAGCCCTACAACATAAAGGGTTTCTTTACATGTGCTACCTCATTTGCTGTTTATTTCATTAAGTGTCCATGCGGTCTCGCATACGTTGGGGAAACTTCACAATGTGTCCGAGACCGCATTAGTAAACATAAGTCTGACATACGTTGTAATAAGTCGGAACTCCCCATACCTTATCATTTTATTCAGGCCGGTCATCACATTAGTCAGTTACGATTCCAGATCATCGAACATATCCCATTATCACGTCGTGGGGGAAACCGAAAACTCCTACTTCAAAAACGTGAATCCTTTTGGATACACAAACTAAGGACATTAGCCCCATTGGGATTGAATCGGGACTTTGAGTTTTATATACAATGATAATATAATTGTTTTTCTTTTTTTCCCTTCTCTTTCCCTTTCTTTGATAACTTCAGACAAAATGACTCTTTGTACAGGTAGGATTTTTTGTGTAACTGTGGTGGCCTACTCTTGTTTGTTAGTTTAGTGGACTAATATACTAATTTTACTCAACTAAACAAATTAATATACTTACTATCTATAAATATTCTGTTTATGTTTCTTTATATGAATCCTGACTCTCGATGTTCTTTTATCACTTTGATCGAATATTTAACTGTTCAGTATCTGTTTTTTCGGTTTTTACCGATTATTTGACTGTAATGGCGAATGTCCCTATTAAATATATTCAAATGTTCGAAAAAATATATTCGTACGAAAAAATATATTCGTACGAAAAAATATATTCGTTCGATACGAAAATATATTGCTATGACGAACCGGACTTCCGATATTGTGCAAAGCGGATATCCGGCCAATGACGTGATCAAAGCATCACGAGATCAGGCTCGGTTTAAATACCGGACATGCGCAGGTCACCCAGCGCAACGCCACTTTTCCATAGTCAGGACTACTTGGAGGTATGTACATGCTGCTTGTAACCATATAACTTTATGCATTATATCCCATGGGCTCTCCCTATATACGTGCCAGATATTCTACTGCTCCTAACTACGTGGATATTCTATTTGACATTTTATTTGATTATTTACTAGTAATATATTATATGAAATGTGGCACCTATATAGACCTATGGAACTTTGGTTCTCCACCTGCGATAGCCAGTCTATATATACATAGTGGCTTTATAAAGATATATATATGAGTCATTAGCTTCTATACATTTTATTTGTCTGTTTATGATTTTCCTATGTAGATTACCATAATGAATTAAAAATCTTCTATCATGTTTATATGTTTGGTCCCTGATTAACTATATGCCCATTATAGTATCCTGCCTTTAGACTATATTATATACCCAATTTGGCGTTTTGTTTAAACTACACTGTTGAGTTGTGACTGTGATTATGACCCCATGACTATGGAAATATATATTTGCAGATGTCTAATGAGTATACTATGTATATTATGTATATATATATTCATCAATAGATTTGCCTTGGATGGTTGTTTTCTTTGTAAATTTATTATTTGTCATATATATTGATTTGATATTCATTATTATTAATAGGCTGTGAACAAGGTCCGGGAGGACCGAAACGTTGGCCTGAAACTGACATATCACCAGTGGCATTTCAATAAAAATTACTTATTTCATTCATACCAAAAAATTTTGAGTGCCGTGAATTTTTCTATTATATTACTTGGGAATTACTTTCCATCACCGAGCACCGAAGACTATTATTATACTCAGTGGAGTGCCAGCCACCTATCGTGTTGATCTATATTTATAGGGAGACTGACCACAGAACTAGGGGTAATTTAGCTCATTAATCAATTAATAAATTAAGTAAGGCACATGAGAAGAGATGCTATATGTAGGTAAACAAACAAAGCTAAAGATCTCGATGGGCCATAAAATCATTACAGATCACAAGCATTACAACAGTCACATAAATCACAGGTCAACTGGAAGAACATCTCTTCGACTAATCACAATGATATCACATAATACTTGCATAAATAGTATACATTGATGAATATGCACATTTCTATACCAGAGAAGATGTAAGCTGCACAATTAGGCTTGGGGAAAGCTGGGTGGAGCAGTATTGTCCAAATGCAATGCAGACATACCAGGGAAGATGGAAGCTGCACTATTAGGCTTGGGGAAACCTGGGTGGAGCAGTATTGTCCAAATGTTAATCTCTTCAATTGCTACTTTTTAACTCTAGGCATATCTGACACATCTAGAAAATTCCTAACTCTATCTGTCCTTAAACTACCAGGGTTAGTGCATAGTTTTTGATATCTAGGAAATTCCTTATATTTTATGGTAGTGTATTATTAGAATAAAACAATATTTTATCCAACATTTATTCAGTCATCACTTAAAAATATTCCATAATCAAAACCCTTCATATATCTTAAAAATACTTGCTTGCAAAATTGCATAATATGATGATAAGGCGCCACACATTTGATGGTGGATGCATAACTAAAGTACGTGGGATCTGGTACAGTTTTGCACCTCATCCGTCTTGCGATTTGTTGATACAGCAAGGTTCTGTAGAAGATACACGGTTGGGACCACAATCCTCTTTCCCTGTGGTATCCCTTTTAGCTATCCCTGCTTATAGGCAGAGCTAAAAAACATTTTCTCAATTGGCCTTTATTTAAAATGTTGAGCCCCTTTCTCTGTATAGCCCTCTAGTAGCAGACTCTGTATTTTTACTGTTTTCCATCAGTAAGTTCAGCTGATAGCTTCTTATCTCTGATCTCTGACCTCCTAAACACTCATTATAGCTCAATTCTTATGGTTGGTTAAATAAGTGTTTATGACCTTTTAGTACTTTAAAAAAAAGGTTTGTTAGCTGACCGGAGAAAAGTGAAAGTACCAGATAAATATCTAGACAAACAAATAACCCTTTGTGAAGGAACTGCTCAATATTTTTAATAAAGACTAGGGATAAGCGAACCCGAACTGTATAGTTCGGGTTCGTACCGAATTTTGGGGTGTTCGTGACACGGACCCAAACCCGAACATTTTCGTAAAAGTCTGGGTTCGGGTTCGGTGTTCGGCGCTTTCTTGGCGCTTTTTGAAAGGCTACAAAGCAGCCAATCAACAAGCGTCATACTACTTGCCCCAAGAGGACATCACAGCCATGCCTACTATTGGCATGGCTGTGATTGGCCAGTGCAGCATGTGACCCAGCCTCTATTTAAGCTGGAGTCACGTAGCGCCGCACGTCACTCTGCTCTGATTAGTGTAGGGATAGGATGCAGCTGCTGCTGTTAGGGCCAGATTAGGCTGTGATTTACTTAATGAAATGATCAATGTACAGCTGTGTATCATTCAACCTCTGCTATTTAATTGCTCACTGTTTTAAGGCTGCCCAGAGCGTTTTTCTGTCACTTTTTTCTGGGGTGATCGGCGGCCATTTTGTGTCTTGTGGTGCGCCAGCACAAGCTGCCACCAAGTACATTTAACCATCAATAGTGTGTTTTTTTTTTTGCTATATCCTACATCAGGGGCTTGGCTGTGCTTGCTATTTTAATGAGGGGTGAAATACAATTTCAAAAATAGCAGTACCCTAAATCTGGTGTTTCAGCTGTGGCTAGCCAATTGTAATACTGTCTGCTGTCTGGCAAAGGATATATTTCTTTCTGGGTTGAAATACAATTCCCAAATTAGCAATTCCCTAAATCTGTGGTTTCTGCTGCAGCAGGCCAAGTTTAAATCTAGCCATAAAAGGGTATATTACATTGAAGGTGCTGATAGGGTCATTCTCAATAACTTCAAACGCTACCGTGCATTTCCAAGTCTAATTCTGTCCGTAAACGAATACCAGTCATCCACCGCCTAAATACTAGGCCTACAATTTATATTCAGCTAAATCTGTGTTTACTGCTGTGGCTGGTAAAGTTATTTAGTGTCCGCCAAAGCACAGTTTTTGTTCTGGGTTGAAATACAATTCCCAACTTAGCAATTCCCTAAATCAGTGGTTTCTGCTGTATCAGGCAAAGTTTAAATCTATCTATAAAAGGGTATATTAGATTGAAGGTGCGGATAGGGTCATTCTCAATAACTTCAAACGCTACCGTGCATCTCCAAGTCTAATTCTGTCCGTAAACGTATACCTGTCATCCAGCGCCTAAATAATAGGCTTACAATTTATATTCAGCTAAATCTGTGGTTACTGCTGTGGCTGGTAAAGCTATTTAGTGTCCGTCAAAGCACAGTTTTTGTTCTGGGTTGAAATACAATTCCCAAATTAGCAATTCCCTAAATCAGTGGTTTCTGCTGTATCAGGCCAAGTTTAAATCTATCCATAAAAGGGTATATTAGATTGAAGGTGCGGATAGGGTCATTCTCAATAACTTCAAACGCTACCGTGCATTTCCAAGTCTAATTCTGTTCGTAAACGTATACCTGTCATCCAGCGCCTAAATAATAGGCCTACAATTTATATTCAGCTAAATCTGTGGTTACTGCTGTGCCTTATTAGTGTAATACGGTACCTAAGTAGATAGCCAGATAGTGTTAGGTGCCTGTAAAAAAAAGCCTGAATTTGAATTAAATACATTGGGCCAAATAATTTTTTTTCTTATTGTGGTGAACGGTAACAATGAGGAAAACATCTAGTAAGGGACGCAGACATGGTCGTGGTGGTGTTAGTGGACCATCTGGTGCTGGGAGAGGACATGGCCGTTCTGCCACAGCCACACGTCCTAGTGTACCAACTACCTCAGGTCCCAGTAGACGCCAGAATTTACAGCGATATTTGGTGGGGCCCAATGCCGTTCTAAGGATGGTAAGGCCTGAGCAGGTATAGGCATTAGTCAATTGGGTGGCCGACAGTGAATCCAGCACGTTCACATTATCTCCCACCCAGTCTTCTGCAGAAAACGCACAGATGGCGCCTGAAAACCAAGCCCATAAGTCTGTGACATCACCCCCATGAATATCAGGGTAACTGTCTGAGCCTCAACTTATGCAGCAGTCTCTTATGCTGTTTGAAGACTCTGCTGGCAGGGTTTCCCAAGGGCATCCACCTAGCCCTTCCCCAGCAGTGGAAGACATAGAATGCACTGACGCACAACCACTTATGTTTCCTGATGATGAGGACATGGGAATACCACCTCAGCACGTCTCTGATGATGAAACACAGGTGCCAACTGCTGCGTCTTTCTGCAGTGTGCAGACTGAACAGGAGGTCAGGGAGGAAGACTGGGTGGAAGACGATGCAGGGGACGATGAGGTCCTAGACCCCACATGGAATGAAGGTCGTGCCACTGACTTTCAGAGTTCGGAGGAAGAGGCAGTGGTGAGACCGAGCTAACAGCGTAGCAAAAGAGGGAGCAGTGGGCAAAAGCAGAACACCCGCCGCCAAGAGAGTCCGCCTGCTACTGGCCACCGCCATCTGGGACCGAGCACCCCAAAGGCAGCTTCAAGGAGTTCCCTGGCGTGGCAGTTCTTCAAACAATGTACTGACGACAAGTTCGAGTGGTTTGCACGCTGTGCCATCAGAGCCTGAAGCAAGGCATTAACATTCTGAACCTTAGCACAACCTGCATGCAAAGCATGAACTACAGTGGAGTAAACACCTTAAAAACAAAGAACTCACTCAGGCTCCCCCTGCTACCTCTTCTGCTGCTGCCTCAGCCTCTTCCTCCGCCTCTGGAGGAATGTTGGCACCTGCCGCCCAGCAAACAGAGGATGTACCACCAACATTACCACCTCCGTCACCAAGCATCTCAACCATGTCACACGGCAGCGTTCAGCTCTCCATCTCACAAACATTTGAGAGAAAGCGTAAATTCCCACCTAGCCACCCTCGATCCCTGGCCCTGAATGCCAGCATTTCTAAACTACTGGCCTATGAAATGCTGTCATTCAGGCTGGTGGACCCAGACAGCTTCAAACAGCTCATGACGCTTGCTGTCCCACAGTATATTGTTCCCAGCCGCCACTACTTCTCCAAGAGAGCCGTGCCTTCGCTGCACAACCAAGTATCCGATAAAAACAAGTGTGCACTGCGCAACGCCATCTGTGGCAAGGTCCACCTAACCACAGATACGTGGACCAGTAAGCACGGCCAGCGACGCTATATCTCCCTAACTGCACACTGGGTAAATGTAGTGGTGGCTGGGCCCCAGGCGGAGAGCTGTTTGGTGCACGTCCTTTTGCAACCAAGGATCGCAGGGCAACATTCTTTGCCTCCTATAGCCTCCTCCTCCTACTCGGCTTCCTCCTCCTCTTCTTCCACCTGCTCATCCAGTCAGCCACACACCTTCACCACCAACTTCAGCACAGCCCGGGGTAAACGTCAGCAGGCCATTCTGAAACTCATATGTTTGGGGGACAGGCCCCACGCCACGCAGGAGTTGTGGCGGGGTATTGAACAACAGACCGACAAGTGATTGCTGCCAGTGATCATCAAGCCCGGCCTGGTGGTGTGCGATAATGGGCGAAATCTCGTCGTAGCTCTGGGACTAGCCGGTTTGACGCACATCCCTTGCCTGGCACATGTGCTGAATTTGGTGGTTCAGAAGTTCATTCACAACTACCCCAACATGTCAGAGCTGCTGCATAAAGTGCGGTCCGTCTCTGGGCGCTTCCGGTGTTCACATCCTGCCGCTGCTCGCCTATCTGCGCTACAGCGTAACTTCGGCCTTCCCGCTCACCGCCTCATATGCGACGTGCCCACCAGGTGGAACTCCACCTTGCACATGCTGGACAGACTGTGCGAACAGTAGCAGGCCATAGTGGAGTTTCAGCTGCAGCACGCACGGGTCAGTCGCACTGCGGAACAGCACCACTTCATCACCAATGACTGGGCCTCCATGCGAGACCTGTGTGCCCTGTTGCGCTGTTTCGAGTACTCCACCAACATGGCCAGTGGCGATGACACCGTTATCAGCGTTACAATACCACTTCTATGTCTCCTTGAGAAAACACTTAGGGCGATTATGGAAGAGGAGGTGGCCCAGGAGGAGGAGGAGGAAGAGGGGTCATTTTTAGCACTTTCAGGCCAGTCTCTTAGAAGTGACTCAGAGGGAGGTTTTTTGCAACAGCAGAGGCCAGGTACAAATGTGGCCAGACACTACTGGAGGACGAGGAGGACGAGGATGAGGAGGAGGTGGAGGAGGATGAGGATGAAGCATGTTCACAGCGGGGTGGCACGCAACGCAGCTTGGGCCCATCACTGGTGCGCGGCTGGGGGGAAACGCAGGACGATGACGATACGCCTCCCATAGAGGACAGCTTGTCCTTACCTCTGGGCAGCCTGGCAGACATGAGCGACTACATGCTGCAGTGCCTGCGCAACGACAGCAGAGTTGCCCACATTTTAACGTGTGCGGACTACTGGATGGCCACCCTGCTGGATCCCCATACAAAGACAATGTGCCCACCTTACTTCCTGCACTGGAGCGTGATAGGAAGATGCGCGAGTACAAGCGCACGTTGGTAGACGCGCTACTAAGAGCCTTCCCAAATGTCACAGGGGAACAAGTGGAAGCCCAAGGCAAAGGCAGAGGAGGAGCAAGAGGTCGCCAACGCAGCTGTGTCACGGCCAGCTCCTCTGAGGGCAGGGTTAGCATGGCAGAGATGTGGAAAAGTTTTGTCACCACGCCACAGCTAACGGCACCACCACCTGATACGGAACGTGTTAGCAGGAGGAAGCATTTCACTAACATGGTGGAACAGTACGTGTGCACACCACTCCACGTACTGACTGATGGTTCGGCCCCATTCAACTTCTGGGTCTCCAAATTGTCCACGTGGCCAGAGCCAGCCTTTTATGCCTTGGAGGTGCTGGCCTGCCCGGCGGCCAACGTTTTGTCTGATTGTGTATTCAGCACGGCAGGGGGCGTCATTACAGACAAACGCAGCCGCCTGTCCATAGCCAATGTGGACAAGCTGACGTTCATAAAAATGAACCAGGCATGGATCCCACAGGACCTGTCCATCCCTTGTGCAGATTGGACATTTATAACTACATCCCCTTAACAATATATTCTTGTACTCCAGGGCACTTCATTCAATCCTCTTTTTTTAATTTTACCATTATATTGCGGGGCAACCCAAAGTTGAATGAACCTCTCCTACGTCTGGGTGCCGGGGCCTAAATATCTGACAGTGGCCTGTTCCAGTGGTGGGTGACATGAAGCCTGATTCTCTGCTATGGGACCTCTCTCCTCTGTCTGGGTGCTGGGGCCTAAACATATCTGACAGTGGCCTGTTCCAGTGTTTGGTGACATGAAGCATGATTCTCTGCTATGACATGAAGCCTGATTCTCTGCTATGGGACCTCTCTCCAATTGATATTTGTTAATTTTTATTTATTTTATTTTTATTTTTATTAATTTCCCTATCCACATTTGTTTGCAGGGGATTTACCTACATTTTGCTGCCTTTTGCAGCCCTCTTGCCCTTTCCTGAGCTGTTTTACAGCCTTTTTAGTGCCGAAAAGTTCGGGTCCCCATTGACTTCAATGGGGTTCCGGGCGAAGTTCGGGTCGAGTTCGGATCCCGAACCCGAACATTTCCGGGAAGTTCGGCCGAACTTCTTGAACCCGAACATCCAGGTGTTCGCTCAACTCTAATAAAGACCAATTAAAAAAAGGATTTTTAGCCAAAAATGAGTAAAATGCAATCATAAAGAAATTACCCTCAAAGGTGTACATAACCTTTTTTGGTCCTCACTGACCAAGAGTTTTTTTTTTTTTTTTTTATCGTCACCTTCCAAGAACTATAATTTTTTTTTATTTTTCCGACAATGGGACTATAACAGGTAATATTTTGATTGCTTCTAAACTACAATGCACAATACCTATAGTGAATTGCATTTTAATGTCAGTGCTATACTGAAAATTGATCAGTAGGCTGCTGGAGGACACTCAAGGCAGGCTTAGGGCCTATACCAGGTCCTAGCCTACCTATTTGTCCATCGGCACCCACAATGTCATTTGCGGAGTGCAAATGGGAGACACAAGGAGTCCGCCCCCTCTGTCACCACTTAAATGCAGCGGGCGCCATTGACCACAGCATTTAAGGAGTTATACAGCCCAGATTGGCACTCCTGAGTTTCCAGGCTGTTAGAACAGGATCGTGGCGGCTCACATTTGCTGCCCTGCCTAAGGCCCCTTAGTGACCACCATAAAAAGGAGTATGTGTGGTCACTATTGGGTTAATTTCTCCAGATGTTTTTTTTTTTCCTTTCCTTTTTAGGTAGTGTAGAAGCATTCTACAACAAGGAAAGGAAACAACTTTTAAAATATGACCAGAAAGACTATTACCTACAAGAAACATTTAAGCATTAATCTCTGACCAAAGTTTTTAGCTGACAAGATGGGCAAAATCTTTGTAAACATTTTACAAATTAAAACATAACTCAAGATAATACAATAACATATTTTTATACAAAATGTAGTGTTTGTTTGAGGTGTTGTATAGTATTTGCTTTAGCCTTCACAGTATAATTTTTTTTTTAAATAATGAATGCAATGTTTATGTTCCTTTCAGGAATATGTATTGAAGCAAGTGGCAACAATGTATTTCCGGCTTGGATGGCCTGTTAATGGACACAATGGATCAATAATCCAGACGTCTTACCAGGCAGAGTATGACATAATCTCTTTATTCACATAATCAGAATACTAAAGCTAAAGAGAAGAAACATTTGTAATGCTGTCCTACATTGAATGCCCTGCATTTTCAGCGTCATATATTATTATTTGTGACAGAAATTGTTGTGTTGATTTCTAAATACACTGAAATCTTTCTCTGATTCTGTCTCATTCAAATGCATAAGTTCAGAAAATATTTTAACATGAATTAGTTTGCAGCTTTTTGTTATGTGTATTTTCCTGTGTTTTCCCTCTTCTCACATATTTTCTGCTATTGTTACTCTTCTAAATCCTAAAGGGAGTTTATCTTTTATACTAAACCATACAATGCAGCTTCAAAAGAAAAAAGCTCCATTAGTGTTACACAGTGTGACTGTAGCAGCATGATGCACCTTTTCTCCTGTCTTTCCTGTTTGATATTTCATTTCTCTAAGGCCCAGCATCTTTGAGATTTATATTCCCCTGCATGACATTTTTAAAGCAAACAATGTTCAGCTTATCTCTCGAGTTACAACCTCAAAGTGATGTTGAGATTTGAACTTATGCTTATCACTGGGTACCAGAATGTTTGCACGTACACCGAATGTCGCTTTCCATAACATTGGTGCTTCAGATTTACTGATTTTTTACATGCAGTCTTTTGGTTGAATGAGCCATTCATTTTTCCTGTTGTATGCACAATAAAAGATCACTTGGAACAACAATGTCCTCATATGAACACACTATTTTGATAACATTTTAATTGGAATCAGATTTTATTTTTATTTTTTATTTGAAAAAAATATTAATTAAAATACTATTTAAAGTTTTTTTTTATAAAGTAATAATTGAAAATCTATAATTTTACCTTTCTGATTAGTTTCCCTATCAAGTTATTAAAACAAGTTACTATAGAACACACACAACACAAAGACAATGGGTTAAAGGCAATGAAAAGCAATGGGTTAAAAGCAATTAAAATCCACAAAAGAACTTAGAGGATCATAAATAAATTGAAAGTGAATCCCCTCTTCAACACAGACTCATGATAAGGCCCAACATCAGTCCAATTTAAAATTACTACCCTCATTCCCAACACCAAGAAAAATTTGAAAAAAATAAAATAAAAAGTTAAGAAATTATATCAAGTAATTAGACCAGTCTGTTCAAAAATCAGTTGTTATGCAGTGTATATCGTAATAAAAAAGACATGAACATCAAAACAATAAAATAAATGTTTGCAAATAATGTGACATCTAAAATTGTGATAAACCCAATAAAAATAAGCAAACCTGCATCAAATGAGCAGGAGAGGGGCACCAAGACAGGCTATTGCAAAGTTTTCTTGGAAATAACCCCATATATATCACTGCTAAGCAGCTTCTTCACTATCATTGACTGCATGTTAGGCAAAGGTGTCATTTTTCACTAGACTGTTGTGCTGACTGTCATTGTATTAAACTTTTTATTAGTGAGGTGTACAGTATTCTTAAAGATTTTTCTCCTCATAACAATCTCTCCCTATCCTACTAGGGTATGTCAATACCACAGAAGGGGATTCCCCACCTAGGATTCTGTTCTATGAGCAAAAGCAGAGATACATAGCAACCTTATCTCTTTGCTCAGTGACCTGCCTAATGGAAAGGGATTGTCCAAAGAGAACAGCTACTGTACATAAGGCAAACAGCAGTAGTCACTATGACCTCCTTTAAATGAAAAAAGAGCTTATGGTGCCCCTTAGCTCCTTGGCCCTTGGCCACTAATGGCTCAGTCTGTCACTGTAATTTAACTTGTTCAGGACCTTGGATGAGAATGCTCATCTCAACTGGCCGATACTTAACGTCTTAGGACAAGCATTCTTGTCCTAGGGTTAACTGGCTATCTCACACACGCTGCCGCGATCAGCAGCAGGGGCCCTACTGATACTGACAGCCGGGTCCCTGCTGTATCTGCCAGCATCGGTGAAAACACGGCAGCTTGTTAATCCCCATGGGGTCCCTGTGCTACGGTGACAGGGACCCGATGGTTGCTATGGCAGCCCCAATGCCTTGCACAGGCATTAGAACTGCCAGCTACAGAAGCGCAAGAGATCCAGCCTCAGGACTGGGTCTCCTAGGCAACTGTCAGCGTCTTACAGTGTAAGGCACTGACAGTTTAATATAGCACAATACAGATGTATTGTGCTATATTGAAATAGGGATCAGACCCTGAAATGTTGAAGTCCCATAGTGGGACAAAAATTTAAAATAATAAAAGTGAAATAAAAGTGTTTTTAAAAAAAATAAATAAAGTTTCAATAAAAAGCCCCTTCACCATAAAAAGAGACATATAAAATTGTAAAAAATAGAAAAATAAAAATAAAAAACACACACATTAGGTAATGCCACGTCCGTAACAACCTGATCTATAAAAATATCCCATGATCCACCCTGTCCTATCAACACTGTAAAAAAAAAAAAAAAAAAAAAAAAAACTGTGCTAAAAAATACATTTTTTGTCACCTTTTATCACAAAAAGTGTAATACCAAGCGATCGAAAAGTCTTAAGTACCCAAAAATAATACCAATCAAACCGTCATCTCATCTCACAAAACATTAGTCCCTACATAAGACAATCGGCAAAAAAAAAAAAAAAAGGTATAGTATTCAGAAAATGGAGACATAAGAGCATAATTTTTTTGCTTCAAAAATGCTTTTATTGTTTAAAATCAAAATATATTTTAAAAAACAGATATATTAGGTATTGCCGCATCCACAACAACCTTTTATATAAAAATATCACATGAGGTAACCTATGTGGTAAACACAGTATAAAAAATAAAATAAAAACTGTGCCAAAAAGCCATTTTTTTTATTACCTTACATCTCAAAAAGTGTAATACCAAGCAATCAAAAATCAGTATGTACCCAAAAATAATACCAATCAAACCGTCATCTTATGCCACAAAAAATGAGATCCTACATAAGACAATCGGGCAAAAAAGAAAAAAAAATATGTCTTTCAGAAAATGGAGACACAAAAACATTATTTTATTGTTTCCAAAATGCTTTTATTGTTTAAAACCAAAATATATATAAAAAAACTAACATATTAGGTATCGCCGCATCCGTAACAACCTGCTCTATAAAAATATCACATGAGCTTACCCGTCTGGTGAACACTGTAAAAGAAATAACTAATTACCGTGCCAAAAAAAAAATTATTTGGTTACCATACACCACAAAAAGTGTAACACCAAATGATCAAAAAGTAGTATGTACCCCAAAATAGTACCAATCCAACCATCATCTCATCCCGCAAAAAATGAGAACCTAACTAAGACAATCGCCCAAAAAATAAAAAAGATTTAGCTTTCTGAAAATGTAGACTTAAAAACATGATTGTTTTTCTTTTAAAAATTGTGTGCTCTGCCATGTTCACATACAGCAGTTTACGACCACATATGGGGTGTTTCTGTAAACTGCATAATCAGGGTAATAAATATTGACTTTTATTTGGCTGTTAACCCTTGGAGGAAAAAATGAATTAAAATGGAGAATCTGCCAAAAAAGTTAAATTTAAAAATGTCATCTCCTTATCCTTTAATTCTTAACACCTAAAGGGTTGAAAAAAGTTAGTAAAATCAGTTTTGAATAACTTGAGGGGTGTATTTTCTACAATGGGGTCATTTATGGGTGTTTTCCACTATGTAAACCCCACAAAGTGACTTTAGATTTGAAGTGTTTCTTAAAAAAGTGGGTTTTGGAAATTTTCTTAAAAGTTTAAAAATTTGCTTCTAAAATTCTAAGCCTTATAAGATAAAAAAAAAATAATACATTTATAAAATGATGCAAACATGAAAGTGGACATATGCGGAATGTAAGGTAATAACTTTCTTATGATGTATCACTATCTGCCTTAAAAGCAGAGAAATTCCAAAAATTGCTAATTTTTCCAAATTTTCAATAAATTTTGGATTTTTTTATAAAAAAAGGTGAATGATATCGACCAAAAATTTTCACTATCATGAAGTACAATGTGTCGCGAGAAAACAATCTCAGAATTGCTTGGATAAGTAAAAGCATTCAGAAGTTATCATAACATAAAGTGACACATGTCAAGTTTCCAAAAAACGGCCTGGTCCTTAAGGTGAAAAATGGCAAGGTCCTTAAGGGGTTTAAGCGGTTGTGCAGCACTATAATTTTGATTATATGTCTTCAGGATTGGTCATCAATACCAGATCTGCGTTGGTCTAACTCCTGGCAACCCTGTCGATCAGCTGTTTGAAGTGGTAGTGGCGCTTGTGCAAGCACAGTTTCTGTTTCAAAATTAGCTTTACACTGTCTCTCTTCTAGAGGCAGATTAGTGTAATTACAACTGTTCATCCCATTCATTTGAATGAGAGGAACAGTTGTAATTACACTGCGTCACCTCTACAAGCAAGATAGCGCACAGGTAGTTTTGAAGTGGAAGCAGGGCACACACAAGCACTACTACCACTTCAAACAGCTGATTGGAGGGGGTGCTAGAAGTCGTATCACTGCCGATCTTATATTGATTACATATCCAGAGGATAGGTCATAAATATTTAAGTTCTGCACAACCATTTAAAAAACAAGATATATCTATATCAACACATTTATAAATTACTTGTTGCATATTGAAGCCCTCCCCTTCTGTCCCTGCCCTGGACATTATGTTTAAAAAAGACACCTACCGCTCTTTTCAATGGCTGGGTATCATGCTAGGTTACCTGTCTTCCCTCTGAGTGTTAGCTTTTCTGGTCTGGCATCCTTCTAGCAAAACATTTTTATACCACAGACATGGTAACATAATTGCAGAGGTTGACCACCATTAAAGATTATTACTGTTTTCTCATGTTACATTGTGTATTATTTCAACATATTGTGGCACATAAAGACATAAAGTGCCTACAGCTGTAAATTATGGATTAACTGGTATTCATTTTGTCAGGAGCATAGGTTGAACAAAATTATTGTACTTATAATAATGACCATATGGCCTATTACAAATAATTCCTAAAAATGAATAACAAAGAAACAACTAAACATAATTTTTAACAAGTTATCATAAGAGGAGGAATTTTTTAAAAAAAAAAAAAAATATATATATATATATATATATATATATATATTTACTTGCGAAATATTGATTTTTGGGAAAATGTTCTCTATTGTTAAGTTTTAGTCTGCAATCCACATTCTTCTGTTATACTTTTTTCTATTGCTGAGATTTCAGTGCTGGTAGTGAAAGTTCAGTTAGAAATGTGTTGCTCTAAAATAAATTGAACTAGCACATTTGCTTGTATTCTGATTGCTCCCCTGTTGCTTGCTAAATTAATATCAGGGTTGTACAATGACAGAAGTCCTAAACATGCCTTCAAGGGGTAGTCTGTGATGAGATTTGTTCCCTTAAAATGTCAGAATTTATTTATATTGTGATTGCTACATCTATACTTGACTGCTAAGATGCAATTTTGACAGCTGATCAATTAAAGACATTTTTGCTTTAAACTTTTGTTCTAAATTTAAATGAAAATACATAAATCTGGATTTCTTCACGAGATATTTACAATGTGCTAATGCTAATTTTTTTCAGAGCTTTTATCTGGCAAGCAGCATATTTAAACAATAAAAGAATGTAATTAAAAGCAGAATTATGGTTTTATCAAGCCATAAACTGTAATTTGAATATTTTACCTGTAAGGTTCATAAAATGCAAAGTAATATCAGGAGATAAATATATTAAGAAAAACTGGAGCTGCTAAATGCTAGCTGCTAATTGAGAAAGGAGCTTAGAATGTAAAATAAAAACATAGACACATGTTTTTAGCAATGACAGAAATAATAAATATTGATTATGTTGGAAAATAGAATTGCCTGGAAGTGGACTGCCTACCCTTTCAGTTTTATCATAAGGACTGATCAAAATCGTAATTTTCTTTGTTTCAGCATTTTATTAAAATAATTTACTAGGGTTAAGGTATGTTTGTAGAATGTATACACGTAATCACTTTTTCACTCTTTTTTTCACTAGGGAGCTCAGACGAGAAGTTATAATGTTGGCTTGCAGCTTTGGCAACAAACAGTGTCATCAGGAAGCAGCAACGATGATCTCTGACTGGATTTCAAGTAACAGAAATCGGTGAGCAAGCATTAAATCATTAAATATTGGAAGCAAAGCAAAATTGTGTGTTAAGGTTATATTACATACGGTATCAAAACTGTTGAGGAAAAATAAATTTCCTATGTGACTTTTTCACACATCTATGAAACAACTTGCCCAATATTGTAAAGGGCTGCCATATGCTGGCCCACAGGGGGAGGAGTAAGGATGGAGAGAGTGAAGGAGAATGATGAAAGGGGCAATGAAGGTGACTGTAGTCCTCATGGTGGCTAACCCTGGCGCCAGAGCTCTTCTGAGCCATGCAGACAGTGTTTTGAGAGGGCACCCCCTTCATTCCCCTCAGGGCACACCCTAGGCTTGGGGCTTCCGCCTGGCTGTGGATGGGGTGCCCTTTTTGATGAATGGTTGACAAGGTGTAAGACAGGAGATAGGTGCAGGGGCTGGCGGATGGTGGAGGCAGTGACTAGGCTTGGTGAGCACAAATGAAGGCTCTATTTACTGAATAGATGATGAGGGTTGCAGTTATAATATAAGTAGTAGTCACATTTTTTTAAGTATTTCACAAGTGCTCTATATTAGGGTTAAGCAACATGATGTTTATTTTTTTTTCCATTCAAACAGCCGTATGAAAGTTTCTTTTTTGCAAGACAAGTTGCGTTTTCTAATGGCACCATTTAATATTATATATGATGTAGTTGGATTGGAAAAAGAATGCAATTCCACCACAGTTTTATGAGTTTTATTTTTACTGTATTCCTTATGCAATGTGGTAAAACTGACTACTGTTACTTTCAATCTCTAGGTCAATATGATTATGACAATACCTCATTTGTATAGTTTTTCTTGCGTTTTAATACTGAAAAAATAAACACCTTGAAAAAAAAAATTTTCTTCATCGCCATATTCTGACCCCTATAACAAAAAAAACTGCCAAATTGGCTATTTTGACTTTTTTTTTTCGGTTTCGCTGTTTGCCATATAGAATAAATATTTTTTTATTTTAATAGTAGAGTTGAGAGAATCAAACTTCGGATCATAGAACCAAAGTCGATTTGTTCAAACACTTAATTTTAATGCTGTCCGGAGACCTGTCTCCATATAGCAGGTACCAGTCGATACCAAAGCCAACTTCGGATTCTGAATTCTAAATGTTTTTAAAGATGTAGAAATTAATACCGAATTCATTCACCGAAGATTTGCACAACTTTGGGTGAAACTAATTTTGCCTCCATGGAGGCAATACATTTTAATGCTGTACAGAAACAAGTGTTAGAATAAATCGACTTGAGATCTATGATGTTTATTTATTTATTTTTTATCTAGTTTTATTTTTATTTTGGGGAAGGGGGTGATTTAAATATTAGTATTTTTTTTTTTTTACTTTACATTACATACTTGAATAAGCAATCAACAGATTGCTTCTGGAATATAATTTTTTTCAAGGTGTTTATTTTTCAGTTTTAAAATGCAAGAAAAACTATATACGAAACAGATTATATTCCTATAGAGCTTTGCCACAAGCAGTACCATGTTTTAATTTAAACTGTTTATCACCACTAGCCACAATCAGTTTGCCCATAGCCATATGCTGTATGTCACTGTCACTTTGACATTATTAATGTTATCTTGGTGCTTTAGACCTTGAATTCGGTTGAATATAATCCTAGAAGACTTCAGAGTGTCATGCACAACTTTTCAGGGCAATCTAAGCACTTTTGATTTTAGTCTCAAATATATTTATACCGGTATCAAATCTGTCAACCAATATGATAGATTCGGACCTAAAACAAATTTCAAGAAATTTGCTCTTCCGTATTTCCACAGGTAAGTGATGCACAAATACTTGGCAGTCCACATAATTTAAAAGAAAATACAATTCATCAAGTCAATCACCTTTTTCAGTTATTTAATGGTCCAGTTCTGATGTTCTCCCTCACTTTCCACATGCATCAATGTGCTTTAAGCACCCATGACCTGTCACTGATTCATCGCTTATTCTTTGTTAGACTATTTCTGCGTATGTACTAATCATTGCATACTAGGAACACCCCCACACGTTCTGCTATTTTTGATATGCTTCATCTAGCTTCATCAATACACTCCTTTGTAGGCTTTTAAAGAATAAAATATTAGATAAATTGTGCCCTGTCTCTTACATACTTCATACCAATAATGTTTTGTATATAAATCACAGTTTTTACTATGTAGTGTTCTATTGTCAATGAATCTTTTTCTGGCTGTTTCCTGTTTCCTAAATGTAAGGCTTTTTAAGAAGTATTTTTAGCAAAAATCGACAGTGGATCATAAAAAGAGAGAAACTATTAATGACAGATTACTAGACTACGGTACTACCCTTTTTCCCTTCCATTCCTGATTTTAGCTTCAAACACTATATAAAAAAAAACTGAACATCTGGCCATCCACTTAGGAAAAATGTCATAACATTTTAAACCAATAATTTCTACCCATGTATGCAGTGAGCTGAAAATTACACATTGGCTTTGGCTTACAAAGATAAAGTTTTCATCTTGTCTTGTGCCTGAGGCACAAGGCATAGTAGGACATGTAGTTAATGGCACACTACCATCAAAATGTTTTATCATATATTAACAGCTAAAAAGTAAATATTCTATACATTTTTATAAAAAAGTGTTGATGATTTTCTGGATATCATTTTTGAGGTCACTCAATGTATTCTACTGCCTGTCCTGGCTATTACCTTCCTCATTTATTTGGTCTTTTAGCATGGAAAACAGCCTTACTTGCCTTTCTTAGCCAGACCATTCACTATGGCCAGAGAGAGAAGGGGGATGAGTGACTTAAAGCATCACATTTTACACTGATTAGTGGAAAATCCTTCCCAACTTCAATCAGGCAATCAGAATAACTCCCTGGATCACGGACCCATCTCTAGTAGCTATAGCCTGTAATATTATAACACTCCAGAAATACATCCAGGCCCCTCCTAAACTCTTTTAGTGAATTTACCATCACCATCTCACTGTTCTTACCATAAAGAATTCTTTCTTTATGAAGTACAAACCTTCTTTCTTCCAGACGCAGAGGATGTCACCTTGTCACAGTCACAGTCCTGGGAATAAATAGATGATGAGAGAGATCTCTGTACTAACCCCTGATATACTTATATATAGTTATTAGATCGACCCATAGTCATCTTTTTTCTAAAGTGAAAATCCCTTCAGGGTACTGTAGTCTACCCATTCCAGTTATTACTTTAGTTGCCCTTCTCTGAACCCTTTCCAGCTTTTCTATGTCTGCCTTGTTCACAGGCACACAGAACTATACACAGTACTCCTTGTGTGGTCTAACTAGTGATTTGTAAAGACAATTCTTTTTACAGTTTTTACTCACTGCATTTCAACTGCCATGCTTTTTAAGTTTTCCATTCATATACAGTACAGACCAAAAGTTTGGACACACCTTCTCATTCAAAGAGTTTTCTTTATTTTCATGACTATGAAAATTGTAGATTCACACTGAAGGCATCAAAACTATGAATTAACACATGTAGAATTATATACATAACAAACAAGTGTGAAACAACTGAAAATATGTCATATTCTAGGTTCTTCAAAGTAGCCACCTTTTGCTTTGATTACTGCTTTGCACACTCTTGGCATTCTCTTGATGAGCTTCAAGAGGTAGTCCCCTGAAATGGTTTTCACTTCACAGGTGTGCCCTGTCAGGTTTAATAAGTGGGATTTCTTGCCTTATAAATGGGGTTGGGACCATCAGTGGCGTTGAGGAGAATTAAGGTGGATACACAGCTGATAGTCCTACTGAATAGACTGTTTGAATTTGTATTATGGCAAGAAAAAAGCAGCTAAGTAAAGAAAAACGAGTGGCCATCATTACTTTAAGAAATGAAGGTCAGTCAGTCAGCCGAAAAATTGGGAAAACTTTGAAAGTAAGGGCTATTTGACCATGAAGGAGAGAGATGGGGTGCTGCGCCAGATGACCTGGCCTCCACAGTCACCGGACCTGAACCCAATCGAGATGGTTTGGGGTGAGCTGGACCACAGAGTGAAGGCAAAAGGGCCAACAAGTGCTAAGCATCTCTGGGAACTCCTTCAAGACTGTTGGAAGACCATTTCAGGGGACTACCTCTTGAAGCTCATCAAGAGAATGCCAAGAGTGTGCAAAGCAGTAATCAAAGCAAAAGGTGGCTACTTTGAAGAACCTAGAATATGACATATTTTCAGTTGTTTCACACTTGTTTGTTATGTATATAATTCCACATGTGTTAATTCATAGTTTTGATGCCTTCATAGTCATGAAAATAAAGAAAACTCTTTGAATGAGAAGGTGTGTCCAAACTTTTGGTCTGTACTGTAGATGTATAGGCATGTTTTTATTTTAGTTTTTTGTCAAACATGCTTCTATTTTCTAATTACATCATATTCTGTGTGATGTTTTGAGATGCAGGAAAAAAATATTTTAGATCACTTTTTATAACATTTTTGGGGAGAGGCAAAACAACTATTTTTCTTTTACTTGTAGTTCTGTATGTGCATTTTCATTGCAACAGACATAGGTAGCCTGTTTAGTTAGCTATCATATTATGCAAAACCAGAAGTGTATATACCATAACAAATCTCCAGAAGAAAGCTCATACATAAATACAGCAAAGTTAGGTTAATTTCTGATATTTAACTTTCTATCATGTAAAAACATACCTCCTAGTATGACCTTAGCAATTGTTAGGGTATGCTGGAAGTTGTTGTCTACACACTAGAATGCCACCATCTATTATGATGCTGCAAATTATATGCTTAACTACCTTAATGATCTTTTGTTTGGGAAATTAAACAATGGATCTAAAGACCCCTTTACCCTGCCTGATGGAGCAGATGATTGTTAGGAAGGAAATGTTCAAATGCTCATCAGTGGAGGTGACCCCTATATTTACATGCAACAATCAGCTCTACAGTATGGACAGGAGCAATAGCTAACACCATTGCTCATTCCTAGAGATGAGTGAAGTTTTGAAAAATTTGATTAAGCAGCTTCAACGAATGTTAACAAGAAATTTGATTTGTTACGAATGACTTTGTCACAAATGGTTTTCCATTGTATGGAGCGAGCGCAATAACAGGGAACGGCGATCACGCCCCCATCATTTAACCCCTCAGGTGCCGCATTCAATGCTGATCGCAGCATCTGTGACTCATATGCATCTGCTCACGAGTAAATCAAGGGTTAATTAGGGGTTTGCCACAAAGCCAAATTTCCTTGCGCTTCCTGGTAATGAATCAATGTTTCCCAAAATGGCGGCTATAAGTTCAAAAAATATATACTCACCTCATTCATTTGATTGTGGAGAAGCCGCTCGCCCCCATCTTGATTGAAAAAAACCCGTAGAGCGTGATGACATCACCACATGATCACGCTGGGTGCACACGTGACATCATCAGTGATGAGGGGTCTTAAGTGACTGACAGGAATAGTCTTCTCTAATTTGTGTCACTTTCTTTAATTTTCTTCTCTATTTTTTCCAGAACATCATGATGACTTATTATAATCATGATTTGTATCTCCAAAGTGTGCTGCCCAATTGTCTTTGACTATGCTAAGATTTATAATAGTATCTAACAACCAATCACAGCTCGGTTTTCATTTTCTAATCTGCTCTGAAGACATGAAAGCTGCAATGTGATTGGTTATTTTAAGCAATAAGATCAGTTTTTCTCTTTAGATAAATGTGGCTCAAATATTTTATGCTAAGGCTACTTTCACACCAGCATTTTTGCTGGATCTATCATGGATCATCAAAAACGCTTCTGTTATTGATAATACAACCATCTGCATCCATTATGAATGGATCCAGTTGTATTATGTCTAGAGTTGAGCGAACACCTAGATGTTCGGGTTTGATGGGTTCGGCCAATCTTCGGAAAAAAGTTTGAGTTCGGGACCCGAATTTGACCCCGAACCCAAACCCCATTGAAGTGAATGGGGACCCGAACTTTTGAATACTAAAATTGCTGTAAAAATGTAATGGAAAGGGCTAGAGGGCTGCAAATGGCATCAAAATGTGGTTAAGAGCATGACAAGTGCTCTGCAAACAAATGTGGATAGGGAAATGACTTTAAATAACATAAAATACGTAAAAAAATAAATAAAATAATCTTGATCTAGGAGGACCAGGTCCATATGGAGTAGGAGGTTGAGGAGGCGGTTGATGTGGCGTGTAGGTGGAAGTGGCGGTGGATGAGGAGGAGGTAGCCTACACTGCTTTTTGTTTTAAAATGTATTTTTATTTTTTTAAATTAGGGTACACCCTAGAACATTGGGAAATATAACCCAGTCGTGCTAAGCACACGTTCAGACAATACACTGGCTGCAGGGCAGGCCAGCACCTCCAAGGCGTAAAGGGCAAGCTCAGGCCATGTGCCCAATTTGGAGACCCAGAAGTTGCAGGGGCTGACCCCTGTCAGTTAGTTCGTGTAGGCGTGTGCATACTTACTGCCCCACAATGTCGCACGTCCCCGTGATGTTGACGATCCAATTTGATATCTGCTCTATCAACTTTCGATATTCTTTTATGCGCCTACCATGGTGATTACGGGTGGCGGGGAATCAGGGTTCCAGGCAGGAGATGGAGCGTGATAAAAAGAGACAAAATTTAAGGGAGATAAATTTATTTAAAAAATTTGGGATCGAGAAGAAATGTGGGAAAAGCTATTGAGGCGCAAATGTGGGACAAATTACAGAAGGCCAAATGTGGGCCAAAAGAGTCAAGCGGAATTGTGGGAAAAGCTATTGAGGCGCAAATGTTGGCCAAAAGAGTATAGCGGATATGTTGGACAAAGTATTGAAGCTTAAATGTGGTACAACTTGTTTAAGTTTAAGCATTGAATCAAAGGAGGTGGCTCGCATCAATTAAAGAAGCATTTCAGAAATTGTATTCCCTGTCACCTATGCAGAGCAGGGGTTTATTCACGTCTAAAATTGTATAATGTCAACCCAAGAATATAACAGAAAAATTACAGAAATTAATTAACTTGTCTACTTGGTAGAGCAGGGGTCTATGACAGAAAACAATTGTTTACTGCCACCCAAAAATGTAAAATAAAAATTATTAAAATTTATTAAGCTGTCAACTAGGTAGAGGAGGGGTATATTACACCAAAAAATTTGTGAATTTGACCATAAAATGTAACTGGCAATTTTTTTAAATTTTTTTTTTACCGGTCTAATAGTTATAGCAGTTGTACATCACACCAAAAAATTGCTGAATTTGACGAGAAAATATAACTGACAAATATTTTTTTTGTTAACCGGCCTACAAGGTATAACAGTGGTACTATACACCCAAAAATTTATTAATTTCGCCCAAAAATGTAACTGACATTTTTATTTTTTTTAAACGGCCTACTAGGTATAGCAGTGGTACATCACACCCAAAAATTGGTGAATTTCACCATAAAATGTTAATGACTTTTTTTTTAACCGGCATACTAGGTATAGCAGTGGTACTATACACCCAAAAATTGGTGAATTTCACCCGAAAATGTTAATGATAATTTTTTATTTGTTTTTTTTTAACTGGCCTACTAGGTATAGCAGTGGTACTATACACCCAAAAATTTGTTAATTTCACCAGAAAATGTTAATGACAATTATTTATTTATTTTTTTAACCGGCCTACTAGGTATAGCAGTGGTACTATACACCCAAAAATTGGTTAATTTCACCAGAAAATGTTAATGACAATTTATTTATTTTTTAACCAGCCTACTAGGTATAGCAGTGGTACTATACACCCAAAAATTGGTGAATTTCACCTGAAAATGTTAATGACAATTTATTTTTATTTTTTTAACCAGCCGACTAGTCTAGATATAGCAGTGGTACTATAAACCCAAAAATTGGCGAATTTCACCAGAAAATGTAAATGACAAAGTAGTGAAATGATATAAAATAAAACACTTACAAAAAAAAATTTGATTTATGAGGTGGAGTTCCATATGTTGTAGGAGTTTGAGGAGGCGGTGGATGTAGCGGAGTAGGTGGAAGCGGCGGTGGAGGAGGACGAGATAGCCAACACTGGTTTTTGGTTTTAATTGAATTTTGTAAAATTAAGGTACATTACAAAAGAGTGTGAAATATCCAAAATACAAACATGAGCAATTGCGCTGCAGTATAACAATGGCTGCTTAGTGCCGGTATACATGTCTATTCTGCACAAGGTACGGACAAGTCCTGAGGGATCCATGCCTGGTTCATTTTAATGAACGTGAGCTTGTCCACATTGGCTGTGGAAAGGCGGCTACGCTTGTCTGTGATGACGCCCCCTGCCGTGCTAAACACACGTTCAGATAATACACTGGCTGCAGGGCAGGCCAGCACCTCAAAGACGTAAAGGGCAAGCTCAGGCCATGTGCCCAATTTGGAGACCCAGAAGTTGAAGGGGGCACACCCGTCATTCAGTACGTGTAGGCGTGTGCACACATACTGCTCCACCATGTTGGTGAAATGCTGCCTCCTGCTAAGATGTTCCATATCAGCTGGTGGTGCTGGTTGTTGTGGTGTGCTGACAAAGCTTTTCCACATTTCGGCCATGCTAACCCTGCCTTCTGAGGTGCTGGCGGTGCCACAGCTGCTTTGGCGACCTCTTCCTCATCCTCTCCCTTCGCCTTGTGCTTCCACTGTGTCCCCGCTGTCAGGTGGGAATGCCACTATCAGCGCTTCTACCAGCGTGCGCTTGTACTCGGGCATCTTACGATTACGCTCCATTGATGGAATTAAGGACGGTACATTGTCCTTGTAATGGGGATCCAGCAACGTGGCCACCCAGTAATCAGCACAAGTTATAATGTGGGCAACTCGGCGGTAATTGCGGAGACACTGCAGCATGTAATCGCTCATGTGTGAAACGAAAAGCTGTCCTCTGTGGGAGGTGTATCGTCTGTGTCCTCTGTATCCCCCCAGCCACGCACCATTGATGGCCATGAGCTGGTCTGGGTGTCACCCTGCTGTGAACATGATTCCTCCTCCTCCATCTCCTCCACCTCATCCTCCACCTCATCATCCTCCAGAACTGTGGCCTGGCTGGACAATTGTGTACCTTGGGTTTGTGGGTGCAGGAACCCACCCTCGGAGCCACTTAGGAATGACTGGCCGGAAACCCTAAGAAATTATCCCTCTTCCTCCTCCTGTGCCACATCCTCTTCCATCATCGCCAGGAGCGTTTTTTCAAGGAGACATAGAAATGGGATAGTAACGCTGAGAACGGCGTTATCGGCACTGGCCATGTTGGTGGAGTACTCGAAACAGCGCAACAAGGAACACAGGTCTCGCATGGAGGTCCAGTCATTGGTGGTGAAGTGGTGCTGTTCCGCCGAGTGTGCTGCAGCTGAAACTCTATCACCTGCTGCTGCTCGCATAGTTCGGCCAGAATGTGCAAGGTGGAGTTCCACCTGGTGGGCACGTCGCATGTGAGGCGGTGAGCGGGAAGGCCGAAGTTACGATGCAGCGCTGACAGGCGAGAAGCAGCAGTGTGAGAACGCCGAAAGCGCGCACAGACGGCCCGCACTTTATGCAGCAGCTCTGACATATCGGGGTAATTTTTAAGGAATCTCTGCACCACCAAATTCAGCACATGCGCCAGGCAATGGATGTGCATCAAACCGGCTAGTCCTAGAGCTACCTCGAGATTTTGCCCATTATCGCACACCACCAGGCCAGGCTTGAGGCTGACTGGCACAAACCACTCATCCGTCTGTTGTTCAAGGCCACAGCTCCTGCACGGTGTGGAGTTTGTCCCCCAAACAGATACGTTTTAAATCTGCCTGCTGTCGTTTACTCCTGGCTGTGCTGAAGTTGGTGGTGAAGGTGTTACACTGACCGGATGAGGAGCTGGTAGAGAATGAGGAAGCAGAGTAAGAGGAGAAAACTGAAGCGCCCTGCAATCCTCGGTGGTGGAAGGACATGTGCCAAACTGCTATCCGCTTCAGGCCCAGCCGCCACGAGCCCAATTTGGAGACCCAGAAGTTGAAGGGGGCACACCCGTCATTCAGTACGTGTAGGCGTGTGCACACATACTGCTCCACCATGTTGGTGAAATGCTGCCTCTTGCTAAGATGTTCCATATCAGCTGGTGGTGCTGGTTGTTGTGGTGTGCTGACAAAGCTTTTCCACATTTCGGCCATGCTAACCCTGCCTTCTGAGGTGCTGGCGGTGCCACAGCTGCTTTGGCGACCTCTTCCTCATCCTCTCCCTTCGCCTTGTGCTTCCACTGTGTCCCCGCTGTCAGGTGGGAATGCCACTATCAGCGCTTCTACCAGCGTGCGCTTGTACTCGGGCATCTTACGATTACGCTCCTTGATGGAATTAAGGACGGTACATTGTCCTTGAAATGGGGATCCAGCAACGTGGCCACCCAGTAATCAGCACAAGTTAGAATGTGGGCAACTCGGCGGTAATTGCGGAGACACTGCAGCATGTAATCGCTCATGTGTGCAACGAAAAGCTGTCCTCTGTGGGAGGTGTATCGTCTGTGTCCTCTGTATCCCCCCAGCCACGCACCATTGATGGCCATGAGCTGGTCTGGGTGTCACCCTGCTGTGAACATGATTCATCCTCCTCCATCTCCTCCACCTCATCCTCCACCTCATCATCCTCCAGAACTGTGGCCTGGCTGGACAATTGTGTACCTTGGGTTTGTGGGTGCAGGAACCCACCCTCGGAGCCACTTAGGAATGACTGGCCGGAAACCCTAAGAAATTATCCCTCTTCCTCCTCCTGTGCCACATCCTCTTCCATCATCGCCAGGAGCGTTTTTTCAAGGAGACATAGAAATGGGATAGTAACGCTGAGAACGGCGTTACCGGCACTGGCCATGTTGGTGGAGTACTCGAAACAGCGCAACAAGAAACACAGGTCTCGCATGGAGGTCCAGTCATTGGTGGTGAAGTGGTGCTGTTCCGCCGAGTGTGCTGCAGCTGAAACTCTATCACCTGCTGCTGCTCGCATAGTTCGGCCAGAATGTGCAAGGTGGAGTTCCACCTGGTGGGCACGTCGCATGTGAGGCGGTGAGCGGGAAGGCCGAAGTTACGATGCAGCTCTGACAGGCGAGAAGCAGCAGTGTGAGAACGCCGAAAGCGCGCACAGACGGCCCGCACTTTATGCAGCAGCTCTGACATATCGGGGTAATTTTTAAGGAATCTCTGCACCACCAAATTCAGCACATGCGCCAGGCAATGGATGTGCATCAAACCGGCTAGTCCTAGAGCTACCTCGAGATTTTGCCCATTATCGCACACCACCAGGCCAGGCTTGAGGCTGACTGGCACAAACCACTCATCCGTCTGTTGTTCAAGGCCACAGCTCCTGCACGGTGTGGAGTTTGTCCCCCAAACAGATACGTTTTAAATCTGCCTGCTGTCGTTTACTCCTGGCTGTGCTGAAGTTGGTGGTGAAGGTGTTACACTGACCGGATGAGGAGCTGTTAGAGAATGAGGAAGCAGAGTAAGAGGAGAAAACTGAAGCGCCCTGCAATCCTCGGTGGTGGAAGGACATGTGCCAAACTGCTATCCGCTTCAGGCCCAGCCGCCACGAGCCCAATTTGGAGACCCAGAAGTTGAAGGGGGCACACCCGTCATTCAGTACGTGTAGGCGTGTGCACACATACTGCTCCACCATGTTGGTGAAATGCTGCCTCTTGCTAAGATGTTCCATATCAGCTGGTGGTGCTGGTTGTTGTGGTGTGCTGACAAAGCTTTTCCACATTTCGGCCATGCTAACCCTGCCTTCTGAGGTGCTGGCGGTGCCACAGCTGCTTTGGCGACCTCTTCCTCATCCTCTCCCTTCGCCTTGTGCTTCCACTGTGTCCCCGCTGTCAGGTGGGAATGCCACTAGCAGCGCTTCTACCAGCGTGCGCTTGTACTCGGGCATCTTACGATTACGCTCCATTGATGGAATTAAGGACGGTACATTGTCCTTGAAATGGGGATCCAGCAACGTGGCCACCCAGTAATCAGCACAAGTTAGAATGTGGGCAACTCGGCGGTAATTGCGGAGACACTGCAGCATGTAATCGCTCATGTGTGCAACGAAAAGCTGTCCTCTGTGGGAGGTGTATCGTCTGTTTCCTCTGTATCCCCCCAGCCACGCACCATTGATGGCCATGAGCTGGTCTGGGTGTCACCCTGCTGTGAACATGATTCCTCCTCCTCCATCTCCTCCACCTCATCCTCCACCTCATCATCCTCCAGAACTGTGGCCTGGCTGGACAATTGTGTACCTTGGGTTTGTGGGTGCAGGAACCCACCCTCGGAGCCACTTAGGAATGACTGGCCGGAAACCCTAAGAAATTATCCCTCTTCCTCCTCCTGTGCCACATCCTCTTCCATCATCGCCAGGAGCGTTTTTTCAAGGAGGCAAAAAAATGGGATAGTAACGCTGAGAACGGCGTTATCGGCACTGGCCATGTTGGTGGAGTACTCGAAACAGCGCAACAAGGAACACAGGTCTCGCATGGAGGTCCAGTCATTTGGTGGTGAAGTGGTGCTGTTCCGCCGAGCGTGCTGCAGCTGAAACTCTATCACCTGCTGCTGCTCGCATAGTTCGGCCAGAATGTGCAAGGTGGAGTTCCACCTGGTGGGCACGTCGCATGTGAGGCGGTGAGCGGGAAGGCCGAAGTTACGATGCAGCTCTGACAGGCGAGAAGCAGCAGTGTGAGAACGCCGAAAGCGCGCACAGACGGCCCGCACTTTATGCAGCAGCTCTGACATATTGGGGTAACTTTTAAGGAATCTCTGCACCACCAAATTCAGCACATGCGCCAGGCAATGGATGTGCATCAAACCGGCTAGTCCTAGAGCTACCTCGAGATTTTGCCCATTATCGCACACCACCAGGCCAGGCTTGAGGCTGACTGGCACAAACCACTCATCCGTCTGTTGTTCAAGGCCACAGCTCCTGCACGGTGTGGAGTTTGTCCCCCAAACAGATACGTTTTAAATCTGCCTGCTGTCGTTTACTCCTGGCTGTGCTGAAGTTGGTGGTGAAGGTGTTACGCTGACCGGATGAGGAGCTGGTAGAGAATGAGGAAGCAGAGTAAGAGGAGAAAACTGAAGCGCCCTGCAATCCTCGGTGGTGGAAGGACATGTGCCAAACTGCTATCCGCTTCAGGCCCAGCCGCCACGTGCCCAATTTGGAGACCCAGAAGTTGAAGGGGGCACACCCGTCATTCAGTACGTGTAGGCGTGTGCACACATACTGCTCCACCATGTTGGTGAAATGCTGCCTCCTGCTAAGATGTTCCATATCAGCTGGTGGTGCTGGTTGTTGTGGTGTGCTGACAAAGCTTTTCCACATTTCGGCCATGCTAACCCTGCCTTCTGAGGTGCTGGCGGTGCCACAGCTGCTTTGGCGACCTCTTCCTCATCCTCTCCCTTCGCATTGTGCTTCCACTGTGTCCCCGCTGTCAGGTGGGAATGCCACTAGCAGCGCTTCTACCAGCGTGCGCTTGTACTCGGGCATCTTACGATTACGCTCCATTGATGGAATTAAGGATGGTACATTGTCCTTGTAATGGGGATCCAGCAACGTGGCCACCCAGTAATCAGCACAAGTTATAATGTGGGCAACTCGGCGGTAATTGCGGAGACACTGCAGCATGTAATCGCTCATGTGTGAAACGAAAAGCTGTCCTCTGTGGGAGGTGTATCGTCTGTGTCCTCTGTATCCCCCCAGCCACGCACCATTGATGGCCATGAGCTGGTCTGGGTGTCACCCTGCTGTGAACATGATTCCTCCTCCTCCATCTCCTCCACCTCATCCTCCACCTCATCATCCTCCAGAACTGTGGCCTGGCTGGACAATTGTGTACCTTGGGTTTGTGGGTGCAGGAACCCACCCTCGGAGCCACTTAGGAATGACTGGCCGGAAACCCTAAGAAATTATCCCTCTTCCTCCTCCTGTGCCACATCCTCTTCCATCATCGCCAGGAGCGTTTTTTCAAGGAGGCATAGAAATGGGATAGTAACGCTGAGAACGGCGTTATCGGCACTGGCCATGTTGGTGGAGTACTCGAAACAGCGCAACAAGGAACACAGGTCTCGCATGGAGGTCCAGTCATTGGTGGTGAAGTGGTGCTGTTCCGCCGAGCGTGCTGCAGCTGAAACTCTATCACCTGCTGCTGCTCGCATAGTTCGGCCAGAATGTGCAAGGTGGAGTTCCACCTGGTGGGCACGTCGCATGTGAGGCGGTGAGCGGGAAGGCCGAAGTTACGATGCAGCGCTGACAGGCGAGAAGCAGCAGTGTGAGAACGCCGAAAGCGCGCACAGACGGCCCGCACTTTATGCAGCAGCTCTGACATATCGGGGTAATTTTTAAGGAATCTCTGCACCACCAAATTCAGCACATGCGCCAGGCAATGGATGTGCATCAAACCGGCTAGTCCTAGA
This sequence comes from Bufo bufo, assembly GCF_905171765.1. Classification (NCBI taxonomy): domain Eukaryota; kingdom Metazoa; phylum Chordata; class Amphibia; order Anura; family Bufonidae; genus Bufo; species Bufo bufo. Next base: position 486,027,434 of record NC_053389.1, read on the forward strand.
GCTACCTCGAGATTTTGCCCATTATCGCACACCACCAGGCCAGGCTTGAGGCTGACTGGCACAAACCACTCATCCGTCTGTTGTTCAAGGCCACAGCTCCTGCACGGTGTGGAGTTTGTCCCCCAAACAGATACGTTTTAAATCTGCCTGCTGTCGTTTACTCCTGGCTGTGCTGAAGTTGGTGGTGAAGGTGTTACGCTGATCGGATGAGGAGCTGGTAGAGAATGAGGAAGCAGAGTAAGAGGAGAAAACTGAAGCGCCCTGCAATCCTCGGTGGTGGAAGGACATGTGCCAAACTGCTATCCGCTTCAGGCCCAGCCGCCACGTGCCCAATTTGGAGACCCAGAAGTTGAAGGGGGCACACCCGTCATTCAGTACGTGTAGGCGTGTGCACACATACTGCTCCACCATGTTGGTGAAATGCTGCCTCCTGCTAAGATGTTCCATATCAGCTGGTGGTGCTGGTTGTTGTGGTGTGCTGACAAAGCTTTTCCACATTTCGGCCATGCTAACCCTGCCTTCTGAGGTGCTGGCGGTGCCACAGCTGCTTTGGCGACCTCTTCCTCATCCTCTCCCTTCGCCTTGTGCTTCCACTGTGTCCCCGCTGTCAGGTAGGAATGCCACTATCAGCGCTTCTACCAGCGTGCGCTTGTACTCGGGCATCTTACGATTACGCTCCATTGATGGAATTAAGGACGGTACAGCCACGCACCATTGATGGCCATGAGCTGGTCCGCCACTGCATTTACCCAGTGTGCTGTTATGGAGATATAACGGCCCTGACCGTGCTTACTGGTCAACGTATCCGTAGTCAGGTGCACCTTGCCACAGATGGCATTGCGCAGTGCACACCTGATTTTGTCCCCTACTTGGTTGTGAAGGGAAGGGATGGCTCGCCTTGAAAAGTTTTGGTGGCTGGGCACGACGTACTGTGGGACAGCCACCGCCATAAGGCCTTTAAAACTATCCGTCTCCACCAGACGGAATGAAAGCATTTCAAAGGCCAGTAATTTTTTAAAATGCTGGCATTCAGGGCTAGGGATCCGCATTTGCACCCTGCTCCCTCTTCTGCTGTGCTGGTGGCTCTATGCGACCACCGCCTCTTCCTCCTAACTACATAGGTCACTCGCATGACCTTGATTCCATGTGGGGTCGAGGACCTCATCGTCCTCCACATCATCTTTCACCCAGTCTTCACCCCTGCTTTCCTTGTCGGTCTGCACACTTTTGAAAGCCCCAGTAGTTGGCACCTGTGTTTCTTCATCATCTGAGACATGCTGCGATGGTCCTCCCATGTACTCATCTTGAAAGATAAGTGGTTGGGCATCGGTGCACTCAATCTCTTCCACTTCTGGGGCAGGGCTAGGTGGATGGCCCTGGGAAACCCTGCTAACAGAGTCATCAAAAAGCAGAAGAGACTGCTGCATGACTTGGGGCTCAGACTGCTTGGCTGATTTGCAAGGGGGTGAGGTAAAAGACTGATGGACATCGGCTGCAGGTGCCAACTGTGGTCTTTCAGCAGGAGACTTGGTGGGAGACAATGTGAAGGAACTGAATACACTGTCAGCAACCCAATCTACTATCGCCTGTACTTGTTCAGGCCTCACCATTCGTAGAGCAGAATTAGGCCCGACCAAATACTGCTGCAGGTTTTGTCGCATACTCGCACCTGAGAAAAAAGTTCCACTTGTGTGTGTAGCTGGCACAGATCGACCACGTCCTCTCCCTGCAACAGGAGCTCCACCAGCAGCACCACGACCTGGGCCACGTCCCTTATTTGAAGCTCTCCTCATATTTTTCGAATTTAGGATCTTGCCATAAATGGGTGTTTAATTAATAGTAGAAAAGAACGACAGTATGTAAAGGGTGTATCTCACACGGTCTGAACCACTGTAGGCCTGAATTAAATATTTCTTTGCCCAAAGTGGCTGTATTTCAAATGCCTGTATTTCAAATGCCTGATTCAAACCCCTGTATGTAGAGGGGGTATCTCACACGGTCTAAACCAGTGTAGGCCTGAAGTAAATATTTATTTGCCGAAAATGGCTGTATTTCAAATGGCTGTATTTCAATTCCCTGAATCAAACCCCTGTATGTAGAGGGAGTATTTCACAGGACCTGAACCACTGTAGGCCTAAATTAAATATTTCTTTGCACAAAATGGCTGTATTTCAAATCGCTGTGATTCAAATGCCTGCATCAAACACCTGTATGTAGAGGGGGTATCTCACACGATCTTTACCAGTGTAGGCCTGAATTTAATATTTCTTTGCCCAAAATAGCTGTATTTCAAATGGCTGTATTTGAAATGCCTGATTCAAACCCCTGTATGAAGAGGGGGGATCTCACACGGTCTGAACCAGTGTAGGCCTAAAGTAAATTTTTCTTTGCCCACAAATGGCTGTATTTCAAATGGCTGTATTTCAAATCCCTGAATCAAACCCCTGTATGTAGAGGGAGTATCTCACAGGGCCTGAACCAGTGTATGCCTAAATTAAATATTTCTTTGCCCAAAATGGCTGTATTTCAAATGGCTGTATTTCAAATGCCTGATTCAAACCCCTGTATGTAGAGGGGGTATCTCACACGGTCTGAACCAGTGTAGGGCTGAAGTAAATATTTATTTGCCGAAAATGGCTGTATTTCAAATGGCTGCTTTTCAATTCCCTGAATCAAACCCCTGTATGTAGAGGGAGTATCTCACAGGACCTGAACCACTGTAGGCCTAAATTAAATATTTATTTGCACAAAATGGCTGTATTTCAAATTGCTGTGATTCAAATGCCTGCATCAAACACCTGTATGTAGAGGGGGTATCTCACATGGTCTTTACCAGTGTAGGCCTGAATTAAATATTTCTTTGCCCAAAATGGCTGTATTTCAAATGCCTGATTCAAACCCCTGTATGTAGAGGGGGTATCTCACACGGTCTGAACCAGTGTAGGCCTGAAGTAAATATTTATTTGCCGAAAATGGCTGTATTTCAAATGGCTGTGTTTCAAATGCCTGCATCAAACCCCTGTATGTAGAGGGGGCATCTCACACAGTCTGAACCAGTGTAGGCCTGAATTAAATATTTATTTTTCCCAAAATGGCTGTATTTCAAATGGCTGTATTTCAAATGTTTGATTCAAACCCCTGTATCTCACACGGTCTGAACCAGTGTAGGCCTGAAGTAAATATTTATTTGCCCAAAATGCTGTATTTCAAATGGCTGTATTTCAAATCCCTGAATCAAACCCCTGTATGTAGAGGGAGTATCTCACAGGGCCTGAACCAGTGTAGGCCTGAATTAAATATTTCTTTGCCCAAAATGGCTGTATTTCAAATGGCTGTATTTCAAATCCCTGAATCAAACCCCTGTATGTAGAGGGAGTATCTCACAGGGCCTGAATCAGTGTAGGCCTAAATTAAATATTTCTTTGCCCAAAATGGCTGTATTTCAAATGGCTGTATTTCAAATGCCTGATTCAAACCCCTGTATGTAGAGGGGGTATCTCACAGGGCCTGAACCAGTATAGGCCTAAATTAAATATTTCTTTGCACAAAATGGCTGTATTTCAAATGCCTGCATAAAACCCCTGTATGTAGAGGAGGTATCTCACATGGTCTGAACCAGTGTAGGCCTGAAGTAAATATTTATTTGCCCAAAATGTCTGTATTTCAAATGGCTGTATTTCAAATCCCTGAATCAAACCCCTGTATGTAGAGGGAGTATTTCACAGGGCCTGAACCAGTGTAGGCCTGAATTAAATATTTCTTTGCCCAAAATGGCTGTATTTCAAATGGCTGTATTTCAAATGCCTGAATCCAACCCCTGTATGTAGATGGTGTATCTCACACGGCCTGAACCATTGTAGGCCTGAATTTAATATTTGTGCACTAAATGGCGGTATTTAAAGTCTCTGAATGTAACCCAAATGTATTAAGGGTTTATCTCACAATGACATCTGCATCAAAGGCTGGCAACTAAATTTTTTGTGCCCAAACGGTATACGGAACCATTCATTTCCACGGTTTCGCAAAAAAAACGGAATGTACTCCGTATGCATTCCGTTTCCGTATTTCCGTTTTTCCGTTCCATTTAAAGATAGAACATGTCCTATTATTGCCCACAAATCACGTTCCGTGGCTCCATTTAAGTCAATGGGTCCGCAAAAAAAGCGGAACACATACAGAAATGCATCCGTATGTCTTCCGTATCCGTTCCATTTTTTGCGGAACCATCTATTGAAAATGTTATGCCCAGCCCAGTTTTTTCTATGTAATTACTGTATATGCCATACGGAAAAACGGAATGGAAAAACGGAACCGAAACGGAAACAAAAAACGGAACAACGGATCCGGAAAAAATGGCCCGCAAAACACTGAAAAAGCCATACGGTTGTGTAAAAGAGGCCTAACTAATCAAGATGTTGTAGATTGCCAAAAAAGTGTTTTTTGGGTAACAGAACATGAAAGCTGTATATATTAAACTTGAATTTAACACTTGCAGATCTGGAAAATACTGTTTTTTGAAGAAAAAAAAAGTGTGTTTTTCAAACCCCAGAAAATGATGGGTGTATTTCTAGCTTAAATGTATATATAAAACTTGAATTTAACACTTGAAGATCTGGAAAATACAGTTTTTTGAAGAAAAAAAAGTGTGTTTTTCAAACCCCAGAAAATGATGGGTGTATTTCTAGCTTAAATTGCACACTGACTAATCAAGATGTTGTAGTTTGCCCAAAAAAATGGTGATTTGCAATGTTTTAAAAGCTCAGATGCAGTGCTGGTGCACTCAGCTTGCATAAAATGGCCGCCGCCGCCGCCCACTTAACTAACAGAATTATAAGTTGTTGTTTTTTGGTCAATGGCCTCAGGGCAGGGTAAAACGTTTGTGCCCTGCACCCACACAACTATTTCTCTGTAAATTGCTGAGTTAGAGTCTCTCCTATTCTCTCCCTGAAATCACAAGTCCAGCAGCATCCTCTCCCTACACTTGTAACAGCCGAGTGACATGCAGCGCTACGTGACTCAAGCTTATATAGAGCCTGGGTCACTTGCTGCTCTGGCCAATCACAGCCATGCCATTAGTAGGCACTTCTAAGGTCAGACAGTTAACCGCGTGTTGATTGGCTGCTCTGTAGCCTTTCAAAAAGCGCCAAGAAAGCACCGAACCCCGAACCCGAACCCAAACTTTTACGGAAATGTTCGGGTTCGGGTCCGGGGTCCAAACATACTAAAGTCCGGGAAGAAACCCGAACTTTACAGTTCGGGTTAGCTCAACCCTAATTATGTCTTATATAGGCATGACGGATCCGTCTTGAACACCATTTAAAAATAAATGGGGGATGGATCCGTTTTCTATTGTGTCAGAGAAAAAGGATCCGTCCCCATTGAATTACATTCTGTGTCAGGACTAGTGTTGGGCGCAAATATTCGAATCGCGAATTTTAATCATGAATATCGCCACTTCGAGAATTCGCGAAGATATAGAATATAGTGCTATATATTCGTATCCTCGAATAATCTAGAGTTTTTTTCATCATTGTGGGCCAATGAGAAGGCTGCAATGTCTTTGTCTAAGCTTAGAAACAATGAATAGGAAAGTTGCCTACCCCATTCTATATAAGTACCTCCCCAGCAGCCATTTTCTGTAGTTTTATGGAGTTCTGAGAGAGACAGCAGTGTCATTGCTGTGCTCTGTGCTTTACTGTTTAATTACATTAGATAGTTAGTAAGTTTGTATATATATATATATATATATATATATATATACTGTATATATAATACAGATAGTTAGTGGGAGATAGTAGATTAGATAGTAATTGTGTAGCTGTTAGCTGATATAGGTTCCAGTGCAGGGTGTTAGGTAGTGTGATAGGTTCTGCTATCCATACATACATGCTACAAACATAGTGATGTGATGTCACAAGTTCACAACAATACGTAGTGCACCAATCAGTAATATGTAGTCAGACTTGCTAAAATGTGAAGTTGCACGTATTGCGCAAAAATATGCGCATCATTAATTGCCATTTGCGTGATTGCGAATAGTTATGGACGAACATCGTCCGGGACGGTTCGCGATTACGATCAAATGTTTGCAAACCGTAATTTAACGGTGGGCCCCATTCACTTTAATGGCAGGTGAACCTAAAAAACTTCAGCTCATATTTGCAGCCACCAAATACTTAGTAGAAGTGTACAAACAGTCACACAGCATGGACAGTGACATACTACACGGGGATCAATGACAAAAATTCCATCTATAAATATGTATCTAAATCAGGGAACATTTTTATGCGTCTTAAAGGGAAATTCTCTGAAATGTGCCTGTCGGAGCGTAGAAATTTTTTATTTTAGGCCACGGGAGTATGGGCCTTAAAAATTAGGCATTCACCTGACATAAAAGAAATTCTAAATATGTGGCTCGAGGTACATTATGTGGTCAATGGATAAAAATTTTACTGTAGGCCACTGGACAACAGGCCCCAAACATTAGGCATTCACCGGACAGAAAAGATCAAGTAATTATGTGGTCGGAGTTATATTACACGGTCAATGGATATAAATTTTACTACAGGCCAGTACAAACATAGGTCAAATACATATGTTTAAAAGATCTAAAAATATAAAATTGGATTAAAAACATGGCTAACGAAATCCCCCCTATTGAAAAAACTTCTAATGATAATAGTTGAAACTTGATAACACGTGGTTGTCACTAGTGTTGAATTCCTCTGAGGCCGCAACAATTATTAATTCAGTGTACATAACAAAACAACTAAGTATGTGGCTGTAGGTAGATTACATGGTCATTGGATATTAATTTTACAGCAGGCCAGTGTATTCAGGCTCCAAAAATGATGCATTCAGCGTACATAAAAGAACAAGTAAGTAAGTGGCTGAAGGTAGATTACAAGGTCATTGGATATCAGTTTTCCAGCAGGCCACTGTACTACAGGCTCCAAAAATGATGCATTCAGCGTACATAAAAGAACAAGTAAGTAAGTGGCTGAAGGTAGATTACTAGGTCATTGGATATCAATTTTATAGCAGGCCAGTGTACTACAGGTCCCCAAAATTATGCACTCTGCAAACATAAAAGAAGAAGTAAGTATGTGGCTTGAGGGAGATTTACACGGTCATTGGAAATACATTTTCCAGCAGGCCAGTGTACTACAGGCCCCAAAAATTATGCCTTTAGCGTACATAAAAGAACAAGTAAATATGTGGCTGGAGGTAGACTACATGGTCATTGGAAATCAATTTTCCAACAGGCCAGTGTACTACAAGCCCCAAAAATTATGCATTCAGTGTACATAAAAGAACAAGTAAGTATGTGGCTGGAGGTCTATTAGATGGTCAATTTAATATCAATTTTACTGAAGGCCAATACAAATACAGGTCAAATACATATGTTTAAAATAACTAAAAATATTAAATTGGGTTAAAAACATGGCTAACATAATCCGCCCTAATGATAATAGTTGAAACACATGGTCATCACAGGTGTTGAATTCCTCGAGGCCTAAAACATTAGGCATTTAACAGACAGAAAAGGCCTTTTATGCCGCTGTATTTACCTAAGACAGGGACCAATATTTGTTCTGGGTGGTGGCGGATATTTGTGGGCTGGCATGAGGAAAGGCAATTAAACGTGGTCGTCACAGGTGATGAATTCCTCTAAGATCCATGCCTCATTCAATTATAGAAATGTGATGTAGTCCAGACTGTCGTGAGCTAGGCAAGTTCGCTTATTGGTCACGATCTCCCCTGCGGCGCTGAACGTCCTTTCAGACAGTACACTGGATGAGGGGCAAGCCAAAAGTTCCATGGCAAATTATGCCAGCTCTGGCCACAGGTCAAGCCTGCACACCCAGTAGTCCAGGGGTTCCTCGCTTCTCCGAGCGTCCACATCGGCTATTAACCCGATGTAGTCGGACACCTGTCGGTCTAGGCCTTCCGTGAGGCTGGATCCAGAGGGCGGCTGTCGATGGGTTAGCTGCAAGAATGATCTCATATCCGAAGTGACAAACACATCTTCAAACCTCCCTCTTCTTGCATGCGCTGTTGGATTGGTACCCGCAACTGTTTCTCTGTGAGTGGAAATTACTCTGCCAGTGCCCACAAAAGCAGAATGCAGCATTTCTCAAAGGAAGGCCTGGAAGTGCTGCATTCTGACAGCCCTCTGTGATGCTGGTAACATGTCCGCCATTTTGTGTTTGTACCGGGGGTCTAGGTACGTTGCCACCCAGTACTGGTCCTTGCCATTTATGCTTTTTATACGGGGGACCCTCTTCAAACACTGGAGCATGAGGGCCCCCATTGGCATTAAATTGGAAGCAGTGGAGAGGCCTGGCTCCTGCTCATTGTCCAGGATAATGTTGTCCTCAGTCTCCACCCCCCAGCCACAGGCAACACCAGGGATCCCAGAAACGTTTAAAGCATGCTCTTCTTGCTCCTCCTCTGCCCCGGCACCATCCTCCTCTGACTCCTCTTCAGACTCCTGTTATCTTGTCTCAGATGGAATAGCCCCCTCTGGGAATTTATCCAGCATTATGACTTCCTCATCTTCCTGCTCCATCATCTCGACGTCTTGATCAATGACACAATGCACTCTCCAGAAAGAAGGTGTAAGGTACGATGTCACTGATGGTGCCCTGGCTGTGACTGACCAGTTTGGTGATCTCATCAAATGGCCGCAGAAGCTTGCATGCGTTGCGCATGAGGAGCCACTGGCACGGTGAAAAAAAAACAAGCTCCTTTCTGCTGGAGAAGCCTATCAAGCATATATAAGGTAGAGTTCCATCACGTTGGGCAGTCACAAATAAGACGTCTGATGGGTAGGTGATATCGCCACTGAACGTCAGCAAGGCGAGCCATGGCCGTGTAAGGTTTTCTAAAATGGCCAGAGATTTTCCTGGCCTTCCGCAAGACATCCTGGACCCCGGTGTATTTGGCAACGAATCGCTGCATGACTAAGTTCAGGACGTGTGCCATGCACGGCACGTGTGTCATTTTGCCTTGTTTCAGCTTGCTTAGCAGATTGGCATGGTTGTCGTGCACCACTTTACCAACTGTCAAAATGAGCGGGATTAGCCACCGATCAGTCTGTGACAGCAAAGCTGAAAGCAGTGCAGGACCAGTGTGGCTCTTGGCTTCCAGGCACAACAGCCGCAGCACAGCATATCAACGTCTCACCTGGCACGTCAAATAGGTTCTGGGGAGGTTCTGGAAGAAGCGGTAGCAGTGGAAAAGGAGGAGTCAGCCAAAGAGGAGACAGAGGATGGAGTAGGAGGAGGAGAAGAAGAGGCAGGCCTGCATGCAATCCGTGGCGGTAACACCAAATCCACACGGGTGCCATGGGTTACATACTTGACGGCCGTCAGAAGGTTCACCCAGTGGGCAGTAAAAGTTATGTACCTTCCCTGCCCGTGTTTGCTAGACCACAAGTCTGTGGTCAGATGTATCTTGGCACCGACACTGTGTGCCAGAGATACATTCACTTGCCGCTGAACATGGCCATATAGCTCCGGGATGCCCTTCTGGGAGAAATATTTAATTCTGGGTACCTTCCATTGTGGAGTGCCAATGGACACACATTTTCTAAAGGCCTCCGAGTCTACCAATTTATATAGCAGTAGTAGGCGGGCTAGCAGTTCTGACACCCAGCAGTCAGCCATTGGGCAAGAGGGTTATTCGGCGTCATCATCTTTTTTCACTCGAACATTTAGGTCATGGAATCCTGCTTTTTGCCAGATGAACGCGATGATGGCATGCTGGAAGGTGGAGTGGAGGGCAAATGGGAGGAGAGAGGAGAAGGGGAAGGAGAAGAGGCAGGACGTGGAGCACCAGGAGTGTGTCTTTGTGGGTTCTGATGGTGTTGCTGCCACTGGGCTCGGTGATGGGAGGCCAGGTGCCTTATTAAGGCGGTCATCCCTAGGTGAGTGTTGGGCTCACTGCGACTTATGCCTTGACAGCACAGGCTGCAGATGGCAACATTATTTTCAGCAGCGGACACATAAAAAACAGATGTGACCGTGCATGGTTAATGGCTCGTTCCAAATACAATAGCAGTCTGCTTTTTGCCTTTTTTTCACTGTAGGTTCTGCCTGCTTCTCCTCCTCCTCCCTATCTGCTGCTCCGTCTCTCCCTCTGAACTCTCCTCCTCTTCCTCTCTTGTGGGCACCCACGTGACGTCCATAGACATGTCATCATCATCCCCTTCACCACCACTGACATTAGAGATCTCGGAGCAGGTAGCAACAGCGGGAACCACCCTCCTTGGGCTGATCTGGGTACTGTCGTCAGACTGCTGGGTGGCGACCGTTGATATCTCCTCTTCCTGATCCAATGCCAAGAATGGCTGCGCATCGGTAAGGTCTTGTAATGGATGTGAAAATAATTCCTTTGACTCTAGCGGAGGGGATATGGTGGTAGTGGTGGTGGTGTCTTTGGGGGTACACACAGCAGAGAGTCAAGAGGGTGCAGATAGAGAGGATCAGGAGGGTACAGAAGCGGAAGGCTTAGTGAGCCACTCAGCCAAGTCTGGTGCGTCCTTTGACGTAATCACACACACCTTATGCAACTTCCCACTTAGGCTCCGGCCTGGTGCACCAGCCCGACCCCTACCACCCCTACGGAATGGCCTGCCTCTTCCTCTCCCTGTCATTTCAAAATGACCCTGTGACAAAAGTCCCTATAGAAAAGCAGTATTTGTGGAAGAATGTATATCACACCCCTGCTTTAATCAGTTTTTTGGGGGTCAACTGGTATATCACACAAGTTAAAATTATTGTTCCAATGTCGTTTGTCACTATCTGTAGCTGAGGTAACACAGCAAAGCCCCAAAAAATTGCTGCACTACTCAACTGCACTATATAGAAAGTATATAATTGGTATATAACACCCCTGCTTCTATCATTTTTTTCGAGGGGTCAACTGGTATATGACATCAGTCAAAATTATTTGTTCCAATGTCGTTTGTCACTATCTGTAGCTGAGGTAACACAGCAAAACCGCAAACAAATGCTGCACTACCCAAATGCACTATATAGAAAGTATATAATTGTTATATAACACCCCTGCTTCAATCACTTTTTTAGGGGGGCAACTGTATTTCACACAAGTAGAACTTATTTGTAGCTTTGTAGCTGCAGTATCGCAGGAGAACCGCCCACAACTGCTGCACAATACAAATGCACTATAATATTCATTCTATGTTAGAAAGTATATTATAAATATATTACACCCCTCAGTAAGTCACACCTATCGATAGCACACCTATACCAGTCCTTAAAAGGACTTTTGTGGCTCTATTAGCTAGCGTTTGGTGTCCCTAACAGTCTGTCCCTGCTCCACACAGCAACCTCTCCCTACATTGGCAAAAGACTGAATGTAAAATGGCGCCCAGATCGGGTTTATTTATAAGGTAGGGGGTATGTCCATGTGCTGAAACGTCTCAATTGGTGGTCCTGCACCTCCTGATGGATGTGTCATGGGTCAAATTTCTTCACAATGTAAAAGAATATTGCGGCGGTGGCCATCGCTATATGTTCGCCCGTATGGTGAACCGTGAACGAGCAAAGTTCGCTGCAAAACGACCGCCGGGCGAACCGCAAGGCCATCTCTAATTGCGAATATATTGGAGCATTCTATCTGCATATAAATCAATTGTAATGTTCGGCCGTGCCAACCATTTTCTCCAGTCTCAGGAAACTTCTAGCAGCTTGAAAAATGTAGCAACAGTGACCCACGCCTGTATTGTGCGCTCAATACGTGCATATTCCTTTGCCGATTTTTCGCAATCAAGAAAATTATCGTGAATTCTCTAATTTGCGAATATATGATGAATATTCACCCAAATATTCACGAAATATCGCAAATTTGAATATTGCCCCTGCCGCTCATCACTAGTCAGGACGGATCCGTCTTCCTTCGCACCACATCGCGGACAGCAAAACGCTTGTAGCGTTATTTTATCTGCGATGGGGACGCAACCAAATGGAACGGAATGCATTCTGGTGCATTCTATTTTGTTCAGTTCAGTTTTGTCCCCATTGACAATGAATGGGGACAAAACTGAAGCGTTTTTCCCCGCTATTGAGATCCTGTTACGGATCTCATTAGCAGAAACGAAAAGCGCAAGTGTGAAAGTAGCCTTAGAAAAAAAAATTAAAGCTACAATTTTTTTGAAGAGCAATCTGGTATTTAACGTCATACTAAAATGTATAACGATTCCTGAAAATTTAACACTCTTCCAGTTCAGAGAAAACATAGAAAGCATTAGAACATTTCTATATATAAAGTTCATATTGATTTGTCATGTTATTCACACTACATGTATTCAATTATTTATCCATATTCGCCATGAATTTAATAAGGTATTGATTTTTTTATTTCTTATGCACACTGATACCAGTAATGCCAAAACCTTTCAAACATGTGTGTAGATTTAATGAGTGATGCAAACAGTAGCATTTGTGAAATTGAGCTTACAGTATTGCTTTCTAAATGTAGAAAGACATTTATCTTATTTTGCACTAATCAATATTTCTATAGCTTTTATTTTTCCAGCCAGTCTACGCTATATAGTGGGGGCATGTCAAAAAATTGTCAGCCCTGCAAAATGGCGGTATACGAAGTGTAAAAATGTTTGGACTGGTTTTCTATAAGAAAATAACACTCTTGAACTAGTTCTAATAGCACAGACACCTTTAACATAAACCTTTGACCTTTAAAATACTGTTCAAATCAGATCATCTAATAGAGCAGAGGGAACGGAACAGATTGATTTAATTTTGGTTGAGTTTATCCCTCCCATAGTAATAGTGATCCCAAACTGCTCTCAATAGTAATAGTGCCCTCTACAGTACACCCAATAGCAATAATATTCAACAAAAGTGCACCCATTAGTAGTTGTGTCCTCCATATTGTGCCCAATGATAGTAATAATGCCCCTTCGGTACCCACAGTATTAATAATGTTCTTATAGAGCCCCTAGTAGTAGCAAGGCCCGCCTATAGCACCCCAGCAGTAACAAGGTCCCTCTAGTTTGCACCCTTTAAGAGCTTCCAATAATGAAGACAGTCTCTAAGGTCCCCTATAGTGGTCCCATTAGTTATAATACCTGCTATAGTTGTCCCAGAGATTATAATGCTCAATATAGTAGTCCCAGTATTTATAAAGCCCTGCTACAATTCCTCCTGTAGTGTAATGACCCGTAGCGCTCACTGTATTATAACTCCTCCTGTAGCACCAGTACTATACATATAATGCACCTCTCTGTAGTGCCTGTATGTATAACCCCCTTCTAGTGCTTCAGCCTATATTATAATGCCCCCCTGCAGTGCTTCTGTAGTTTATTTATATATAATATTGGCTTACTGTAACAGGCATATGAGCATATTGAATATTGTTGTATATTAAACTCATTCATTGAACAGTTTGCAACCAGTTCCTAAGCCTCCTCTGAATGCTTTTAGTTTGTAAACTATTTCTATGCAGGTTATTTCCATCTCTGTATAAGAAATACAGAAGAGCAAAGTTCTTGAAACATGTTTTGAGCCCGTATCTAATGAACCGATTGGCAATTTCATAGAAGAAACAAAAGGACCCTAATGGCCCAGGATAAATGTTGCAAAGTTAGAGAGCCAAAAGCTTTCTGATTCCTGTTTTGTGGCCAAGTTAAAACTTAACCTTTAATATTCATTTATAAGATATAATGCCCAGTTTTCATTGAAAAGCTATAGTCTTCCAGTTGTATATAGTATGAATTTTATTCTTTGTATTATTTTTTTTTTTTTATCCTATATTTTTTTCTCTTTTTAGTATGTAGGTTTGATACGATTAGTATATAGGGGTATTGTCCTCATACACCCTCATAGGTTCTTTCTCATTGCCTCTATTGCAATGGAGATCAGCTTGCTACTTTTGATGTCAGTCTCCCTCTCACAAGTGGTTCATATACATTGTATCCTTTAGATTGTTGGTGCAGTTCAAAAGAATGTAATACTGTCTATGCGGTCACATTGCCTGCTCCCTTATAAGGGTCTTTCTAAATGCACCTGGCTAGAGATGAAAATCTTATTCCTACATATCTCTCCCTGCCTTCATCATAGACTCATCGGAGTGCCCGCAGTGCATTCCACTGATCACTATAACTGGAACGGCTAATATATTTAAAAGACAAAACACAGCCTCCCCTTGGCAGATTCGATTTGGGTACAAAAACATTTAACACAAATCAAAATATTGCCACTTTTATTCTCTTCAATACCAAGATAGCATTAGTAATGTCAAAGTGACAGCAACATACAGTGAATATAAAAAGTCTACACACCACTGTTAAAATGTCAGGTTTCTGTGCTGTAAAACAACTAGACAAAGATAAATCATTTCAGAACTTTTTCCACCTTTAATGTGACCTATAAACTGTGCCACTCAATTGAAAAACAAACTGAAATCTTTTAGGTGGAGAGAATAAAACTAAAACAACTAAAATAATGTGGTTGCATAAGTGTGAACACCCTCTTATAACTGGGGATGTAGCTGTGTTCAGTCAGCATACACCTGCCATCATGTAAAGTGCCTCTGATTAACCCCAAATAAAGTTCAGCTGCTCTAGTTGATCTTTCCTGAAATTTTCTTAGTCGCATCCCACAGCAAAAGCCATGGTCCACAGAAAGCTTCCAAAGCATCAGAGGGATCTCATTGTTAAATAGTATCAGTCAGGAGAAGGGTACAAAAGAATTTCCAAGGCATTAGATATACCATGGAACACAGTGAAGACAGTCATCATCAAGTGGAGAAAATATGGCACAACAGTGACATTACCAAGAACTGGATGTCCCTCCAAAATTGATGAAAATATGAGAATAAAACTGGTCTGGAAAGCTACCAAGAGGCCTACAGCAACATTAAAGGAGCTGCAGGAATATCTGGCAAGTACTGGCTGTGTGGTACATGTGACTAGAGATGGCCCGAACTATCCGACGGCGAACAGTTCCCGGCGAACATAGCTTGTTCGCGTTCGCCTCTGCCGGGCGAACACATGCGATGTTCGGTCCGCCCCCTATACATCATCATTGAGCAAACTTTGACCCTGTACCTCACAGTCAGCAGACACATTCCAGCCAATCAGCAGCATACCCTCCCTCCCAGACCCTCCCACCTCCTGCACAGCATCCATTTTAGATTCATTCTGAAGCTGCAGTCTTAGTGAGAGGAGGGAGACTGTAACTGCTGCTGATTTAATTGGGAAATCGATAGCTAGGCTAGTGAATTCAGTGTCCACTCCAGTCCTGAAAGACTCATCTGATCTCTGCTGTAAGGACAGCGTCCTGACAGCACCCCAAAAAGCCCTTTTTAGGGCTGCAACATTAGTCTGCTTTTTTTTTTTCCTTTATATACATATTGCAGTTGCCTGGCCTGCCTGTGTGTGAGGAGCTGCAGGCCCACAGACTGTAGTGTGCCCACTGCCAGTGCTCACCCCTGTCATTCCGTGTGGCACAGGACTTTGCTTAAAAAAAGGCACTTAATTTTTACACTTTAATCTAAGGTTAGTTGCCTGCCAGTGTGTGTCAGGCTGACTTCCACTGACTGTAGTGTGCCCACTGCCAGTGCCCACCACTCATACCGGCTGGCACAGGACTTTGCATAAAAAAGGCATTTAATTTTTACACTTTAGTGTAATTTCAGCTGCTTGCCTGCTGCTAGTGTGTGTCAGGCCGACTTCAACTGACTGTAGTGTGCCCACTGCCAGTGCCCACCCCTGTCATCCCGTGTGGCACAGGACTTTGCTTAAAAAATAGGCACTTCATTTTTACACTTTAATCTAAGGTTAGTTGCCTGCCAGTGTGTGTCAGGCCGACTTCAACTGACTGTAGTGTGCCCACTGCCAGTGCCCACCCCTGTCATCCCGAGTGGCACAGGACTTTGCTTAAAAAATAGGCACTTAATTTTTACACTTTAATCTAAGGTTAGTTGCCTGCCAGTGTGTGTCAGGCTGACTTCCACTGACTGTAGTGTGCCCACTGCCAGTGCCCACCACTCATACCGGCTGGCACAGGACTTTGCTTAAAAAAGGCATTTAATTTTTACACTTTAATGTAATTTCAGCTGCTTGCCTGCTGCTAGTGTGTGTCAGGCCGACTTCAACTGACTGTAGTGTGCCCACTGCCAGTGCCCACCCCTGTCATACCGAGTGGCACAGGACTTTGCTTAAAAAATAGGCACTTAATTTTTACACTTTAATCTAAGGTTAGTTGCCTGCCAGTGTGTGTCAGGCTGACTTCCACTGACTGTAGTGTGCCCACTGCCAGTGCCCACCACTCATACCGGCTGGCACAGGACTTTGCTTAAAAAAGGCATTTAATTTTTACACTTTAATGTAATTTCAGCTGCTTGCCTGCTGCTAGTGTGTGTCAGGCCGACTTCAACTGACTGTAGTGTGCCCACTGCCAGTGCCCACCCCTGTCATACCGAGTGGCACAGGACTTTGCTTAAAAAATAGGCACTTAATTTTTACACTTTAATCTAAGGTTAGTTGCCTGCCAGTGTGTGTCAGGCTGACTTCCACTGACTGTAGTGTGCCCACTGCCAGTGCCCACCACTCATACCGGCTGGCACAGGACTTTGCATAAAAAAGGCATTTAATTTTTACACTTTAGTGTAATTTCAGCTGCTTGCCTGCTGCTAGTGTGTGTCAGGCCGACTTCAACTGACTGTAGTGTGCCCACTGCCAGTGCCAACCACTGATACCGGGTGGCACAGTAGCTTGCCGATAAATAAGGCATTTAATTTTTAGACAGTAGTCTAAATTCAGTTGCTTGCCTGCTGCCAGTGTGTGTCAGGCCCGCTTCCACTGACTGTAGTGTGCCCACTGCCAGTGCCAACCACTGATACCGGGTGGCACAGTAGCTTGCCGATAAATAAGGCATTTAATTTTTAGACAGTAGTCTAAATTCAGTTGCTTGCCTGCTGCCAGTGTGTGTCAGGCCCTCTTCCACTGACTGTAGTGTGCCCACTGCCAGTGCCAACCACTCATACCGGGTGGCACAGTAGCTTGCCGATAAATAAGGCATTTAATTTTTACACTTTAGTGTAATTTCAGTTGCTTGCCTGCTGCCAGTGTGTGTCAGGCCCGCTTCCACTGACTGTAGTGTGCCCACTGCCAGTGCCAACCACTGATACCGGGTGGCACAGTAGCTTGCCGATAAATAAGGCATTTAATTTTTAGACAGTAGTCTAAATTCAGTTGCTTGCCTGCTGCCAGTCAGTGTGTCAGGCCCTCTTCCACTGACTGTAGTGTGCCCACTGCCAGTGCCAACCACTCATACCGGGTGGCACAGTAGCTTGCCGATAAATAAGGCATTTAATTTTTACACTTTAGTGTAATTTCAGTTGCTTGCCTGCTGCCAGTGTGTGTCAGGCCCGCTTCTACTGACTGTAGTGTGCCCACTGCCAGTGCCAACCACTGATACCGGGTGGCACAGTAGCTTGCCGATAAATAAGGCATTTAATTTTTACACTTTAGTGTAATTTCAGTTGCTTGCCTGCTGCCAGTGTGTGTCAGGCCCGCTTCCACTGACTGTAGTGTGCCCACTGCCAGTGCCAACCACTGATACCGGGTGGCACAGTAGCTTGCCGATAAATAAGGCATTTAATTTTTAGACAGTAGTCTAAATTCAGTTGCTTGCCTGCTGCCAGTCAGTGTGTCAGGCCCTCTTCCACTGACTGTAGTGTGCCCACTGCCAGTGCCAACCACTCATACCGGGTGGCACAGTAGCTTGCCGATAAATAAGGCATTTAATTTTTACACTTTAGTGTAATTTCAGTTGCTTGCCTGCTGCCAGTGTGTGTCAGGCCCGCTTCTACTGACTGTAGTGTGCCCACTGCCAGTGCCAACCACTGATACCGGGTGGCACAGTAGCTTGCCGATAAATAAGGCATTTAATTTTTAGACAGTAGTCTAAATTCAGTTGCTTGCCTGCTGCCAGTGTGTGTCAGGCCCGCTTCCACTGACTGTAGTGTGCCCACTGCCAGTGCCAACCACTGATACCGGGTGGCACAGTAGCTTGTCGATAAATAAGGCATTTAATTTTTACACTTTAGTGTAATTTCAGTTGCTTGCCTGCTGCCAGTGTGTGTCAGGCCCGCTTCCACTGACTGTAGTGTGCCCACTGCCAGTGCCAACCACTGATACCGGGTGGCACAGTAGCTTGCCGATAAATAAGGCATTTAATTTTTAGACAGTAGTCTAAATTCAGTTGCTTGCCTGCTGCCAGTGTGTGTCAGGCCCTCTTCCACTGACTGTAGTGTGCCCACTGCCAGTGCCAACCATTCATACCGGGTGGCACAGTAGCTTGCCGATAAATAAGGCATTTAATTTTTACACTTTAGTGTAATTTCAGTTGCTTGCCTGCTGCCAGTGTGTGTCAGGCCCTCTTCCACTGACTGTAGTGTGCCCACTGCCAGTGCCAACCACTGATACCGGGTGGCACAGTAGCTTGCCGATAAATAAGGCATTTAATTTTTAGACAGTAGTCTAAATTCAGTTGCTTGCCTGCTGCCAGTGTGTGTCAGGCCCACTTCCACAGACTGTAGTGTGCCCACTGCCAGTGCCAACCACTCATACCGGGTGGCACAGTACCTAGCACGCGTAGTACCACTTATCTAAAAAAAAAATGACAGGCAGAGGCAGGCCACCCCGCAGGGGCCGTCGTGGTCGTGGTGCTGTGATTTCCACTGTCCCTGGAATAATGCCCAGTTTTCAGAGGCCACGTACCCTGAACCCGAAAAATTCAGAGGACGTAGTTGACTGGCTTAGACAGGACACCCAATCTTCAACAGCTTCCGCTAAGAACCTTGACGCACCATCCTCCTCCAACTCAGCTTCGGTCACCTGCTCTCAAGTTACCACGCACCCGCCCGTCGCCACTACCACCACAGCCACCACAGCCGCTTCACTTGATCCGTCAGAGGAGTTATTTACACATCAGTTGGATGCAATTAGTGATGCGCAACCATTATTGCCAGATGATGTAGATTACGGGGATATGTCTCAGTCAGGCAGGATTACACACATGGACGTACAGTGTGATGATGATGATGTTGTACCCGCTGCTGCTTCCTTTGCTGAGGTGTCAGATACAAGTGAAGCGGTTGATGATGACGATGTGTCCACGGATGCCACGTGGGTGCCTGCTCGAAGAGAAGAAGAGGGGGAAAGTTCTGAAGGGGAGACAGAGAGAATGAGGAGACGAGTTGGAAGCAGGGGGAGGTCGTCGCAAGGAGTTAGTGGCACAGTCAGACAGCATGTATCGGCACCTGGGGTCAGCCAGACAGCACGCCAGTCAACGCATGCTGTTGCCACCACTAGAATGCCGTCATTGCAAAGCTCAGCAGTGTGGCATTTTTTTTGTGTGTCTGCCTCTGATAAAAGCAATGCCATTTGCAACCTGTGCCAAAAGAAACTGAGTCGTGGGAAGTCCAACACCCACCTTGGTACAACTGCTTTGCGAAGGCACATGATCTCACATCACAAACGCCTATGGGATCAACACATGAGTACAAGCAGCACACAAACTCAAAGCCACCATGCTCCTCCTGGTCCTGCATCTTCAGCCACGTCAACCACTGCTGTCCTCCCTGCCCCCTCTCAACCACCCGCCACTCCATCTCTCACCTTCAGCAGTTCCTGCTCATCTGCCCACAGTCAGGTGTCTGTCAAGGACATGTTTGAGCATAAGAAGCCAATGTCACAAAGTCACCCCCTTGCCCGGCGACTGACAGCTGGCTTGACGGAACTCTTAGCCCGCCAGCTTTTACCATACCAGCTGGTAGAGTCTGAGGCCTTCAAAAAATTTGTCGCTATTGGGACACCACAGTGGAAGGTACCCGGACGAAATTTTTTTTCAAAAAAGGCAATCCCAAACCTCTACCATGTCATTGAAAAGGAAGTCATGGCATCTCTGGCATACAGTGTTGGGGCAAGGGTCCATCTGACCACTGATACCTGGTCTGCAAAGCACGGTCAGGGCAGGTATATCACGTATACTGCGCATTGGGTCAACCTGCTGACGGCTGACAAGCATGGAATGCGTGGCTCTGCAGCGGAGTTAGTG
Source organism: Bufo bufo (assembly GCF_905171765.1). Taxonomy (NCBI): domain Eukaryota; kingdom Metazoa; phylum Chordata; class Amphibia; order Anura; family Bufonidae; genus Bufo; species Bufo bufo. The sequence goes on from NC_053389.1 coordinate 486,047,548, forward strand.
ACACCACCACGACTTGCAGGCAGACCTACTGCCACCTCCTCTACTCCTACTCCATCCTCTTTAATTTCCTCCTCGGCTGAGTCCTCTTCTGCTGCGGCGTCTGGCTGCACATCAACTGATTCCCCCCAGCTCCCCAGGGGCTATTCCACATCCCGGATACGACAGTGTAACGCTATCTTGGGGTTGACTTGCCTGAAAGCAGAGAGCCACACAGGACCAGCACTCCTGTCCGCCCTGAACGCACAGGTGGATCAGTGGCTGACCCCGCACCAACTGGAGATCGGCAAAGTGGTGTGTGACAATGGAAGCAATCTGTTGGCGGCATTAAATTTGGGCAAGTTGTCACATGTGCCGTGCATGGCACATGTGTTGAATCTCATCGTACAACGTTTTGTGTCTAAGTACCCAGGCTTACAGGACGTCCTCAAGCAGGCCAGGAAGGTGTGTGGCCATTTCAGGCGTTCCTACACGGCCATGGCGCACTTTTCCGATATTCAGCGGCGAAACAACATGCCAGTGAGGCGCTTGATATGCGACAGCCCGACACGTTGGAATTCAACACTCCTAATGTTCGACCGCCTGCTCCAACAAGAAAAAGCCGTCAACGAGTATTTGTATGACCGGGGTGCTAGGACAGCCTCTGCGGAGCTGGGAATCTTTTTGCCACGTTACTGGACACTCATGCGCAATGCCTGTAGGCTTATGCGTCCTTTTGAGGAGGTGACAAACCTAGTCAGTCGCACCGAAGCCACCATCAGCGACCTCATCCCATTTGTTTTCTTCCTGGAGCGTGCCCTGCGAAGAGTTCTGGATCAGGCTGTAGATGAGCGTGAAGAGGAAGAGGAAGAGTTGTGGTCACCATCACCACCAGAAACAGCCTTGTCATCATCGCTTGCCGGACCTGCAGCAACGCTGGAAGAGGAGTATGAGGAAGAGGAGTCAGAGGAGGAATGTGGCGGCTTTGAGGAGGAGGAAGACCAACCACAGCAGGCACCCCAGGGTGCTCGTTGTTGTCACCTATCTGGGACCCATGGTGTTGTACGTGGCTGGGGGGAAGAACAGACCGTCAATGACATCAGTGAGGACGAGGAACGGGAAATGAGAAGCTCTGCATCCAACCTTGTTCAAATGGGGTCTTTCATGCTGTCATGTCTGTTGAGGGACCCACGTATAAAAAGGATAAAGGAGAACGATCTGTACTGGGTGACCACGCTACTAGACCCCCGGTATAAGCAGAAAGTGGCAGAAATGTTACAAAATTACCGAAAGTCGGAAAGGATGCAGCAGTTCAAAACCAAACTAAAAAATATGCTTTACACAGCTTATAAGGGAGATGTCACAGCACAACGGGAATCTAACAGGGGAAGAGGTGAGTGTAATCCTCCTCCTACCACGGCGGCAAGGACTGGACGATTTACAGATGTGTTGTTGATGGAGGACATGCGGAGCTTTTTCAGTCCTACTCATCGCCACAGCCCTTCGGGATCCAGCCTTAGAGAACGACTCGACCGACAGGTAGCAGACTACCTCGCCTTAACAGCAGATATCGACACTCTGAGGAGCAATGAACCCCTTCACTACTGGGTGTGCAGGCTTGACCTGTGGCCTGAGCTATCCCAGTTTGCGATAGAACTTCTGGCCTGCCCTGCTTCAAGTGTCCTGTCAGAAAGGAGCTTCAGTGCAGCAGGAGGCATTGTCACTGACAAGAGAAGTCGCCTCGGTCAAAAAAGTGTTGATTACCTCACCTTCATAAAGATGAATGAGGCATGGATCCCGAAGGGACTGACAGTGGGGGATACGTTTGACTAACAAAAGGCCTGATTACATGCCTTGGCCTCAAAATGGTCCCCACGCTGCTGTATTTAATGTCTGCATACCGGATGACTTTCGTGAATTCTCCACCACCAACTAGGGTTCAAGCCGTAATGTTTTAGTCACTTTTCTGCCTGGAAAACATAAATTTTTCCGGCCGCTGCTACAATAGCGTCTGCAACAGTGCCATTATTTTTCAGGCATGTGTACATGCCTAATTTTTCTGTCCTATGGTGCAGCACTGTGGCTGCAAAAACAAACCAAAAAAAAAAGGCACATACAAGTGTCAATTCCCCTTCGTGATCGTTACCTTGTTGTGGTGAAGGGGCTTGCGTATCACAATGAAGCAATCATCATCACCTCTATAAAAGTGTGTTGGCAATGTTGCCACACCCCAGATGATAAGGCCGTTGCTTCATTATGGTCAGACCAAAAGCGATCGGGTGGCCACGCTACTAGACCCCCGGTATAAGCAGAAAGTGGCAGAAATGTTACCAAATTACCAAAAGTCGGAAAGGATGCAGCAGTTCAAAACCAAACTAAAAAATATGCTTTACACAGCTTATAAGGGGGATGTCAATGGGGGATTCGACAATGGTTAATCAATTCGACCGGATAGGGTCCGTAACAGGGATTAAACTGATAGCAATAGTACTAGTTAAGACACCACTCATATAGGGTGTCACAGCACATTGCTCTGTGCACGCGCAGTGCCCCAATTTGGGAGTAAGAGGACCGACCAAGCTGCTTTTTCCATCTCCCGGTTCCTGAAATCAATTCAGTTTAGTGTATGAGAGTTTGGTCTGTCACTGTGAAGGCAGTCGAAGGTACCCGGCCTAAATTTTTTTTCATAAAAGGCAATTCCTGATATGGGACGTAACAGGGATTAAACTGATGAGAATAATACTACAGAAAATACCACTCATATCGGTGGAGGGAGCCAGCGTTTTTTTAACCATCTCCCCGTTCAAAAAATCTATTTAATAAATGGCCCCCAGATTGGGGATGTTAGAGGGATTAAACTGATGAGAATAGTACTACAGAAAATACCACTCATATCGGGTGTGACAGTAAATTGCACGGCGCAGATGCAGTCACCGTGGTTTAAAACAGAGTGGAGGGAGCCAGCGTTTTTTTAACCATCTCCCCGTTCGAAAAATCTATTCAATAAATGGCACCCAGATTGGGGACGTTAGAGGGATTAAACTGATGAGAATAGTACTACAGAAAATACCACTCATATCGGGTGTGACAGTAAATTGCACGGCGCAGACGCAGTCACCGTGGTTTAAAACAGAGTGGAGGGAGCCAGGTTTTTTTTAACCATCTCCCCGTTCGAAAAATCTATTCAATAAATGGCACCCAGATTGGGGACGTTAGAGGGATTAAACTGATGAGAATAGTACTACAGAAAATACCACTCATATCGGGTGTGACAGTAAATTGCACGGCGCAGACGCAGTCACCGTGGATTAAAACAGAGTGGAGGGAGCCAGCGTTTTTTTAACCATCTCCCCGTCCGAAAAATCTGTTTAATAAATGGCCCCCAGATTGGGGAGTCGGGGACGTTAGAGGGATTAAACTGATGAGAATAGTACTACAGAAAATACCACTCATATCGGGTGTGACAGTAAATTGCACGGCGCAGACGCAGTCACCGTGGATAAAAACAAAGGGGAGGGAGCCAGCGTTTTTTTAACCATCTCCCCGTTCGAAAAATCAATTCAATTGACCTTTCGGGGACCCTTGGTGTTGTACGTGGCTGGGTGGAGGAAGAAACCTTCAATGACATCACCGGGACGTGGCTAGCTTGGTATCCAACCTTGTGCAAATGGGGAGTTTGCGGTTGTGCAAATGAACTGTTTGCGGTGCATTAAAAGGGGAGTTTGGTCTGTCAATGTCTGTGATGCGGGCGTAACCCTTACACTACCTGATCGATACAACATCATACCTGATCGTATACACACACTGGATGTTTTAAAGCACGTTATTCCAAACAATTTAGGAATGTTAGTTGATTTATGCCCTTTATGGATTAAAACCCGACTCTGCGTCCACTACGTAATTTTCCATGGGAGTTTTGCCATAGATCCCCCTCCGGCATGCCACAGTCCAGGTGTTAGACCCCTTGAAACAACTTTCTCATCACTATTGTGGCCAGAAAGAGTCCCTGTGGGTTTTAAAATTCGTCTGTCTATTGAAGTCTATGGCGGTTCGCCCGGTTCGCCAGTTCGCGAACATTTGCGGAAGTTCGCGTTCGCTGTTCGCGAACTGAAAATTTTATGTTCGCGACATCACTACATGTGACAGCAATCTCCCGTATTCTTCATATGTCTGGGATATAGGGTAGTGGCAAGACGTAAGTCTTTTCTTATGAAGAAAAACATCCAAATTAGGCTACATTTTGCAAAAACACATCTTAAGTCTCCCAAAAGCATGTGGGAAAAGGTGTTATGGTCTGATGAAACCAAAGTTGAACTTTTTGGCCATAATTCCAAAAGATATGTGTGGCGCAAAAACAACACTGCACATCACCAAAAGAACACCATACCCACAGTGAAACATGGTGGCAGCATCATGCTTTGGGGCTATTTTTCTTCAGCTGGAACTGGGGCCTTAGTTAAGCTAGAGGAAATTAAGAACAGTTCCAAATACCAATCAATATTGGCACAAAGCCTTCAGGCTTCTGCTAGAAAGCTGAACATGAAGAGAAACTTTATCTTTCAGCATGACAACGACCCAAAGCATACATACAAATCAACAAAGCAATGGCTTCACCAGAAGAAGATTAAAGTTTTGGATTGGCCCAGCCAGAGCCCAGACCTGATTCCAATTGAAAATCTGTGGGGTGATCTGAAGAGGGCTGTGCACAGGAGATGCCCTCACAATCTGACAGATTTGGAGTGTTTTTGCAAAGAAGAGTGGGCAAATCTTGCCAAGTCAAAATGTGCCATGCTGATAGACTCATACCCAAAAAGACTTAGTGCTGTAATAAAATCAAAAGGTGTTTCAACAAAGTATTAGTTTAAGGGTGTGCACACTCATGCAGCCATATTATTTTATTTTTATATTTTTTCTTCCCTCTACCTAAAAGATTTAAGTTTGTTTTTTAATTGAGTTGTACAGTTTATAGGTCACATTAAAGGTAGAAAAAGTACTGAATTGATTTATCTTTGTCTAATTTTTTTACATCACAGAAACCTGACATTTTAACAGGGGTGTGTAGACTTTTTATATCCACTGTATATGGCTATGAGTAAAAGCATGGTTCACAAATTATCCCTTTTTGGTGACAAATGCCTTGTCTTCTGACCTGTAAAATGGTGGTCACCATTTTGAGGGATTCCTCTGAATTGAATTGTAAAAGATTTGGATTCAGTTGGAATCAGAATTTTTGGGAAATTTGAGACAAATGCAATTGGTTTACAACTGATTTGCTCATAACTAATAAGAAAGAAAAACTCCAACTTCTATACATTAAACAATAAATATTGCAATTAATTAATTCATTGTTTCCTTTGCCATCCAAATAGCTTCTTTATTTATTTATTTATTTATTTTTCATTAATATAGCTGTATGAGATCTTGATTTTATTTTTTGGGCTACATATGACTTACCATATGTTTTATGTGACTTTTTAATTCATACAATGTGCTGCAATTATTGAAATATATATAGGAATTTAAGTGAAGTCTATGTACTATGGTCATTACGTGATATTAATAGAGATGGAAGTCACTCTATATTGTACTAATCAAGCAACAGTCACACCGGCATCTTGTTTGTGTATCTTGTATCTTGTAATCAAATCAAGAAATATCAAAACATTAAGTGAGGATTGTAAGGTAAGTTAAAAAGTAACCTTTAATCATTTTTTTTAAAATATCAACACAATTGTTATAAGACAGAACAATGTATATAACCGTTCTGCCCAGTATAGCAGCATACCTGTCACATGCAAACCATCCACTGTTTATTGATTGTTTGTGCATTTATTAACCCCTTCCAAACTTGTGGGAGTTAGTGCCTTTTTGTAGTACAGGTATGTTGTTATACTGGGCACCTCAGTTATTTACTTTGTTCTGTCTTACAACAATTATTTGTATTCATATTTTAGATAATTGACTAAAGGTTACTTTTTAACTTACTTTACAATCCTTACTTGATATTTTAATAATTAGCACTTTTGCTTTTTCAACATTATTAAACACAGGGGGACCATTGATTCTTATTTTTATTGTAATTTATTTTAATTATGTTTATATAGTGAAATCTATTGCTATATACTTGTTTTATTCAATTTCAGTTTTAATATTTTTATTTTATTTTACTTTATGTCTTTAGAGCTGACCTCTCCTACTAGAAAATGTAATAGATTACATTATAAAACCAAACACTTATCATGTATTTTGTTCACTCACTTGGAATATTTATATTTAGAAGGATAGAATATCTTCTTTTCTCTGTTAAGTTATTTTAGTGTATGTATTGTATATATCTCAGACTTTTGTTTTCTAGAATAAAAAACTCTAAAGTGCTTCTTTCTATGTTGTACTACATTAAGCGTTTCAGTAATCTATCATGGTGATTTGGGAATTTCAGATACGGTGTAATTTATTAGATAACCCTCGGGCCATGTTGTGTAGGTGAATAGGTGTTGTGGCCTTTACTAATGACAAATTACATATGTGAGGACAAAGCAGTCAAATCAATGTGCTCTAATCAATTTACTGCACTAACAGCTATAGGCTTGTTAGAATTTAGCTTTTCTACAATTAACATCATTTTAAAGCATCTGTAGATCTGTCTGTCTATCAATCTAGTAACATAGACTGGGAAAAATTGATTCTATGGACGTCTGTGTGATAGCACCCTTTAATTCTGTGTTTTGAAAGAGATCATTTTTACCTAGTTAAGAAAACTGTTAATATGATAATATTTTGAGGATTGCTTGTAGAGATCATGCTTGGATTCAAATAGTGTTACCATTCCTAATAATTAGCCAACGCTGTTTTGTTTTCACCTAGTTTACCTTTTGTTAAAATATTATAGATATAGGGGTATGGTCACAGGACTATTGGTGTGTTTGTTCTTGTGTAAATTAAGTTTAGCTATAGTGTAAAATGGGCTATATGTATAACAAAACAATATACTTTTCTTATACATAAGACCTAGTTGGCATGTGTTGCTATATTGCATAGATTTTATATAATATACAGTACAGACCAAAAGTGTCTATGACACAAAACTATGAATTAACACATGTGTCTATGACACAAAACTATGAATTAACACATGTGGAATTATATACATAACAAACAAGTGTGAAACAACTGAAAATATGTCATATTCTAGGTTCTTCAAAGTAGCCACCTTTTGTTTTGATTACTGCTTTGCACACTCTTGGCATTCTCTTGATGAGCTTCAAGAGGTAGTCCCTGAAATGGTCTTCCAACAGTCTTGAAGGAGTTCCCAGAGATACTTAGCACTTGTTGGCCCTTTTTCCTTCACTCTGCGGTCCAGCTCACCCCAAACCATCTCGATTGGGTTCAGGTCCGGTGACTGTGGAGGCCAGGTCATCTGGCGCAGCACCCAATCACTCTCCTTCATGGTAAAATAGCCCTTACTTTCAAAGTTTTTCCAATTTTTCATTTCTTAAAGTAATGATGGCCACTCGTTTTTCTTTACTTAGCTGCTTTTTTCTTGCCATAATACAAATTCTAACAGTCTATTCAGTAGGACTATCAGCTGTGTATCCACCTGACTTCTCCTTAATGCAACTGATGGTCCCAACCCCATTTATAAGGCAAGAAATCCCACTTATTAAACCTGACAGGGCACACCTGTAAGTGAAAACCATTTCAGGGGACTACCTCTTGAAGCTCATCAAGAGAATGACAAGAGTGTGCAAGGCAGTAATCAAAGCAAAAGGTGGCTACTTTGAAGAACCTAGAATATGACATATTTTCAGCTGTTTCACACTTGTTTGTTATCTATATAATTCCACATGTGTTAATTCATAGTTTTGATGCCTTCAGTGTGAATCTACATATTTCATAGTCATGAAAATAAAGAAAACTCTTTGAATGAGAAGGTGTGTCCAAACTTTTGGTCTGTACTGTATATATATATATATATATATATATATATATATAAAAATATATATATATGAAAAAAGGGCAGCACTCCAAAAAATATAAATTAAGAACACTCTTTATTCACCTCAGTAGCAATGGAGAAGTTTCGGCTCTGCACTAGAGCCTTTGTCTCTTCGAGAAAGGCTCTAGTGCAGAGCCGAAACGTCGCCATTGCCACTGAGGTAAATAAAGAGTGTTCTTAATTTTTATTTTTTGAAGTGCTGCCCTTTTTTCCTACTTGTAATTGTGGTATTGGCTTTTCCTTGCAGGCAGTGCACCCACATTTAGCTTTACGCTGTGCTGCCTTTATATATATATATATATATATATATATATATATTTATTTATACAGGGTAGGCTATTTATATGGATACACCTTAATAAAATGGAAATGGTTGGTGATATTAACTTCCTGCTTGTGGCACATTAGTATATGTGAGGGGGGAAACTTTTCAAGATGGGTGGTGACCATGGCAACCATTTTGAAGTCGGCCATTTTAAATCCAACTTTTGTTTTTTCTTTAGGAAGAGGGTCATGTGACACATCAAACTTATTGGGAATTTCACAAGAAAAACAATGGTGTGCTTGGCTTTAACGTAACTTTATTCTTTCATGAGTTATTTACAAGTTTCTGACCACTTATAAAATGTGTTCAATGTGCTGCCCATTGTGTTGGATTGTCAATGCAACCCTCTTCTCCCACTCTTCACACACTGATACCAACACCGCAGGAGAAATGCTAGCACAGGCTTCCAGTATCCGTAGTTTCAGGTGCTGCACATCTCGTATCTTCACAGCATAGACAATTGCCTTCAGATGAGCCCAAAGATAAAAGTCTAAGGGGGTCAGATCGGGAGACCTTGGGGGCCATTAAACTGGCCCACGACGACCAATCCACCTTCCAGGAAACTGTTCATCTAGGAATGCTCGGACCTGACACCCATAATGTGGTGGTGCACCATCTTGCTGGAAAAACTCAGGGAAACGTGCCAGCTTCAGTGCATAAAGAGGGAAACACATCATCATGTAGCAATTTTGCATATCCAGTGGCCTTGAGGTTTCAATTGATGAAGAATGGCCCCACTTTGTACCCCATATACAATTGTTGAAGAATGGCCCCATATTTGTACCCCATATACCACACCATACCATCAATTTTTTTGTTCCAACAGTCTTGGAGGGATCTATCCAATGTGGGCTAGTGTCAGACCAATAGTGGTGGTTTTGTTTGTTAACTTCACCATTCACATAAAAGTTTGCCTCATCACTGAACAAAATCTTCTGCGTAACCTGAGGGTCCTGTTCCAATATTTGTTTTGCCCATTCTGCAAATTCAGTGCGCCGATCTTGGTCATCCTCGTTGAGATGATGCAGTAGCTGGCGTTTGTAAGGGTGCCATTTGTGAGTAGCTAATATCCGCCGAAGGGATGTTCGACTAATGCCACTCTCCAGTGACATGCGGCGAGTGCTACGCTGTGGGCTCTTGCTGAATGAAGCTAGGACAGCCACTGATGTTTCTTCATTAGAGACAGATTTCATGTGTCCACATTTTGGCAATTCCAACACTGAACCAGTTTCACGAAACTTAGCAAGCAGTTTGCTAACTGTAGCATGGGAGATGGGTGGTCTCGTAGGGTGTCTTGCATTGAAATCTGCTGCAATGACCCGGTTACTGCGTTCACCAGACATCAACACAATTTCTATCCGCTCCTCACGTGTTAACCTCGGCGACATGTCAATGGCTGTAAACAAAGAGAAACTTGTAAATAACTCATGAAAGAATAAAGTTACGTTAAAACCAAGAACACCATTGTTTTTCCTTTTAAATTCCCAATAAGTTTGATGTGTTACATGACCCTCTTCCTATTGAAAAAACAAAAGTTGGATTTAAAATGGCCGACTTCAAAATGGTTGCCTCACATATACTAATGTGCCACAAACAGGAAGTTAATATCACCAACCATTACCATTTTATTAAGGTGTATCCATATAAATGGTCCATCCTGTATATATATATATATATATATATATATATATATATACAGTACAGACCAAAAGTTTGGACACACCTTCTCATTCAAAGAGTTTTCTTTATTTTCATGACTATGAAGGCATCAAAACTATGAATTAACACATGTGGAATTATATACATAACAAACAAGTGTGAAACAACTGAAAATATGTCATATTCTAGGTTCTTCAAAGTAGCCACCTTTTGCTTTGATTACTGCTTTGCACACTCTTGGCATTCTCTTGATGAGCTTCAAGAGGTAGTCCCCTGAAATGGTCTTCCAACAGTCTTGAAGGAGTTCCCAGAGATGCTTAGCACTTGTTGGCCCTTTTGCCTTCACTCTGCGGTCCAGCTCACCCCAAACCATCTCGATTGGGTTCAGGTCCGGTGATTGTGGACGCCAGGTCATCTGGCGCAGCACCCCATCACTCTCCTTCATGGTCAAATAGCCCTTACTTTCAAAGTTTTCCCAATTTTTCGGCTGACTGACTGACCTTCATTTCTTAAAGTAATGATGGCCACTCGTTTTTCTTTACTTAGCTGCTTTTTTCTTGCCATAATACAAATTCTAACAGTCTATTCAGTAGGACTATCAGCTGTGTATCCACCTGACTTCTCCTCAACGCAACTGATGGTCCCAACCCCATTTATAAGGCAAGAAATCCCACTTATTAAACCTGACAGGGCACACCTGTAAAGTGAAAACCATTTCAGGGGACTACCTCTTGAAGCTCATCAAGAGAATGCCAAGAGTGTGCAAAGCAGTAATCAAAGCAAAAGGTGGCTACTTTGAAGAACCTAGAATTACATATTTTCAGTTGTTTCACACTTGTTTGTTATGTATATAATTTCACATGTGTTAATTCATAGTTTTGATGCATAGTCATGAAAATAAAGAAAACTCTTTGAATGAGAAGGTGTGTCCAAACTTTTGGTCTGTACTGTATATATATAAATTAAAGCATCATGCTTTGCAAAGCGCAATCCCATAAAAGTAAACTGTATGCTATGAAAATCCAAACGTGATGTATACAACTATGGCATACATCGGGGCTTAAATTTTAGTGAACATGTTGCGGACATTTTTCAGACTTTTGTGGCAAACATAAAGAAAAACTAAAGTTTTGTTAGAGTCTTAGCTAAGTAAGTTAAGTAGAATGCATATGACTTTAGGTGCTAAGAAGCTATCTTCTAAGACAAGGAAGTCAAACTTGTTTGCAAAAGACTGATCTTCAAAAATAATTGATAAATTATCTGTCTTCCATACTCTATTTTCCCTTAAAATCATTGTACATATTAATAATTTTTATATTCATAAGTTTTAGAACTGGCACAGTTTTATACTAGTGAGAGAATGAAAAAAAAAATAGTTTAAAGTAAAAGTAGAATTAAAATTTTCCACTTAATTAAAAAATTGTATAAAACATATTCCATTACATTTTATGAAATTAAAACACAATTTGCCCAGGAGATAAGTAATTATATCTTCTATTTTACAAATGTATATCATTTTATTTTAACTTGTCTGAAATTAAAATATGCTAATTAATGAAAATATACGATTTGTATGAGCTTTGCATGGACACATTGTTCACTAAAGAACTATATAACTAAACTGTAGAGAAAAAAAGATTAAAGCTCTTATATATTATATAGAAAAGCTCCTAGACAGAGGTGGAAGTAAATCCTTCCCTCTATGCCCTTGATCATATTATTACATTATCAACAACTTATTAATATATAATCTACCTTTAGGGTTTGTCACATACTGTATAGCAGATTTGTTGCAGCAGTTATGTGAAGAAATCCATGCACATCCCTGTAGAAACAACACCACAAAATTTGCAGAAATGTCTACAACACACTGTCATGGACTAACACATATAACTAATATCAATAAAAACATTATGGGGGAAATTATTATTTGCTGTTTTGGTGTCAGTTTTCTCATTCAAGTTTTTATTGATGTTTTTAGTATAAGATTATCTTTTCACTAACATTTGGTACAGGCGTATAATACATGAAGAGAGAGCACGTAGAACATCTAGCGCTCAAATATAACAAACCACATGATAGCATGGATGCAAACTCCAACGAAAAACAAAATATAACCATTGACAAAATACAATTAAAGATAATCAAAAGACAGTGGGAGGGGATGAGGGGATGAGGGGGAAGGGTAAGAAGGGGTTAAAAACTAGCTATGTAGTATTTACATTTGTACGTTTCAGAATGACTCTGAGGAGCGAAACATATCCCATAAACCACAGGTCTTCAAAAATTGTGACGAATCTGAGGGTGTCACACAAGTAAGGTCCTCCATTCTCTGATATATGGCAATCTCTTCAAACCATTCCTCCGATGAGGGGGGGAGAGGTGGATTTCCAGTGTCGTGGTATGATTGCTTTAGCTGCCTGGATCGTATATTTTAAAAGTGAAGTCTTGTAGGCAGGGTATATTCAGGTCAAATACAAAAAGTAGAATGGCTTTAGGGGTATTCTGTACAGGTTTGCCCAGTACTTCTTTGATTACCTTGTGTACAAAGTTCCAAAAAGGGTGCAGGACAGTGCACTGCCACCAAATATGGACCATTGTACCCTCCTCTGTATGACATCTCCAGCAGCGATCAGACCTATCAGACACTGTCGGAAACCACTTATGAAGCAACGCGGGCACTCTGTACCACCTGGTTAATATTTTAAAGCTTGTTTATTGAGCCTTAGCTGATATCAATGCTTCATAGTTCAGAAGAACAGTCCTATTCCATTGGGATTGGGTGACGTGTATACCTAAGTCCTGTTCCCAGGCCCGACAGAAGGGGATGGAGTGCAAGGAGAGGTGATGTATGAGTAATTTGTTTACAGTTGATATGTTTCTAAAAACCGCTGAGGGGGTTATGCACATCTGTTCGAATGTTGTAAGGTTTGGGATCAGTGTGTGCGTCTTACTCATATAGGAGTGAAAATGCTGGAGCTGTATGTATTCAAAGGAATTATGCGGTGATGTTTAAGGGGTCCCAAACAGTTGAGGTAGAGACTTCAGGGAGGGTCCCAAAAGGACACGGTAAAAATCTGAGTGGACGAATCTTTGGGCCCTGATGTATAGGGTGTGAAGAGCGCCCTAGAGAGAAGCAAGGATGATCAGTGATTGGGACCAGAGGACCTTTGGGATCAATTAGAGAAGTATGGCGACTTATGGACGCTAATATTGCAAACGTGTGGTGGGCCGTGAAGGATAGCTTAGAAGGGGGGAACGTGGGGTGCCCACTAACCATGGAAGGACTGTTAAGGAGTTTGAAGAGGATTCTCGTGTAATATGTATCCAGGACTTGGAGGTATCAATGAGCATCATGTCTAAGAGCCAAGCATAGGCAGTAGAGTAATAATAGAATCTACAATCCCCCCCCCCCCACCCATCTCTTTAGAGTGGGTCAATATTTCCCACTTGATCCGCAGTTTACCAGGTGACCACACAAATTGTGTGAAAAATCAGCGTATTTGGGACCAAAATGTGGACAGAATACGGAGGGGGATGGTCTGCAGGAGATAGAGGAGTTTTGGGAGCAAACAAAAAAAAAAAAAGCACTGACAGGTCGGCGTTGATTTTCGCGCCTAAGTATGTTATCCCATTTGGTGGCCAGGTAAAGGGGAAAGATGTTTTGAGATCAGATACCAATGTAGGGATAGGGAAACATTCAAAGCCTCAGAGTTAGTCATATTGATTTTGAAATTGGTCCATTTGCCAAATCGGGAAATCTCATGGAGCAAAGATGGTATAGAAATGTGGGTATTAGTTATATAGAGCAGGAGATCATCTGTGAAAGCCTCACACTTGTACTCATGGTCTACGATCTTTACTTCCGAGATGTCCGGGTTGGCACATATGGAGGACATAAGATGCTCCATAACCAGTACATATAGTAGAGGGGACAGCGGGCAACCCTGTCGTGTCCCATTGTGAATGGAAAAAGGGGTTGAGAGAGAGCCATTTATTTTGACTCGTGCGGAAGGTTGTTGGTATAAACTTAGAATATTCGACAGAAATCCCGGACCTATATCCAGGTGTGAAAGGACGGTGTGGATAGAGTGCCAGGAGACACGGTCAAAGGCTTTCTCAGCGTCTAAGGATAAGATCATTAGGGGAATATTGTTGGACGTAGCATGGTGGATAATATCAAATGTCTTAAGGGTGTTATCCCGCGCCTCCCGCCCCGTCACAAACCCCACCTAATCAGTATAAATAATTGATGGTAGAAAGGCGTTTAGTCTGTTAGCCAGCAGTTTGCCGAATATTTTAAGATCAACATTCAAGAGGGAGATAGGGCGATAGCTAGCACACAAATGTGGGTCCCTGACAGGTTTGGGAATGAATGTGATATGAGCCTCAGTGGTCTGTGCCGGGAAGGAAAGCCCAGGGGACACCCAGGAGCAAGAAAGGAGTGAGAGAGGTCGAGAAGTACTTGTAGAATCTAGCTGTAAACCCATCAGGGTCAGGGCTCTTGCTCCCCCGGAAGGGATTTAAGAACCATATGAAGTTCGGCTTCTGTGAATGGCACTTCTAGGCTAGCTGAGTCCAGTGTAGATAATTTGGGAACCTGAGCGAGGGATTCAGGTGCAAGAACTGATTGCATTGAGGAATAGTGTTGAGCGTGAATATTCGAAAAGCACATTTTTATCTCGAATATCGCAACTTCGAGAATTCGCAAATATTTAGAATATAGTGTTATATATTCGTTTTTTGAATATTCATCATTATTTCCATCTGAACACATGATTATTCCCTGCTTTTTGCTTGTGGGCTAATGAGTCAGGGAGGAATCATGAGTTTAGATGGACAAAAATGACAAATATTCTAAAAAATGAATATATAGCACTATATTGAATATAGTGCTATATATTAGTTTTTTTGAATATTCGTCATTTTTTTCCATTTGAAGTCTAAATTGCTTTTTGGCCAATGACTCATTGGCCCACAAGCAAGAAGCAGGGAGGAATCATGTGTTCAGATGGAAAAAATGACGAATATTCTAAAAACGAATACAGTGGGATGCAAAAGTTTGGGCAACCTTGTTAATCGTCATGATTTTCCTGTATAAATCGTTGGTTGTTACGATAAAAAATGTCAGTTAAATATATCATATAGGAGACACACACAGTGATATTTGAGAAGTGAAATGAAGTTTATTGGATTTACAGAAAGTGTGCTATAATTGTTTAAACAGAATTCGGCAGGTGCATACATTTGGGCACTGTTGTCATTTTATTGATTCCAAAACCTTTAGAACTAATTATTGGAACTCAAATTGGCTTGGTAAGCTCAGTGACCCCTGACCTACATACACAGGTGAATCCAATTATGAGAAAGAGTATTTATGGGGGTCAATTGTAAGTTTCCCTCCTCTTTTAATTTTCTCTGAAGAGTAGCAACATGGGGGTCTCAAAACAACTCTCAAATGACCTGAAGACAAAGATTGTTCACCATCATGGTTTAGGGGAAGGATACAGAAAGCCGTCTCAGAGATTTCAGCTGTCTGTTTCCACAGTTAGGAACATATTGAGGAAATGGAAGACCACAGGCTCAGTTCAAGTTAAGGCTCGAAGTGGCAGACCAAGAAAAATCTCGGATAGACAGAAGCGACGAATGGTGAGAACAGTCAGAGTCAACCCACAGACAAGCACCAAAGACCTACAACATCATCTTGCTGCAGATGGAGTCACTGTGCATCGTTCAACCATTCGGCACACTTTACACAAGGAGATGCTGTATGCGAGAGTGATGCAGAGGAAGCCTTTTCTCCACTTGAGGTGGGCTAAAGCACATTTGGACAAGCCAGCTTCATTTTGGAATAAGGTGCTGTGGACTGATGAAACTAAAATGGAGTTATTTGGCCATAACAAGGGGCAGTATGCATGGAGGAAAAAGAACACTGCATTCCAAGAAAAACACCTGCTCCCTACAGTAACATCAGGTGGTGGTTCCATCATGCTGTGGGGCTGTGTGGCCAGTGCAGGGATTGGGGATCTTGTCAAAGTTGAGGGACGCATAAATTCCACTCAGTATCAGCAGATTCTGGAGACCAATGTCCAGGAATCAGTGACAAAGCTGAAGCTGCGTCGGGGCTGGATCTTTCAACAAGACAACGACCCTGAACACTGCTCAAAATCCACTAAGGCATTTATGCAGAGGAACAAGTACAACGTTCTGGAATGGCCATCTCAGTCCCCAGACCTGAATATAATTGAAAATCTGTGGTGTGACTTAAAGAGAGCTGTCCATGCTCGGAAGCCATCAAACCTGAATGAACTAAAGATGTTTTGTAAAGAGGAATGGTCCAAAATACCTTCAACCAGAATCCAGACTCTCATTGGAATCTACAGGAAGCGTTTAGAGGCTGTAATGTCTGCAAAAGGAGGATCTACTAAATATTGATTTCATTTCTTTTTTGTGGTGCCCAAATTTATGCACCTGCCTAATTCTGTTTAAACAATTATAGCACACTTTCTGTAAATCCAATAAACTTCATTTCACTTCTCAAATATCACTGTGTGTGTCTCCTATATGATATATTTAACTGACATTTTTTATCGTAACAACCAACGATTTATACAGGAAAATCATGACGATTAACAAGGTTGCCCAAACTTTCGCATCCCACTGTATATAGCACTATATTCTATAGTGCTATGTATTTGTTTTTGATCCACGCCTGTATTGATTGCGTAATATTCGCATATTACGCAATTATTACCTTGCCGATTTTCGAGTGAAAAAAAAGAATGTAGAATATAACAAATATTCAACGAATATTCTACAAAATATCACAAATTAGAATATTGCCCCTGCCGCTCATCACTATTGAGGAAGCTCGAGGTAGATTGTATAGCTCAGAGTAAAAAGAATGGAATGAAGATGCTATATTGTCACGGTGGGAAGTGGGGAAAACCCCCACGAACAATGTCAGGTATAAAGGGGAAGCAGCTAGGCCAGGATGGTGGGATCATGGCACAAGTCACCTCCTAAAGCTCATACCCAGGATACCTTTGGCCCTGAGTCACCCTCATTATCCCTTACAAAGGAGCAGGGGAGAGACGACCTGTTCTTCTAAGACACGGAAGGAGTCTCAAATGGCCTAGTTGCAAGGAAAAGTAGGAGACTGTATACAGTAACTAAATCGGAAGGTAAGTAAACAGAAACACACTTGCCTGCCACAGCCACCATAACTGGAACCTGAGCATAAGTACAGGAGCCCACACACCAAACAGGACACCGTACAAACAACACCCACACACAGGTATCCAGCACACCAGATACTGCCTGGACCCCATGCCGCAAGGTGCACGGCAGCCCCAGGCAGCACTGCATACAGGCTTATGGTTCACCCCTCTGAGAAAGCAGCCCCCTTCCGAAGGTTCACAACACAGGAACAATTCTAGCAAACATGCTGGACTACAAACACCAAAGGACCAGACATGTAACAACCACTAGACAGGACAACAACCACCCATACATAAACATCACCAAACATATGCAAGGGTAGTGAAGGGAGAACAGAAGGATGACAACGGAGAGACATCGCAGGAGACATCGATGTCCCACTATGTAGCCCTCAAGGACTGGGCAGACAGAACACCCTGGACTGGAGCAGAGCAGAGCTCCAGCATCAATGACGGCTGGAGTACAACTGACTCCAGCCAGGGAGCGAAAGGTAATAAAACCCAAGTAACCACACCCAGCCAGGGAGTTAACCCTTCCAGAATCAGACAGAGGAGGAAGCAGGAGAAGGGGAGCAAAGAACACACATGCACTGGCAACTGGCATGTATGGCAAAGGTTTCACAGTGTACAACACCGAGGCTGTGACATATATCTGCAGTGGTGTGTACCATGAGATTAATGGGATTTTTTATAGCAGGGACGTGGGAGACAGCCAATTTTCCACTAAGAGCTCTTGCCAGCAAATGCCCACTCTTCTTTCCAGAAGGGATCCATGATTAATTTTGAGGACACATTTCAATGCTTCCTATTGCATTGGGAGTGGGGTAGTATCTGTACTATGGTCATACAGAAAGTTTGTTACAGTGCTGGTCAGATCAGCAGCGCACACCGGGTCAAGGAGAGATTAATTTCAACGCCAAATCCACTCGCGTTTGAAGAGAAAAGGAAGATTTAAGGAGCAAAATACTGGGGCATGGTCATACATTTCAATGCTTCCCATTGCATTGGGAGTGGGGTAGTATCTGTACTATGGTCATACAGAAAGTTTGTTACAGTGCTGGTCAGATCAGCAGCGCACACCGGGTCAAGGAGAGATTCATTTAAATGCCAAGTCCACTCGCGTTTGAAAAGGGTTCCTTGATATATTATGATAGCCAGACCACCCTTAGTTCGTCTTCTCAGCGCGAATTCGAGGATGAAGAGGAGTAGGAGAAGGAACAGGAGACGGTTGCCTCCGCTACAGAGGGTAGTACCCATGGAAGTTTAATTCTATCTGTTAAGAGTGGGTGGGCAGAAGAGGAGGAAATGGATGAGGAGATTGAGAATGATCCTCCTGATGACGAGAGCGAAGTGTTACTTGTTGGTACTCTGGCACACATGGCTGACTTCATGTTTGGCTGCCTTTCCCGCAACCCATGTGTTATACGCATTTTAGACAATACGAATTACTAGGTGTTCACCCTTCTCGACCCCCGCTACAAAGAGAACTTCTCATCTCTCATTCATCTGGTGGAGAGGATGAGGAAAAAGGTGCAATACCAGAAGATCCTTGTTGAAACATTGCTCCAAAACTTTCTATCTGACAACGCTGGTGGCAGAGTCCGTGGTTCCTTGGCCAACCGAGGAGGGGAGACAAGGGGAACACACAGCAGTTCCAACAGAGGCAGGGCAACACTCTCCAAAGCCTGCGACAGTTTCATGACACCCCGCCAGCACTCCCACCCTGATGCACGGCCTAGTGTCACAAGGAGGGAAACATTTTGGAAAATGGTGAAGGAGTACTTAGCAGACCGTGTCAGCATTCTCAATGATCCCTCAGTGCCTTACAACTACTGTCTGTCCAAGCTGGACACGAGCCAAGAACTGACGCTCTACGCCTTAGAGGTGCTGGCCTGCCCTGCCACCAGTGTTTTGTACGAGAGGGTATTTAGTACTGCTGGTGGCATTCTAACAGATAAGTGCATCTGCCTGTCAACTGAAAATGCTGACAGGTTGACTTTTATAATGGCCTCATGCACACGGCCATTGTGCGCCCATTCCGTGCATATGGGACCGCAATTGCGGTTCCCAATGCACGGGCAACATCCATGCAGCGGGCCGGACCCATTCATCTTCAATAGGTCCGTGGTCTGTCCGCACTGCAAAAAAAATGACATGTTATATTTATTTGCGGTGCGGAACTACGGAAAGAAACACCACGGAAGTACACCGTAGTGCTTCCGGTGTTCCGTTCTGTGACTCCGTTCCGCATCTCCGGAATTGCAGGTCGCAATACAACCGCCCATGCATGAGGCCATAAATGATCAAGGCCTGGATTGACCATGACTTCTCGACTCCACCAGAGACAAGCCGATGAACATAAAAGCACTTTAAATGTGTTGTTTATAATGTACTGAATACACTATATTCCCATGCACCCTTTCCACCAGAAACAAGGGTATATGGTTGAATCTTCCTTTTCTCATCCTCCTACTCCTCTTCCATCATATCAACACATGCTTATTAGTGTTGAGCGCGAATATTCTAATAACAAATATTTATCTTGAATATTGCAACTTTAAGAATTCGCGAATATTTCGAATATAGTGCTATATATTCATTTTTCCAATATTCGTCATTTATTCACTCGAAAAATCGGCAATGAAATGATCGTGTAATATGCGAATATTACGCGATCAATACAGGTGTGGGTCAAAAAGGAATATATAGCACTATAGAATATAGTGCTATATACTTGTTTTTTAGAATATTCGTTATTTTATTCCATCTGAAGTCATGATTCCTCCCTGCTTAAGTTGCTTGTCAAGCCATTTAAGCAGGGAGGAATCATGACATTAGATGTAAAAAAATGACGAATATTCAAAAAAACTAAATATTCTACAAAATATTTGCAAAATATCGGGAATTTGAATATGATCCCTGCCGCTCATCACTAATGCTTATTTGTCGCATATAATGCCCCCGCTTATATGTCCTTTGCATATAATGTTTTACAGGGTCAGCTCAGCTGCAGGCCCTCCCATATAATTTTTTTAAAAGGGTCAGCTCACCAGCAGGCCCTCGAATATAATTTTTTAGAGGGTCAGCCCACCAGCAGGCCCTTGCATATAATTTTTTACAGGGTCAGCTCACCAACAAGCCCTCACATATAATTCTTTAGAGGGTCAGCTCACCAGCAGGCCCTTATATATAATGTTTTACAGGGTCAGCTCACCAACAGGCCCTCACATATAATATTTTACAGGTTTAGCTCACCAGCAGACCTTAAAATAATTTTTTTTAGAGGGTCAGATAGCCAACAGGCCATCGCATATAAAGTTTTACAGAGGCAGCTCACCTGCAGGGCCTCAACTACAACCTTTTAGAGGGTCAACTGCCCAGCAGGCCAGCACCTAAAATCTTTTATAAGGTCAGCTCACCAGCAGGCCCACACCTAAAATCTTTTGCAGAGTCAGCTCACCAGCAGGCCCGCACCTCAAATTTTTTACAGGGTCAGCTCACCTGAAGGCCCTCGCATATAATGTTTTACAGGGTAAGCTCAACGGACGCACTTCACCTTCAATCTTTTACAGGGTCAGCTCACCAGCAGGCCCTCACATATAATTTTTTAAAGGGTCAGCTCACCAGCAGGCCCTCGCATATAATGTTTTACAGGGTCAGCTCACCATCAGACCCTAGCATATAATTTTTTAGAGTGTCAGCTCACCAACAGGCTCTCGCATATTATGTTTTAGAGGGTCAGCTTACTTGCATGCCCTCACCTACAACCTTTTAGCGGGTCAGCTCACCAACAGGCCAGCACCTAAAATCTTTTACAGGGTCAGCTCACCAGCAGGCCCGCACCTAAAATCTTTTACAGGGTCAGCTCATCAGTAGGCCACACCTCAAATCTTTTACAGGGTCAGCTCACCTGAAGGCCCTTGCATATAATGTTTTAGAGGGTCAGCTCACCTACAGTCCCTCACCTACAACCTTTTAGAGGGTCAGATCACCAGCAGGCCCGTACCTAAAATCTTTTACAGGTTCAGCTTACCAGCAGGCCTACACCTAAAATCTAATTTTTCAAGGCTGTTTATGATGCCCTCCTTTTAGTGTAATAAAGGGTGTATTGTAGTGCTGGTTCATTGTAATTTTTGGCAGCCCTTTCACTTAGTGCATAGGCTTTATGAGTGTAGGAATCCCACAACATGAACAATTGTACCACAATGTGAATGAGGCCCTCCTTTATGTGATAGACAGGTTGTATCGGAGTGCCTCTTTCTTGTAATTTTTGGCAGCACTTGCACTTTATATACAAGTAAATATACAGGAAAGAATGTTTCCTAACAATTTTTCCTCTAAAATCGATTTTAACTTTAGTTTGGTGCGTATTATTGTCAGACTGTTAAAGTTGTGTACTACTCGGACAACATCGTTCCCAGCAGAGACCTGGGAGTCTAAGATACATCCAAACATACTCCCCATGCTGTTCCCGAACCATTTCGGTGGTGTTTCCATCTATTTATGACCTTTTCCTATGAACCAGTCAACCTCCCCTCTTCAGAGCAGGGGTTGCCTGGTTTAATGCTCGGGTTCTCATATTGACTTCCATTATGCTCGGGTGCTTGGTAGAGCACCCGAGCATCCCGATATGTTCGGCCCGAGCACCCAAGCACTATGGTGCTCAATCAACACTAGTGAATTCACATCCACCAATCATTAATGAAAGAATCAGGTATCTGGCTCCAGGATCGACAGTACAGCCTAGCACTTTGTGAGGCAAAGATTTATGGATCACTATGGTGACTCCCTTTGTCTTGTTCACCGGATTATTTGCAAACTGCCAGGCTGTGTAGTGCCGATGTCGTATGCTAGGAGCACCACCCTCTTTGAAGTGTGTCTCTTGAAAACAGACAATGTGTACCTTCTGGAGATGAAAATGGTGAAGTACTTGGGCTCTCTTTTCAGGAGTGTTGAGGCCCTTTGCATTGAAAGACGCAATCTTGGGTGTCATCATATCTACATGGGGAAAAAACACGATGAACAAAGGGTGACAAACAAAAGACCAGTAAGAAATAAAAGAAAAGAAGAAAGGTAAAAAAAGAAAGAAATGCGACAAAGGAGAAAAAAAAAAGGGGGGGGGGAATAATTAACTAATGTGACCTAGAGGTCTAGTCACCAGGGAGAAAACCGTCCCGGGGGAGTGTCTCAAACTATTGAGGGAAAGTAACAGCCAGAGAAGAGCAGGGCTGCTACAATACCTATCACACTGAACTGGTAAATCAATACCACCAACCACTGAGAGAGAGCAAGGAGATCACATTAGTGCAAAGCAAACAGAAGAATGAATGCCATTATGGCTACTGGTTAATGGTCCCGATCAAGAGCAGCTGGAAGTCCCTCAGGTAATGGGATTATATGGATATATCGATGACCAGCAGATCGTTTCTGCCACGGGGTGTTGGTATGTTTGGTCCAGGTTTTTCGGTGTTGATGGCATGTGAAGGACGAGGCTATCTCTGTGATGTGGAGACAGGTGGGAGGATGGATGGCCAGGGGCCCAAGTCGACCGATGGCAGGACTAGTTGTTGGAGAAAATGCGGTAAGTCTGAAGCAGTATGGGGAGCAGCAACATGTCCTTTGGGACCTGCAAATATTGCAAAGGGGTAGCCCCATCGATAGGGAATGCCTCTATTTTTGAGGAGGTCTAGGAGTGGACGTAGAGCCGCTCGCTGTGACAGAGTGTGGCGTGAAAGGTCTTGTAGCAGCATGATGGAGACTCCTTCCTGAGATAGGGGAGAAATTTGTCAAGCTTTATTCAAAATCTGCTCTTTGATGATGTAAAAGTGGATTCTGCAGATAACATCTGTTGGCTTAGCGCCATCAGGGTTAGCAGGTCTAAGGGCTCTTTGGCCCTATCAATCTCTATGTGAGAGTTTGGCGGGCATCCCAAAATTCCATTGAATATTCTCACAATTGTGGGCAGCAGGTCTGCAGTCGCAATTGACTCTGGAAGGCCTCTAATCCGTATATTATTGCGGCGACTGCGGTTATCTGTATTGTCCAGGTGTTGTTGTAGGACATGAAATTGCGTGTCATGGGTTTGGACGTTGTCTTGTAGTACTTTAACATTTGCTGACAGAGTTGCATGGTCTTGTGTGACAGAATTAACTCTGGCATCAAGAGTAGCTATTTCTGAGTGGACTTGAGCAAATTGCCATTTACATTCTTGTAGGATGTCAGTAGCGAAGCTAGACAACTTTGCCTTAGATGGTAGAGAGCAGATAAGGGTACGTAAATCCGCCATAGTTAGTGGTATAGAGTCCTCATCAAATAATGTAGCAGAGGTTGGCGTTCTCAGAGAGGGATGTAAGGGGGATACCTAGAGGAGCAGGGATGGAAGTGACCTTGATATCCATTGAGGTTGCTTCTGATAACTGCGGTCAGGGGTCATCCCATGAGAATCCCGTGGACCAATGTGGAGATGCTGCCAAAGAAGGACCTGGGGAGTGGGAAGGGGGGTGGAAGGGTTGTTGCGCAGCAGGAAGAGATGGGACATGGAGTGCTGGTCAGCTAGGGGACCTCTGATGCCTATCCAAGGGCTGGCCCCGGAGATGGGGGCCAGCGTATGGCAGTGCCCGGTCACAAAAGGGCTCTTGATAAGTGTCTGGGGCTTCCAACACTGTGGGTGGCTTGGGTGCATGACCACTGGGCCAGAAAGGGCCAGCTGCTGGCCTCAATACAGAGCCTCCTGGAATGGCAAGGTTGGGAGCCACTAATGCTGTAGCTTGTGGGGAGAGAGGATAGCTTCCTGTACTAACCTGAGGCAACAGCAGGGAATCAGAGCCATTGCCCGTTTGTGGAGAGTGCAGTTCATATGCAGCCAGAAGTACTTGTTCTGGGCTGTGATGCTGGTCCTGCTGCTCAATCAAGGCAGGCAGAGAGGGCACCGAAGCGGAGCGTCGCCTGCTTGGTTGAGGTGTCTACCGTGCGCTTCAGAGAGCTCGTCTGTTTGCCGCAAGGTCCGGGTGCTGGTGCCATCTTGGGAGCGCATGGCGCGATCGCAGAGAGTGGGGCCTGGTGAGGTTTACTGCCGGGCGAAGAAGCGGGGAAGGTTGCCTTGGGAGGAAGCCAGGGGAGCCGATGGTCGGGCTCTACCCTTTTTCAAGGTCTTGCCCATCAGAAGTTGCCGGTTAGTGAGAAATTACGCTGGGGATGTAGAGAAGCTCAAGCAGAGCACGTCCTCACTCACTCATGGCAGTTTTTGGTGTCAGTTTTAAGTCTGTCTTTGCTTTCTGAGTTTGCTCTAAATTTATGAAATGCCACAAAGTAATAATATATAAGTGCAAAGTGGTGTACCCCTATGTCTGGAAAGTACACCATAGGGTTGTCTGGCACGAGATACAACTTTTTCTGCAATGTTTTAAAAAGTCACATTATAAATGAAACTTAAAGGGAATGTGGCAGTAGAAAATGATTAATTGTTTAAATCACATTTTTGTTTAGCATGTTTTTAACCCATAGGATACCGGTGCCGTAGCTGTACAGCGGTGGGAACCGGGTTTAAAATACCAGTGCCGTAGAGCTACGGCGCTATGTTCACCCGGTCCCTGAGCGAAATCGCTCGGTGACCGAGCAATGATGGCTGCTCAGGACGGCAGGCAGCCATCTTCCCAAGGGG
Source organism: Bufo bufo (assembly GCF_905171765.1). Lineage (NCBI taxonomy): Eukaryota > Metazoa > Chordata > Amphibia > Anura > Bufonidae > Bufo > Bufo bufo. The sequence goes on from NC_053389.1 coordinate 486,072,384, forward strand.
CAAAGGGGAGTTTTTCTGCCCCCCTGCAACATGGATCGCTGTGATTGCCGATTTCTTCAGACTGGCCAATCGCAGCTCCAGATGATTTTTCGTTCATCCAGGAAGCGGCAGGGGGGTGGAACACGGTTTGTACAGGGGTAACTGGTGCTGAACGGGTCAGCACCTGTTTCACCTGGGTCAGGCAGGGGACACTAGTGTTTGGCATCCCCTGCCAGCGCTGCTATTGGCTGGAACAACGCTTCAGCCAATGGCAGCGCTACAGCTGCACAGGAAAAAGCAGATCCTCCCTGCATGCAGCCATTCTAGCTGGTGACTGTATGCATAGTGGACCTGTACCCCTCTGTGCTCTATCTGACCTGCTGGGATTTGTGGTTCCACACCACTGCGCTTTTACTGCGATTCAACCTGCTGAAAGAAGAAGAAAGAAGAAAAAAAATAAGAAGAACATCTGGAACTGCTGCAGTGCTTTTTTTCCCCATTTGCATCAGTTCCAGATCCCTAAACCCCCCTCCGTCCCTGTCCTGATAACTAGTGTGCTCATTTACATCAGCACATTTTTTTATTTTTCTGTGAAAAAAGACCTGCAGTTAGTGTGTTAGCGGGCCGGTTCTTATTGGGAGCAGCCAAAGAGCAGGGTGGGTGGCTGTTCCCCACGTCCAGGCCAGGTTTTGGGCTGGGGTTTAAAAACCCAGCCAGCAGCTCAGCTGGGTGTGGAATGATCCTCCAGGTCATAGTGGAGCTGTGGAATCTCTGTATCGGGATCTGAGGCTGTGTCTGTGTGAGAGGCTTGTAGCTGGATGCATGACTGTGATCTGTCTGGAAGGACATCCAGTTCTGGGACACTTTATGCGGTACCCGCAGCATGGTGTGAAATGAACACCAGGACTTGACTTTCTATTGCGGTACCTGCAGCAAGGTGTGAATGGAACACCAGGATTTAACCGCCTCCAGACTGCCTAACGCAGGATCGCGTTCCGGAGGCGGCAGCCCTGCGCAGAGTCATGCATATATGCGTCATATCGCGAGACGCGAGATTTCCTGTGAACGCGCGCACACAGGCGCGCGCGTTCACAGGATTGGAAGGTAAGTGAGTGGATCTCCAGCCTGCCAGCGGCGATCGTTCGCTGGCAGGCTGGAGATGTGATTTTTTTAACCCCTAACAGGTATATTAGACGCTGTTTTGATAACAGCGTCTAATATACCTGCTACCTGGTCCTCTGGTGGTCCCTTTTGTTTGGATCGACCACCAGAGGACACAGGTAGCTCAGTAAAGTAGCACCAAACACCACTACACTACACTACACCCCCCCTGTCACTTATTAACCCCTTATGAACCCCTGATCACCCCATATAGACTCCCTGATCACCCCCCTGTCATTGATCACCCCCCTGTCATTGATCACCCCCCTGTAAGGCTCCATTCAGATGTCCGTATGATTTTTACGGATCCACTGATACATGGATCGGATCCGCAAAACGCATACGGACGTCTGAATGGAGCCTTACAGGGGGGTGATCAATGACAGGGGGGTGATCACCCCATATAGACTCCCTGATCACCCCCCTGTCATTGATCACCCTCCTGTCATTGATCACCCCCCCTGTAAGGCTGCATTCAGATGTCCGTATGATTTTTACGGATCCACTGATACATGGATCGGATCCGCAAAACACATACGGACGTCTGAATGGAGCCTTACAGGGGGGTGATCAATGACAGTGGGATGATCACCCCATATAGACTCCCTGATCAACCCCCTGTCATTGATCACCCCTCTGTAATTGATCACCCCCCTGTAAGGCTGCATTCAGATGTCCGTATGATTTTTACGGATCCACTGATACATGGATCGGATCCGCAAAACACAAACTGACATCTGAATGGAGCCTTATAGGGGGGTTATCAATGACAGGGGGGTGATCACCCCATATAGACTCCCTGATCACCCCCCTGTCATTGATCACCCCCTTGTAAGGCTCCATTCAGACGTCCGTATGATTTTTACGGATCCACTGATACATGGATCGGATCCGCAAAACACATACGGACGTCTGAATGGAGCCTTACAGGGGGGTGATCAATGACAGGGGGGTGATCACCCCATATAGACTCTCTGATCACCCCCCTGTCATTGATCACCCCCCTGTCATTGATCACCCCCTTGTCATTGATCACCCCCCTGTAAGGCTCCATTCAGACATTTTTTTGGCCCAAGTTAGCGGAATTTTTTTTTTTTTCTTACAAAGTCTCATATTCCACTAACTTGTGTCAAAAAATAAAATCTCACATGAACTCACCATACCCCTCACGGAATCCAAATGCGTAAAAATTTTTAGACATTTATATTCCAGAATTCTTCTCACGCTATAGGGCCCCTAGAATGCCAGGGCAGTATAAATACCCCACATGTGACCCCATTTCGGAAAGAAGACACCCCAAGGTATTCGCTGAGGGGCATATTGAGTCCATGAAAGATTGAAATTTTTGTCCAAAGTTAGCGGAAAGGTGAGACTTTGTGAGAAAAAAAAAAAAATATCAATTTCCGCTAACTTGTGCCAAAAAAAAAAAATTCTATGAACTCGCCATGCCCCTAATTGAATACCTTGGGGTGTCTTCTTTCCAAAATGTGGTCACATGTGGGGTATTTATACTGCCCTGGCTTTTTAGGGGCCCTAAAGCGTGAGAAGAAGTCTGGGATCCAAATGTCTAAAAATGCCCTCATAAAAGGAATGTGGGCCCCTTTGCACACCTAGGCTGCAAAAAAGTGTCACACATCTGGTACCGCCGTACTCAGGAGAAGTTGGACAATGTGTTTTGGGGTGTCATTTTACATATACCCATGCTGGGTGAGATAAATATCTTGGTCAAATGCCAACTTTGTATAAAAATGGCAAAAGTTGTCTTTTGCCGAGATAATTCTCTCACCCAGCATGAGTATATGTAAAAAGACCCCCCAAAACACATTGCCCAACTTCCCATGAGTACGGCGATACCACATGTGTGACACTTTTTTGCAGCCTAGGTGGACAAAGGGGCCCACATTTCAAAGAGCACCTTTCGGATTTCACAGGTCATTTACCTACTTACCACACATTAGGGCTCCTAGAATGCCAGGGCAGTATAACTACCCCACAAGTGACCCCATTTGGAAAGAAGACACCCCAAGGTATTCCGTGAGGGGCATGGCGAGTTCCTAGAATTTTTTATTTTTTCTCACAAGTTAGCGGAAAATGATGATTTTTTATATATTTTTTTCCTTACAAAGTCTCATATTCCACTAACTTGTGACAAAAAATAAAAACTTCCATGAACTCACTATGCCCATCCCGAAATACCTTGGGGTGTCTTCTTTTTAAAATGGGGTCACTTGTGGGGTAGTTATACTGCCCTGGCATTTTAGGGGCCAAATGCGTGAGAAGTGGTTTGAAATCAAAATCTGTAAAAAATGGCCGGTGAAATCTGAAAGGTGCTCTTTGGAATGTGGGCCCCTTTGCCCACCTAGGCTGCAAAAAAGTGTCACACATCTGGTATCCCCGTACTCAGGAGAAGTTGGGGAATGTGTCTTTTTACATATACACATGCTGGGTGAGAGAAATATCTTGGCAAAAGACAACTTTTCCCATTTTTTTATACAAAGTTGGCATTTGACCGAGATATTTATCTCACCCAGCATGGGTATATGTAAAATGACACCCAAAAACACATTGCCCAACTTCTCCTGAGTACGGGGATTTGCAGCCTAGGTGGGCAAAGGGGCCCACATTCCAAAGAGCATCTTTCGGATTTCACCGGCCATTTTTTACAGATTTTGATTTCAAACTACTTCTCACGTATTCGGGCCCCTAAAATGCCAGGGCAGTATAACTACCCCACAAGTGACCCCATTTTGGAAAGAAGACACCCCCAGGTATTTCATAATGGGCATAGTGAGTTCATGGAAGTTTTTATTTTTTGTCACAAGTTAGTGGAATATGAGACTTTGTAAAAAAAAAATAAAAGAAAAAAATCATCATTTTCCACTAACTTGTGACAAAAAATAAAAAATTCTAGGAACTCGCCATGCCCCTCACGGAATACCTTGGGATGTCTTCTTTCCAAAATGGGGTCACTTGTGGGGTAGTTATACTGCCCTGGCATTCTAGGGGCCCAAATGTGTTGTAAGTAGTTTGAAATCAAAATCTGCAAAAAATGGCCGGTGAAATCCGAAAGGTGCTTTATGGAATGTGGGTCCCATTGCCCACCTAGGCTGCAAAAAAGTGTCACACATGTGGTATCTCCGTACTCAGGAAAAGTTGGGGAATGTGTTTTGGGGTGTCATTTTACATATACCCATGCTGGGTGAGAGAAATATCTTAGCAAAAGACAACTTTTCCCATTTTATTTTATACAAAGTTGGCATTTGACCTAGATATTTATCTCACCCAGCATGGGTATATGTAAAATGACACCCCAAAACACATTGCCCAACTTCTCCTGAGTACGGAGATACCACATGTGTGACACTTTTTTGCAGCCTAGGTGGGCAAAGGGGCCCACATTCCAAAGAGCACCTTTCGGATTTCACCGGCCATTTTTTTTACAAATTTTGATTTCAAATTACTTACCACACATTTGGGCCCCTAGAATGCCAGGGCAGTATAACTACCCCAAAAGTGACCACATTTTGGAAAGAAGACACCCCAAGGTATTCGCTGATGGGCATAGTGAGTTCATAGAAGTTTTTATTTTTTGTCACAAGTTAGTGGAATATGAGACTTTGTAAGAAAAAAAAATTATAATAAAATCATCATTTTCCGCTAACTTGTGACAAAAAATAAAAAGTTCTATGAACTCACTATGCCCATCAGCGAATACCTTAGGGTGTCTTCTTTCCGAAATGGGGTCATTTGTTGGGTGTTTGTACTGTCTGGGCATTGTAGAACCTCAGGAAACATGACAGGTGCTCAGAAAGTCAGAGCTGCTTCAAAAAGCGGAAATTCACATTTTTGTACCATAGTTTGTAAACGCTATAACTTTTACCCAAAGCATTTTTTTTTTTACCCAAACATTTTTTTTTTATCAAAGACATGTAGAACAATAAATTTAGAGAAAATTTTATATATGGATGTCATTTTTTTTGCAAAATTTTACAACTGAAAGTGAAAAATGTATTTCGATTAATAACAAAAAAAGTAAAAATGTCAGCAGCAATGAAATACCACCAAATGAAAGCTCTATTAGTGAGAAGAAAAGGAGGTAAAATTCATTTGGGTGACAAGTTGCATGACCGAGCAATAAACGGAGAAAGTAGGGTAGGTCAGAAGTGTAAAAAGTGGCCTGGTCATTAAGGGTGTTTAAGCTATGGGGGCTGAGGTGGTTAAACCAAGCTGACTTTGTTTATATTTTCTTTTCTGCCTTTTTGTGTGAATAAACACAGAACTTTTGCTTTTCAACCATGTTCTTGCCTCTTATTGCGTCCGCTTACCCTGCCTACCAGAGAATATCCCTACAATATATATAAATCAATTTCAGTTAGTGTCAGTTTAGTGTCAGTTTAGCATTTTGCATGAAACCACCATCTGCATATGTGCATTTTGAAACCACCAAGCACTGTAGTGATTTTTTTTATACTACAGTGCTTGCAAGCACAATCTGTGCATGCTGCAGAGCACCGATAACTAGTGTGCTCATTTATATCAGCACATTTTTATTTTTATTTTTTAACTTTTTTTTGTGAAAAAAGACCTGCAGTTAGTGGTAGGTAGTTAGTTTTAGATATATACTGTAAATATACACTGCTCAAAAAAATAAAGGGAACACAAAGAAAACACATCCTAGATCTGAATTAATTAAATATTCTTCTGAAATACTTTGTTCTTTACATAGTTGAATGTGCTGACAACAAAATCACACAAAAATAAAAAAATGGAAATCAAATTTTTCAACCCATGGAGGTCTGGATTTGGAGTCACACTCAAAATTAAAGTGGAAAAACACACTACAGGCTGATCCAACTTTGATGTAATGTCCTTAAAACAAGTAAAAATGAGGCTCAGTAGTGTGTGTGGCCTCCACGTGCCTGTATGACCTCTCTACAACGCCTGTGCATGCTCCTGATGAGGTGGCGGACGGTCTCCTGAGGGATCTCCTCCCAGACCTGGACTAAAGCATCTGCCAACTCCTGGACAGTCTGTGGTGCAACGTGACGTTGGTGCATAGAGCGAGACATGATGTCCCAGATGTGCTCAATTGGATTCAGGTCTGGGGAACGGGCGGGCCAGTCCATAGCATCAATGCCTTCGTCTTGCAGGAACTTCTGACACACTCCAGCCACATGAGGTCTAGCATTGTCTTGCATTAGGAGGAACCCAGGGCCAACCGCACCAGCATATGGTCTCACAAGGGGTCTGAGGATCTCATCTCGGTACCTAATGGCAGTCAGGCTACCTCTGGCGAGCACATGGAGGGCTGTGCAGCCCTCCAAAGAAATGCCACCCCACACCATTACTGACCCAATGCCAAACCGGTCATGCTGGAGGATGTTGCAGGCAGCAGAACGTTCTCCACGGCGTCTCAAGACTCTGTCACGTCTGTCACATGTGCTCAGTGTGAACCTGCTTTCATCTGTGAAGAGCACAGGGCGCCAGGGCGAATTTGCCTATCTTGGTGTTCTCTGGCAAATTCCAAACGTACTGCACGGTGTTGGGCTGTAAGCACAACCGCCACCTGTGGACGTCGGGCCCTCATATCACCCTCATGGAGTCTGTTTCTGACCGTTTGAGCAGACACATGCACATTTGTGGCCTGCTGGAGGTCATTTTGCAGGGCTCTGGCAGTGCTCCTCCTGTTCCTCCTTGCACAAAGGCGGAGGTAGCGGTCCTGCTGATGGGTTGTTGCCCTCCTACGGCCTTCTCCACGTCTCCTGATGTGCTGGCCTGTCTCCTGGTAGCGCCTCCATGCTCTGGACACTACGCTGACAGACACAGCAAACCTTCTTGCCACAGCTCGCATTGATGTGCTATCCTGGATAAACTGCACTACCTGAGCCACTTGTGTGGGTTGTAGACTCCGTCTCATGCTACCACGAGAGTGAAAGCACCGTGTGCATTCAAAAGTGACCAAAACATCAGCCAGGAAGCATAGGAACTGAGAAGTGGTCTGTGGTCACCACCTGCAGAACCACTCCATTATTGGGGATGTCTTGCTAATTGCCTATAATTTCCACCTGTTGTCTATCCCATTTGCACAACAGCATGTGAAATTAATTGTCACTCAGTGTTGCTTCCTAAGTGGACAATTTGATTTCACAGAAGTGTGATTGACTTGGAGTTACATTGTGTTGTTTAAGTGTTCCCTTTATTTTTTTGAGCAGTGTATATATATATATATATATATATATATACATATATATAGAAGAAAAATGGCGGCACTGACTGCAATGGAAAAAATGGGTGCACGTTCCAGGGGAATCGACTTCTTACCCCAACCAATAAATCCAGAAAAAGGACGGCACTCCAGCAGGATGAAAGTGAGGTTGTTCTTTATTCAACCATACGGTGCAACGTTTTGGCTCCAAAACTGAGAAAGGCTCAGTTTTGGAGCCGAAACGTTGCACCGCATGGTTGAATAAAGAACAACCTCACTTTAATCCTGCTGGAGTGCCGTCCTTTTTCTGGATTTATATATGGAGATGCCCCCCTCCGACGTACACGGCCCCAAGGTCTGGTGTCCCTCCCGAGAGGTGGGGATCCCGGTCCTGATGCTGGCACCTGTAGGAGATCCCTGCTGCGGTCTGCTGCACATTTTCTATGTGTTCCGTTCTATGGTCACGACTTTGAGTATATACTCTGTATGGTTATTATTCACGTGACGAACATAGAGCGGACATCTAGGGCATTCTTCCCTGAACCAAAATGGCGCTGGTAGATGTTACCCTATAGAGCGCATGCGCACTATTTTGACATTGTGATTCACATGATGTTGTTACTCTGGGCATGCGCATTGAGGAGATCGAGACGCATAGGGAGCATGATGGTATATGTGGGCTCCATGGCTTTCCGAATTTCACTCCTGGGATCCCCATTCAGTATGTCTGCACTGTTTTAGGATTCTAATTGGAACACAAGTTCTACATATATTTTGTTCTATATAAGAGGGATGGTATCCTGGTATGATAGAACGTATAACACTAGTCACTATGCTAAACATGCACTTTATAATTGTATCACATGTCTGTAATTTAAGATGATTGTAACCACACCCTGATGGGTGGAACACTTTTTGTAATGCTTTAAATGTGCTCACTTTCACTGTCTCCATGCTTGAGAAAGGCTCGCAAGAGCTGAAACGTCGCAAACTTTGCCATAACATGGGTGAATAAACAGCTTTGATTTTTTCATCACATTTTGGAGTGCAGTCCTGCTTTCTATTTGATTATATATATATATATATATATACAGTACAGACCAAAAGTTTGGACACACCTTCTCATTCAAAGAGTTTTCTTTATTTTCATGACTATGAAGGCATCAAAACTATGAATTAACACATGTGGAATTATATACATAACAAACAAGTGTGAAACAACTGAAAATATGTCATATTCTAGGTTCTTCAAAGTAGCCACCTTTTGCTTTGATTACTGCTTTGCACACTCTTGGCATTCTCTTGATGAGCTTCAAGAGGTAGTCACCTGAAATGGTCTTCCAACAGTCATGAAGGAGTTCCCAGAGATGCTTAGCACTTGTTGGCCCTTTTGCCTTCACTCTGCGGTCCAGCTCACCCCAAACCATCTCGATTGGGTTCAGGTCCGGTGACTGTGGAGGCCAGGTCATCTGGCGCAGCACCCCATCACTCTCCTTCATGGTCAAATAGCCCTTACTTTCAAAGTTTTCCCAATTTTTTGGCTGACTGACTGACCTTCATTTCTTAAAGTAATGATGGCCACTCGTTTTTCTTTACTTAGCTGCTTTTTTCTTGCCATAATACAAATTCTAGCAGTCTATTCAGTAGGACTATCAGCTGTGTATCCACCTGACTTCTCCTCAACGCAACTGATGGTCCCAACCCCATTTATAAGGCAAGAAATCCCACTTATTAAACCTGACAGGGCACACCTGTGAAGTGAAAACCATTTCAGGGGACTACCTCTTGAAGCTCATCAAGAGAATGCCAAGAGTGTGCAAAGCAGTAATCAAAGCAAAAGGTGGCTACTTTGAAGAACCTAGAATATGACATATTTTCAGTTGTTTCACACTTGTTTGTTATGTATATAATTCCACATGTGTTAATTCATAGTTTTGATGCCTTCAGTGTGAATCTACAATTTTCATAGTCATGAAAATAAAGAAAACTCTTTGAATGAGAAGGTGTGTTCAAACTGTTGGTCTGTACTGTATATAAAATAAATTTCAGTTAGTTTAGTGTCAGTTTTTATCATTTTACACGAACGCACCATCTGCGTGCATTTTAAAACCACTAAGCACCGATCAGTAGTGTCTGTTACTGATCGCTTCTGCTCATTTTTCACTGCTTAAATTTTTGTTGTGCAGAAGATACTTTTTTTAAATTTTTTCCTATTTTTTTCTTCTCCCTTTCTCCTTCTCCCTTTTTTCTCCTAAATTTTATTTCCAATTTGGGTACAAAAAGCTGGCCGTACACATTGTACAGATGGCACTGTACAATGTGTTCGTGCTATTTAGATCTAGAGGCCATCCAAGAACATTCCTACAATTTCAAGAGGTGGTGATAAAGGCCCTAATTTTTTCAAACCAAGCAATGAAGGGTCCCAGTACTTCTGTAAGTTACCCTGCCCTGAGTTGTACCAGGGCAACATTTCCCTGGTGAAGTCCCACCAAACAGCGAGAAATGGAAGGACCCAAAAAAGATGCAGGGTATGTTCCAAAAGGGGGATAAGGAAAGACACCATTCACCATTTCGAAACCTGCCCTGAAAAACCTGGCCTGTGCATCAAGGATTGTTTCAGAATCTATCATTCATCCATGGAATAATTTCACTCTTGATGTACCCTGTAATTTTACCACCATATAACTGATTTTGTCCACAGAGTTTACATATCCACTTTTCACCAACCACTACTTATTAATTTCTGTAATACACCTGTTTGGCCAAAGGTGCCCTTTCCACCACTTAAAATGTTCTATCTGGGTTGCTCTTTCCAAAATGGGGTCACTTCTTGGGGTTTTTAATTTCTGGGGACCTCAGGAATTTTTTAACATGCGACATGGCACCTGAAATCCATGTCTATTTATTCAGGCTTGCCAAATCCATATTTTGCTGTTTGCCTCTAAAGCCCTGCTGTGCGCCAATACAGCAGGCTACAAGCACATATGGGGTGTTTCCTGAATGGGGAGAAAATGGGGAACACATACTGTTGTGCATTTTCTCCTTTAACCCCTTGTGAAAGTGAAAAATGGGGGTCTGCTAGTAATTTTTCAATTTCACAAATGTGTGCTTTGAAATCCTTTAACAAGTGTTTCTGCCTTCTGTGAGACACCTGTTTGCTGAAAAGTACCCTTTCCACCACTTAAAATGTTTGCACGGGGGCGCTCTTTCCAAAATGGGCTCACTCCTTCGGGTTTTTAATTTCTGGGGTGACATGTCACCTAAAATTCATGTCTGTTTATTAAAGCCTGCAAAATCCATATTTTGCACTTTGCTTTTAGAGCCCTGCTATGCGCCCATACGACAGGCTACAAGCACATGTGGGGTGTTGCCGCATTCAGGGGGAAATAGGTAACAAAATGTGGGGTGCATTTTGTCCTGTTACCCCTTTGTGCTCACTACACACCTTGAAAGACTCCTTTAGGGTCTAGTTTTCGGAATGAGGTCAATTTTGGGGGGTTTCCACTGTAGGGGTACCTCAGGGTGTCTTCTTTTGGAACAAAAAAAATATTTTTCATTTTCACAGCCAAGTATTTCCTAATTCTGTGAAATGCCTAATGGTTCAAAGTGCTCACTACGCACCTTGAAATGCTTTTTAAGGGGGTCTAGTTTCCGGAATGGGGTCACTTTTTGGGGGTTTCCACTGTAGGGGTACCCCAGGGTGTCTTCATATGTGACATAGCTCCAAAAAGTCAATGCTGCAGAATCTGTCCTACAAAAGCCCTCTGGTGCTCCTTCCCTTTTGAACCCTGCTATACGCTCAAAAATAAATTTTTTGAGCACATGTGGGGTGTTACCTCATTCTTGGGGAAATGGGTAGCAAAATGTGGGGTGCATTTTGTCCTGTTAACCCTTGTGAAAGTAAAAAATGTGGGTGTAAAGCAACTTTTTCTGGAAAAAAATGGAAATTTTTCATTTTCACAGCCAAGTATTTCCTAATTCTGTGAAACGCCTGATGGGTCAAAGTGCTCACTACACACCTTGAAATACTTCTTGAGGGATCTAATTTCTGGAATAGTCACTTTTTGGGGGTTTACACTGTAGCGGTACCTTACGGTGTCTTCAAAAACAAAATGGTGCCTATAATGCATTCTAGCAAAATCTGCCTCCAAAATCAATATGGCACTTCTTTCCTTATGAACACTGGCACATGCCTATAGGGCAGTTTACCACCACATATGGGGTATTTCTGCAAACTGCAGAATCATTGTAATGCACATTGAGGTTTATTTTGCCGTGTAGCAAGAAAAAATAGATTAACATAAAAAATCTACCAAAAAAGTGAAATTATTAAATTTAACCTCCATTTTAATTTCATTCTTGTGGAACACATCAAGGGTTAACAAAGTTTGTAACATCAGTTTTGAATAAAATGAGGGGTGTAGTTTCTAAAATGGGGTCAATTATGGGGGGTTTCCATTACATAAGCTCCTCAAAATCATTTTATAACTGAATCGGTGCTTAAAAAAATGGTTTTGTAAAATTTGGTGAAAATTTGAAAAATTGCTTCTAAAATTTGAAGCTTTCTAACGTCCTAAAAAAATAAAATGAAAATTACTAAATGATGCCAACATAAAGTAGACATATGGGGAATGTTGATTTATGACTATTTTATGAAGTATTACTATTAGAGTTGAAGTTCGGGTTCGTACCGAACTTTCGGTTTTTTGGCACCCGAACTCGAACATTTACGTAAAAGTTTGGGTTCGGTGTTCGGCGTTTTCTTGGCGCTTTTTGAAAGGCTGCACAGCAGCCAATGAACAAGCGTCATACTACTTGCCCCAAAAGGCCATCACAGCCATGCCTACTATTGGCATGGCTGTGATTGGCCAAATGCAGCATGTGACCCAGCCTCGATTTAAGCTGGAGTCACGCAGCGCCGCCCATCACTCTGCTCGGATTTGTGTAGGGAGAGGCATCAGCTGCTGTGAAGGAGAGATCATGGAGAAATCTTATCAAGAACTGTTTTTTGTACTCAGCGATCTACAGCAAATATGTTTTGTGGGTGCAGTGCACAATTTTTTTAAGCCTGCCCTGAGCCAACTACTGCTGAAAATGAACTTTTTTTTCTTCAGTTAGTCAATATCAATACATAATCAGCAGCCATTTTATGCAACAATAGTGCACCAGCACAGGCTATCTGCATGTCTGCAAGTCCAGAAATACAACTTTTTGCTTACTGGGGTTAAAAAAATACATCTGTTAAATATAGTGCACATCTGGGATTACACGTGTATAAGTGATTGTCACATTTAGGACAGAAATACAGCTTTTTGGTTACTGGGGTGAAAAAACCCTCTAATATACTGCACATCTGGGTTTAGACAAGCATAAGTGACTGTCACATTTAGGCCAGAAATATGGCTTTTTGGTTACTGGGGTGAAAAAAGCCTCTAATATATTACACATCTGGGATTACACGTGCATAAGTGACTGTCACATTTAGGCCATAAATACGGTTTTGGCATACTGGGGTGAAAAAAGCCTCTGATATAATGCACATCTGGGATCACACATGCATGAGTGACTGTCACATTTAGGCCAGAAATACAGCTTTTTGGTTACTGGGGTGAAAAAAGCCTCTAATATATTGCACATCTGGGATTACACGTGCATAAGTGACTGTCACATTTAGGCCAAAAATACAGCTATGGCATACTAGGGGGAAAAAAGCCTCTGATATACTGCACATCTGGGATTACACATGCATAAGTGACTGTCACATTTAGGCCAGAAATACTGCTTTTTGGTTACTGGGGTAAAAAAAAAATGCCTCTGATATACTGCACATCTGGGAATACACGTGCATAAGTGACTGTCACATTTAGGCCAGAAATATGGCTTTTTGGTTACTGGGGTGAAAAAAGCCTCTAATATACTGCACATCTGGGATTAGACAAGCATAAGTGACTGTCACATTTAGGCCAGAAATACGGCCTTTTGGTTACTGGGGTGAAAAAAGCCACTAATATATTGCACATTTGGGATTACACGTGAATAAGTGACTGTCACATTTAGGCCATAAATACGGCTTTGGCATACTCGGGTAAAAAAAAAGCCTCTGATATACTGCACATCTGGGATTACACGTGCATAAGTGATTGTCACATTTAGGCCAGAAAAACGGCTTTTTGGTTACTGGAGTGAAAAAAACCTCTGATTGTCACGAGGGTGTCAAGAGCCACGCCTGACTCCGTTATACCCGGAGTCAGGAAGTCTCAGTGGGTGGCTGCGCGCTCTATGTCTAAAGACAGTGCTGTTTATTAATGGTAGCTTTCTGGGTTTGCCTTGCAATCCTTTTTGCCTCACTCAGGGATCCATAGCTTCTCCTCCTCAGCTGTTTCTTGTCCAGCAATCCCAACCTCCTTATATTCCCATCTCTCACTTCTCTGGTTGCCAGATATAGAGCTTCCTGCCTGGACTTCTATACTGACCCACTGGAGCTGTGTGGCTGTGTTCCCTGGTTAATGTTCCAGAACGTTACCCTCCGGATCCCTGTTGGGCCTTGGTGGTCTGCTGTTGTCGCCCACCTGGGATTATATGTTTGTCTGTATTGTCTGTCCTCTCCTTGGTGTTTTTCTGTTAGTGTCAGTGGTGCGGACTAGTAATCCCACTGCCCCGTTCACTACATAGGGCTCATCTTAGGGAAAGCCAGGGTTTAGGCACGTGATCGGCGTACGGGTGAGGAACCCGTCTAGGGACGTCAGGGCAGTCAGGTGCCAGCCGCAAGGTGAGTCAGGGGTCACCATCTTTCCCTCTCCCTTGGACAGGGCCTTCCCATTTCCCTCCCTTTGCGTGACGCCGGTCATTACACTGATATACTGCACATCTGGGATAAGACGTGCATAAGTGAGTGTCACATTTAGGTCACAAATACAGCTGTCATATAGAGTTAAAAAAAAAAATTGTGCAATACCCTACTTCAGGGTTTTTATTGGCTGTTAATTATTTTTAACAGACTTAACTACTTTTTACTTTGTAAATGCTAACTATAAGGCAAACATCTAATAAGGGACATGATCATGGTCATGGTGGTGGTGTTGGTGGAGCCTCTGGTGCAGGGAGAGGACGTGGCCGCTCTGCCACAGCTACACGTCCTACTGAACCTACTACCTCAGGTCCCAGTAGCCGCTAGAATCTACAGCGATATTTGGTCTGTACAACCAGATGTACAGGCTATATGCAGACATAGTGCGGGCCAAAGTTTCCAGAAACATTTATGGCTACCAGATAAATACACAAAAAGAGATATGGGTGTAGATCCCATGCTCATAGGACTAGGAGAGTTCTGGAGAGAAATGAGCAAAACTCTGGCACCTAACCCATCTCCACTGATGCCGGTAAGCCTCATCCCGGAACTCCTTAATAAAAATAATAGAGACAAACCGCAGCTATGGTCATATCTTACATCAACTAGGCTTAGTGAAGTCACGCCTGAGCTGGAATCTTCCATCCTCAAATTGCTCCCACGTGAGATAGTAGACTCATCAGGATTTTTTCTCATGAAGTCCCATATTAGAGCTGTGTGCGGGGAATTGAAAGAGCAGTACCCACTGCAAAGGTCCATGACTGATTTTGAGAAATTGATGTGCTCACCAATCACAGTCGCAAGAAAGGTTGCAAAGCTTTATCCTTTGGTGGGAGGCCTGGGAGAACCACTGAAGCCCCTATATCTTAGGGAATGGGAAAAGGAATTGAACAGAACTCTAAGTGATGCAGAGGTCAAAAGAGTACTAGCAAACTCACATGGATTCTCAGTCTGTACTCGTTTAAAAGAAAACCACTTCAAATTGCTAACAAGGTGGTATAGAACACCTGACTTCCTTTTCAAGAGAGGATTGTATGATACAAGGGAGTGCTGGAGATGTGGAGAGGGAATGGGTACATTATCACATATATGGTGGGATTGTCCCAAAATTAAAGCTTATTGGGGAAAAGTAGAAGCAATAATACAGAAACTCACAACCTCAGGTTTCAAGCTCAAGCTAGAAATGGTAGTTCTATCCCTCCCCACATCGGATTATGCGCCATCAAAAAAGAACCTAGTTTCGCATCTCATAGCAGCAGCCAAGATGTTAATCCCTCTACATTGGCTAGACACAGACCCTCCCTCCATACTTGAATGGAAAGCTAAGGTTAACCAAATCTGTAAATTCGAGGAGATGACTGGGTGGATAAATAGGACTCATGATAGGTTTATGAAGTTGTGGAGCCCTTGGAGATCTCTGGCGGAGGTGTCTCCTGGTGGAAACAGCACTAGTAGTAGTAATACTAATAGCTGAAGAAAATAATGTACCATATATACTCGAGTATAAGCCGACCCGAGTATAAGCCGAGCCCCTAATTTTACCCCCAAAAAATGGGAAAAATTATTGACTCGAGTATAAGACTAGGGTGGGAAATGCAGCTATAATGCAGAGTGTATGTGTATATAATGCACACACTCTACATTATATACACACATCTGCAAGAGGGTGATTCCCTGTATTTAATGCAGAGAGTGTGCATTATATACACACACACTCTGCATTAAATACAGGGAGCCATCCACAGATCTCCCCCTAAACAGTGCCATCCACAGATCTCCCCCCTAAACAGTGCCATCCACAGATCCCCCCTAAACAGTGCCATCCACAGATCCCCCCTCCCCTAAACAGTGCAATGATGGCACTGTTTAGGGGAGGAGGGATCTGTGGATGGCACTGTAGGGGGATCTGTGGATGGCACTGCCATCCACAGATCCCCCTACAGTTCCATCCACAGATCCCCCTACAGTGCCATCCACAGATCCCCCTACAGTGCCATCCACAGATCCCCCTCCCCGGCGCTCACAGCAGTATATTTAAACTAATTAGTAACCTTTTACTGTGGTTATCTTACTTTGTCTTTGCTCCGGTAATACAGGCAGTGCGGGGAGCGGCGCTCACTCACTGACGTCACGCGCCTTCTCCCACTAGGCGGCGCAGGCGCTTGACGTCAGTGAGTGAGCGCCGCCCCCCGCACTGCCTGTATTACCGGAGCTAAGACCTAGACTCGAGTATAAGACGAGGAGGCTTTTTGAGCACAAAAATATGTGCCAAAAAACGCGTCTTATACTCGAGTTCATACGACCCTTGCCCCCCCCTCCCTTCTGTCTATATCTTTACTCTCTGTGGATTCTTTGATCTTCTATATGTCTATTTCAAATGGTCTTTATTGGCCGCCTACTTATGTTCTCTTGCATTGCCTCAACGAAGAGCTTAGGGGAAAGGAATCAGACTAGCGCAAAACTAATAACATATGCTACTTCCCTTCCTAAACGGGAACGTCTAGGTATTCGATGGAATGAGAATCCATATCTGGTCATAATTAAGACATTAAAATGTATATTATGTGGTTTCTTATGTGATCCTCTATGACCATGAAATACATGCTATGTTACTTGTATTCTTTTTGAAAATTTGAAAATAAAGAATTATAAATAAAAAGAGTTATTGATGATGTTATTTTTTATTTTTCATGTCAATATTTATATTTAAACAAAAAACATTAAATCCTGCAGTTTTCACACTGTCCTCTAATATTAATAATAGGCACCACTTCTTAGTCTCTACAGATCACTTTTCTGCAGTTATTTGCTTATCTGTCATTCTAATCCTGCCTATGATAATACTTATGTGTGTACATAAGACATGATCCGCCATTCCCAATAGGTGATTGTCAAAGCTTATCTATTCTTTCCTTCTACAATGACCTCTGCACAAGTCACTGAGCATGCCTAAAAAACTCTCCCATATAAGTCAATGAGGTCTCCTATTGACCATTGTGGCTATGGCCCAGATTGATTCCTTAAAGCAATTCTTTAAATACTTTTTAAATTCAAAATGGCAGCCCCCATAATTATGTTCAGGAAATAGAATGCAAAAATCTGAAAATATGTGTTTCTTCTGGTTTAACTGGTAGAAAAAATATTGGTGACACAAAGGTGTTCTAATCTGAAATCCTCACCAAATGTGGCAACATTTGACCAAATGTCCCAAAAATATACACCAATTGTTGCATGTGGCATCACTTCAATATTTTTATAGACCGATTTAGTTTTGAAATCACTTTCAGGAACTAACATAATATAAACCACCCATTTTAATTTATTTTTTCCTGTAACATTCATGTTACTATATTATGTTACTATATAACATATCAAGGGTTAGCAACAAAACAAACCTAAATATTTATTTCACTTATTCTGCAGTTTGCAGAATCACTCCATATGTGATTATAAACTTCTATATTGGCACACAGCAGATTCAGTAGGGAAGGAGTGCATTATGGTTTTTGGAGGGCAGATTTTGTTCGAATGGTCTTTGGGCGTCATCTTGCATTTGAAGAGACAGTGGAAACCCCTAAATGTGACTACATTTTTGAAATTACACCACCCAAGGAATTTTTAAGGGGTGTAGTGAGCATTTTGACCCAACAGGTATTTCATAGAATTGATAACTCTTGTCTGTAAAAATAAAAAAATTCATTTATTTATTTATTTTTACAAGAAAATGGTGCATAAGGCCCAAACTTTCATATATTTTTTTTTACAAGGGATTACAAGAGAATATCACCCCACAATTTACTACCCATTTTTCCCAGCATACAGTAACACCCCATACAAGGTTGTAAACTGCTGTTTGGGGATACGTCATGGCTCAGAAGGGAAGTAACTGCATCTGGATTATCTAAAATTAGATTTACTTAAATGTTTCTTACGAGCCATAACTCGGGACAAGCTATAGTTTTTAATGGCACCATTAGATGTACATTTGGCTTTCTAATCACTTTTTATCTAATTTTTAGGGGAGATGGGCAAAAATAGAAATTCTGTCCCTTTTTTATTTTTATTTTTTATGAGGTTCACCATGTGATATATATGATATAATATGTTTATTCAGCAGAATGATACAAATATGATGATACCAGTAAAAATATTTTAGTACTTTTGCATAATAAAATCCTTTTTATTAAAAATCTGTTATATTTTTGCATTATCATATACTAACATTCATAACATTTATATTTGTCCTTTGCAGTACAGACTGTATTTTTTAACGCTACTATTCTTGGCACATAAGAATTGGCAAAATTTTTATTTATTTTTATGGCGTTCACTTGGCAGCAATACCAAATATGTCTATTTTCTTAATTAAATTAGTCTTTTTTTTTGTTTTACACAATAAGAACATTTTTTAAATAGAAAAATCCTGTTTTTGCGTTACCAGTTACCAGCAATATTTTTAATTTTTATTTTCTGTCTATGGTCTTCAGTGAGAGCTCGGTTTTTGGCGGGATGGGGTGATATTTTCATTGGTACCATTTTGGGGTACATAAGACTTTTTGATCGTTTGTTTTTTGGGAGGTAAGGTGACTAAAATTTAGCTGGTTTGGCATCATTTTTTTTACACTGTTCACCATACACCATACATAAAATTGTGGCAAAATTGCGTAGTTTTTTTCTCCAACTTCACCCTATTTGAATTTTTCCCCCACCTTTTTTCTACTTTGTATGCTATAATAAATGGTGGTATTAGAAATTAAAACTTATCCCACAAAAAACAAGCCATCATATAGCTATGTGAATGAAAAAAAAAAAAAAAGTTATGGTTCCTGGAAGGCAGGCGGCAAAAGGTAAAAACAGAAAAATGGAAAATTGCTGCATCAGGAAGATGTTAATGTCAAGAGTAACATGATTTATGGGGGTCACATGATACTGTGTTCAGTAGGATTATGAATGAACCACAGAAGGCTATTTTGTGGGCTATATATTAACTTGCGCAAAAAGGCAGAGATCTACTGCACTGGTATAATAAACCGTATAAGAACTTTTGATAACCAATGTTCTCAACAATTGTTTTGTGATGCACGTGTGTTATTTTTTTTTATCAGATGTATTGTAATGCATTGCAGAGGGGATCAGACCCCCAAAAGTAAAGTCCCAGAATGGGACAGAAATAAAGTAAAAAAAAGTTTTTAATTAAAAAAATAACGTTTCAAGATTTTTTTTTTAAGAAAACACACATATATTAGGTATCGACGCATCTGTAATGACCGGCTCTGTAAATATATCACATAATCCACCCCGTCCGATAAACACTGTAAAAAAATAAAAATAAAAACTGGTAAAATAAAAGCTATTTTTGTCATCTTACATCACAAAAAGTGCAACACCAAGCAATCAAAAAGGCATATGCCCCCCAAAATGGTACTAATAAAACCTTCACCTCATCCTGCAAAAAATAAGCCCCTACCTAAGACAATCGTTTAAAAAAAAATATAACTATAGCTCTCAGAACATGGAGACACTAAAACATCTTTTTTTTGTTTCAAAAATGCAATTATTGTGTTAAAGTGAACTAAAAAAAAAAAAAAAAATGTATACATATTAGGTATTGCCGCATCCATAACAACCAGCTCTATAAAAGTATCACATGACTTAACTCCTCAGTAGGGTTGAGGAAACCTGAACTGTAAAGTTCACGTTCGTACCAAAATTTTGGAATTTTGGACCCCAGACCCGAACATTTCAGTAAAAGATCGGGTTCGGGTTCGGGTTCGGTGTTCAGCGATTTCTTAGTGCTTTTTGAAAGCCTGCAGAGCAGCCAATAAACAAGCGTTTAACTGTGTGACCTTAGAAGCCATCACAGCCATGCCTACTAATGGCATGGCTGTGATTGGCCAGTGCAGCATGTGACCCAGCCTCTATATAAGCTGGAGTCAAGTAGCGCTGCAAGTCACTCTGCTGTGCTTAGGGTAGGGAGAGGATGCTGCTGTGAGGGAGAGAATAGGACAGAATCTGTTATCAGAACTCCAATTGAACTCAGCGATCTACATAGATTTAGTTGTGTGGGTGCAGTGCACAATCTTTTTACCCTTCCCTGAGCCCAGTGACAGAGAAAAATAACTTTTATCCGTCTGTTAGTTAGGTGGGCGGCGGCGGCCATTTTATGCAAGCTCAGTGCAGCACTGCATATGTGCTTTTGTGACATTCAAATCCAAGCTTGAAATACTGTACTAATAATCTGGTTTAAAATAAAAAACACCCTTTTTTGGCAATATACAACATCTGGTGCCTTTGCAGGATTAGTCAGTGTGCAATTTAAGCTAGAAATACAGCTATAATTTTCTGGCTTTTTATTTGGCAAAATACACAATTTTACAGCCCTTGCTGCATCTGCACGTGTGAAATTCAATCATTTTATACAGCTTTCATATTCTGTTAGTAAAAAAACACCCTTTTTTGCTAAAAACTTAATATACTTAATATTGTAGCCCTTGCTGCATCTGTGATTGTTAAAAACAAGTTTGAAATACTTCAACAATTTTCTGGCTTTGAAAAAACACAAATTTTTGGCAATAACCTTCCTTTTGGGCCTCTGCCGCATTAGTCAGTGTGCAATTTAAGCTGGAAATACAGCTATAATTTTCTGTGTCTTAAAAAACACCCTTTTTGGTCAAAATACACAATTTTACAGCCCTTGCTGCATCTGCACGTGTGAAATTCAAGCGTTATATACTGCTGTCATATTCTGTTATAAAAAAAACTCCCATTTTGGACAAAAAAATAATTTTGCAGCCTTTGCTGCATATGTAATTGTGAGATACACCCTTTAGATACTGTGGTTCTATTCTGCTATTAATAAAACACCCATTTTGGGCAAAAATCTTTAATTGCGCCAAAGTCTGCATCTGTACGTGTGAGGTACACCCTTTGCATACTGTCGTTCTATTCTGCTTTTGATAAAACACCCATTTAGGGCAAGATCCTAAATTTGAGAAATATGAGGAGAGCCTCAAATAAGGTACGTGGCCCAGGTCGTGGTGCTGCTGGTGGAGCTCCTGTTGCAGGGACGTGGTCGATCTGCGCCAGCTACACGCACAAGTGAAACCCCTTCCTCAGGTGCAAGTAGGCGACAGAACCTGCAGCGGTATTTGGTCGGGCCTAATGCGGCTCTACAAATGGTGAGGCCAGAACAAGTACAGGCGATAGTAGATTGGGTTGCTGACAGTGCCTCCAGTTCCTTCATATTGTCTCCCACCCAGTATCCTGCTGAAAGATCAGAGTTGGCACCTGCAGCCAATGTCCATCAGTCTTTCACCTCACCCCCTTGCAAATCAGCCAAGCAGTCTGAGCCCCAAGTCATGCAGCAGTCTCTTCTGCTTTTTTATGACTCTGTTAGCAGGGTTTCCCAGGTCCATCCACCTAGCCCTGCCCCAGAAGAGGAAGAGATTGAGCGAACCGATGCCCAACCACTTATGTTTCAAGATGAGTACATGGGAGGACCATTGCAGCACGTCTTGGATGATAACGAAATACAGGTGCCAACTGCTGGAGCTTTTGAAAGGGACTGACAAGGAGGTCAGAGGTGAAGACTGGATGGAAGATGATGTGGAGGACGATGAGGTCCTCGACCTCACATGGAATCAAGGTGATGCGAGTGACTTGTGTAGTTCGGAGAAAGAGGCAGTGGTCGCACAGAGCCACCAGCACAGCAGAAGAGGGAGCAGGGTGCTAAAGCGGAGCATCCGTACCCTAGACAGTACGCCTGCTACTGCCCACCTCAGCAAGGGACCGAGCACACCAAAGCCAGCTCCAAGGAATTCCCTGGTGTGGCAGTTCTTCAGACAATGTGCTGACGACAAGACACGAGTGGTTTGCACGCTGTGCAATCAGAGCCTGAAGTGAGGCATAAACGTTCTCAACCTGAGCACAACCTGCATGACCAGGCATCTAAGTGCAAAGCACGAGCTGCAGTGGAGTAGACACCTCAAAAACCAAGAAAGGTCTCTGGCTCCTCCTGCTTCCTCTTCTGCTGCAGTCTCGGCCTCTTCATCCACCTCTGGAGTGACAGTGACACCTGCCACCCCGCAAACAGAGAATTTGCCAGCAAAACACCACCAAGTCAACAAGCATCTCCACAATGTCCCACGGAAGCGTTCAGCTCTCCATCTCCCAAACTCTGGAGCGGAAGAGGAAGTATTCCCCTACCCAACAACGATCCCTGGCCCTGAATGGGAAGTGGAGACGGAGAGTTTTAAAAGCCTTATGGCGGGGGCTGTCCCACAGTACGTCGTGCCCAGCCGCCCCTACTATTCCAGGTGTGCCATCCCATCCCTGCACAACCAAGTGGGGGACAAAATCAGGTGTGCACTGCACAATGCCATCTGTGTCAAGGTGCACCTCACTACGGATATGTGGACCAGTAAGCACGGTCAGGGATCTATATCTCCATAACAGCACACTGGGTAAATGCAGTGGTGGTTGGGCTTGAGGTGGATAGCAGTTTGGCGCATGTCCTTCCACCAACGAGGATTGCAGGGCGCTTAAGTTTGCCTCCTGTTGCTTCCTACTCTGCTTCCTCATCCTCTACCGCCTTGAACAACAGACTGATGAGTGGTTGGTGCCAGCGAGCCTCAAGCCCGGCCTGGTGGTGTGTGATAATGGGTGAAATATCGTAGAAGCTCTGGGACTAGTCGGTTTGATGCACATCCCTTGCCTGGCGCATGTGCTGAATTTGTGGGTGCAGAGATTCCTTAAAAATTACCCCGATATGTCAGAGCTGCTGCATAAAGTGCGGGCCGTCTGTGTGTGCTTTCGGCGTTCTCACCCTGCTGCTGCTCGGCTGTCTGCGCTGTAGCGTAACTTCTGCCTTCCAGCTCCCCGCCTTATATGCGACGTGCCCACAAGGTGGAACTCCACCTTGCAAATGCTAACCAGACTGTGCGAGCAGCAGCAGGCGATAGTGGAGTTTCAGCTGCAGCACGCAAGGGTGAGTCGCTCTGCGGAACAGCACCACTTCACCAGCAATGACTGGGCCTCCATGCGAGACCTGTGTTCCTTGTTGCGCTGTTTCGAGTACTCCACCAACATGGCCAGTGCCGATAATGATATTCTCAGCGTTACAATCCCACTTCTATGTCTCCTTGAAAAAACGCTGCTGGCGATGATGGAAGAGGATGTGGCACAGGAGGAGTAGCAGGAGCAAGAGGGATTATTTTGTAGGGTTTCCGGCCAGTCATTCACAAGTGGCTCCGATGGTGGGTTCCTGCACTCACAAACGCCAGGTGCACAATTGTCTGGAGGATGACGAGGTGGAGGATGAGAAGAAGTAGATAGAGGAAGAGGAACCTTGTTCACGGCAGGGTGGCACCCAGACCAGCTCATGGCCATCACTGGTGCGTGGCTGGGGCGATACAGAGGACACAAACGATACACCTCCCAGAGAGAATAGCTTTTTGTTGCCTCTGGGCAGCCTGGCACACATGAGCGACTACATGCTACAGTGTCTCCGCAACGACCGCCGAGTTGACAACATTCTAACTTGTGCTGATTACTGGGTGGCCACGCTGCTGGATCCCCGTTACAAGAACAACGTACCGTCCTTAATTCCGTCACTGGAGCGTGATCGTAAGATGATCGTAAGATGCGCGAGTACAAGTGCACGCTGGCTGCTGATGGCATTCCCAGCTGACAGTGGGGGCACAGTGGAAGCATAAGGCAAAGGCAGAGGAGAAGGAAGAGGTCGCCAACGCAGCTGGGGCACTGCCAGCACCTCAGAAGGCAGGTTTAGCATGGCCGAAATGTGGAAAAGCTTTGTCAGCACGCCACAACAACCAGCACCACCAGCTGATATGGAACGTCTTAGCAGGAGGCAGCATTTCACCAACATGGTGGAGCAGTATGTGTGCACATGCCTACACGTACTGAATGACGGGTGTGCCCCCTTCAACTTCTGGGTCTCCAAATTGGACACATGGCATGAGCTTGCCCTTTACGCCTTGGAGGTGCTGGCCTGCAGCCAGTGTATTATCTGAAGGTGTGTTTAGCATGGCAGGGGGCGTTATCACAGACAAGCACAGCCGCCTGTCCACAGCCAATGTGGACAAGCTCACGTTCATTAAAATGAACCAGACATGGATCCCACAGGACTTGTCCGTACCTTGTACAGAATAGACACTTATACCGACCAGCTATTGTTATACTACAGCGCAATTGCTCATTCTTGCATTTTGGATATTTCCCACTCTTTTGGAGTGCACCCTAATAAATAATAATAATAAATTAAAACCAAAAACCAGTGTTGGCTACCTCGTCCTCCTCCACCGCTGCTGCCACCTACACTGCTACGTCCACCGCCTCCTCAAACTTCTACTCCATATGGACCTCCACCTCATAAATAAAAATTATTTTTTATTTATACGTAATTTATTTTATTTTATGTAATTTCACAAATTTGTCTGTTACATTTTCCGGTGACATTCACCAATTTTTGGGTGTGATATACCACTGCTCTACCTAGTAGACAGGTTGAAAAGAAAATTACAAATTTGTCTGTTACATTTTCTGAGGAAATTCACAAATTTTTGGGTGTGATATGCCACTGCTATAACTAGTAGACAGGTTTAAAAATCCACTAATTTATCTGTTACATTTTCGGGTGAAATTCACCCATTTTTGGGTGTGATATACCACTGCTCTACCTAGGAGACAGGTTAAAAAAATTCACTAATTTGTCTGTTACATTTTCGGGTAATATTCACCAATTTTTGGCTGTGATATACCACTGCTCTAGCTAGTAGACAGGTTAAAAAAATTCACAAATTTGTCTGTTACATTTTCGGGTGAAATTAACCAATTTTTGGCTGTGATATACCCCTGCTCTACCTAGTTGACAGCTTAATAAATTTCGCTAATTTTTCTTTTAGATTTTAATGTGAAATTAACCAATTTTTGGCTGTGATATTCCCCTGCTCCACCTAGTAGACAGGTTAATAAATTTCACAAATTTTTCTGTTACATTCTTGGGTTGACATTTTACAATTTTTGATGTGAATAAACCCCTGCTCTGCATAGGTGACAGGGACCGAAATTTTTTAAAATAATCTGTTAAATTGGTGGGTGACATTAACCCATTTCTGGCGATGAAAAACCCCTACTCTGCATAGGTGACAGGGACTTAAATTTCTAAAATTCGTCTTTAATTGGCCCTTTCCTTCGATCCTTCTGCTTTAATAACTTTTCCCAGATTGTTCGCTCGATCAAAATAAAATTTCATCCATTTATCTCCCTTGGATGTGGTTTCTCTTTCTCATGCTCCCTCTCCGCCGTAGAAACCTGATTCGCCGATAACCGTGATCAACATGGTAGGCTCAGAAAAGAACATCGAAAGTTGATAGAGAAGATATCCAAATGGATGGTGGACGTCACGGGGGCACCTCTGCATAGGTGACAGGAACATAAATTTCAAAAAATCGTCTGTTACATTGTCAGGTGACATTTTACACATTTTGCCGGATAGAAACCCCTGCTCTGCATAGGTGACAGGGAATTCAATTTCTGAAATTCTTTTTTAACCGCCTCCGGACCGCCTTACGCAGGATTGCGTTCCGGAGGCGGTCGATTCATTCCTCCTTGATGCGCCGGCGCGTCATCTCGCGAGACGTGAGATTTCCTGTGAACGCGGGCACACTGGAGCGTGCGTTCACAGGAACACGAGGTAAACGAGTGGATATACAGCCTGCCAGCGGCAATCATTCGCTGGCAGGCTGTAGATGCGATTTTTTTAACCCCAAAAAGGTATTTTAGACGCTGTTTTGATTGCATTGTAGAACCTCAGGAAACATGACAGGTGCTCAGAAAGTCAGAGCTGCTTCAAAATGCGGAAATTCACATTTTTGTACCATAGTTTGTAAACGCTATAACTTTTGCGCAAACCAATAAATATACACTTATTGCATTTTTTTTAACAATGACATGTAGAACAATACATTTTGAGAAAAATTTATATAGAAATGTAGTTTTGTTTGAAAAATTTTACAACAGAAAGTGAAAAATTTTATTTTTTTGCAAAAATTTCGGTCAATTTCGATTAATAACAAAAAAAAGTAAAAATGTCAGCAGCAATGAAATACCACCAAATGAAAGCTCTATTAGTGAGAAGAAAAGGAAGTAAAATTCATTTGGGTGGTAAGTTGTAGGACCGAGCAATAAACCGTGAAAGTTGTGTAGTGCAGAATTGTAAAAAGTGGTCTGGTCATTAAGGGGGTTTAAGCTAGGGGAGCTGAGGTGGTTAAAGAATAATTTCTGAAATTTTATTCTCTGTCACCTATGCAGAGCAGGGGTTTCTATACGGCAAAATTGGTAAAATGTCACCTGACAATGTAACAGACGATTTTTTTTAATTTATGTTCCTGTCACCTATGCAGAGGTGCCCCTGTGAAGTCCACCATCCATTTGGATATCTTCTCTATCAACTTTCGATGTTCTTTTCTGACCCTACCATGTTGATCATGGTTATCGGCGAATCAGGGTTCCACACCGGAGAGGGAGTGTGAGAAAGAGAGACCACATCCAAGGGTAGTTAATTGTTTCAAATAAAATATGGAAATATGGGACAAAGTATTAAAGTGCAAATGTGGGAAAACTTGTTAAAGTTTAAGCATTGAATGAAAGGAGGTGTCGCGCAACAATTAAAAAATAATTTCTGAAATGTTATTCCCTGTCACCTATGCAGAGCAGGGGTTTCTATCTGGCAAAATTGGTAAAATGTCACCTGACAATGTAACAGACGATTTTTTGAAATTTATGTTCCTGTCACCTATACAGGAGTGCCCCCTTCTGCCTGATCGCACGTCCCTGTGACGTCCACCATCCATTTGGATATCTTCTCTATCAACTTTCGATGTTCTTTTCTGAGCGTACCATGTTGATCACAGTTATCTACGAACCAGGGTTCCACGCAGGAGAGGGAGCGTGAGAAAGAGAGACCACATCCAAGGGAGATAAATGGATGAAATTTTATTTTGATCAAGTGGAAATATGGGAAAAGTTATTGAGGCGCAAATGTGGGACAAATTATTGAAGCACAAATGTGGGACAAATTATTGAAGTGCAAATGTGGGACAAATTATTACAGCGCAATTGTGGGACAAATTTTTAAAGCGCAAATGTGGGACAAAGTTTAAGCATTGAATGAAAGAAGGTGGCGCGCATCAAGTAAAGAAAAATTCTGAAATTTTATTCCCTGTCACCTATGCAGATCAAGGATTTATTCATATCCAAAATTGTAAAATGTTAACCCAAGAATGTAACAGAAAAATTTGTGAGATTTATTAACCTGGCTACTTGGTAGAGCAGGGGTCTATGACAGAAAAAAATTGTTTAATGTCACCAGAAAATGTAAAAGAAAAATTTGTGAAATTTATTAGCTGTCAACTAGGTAGAGGAGGGGTATATTACACCTGAAAATGTAGCAGACAAATTAGTGTGTTTTTATTTTACCTGTCTACTAGGTATAGCAGTGGTACATCACACCCAAAAATTTGTGAATTTCACCCGAAAATGTAACAGACAAATTAGTGAAATGACATAAAATAAAAGAAAATACGTATAAATCAAAAAAAAAAATTTGATTTATGAGGTGGAGGTCCATATGAAGTAGGAGTTTGAGGAGGCGGTGGAACGTAGCGGTGTAGATGGAAGCAGCGTTGGAGGAGGACTAGGTAGCCAACACAGTTTTTTGGTTTTAATTTTATTTATTTTTTAAAATTAGGGTGCATTTCAAAAGAGTGTGAAATATCCAAAATACAAGAATGAGCAATTGCGCTGGAGTATAACAATGGCTGGTTAAGGCCGGTATACATGTCTATTCTGCACAAGGAAGCGGTGGTGGAGGAGGAGGAGGAGGTAGCCAACACTGGTTTTTGGTTTTTATTTTATTTATTTTTTGTTTAAATTAGGGTACACCCCAAAAGAGTGGGAAATATCAAAAATACAACAATGAGCAATTGCGCCGGAGTATAACAGTGGCCGGGTAAGGCCGGTATACATGTCTATTCTGCACAAGATACGGAAAAGTCCTGTGGGATCCATACCTGGTTCTTTTTAATGAACGTGAGCTTGTCCACATTTGTAAAATCAGTTTTGTATACCTTGAGGCGTGTAGTTTCTAAAATGGGGTCACTTTTTGTGAGTTTCTACTTTAGGGGTGCATCAGGGGTTCTTCAAATGTGATATGGCAGTTTAAATTTATGCCAGTGAAATCTGCTTTCCAAAAACCATATGGCGTTAATTTCCTTCTGCGCAATACTGTGTGCCCGTACAGCAGTTTACGACCACATATGGGGTGTTTCTGTAAACTACAGAATCAGGGCCATAAATATTGAGTTTTGTTTGGCTGTTAACCCTTGCTTTGTAACTGGAAAATATTTATTAAAATGAAAAATCTTCCAAAAACTGAAATTCTGAAATCTCATCTCTATTTTCCATTAATTCTTGTGGAACATCTGAAGGGTTAAAAAAGTTTGTAAAATCAGTTTTGTATATCTTTAGGGGTGTAGTTTCTAAAATGGGGTCACTTTTTGGGAGTTTCTTCTCTAGGGGTTCATCAGGGGGTCTTCAAATGTGACATGGCAACTTAAATTTATGCCAGTGAAATCTGTCTTCCAGAAACCAAATTGCATTCCTTTCCTTCTGTGCCCTGCCAGGTGCCCGTACAGTAGTTTATGACCACATATGGGGTGTTTCTGTAAACTACAGAATCAGGGTAGTAAATATTGATTTTTGTTTGGCTGTTAACCCTTGCTTGATTACTGGAAAAAGAATGGATTAAAATGGAAAATCTGAAGGAAAAAAAACTGAAATTTCATCTCCACTTTCCTTTAATTCTTTTGGAACAGGAAATGGGTTAACAAAGTGTGTAAAATCAGTTTTGAATACCTTGAGAGGCGTAGTTTCTAAAATGGGGCCATTTATGGGTGGTTTCTATTATGTAAGCCTCACAAAGTGACTTCAGACCTGAACTGGTCCTTAAAAAGTGGGTTTTGGAAATTTTATAAAAAATTTCAAGATTTGCTTCTAATTTTCGAAGCCTTCTAAAGTCCCCCCCAAAAACGTAATTTACAAAATGATTCAAACATGAAGTAGACATATGGGAAATGTAAAGTAATAACTATTTTAGGAGGTATCATTATCTGTTTTAAAAGCAGGGAAATTGAAATTTTTACAATTGTGAATTTTTACAAATATTTGGTAAATTTGGTATTTCTTTTATAAAAATGAAATATTTGGACTCAAATTTACCACTGTCATTAAGTACAATATGTGACGAGAAAACAATCTCAGAATGGCTTGGATAAGTAAAGGTGTTTTAAAGTTATCACCACATAAAGTGATAGATGTCAGATTTGCAAAAAATGGCCTGGTCCTTAAGGTGAAAAATGGTCCTTAAGGGGTTAATATTGTGTCCCTAAACATATTATTGAAAATTCTGTTGCATTTGATTTTTCCTTAACTTCTTTTTATTTCTCAATGGACTTTTGATGTGTAGCTTAAAGCTTATTCTTTCCAACAAGATTTTGTCACTGATATTCTATTTATATCACTTAGTAATTAGAAGACCATTTTGATAAAAGGATTTAACTCTTTAGCACTACCATCGCTATGCATCATAGCTATGATTTTTTCTCATGACAAAATCATTCCGTGGTAAGATTGAAGTACACGGTTTCTGTTTCCCTGAAGGACATTGAGTCTAGAGGCTATGAACAACCCTTGAACCATGTAATTGGAATCCAATGAGGTATTCTCTGAGATTGTTCCATTTCTTGACCCATTTCATCTTAACTTCTTAAAGACAATGAGCATTTTATAGTTTCATTCCCAGACTAATTTTCCTGCTATACTGCTGCTGAATGTAATTCTGTATGCATTTATGAAATATATATTGTATACCGTTTTCTTCTTAAATTAACTTGCTTGAAAATGTTTTCTAAATTATTCAACATTTTAAATTCACAGATTTCATTTGGCAGGGAGTATTTCTATACTGTCCTTTTTAAATTTTTGGGTTTTCAAAACCATAAAACTAATCACCAGAATTAAATCTTAAATAGTGACTTTCAGGCATATCTAGACATAAACTCACTTATATGCCAAAATATGAGAGGAAACAAAACTATGTATGTGAAATAATATATATTGATGACAATCCACTAAATCTGTCAGTTATATATTTTATGTAGGTCTAAATAAATAATTTGCATATCCCAAAATAAATGTTCTGTTAGTAATATTCTTTGCTGATGGTATGCAATATTTTTTTTTTCAATCCAACATTCACATGAAGGGGATATTGTGTGCCACTGTAGCCAATGACTTACCAAAGCTGCATTCTAAAGTGGTACATCATGTGTCACTTATGGAGACAACACCACTGATGCCAATCATTAACTGCAGTGGAGCACTTGACCTCATCTGTGCTGATGATGACATTTGTTGACCAGAAATGCAGTGCAGACAGCATGGAAGCTAGGGAGCCAAAATTGCATAGCTGGGAGCAGATAAGTATGTTTCTTAGTACTGGTCTTGTTGGTTGAGGGTGGAATTAACTCCTTTCTGACTACCATACGGCTATTTATGTCAGCGGTCGGGACTTTA
Organism: Bufo bufo; assembly: GCF_905171765.1. NCBI lineage: Eukaryota > Metazoa > Chordata > Amphibia > Anura > Bufonidae > Bufo > Bufo bufo. Next base: position 486,103,229 of record NC_053389.1, read on the forward strand.
AAGATAGCGACCACTCCTGACTGAAGCAGGCTCCATAGTCGCAAGGTGTCTGCTGTTTTATATAGCAGGGATCCGTGGCTAATGTCCATGACAGGCAGTAATGCTGATCGCGGACATTTAACACTTCAAATGCTGTGATCAATCCTGACCACAGGCATCTAAATGCTGAAAACCCAGAAGCGCACACTTTTGGGTGTGCCATGGCTCCTCCTGGCAGGGATCCGTGGAGCCAGAGTGTGTTAGTAGCATCCCCTGTTCTTCTGTGTGACAGGAGGCTGTTGCATAGTAGTTTCTATGAAGCCCCTCCATAGAAATACAGTAAAATCCTCATAGACTCCAATGCATTAGCTTGGAGTCTATGATTGCTTGTCATAGTTCCCTATGGCAGTATAAAAAGAAAGTGTAGAAAAGTTTCTATAAATAAAAAAATGAAAAAAATATTAAAATTCAAATCACTTCCCTTTGCCCAAAAAAAAAAAAAAACATGCAAAAAGGCACATACTGTTAAAATATTTTAAAAAATTATCCCAATGTAAAAATGGCCCATTCGTCGTTTTTCGGTCACTTTTTCTCCCACAAAAAATTATACAGAAAGTGTTTAAAAAGTTGTACACACCCCAAAATGGTATTACTGAAAAGTATAGATCGCCCCTTCCCACAGCTTCCCACAGATAAATACAAAAAAAAATATAACGGTTAGAATATGGAGACTAAAAGAAAAAAAGTATTTTTTTCTATGTTTTTATTAATTTTTTTATTTTCAGTATAGAACACAATAAAAAATATACATATGTGGTACTGCCGGATTCGTACTGACATGGAGAATGAAAGTAACTGGTCAATTTTATGGTATGGGGAAACCAAGAAACTGTTGTGGAATTGTATTTTTTTCCAATTTCACCCTTATGGAGGGAGGTTTGCTTATCAGAAATTGGATATTTATGTCTATATCTGTATTCCGTCCCTTCTATTCTATTCCTAGACTGTTGTCTTTGTTTCCTATATAACCCGCTTTTTCTGAGTCACTCCAGTCCTTCATATACCCCAGGATAAAAATACAACCCTCGCAGATTCTTATATGTAAAAATATTTTACTGATAACATAGAGATAACAAAGCAATGGACATTATACATAAAGATACAGACACTAAAAATAACATAGATGACACTCCCACACACAGCTGCCTCTGTTCCTTCCCTCCCTGGCTGCTAAGAAATGTGGCTAATAATGTGCATGTATATAAAGTACAGGGTGGGCCATTTATCTGGATACACCTTAATAAAATAAGAATGGTTGGTGATATTAACTTCCTGTTTGTGGCACATTAGTATATGTGAGGGGGGAAACTTTTCAAGATGGGTGGTGACCATGGCGGCCATTTTGAAGTCGGCCATTTTGAATCCAACTTTAGTTTTTTCAATAGGAAGAGGGTCATGTGACACATCAAACTTATTGGGAATTTCACAAGAAAAACAATGGTGTGCTTGGTTTTAACGTAACTTTATTCTTTCATGAGTTATTTACAAGTTTCTGACCACTTATAAAATGTGTTCAATGTGCTGCCCATTGTGTTGGATTGTCAATGCAACCCTCTTCTCCCACTCTTTACACACTGATAGCAACACCACAGGAGAAATGCTAGCACAGGCTTCCAGTATCCGTAGTTTCAGGTGCTGCACATCTCGTATCTTCACAGCATAGACAATTGCCTTCAGATGACCCCAAAGATAAAAAGTCTAAGGGGGTCAGATCGGGAGACCTTGGGGGCCATTCAACTGGCCCACGACGACCAATCCACTTTCCAGGAAACTGTTCATCTAGGAATGCTCGGACCTGACACCCATAATGTGGTGGTGCACCATCTTGCTGGAAAAACTCAGGGAACGTGCCAGCTTCAGTGCATAAAGAGGGAAACACATCATCATGTAGCAATTTTGCATATCCAGTGGCCTTGAGGTTTCCATTGATAAAGAATGGCCACACTATCTTTGTACCGCATATACAACACCATACCATCAATTTTTTTGTTCCAACAGTCTTGGAGGGATCTATCCAATGTGGGTTAGTGTCAGACCAATAGTGGTGGTTTTGTTTGTTAACTTCACCATTCACATAAAAGTTTGCCTTATCACTGAACAAAATCTTCTGCGTAAACTGAGGGTCCTGTTCCAATTTTTTGTTTTGCCCAATCTGCAAATTCAGTGCGCCGATCTGGGTCATCTTCGTTGAGATGCTGCAGTAGCTGAAGTTTGTAAGGGTGCCATTTGTGAGTAGCTAATATCCGCCGAAGGGATGTTCGACTAATGCCACTTTCCAGTGACATGCGGCGAGTGCTACGCTGTGGGCTCTTGCTGAATGAAGCTAAGACAGCCACTGATGTTTCTTCATTAGAGACAGATTTCATGCATCCACATTTTGGCAAATCCAACACTGAACCAGTTTCACGAAACTTAGCAAGCAGTTTGCTAACTGTAGCATGCGAGATGGGTGGTCTCGTAGGGTGTCTTGCATTGAAATCTGCTGCAATGACCCGGTTACTGCGTTCACCAGACATCAACACAATTTCTATCCGCTCCTCACGTGTTAACCTCGGCGACATGTAGATGGCTGTAAACAAAGAGAAACTTGTAAATAACTCATGAAAGAATAAAGTTACGTTAAAACCAAGCACACCATTGTTTTTCGTGTCACATGACCCTTTTTCTATTGAAAAAACTAAAGTTAGATTCAAAATGGCCGACTTCAAAATGGCCACCATGGTCACCACCCAACTTGAAAAGTTTCCCCCCTCACATATACTAATGTGCCACAAACAGGAAGTTAATATCACCAACCATTCCCATTTTATTAAGGTGTATCCATATAAATGGCCCACCCTGTACTTTCCACTGGATATACTCTTCTAACCAACTCACATCCAGTACCTGATCATTAGAGATTTCGCGAACATAACATTTTCCGTTCGCGAACGGCGAACGCGAATTTCCGCAAATGTTCGCGAACGGGCGAACCGGGCGAACCGCCATAGACTTCAATAGGCAGGCGAATTTTAAAACCCACAGGGACTCTTTCTGGCCACAATAGTGATGGAAATGTTTTTTCAAGGGGACTAACACCTGGACTGTGGCATGCCGGAGGGGGATCCATGGCAAAACTCCTATGGAAAATTACATAGTTGACGCAGAGTCTGGTTTTAATCCATAAAGGGCATAAATCACCTAACATTCCTAAATTGTTTGGAATAACGTGCTTTAAAACATCAGGTATGATGTTGTATCGATCAGGTAGTGTAAAGGTTACGCCCGCTTCACAGTGACAGACCAAACTCCCCGTTTAACGCACATCAAACAACCGCAAACAACCGCAAACAGTCCATTTGCACAACCGCAAACTCCCCATTTGCACAAGGTTGGATACCAAGCTAGCCATATCCCGTTCCTTGTCCTCACTGATGTCATTGAAGGTCTCTTCCTCCACCCAGCCACGTACAACACCAAGGGTCCCCGAAAGGTGACAACAAGCCCCTTGGGACGCCTGCTGTGTTTGGTCTTCCACCTCCTCAAAGCCACCTTCCTCCTCTGACTCCTCTTCTTCAGACTCCTCTCTCTGCGTTATTATAAGGTGTGTTAAGTAGTACTATTCCTATCAGTTTAATCCCTGTTACGTCCCCTTAAGGGGACGTATATATGGCATTGATTTTATGAACCGGGAGATGGAAAAAGATGCTTGGTCGGTCCTCCTACTTCAAATTTGGGGCACTGCACGTGCAATCTAATGTGCCACCAGATAGGAGTGGTGTGTTAAGTAGTTCTATTCTTATCAGTTTAATCCCTGTTACATCCCCTATCAGGGGACATGTATATGGCATTGATTTTAGCAACCGGGAGATGGAAAAAGATGCTTGGTCGGTCCTCCTACTTCAAATTTGGGGCACTGCACGGGCAATCTAATGTGCCACCAGATAGGAGTGGTGTGTTAAGTAGTTCTATTCTTATCAGTTTAATCCCTGTTACGTCCCCTTAAGGGGACGTGTATATGGCATTGATTTTAGGAACCGGGAGATGGAAAAAGATGCTTGGTCGGTCCTCCTACTTCAAATTTGGGGCACTGCGCGTGCAATCTAATGTGCCACCAGATAGGAGTGGTGTGTTAAGTAGTACTATTCCTATCAGTTTAATCCCTGTTACGTCCTCTATCAGGGGACGTGTATGGAATAGATTTTAGACAACAGCAAAGAGTTGTCAATAGTTGACACACTCATGACATAAATTTTATACCTCTATGCGTCAATCTTGGTGTAGTTATGACTGTGCTCGTGGGCACGTTTGGGAGATTGCAGACGATGGGGTTTTTTCAAAGCCTATGGTCGTGCTGAGGTAGTTCAGTGACAGTTAAGTGACCCAGAAAACAATGATTCTGCAGTGTGGGTCCATTGTTGGCCTAGGAGGCTTTAATGATCACCTTAGATGATCACAAAGAAAATTAATGTTTTTTCTTTGCAAAATTATCCAGCCGATCGCTTTTGGTCTGTTCACAATGAAGCAACGACTTATTCATCTGGGGTGTGCCAACATTGCCATTGCCAACACACTCATAGAGGTGGTCGCTTCATTGTGATACGCAAGCCCCTTCTCCACGACAAGGTAACGATCACGAAGGGGAGTTGACACATGTATGTGCCTTTTTTTTTGTTTGTTTTTTGAAGCTACAGTGCAGCGCCAGAGGTCAGAAAAATTAGGCATGTACACATGCCTGAAAAATTAGGTATTGTTGCAGCCGCTGCTGTAGCAGCGGCCAGAAAAATGTATGTTTGTTTCCCAGGCAGAAAGTGCCCTAAAACATTGCGGCTTGAACCCTAGTTGGTGGTGGATAAGTCACACAAGTCATCCGGCATTCATAGATAAAATACAGCAGCGTGTGGACCATTTTTAGCCCAAGGCAGCTCATCTCATCAGGCCTTTTTTAGTCGAATGTATCGCCCACTGTCAGTCCCTTCGGGATCCATTCCTTTCCTTCGGGATCCATTCCTGTGTGTAAGTTATTTTTTTTTTTATGTACACTACTGTTACACCAGATATGAGTTGCACTGGTGTGACACTGTGCCCTGGCAGGCCCTGAAACGCACACGTGTGAAGGAAACTGACTGCTATTATTTCACAGTCAAAAAAGTGTTATTTTTTTTTAATGTACACTACTGTTACACCAGATATGAGTTGCACTGGTGTGACACTGTGCCCTGGCAGGCCCTGAAATGCACAGGTGTGAAGGAAACTGACTGCTATTATATTACAGTCAAAAAAGTTTTAGTTTTTTTTTAAATACGAGCTATTGTGACACCAGATATGAGTGGTGGCACTGGGCAAGTGGGCACAGTATACGCTGTGAGCCTGACACACACGCTGGCAGGCAGGCAACTGCAATTAGATTACACAGGGAAAAAAAAGCAGACTGATGTTCTAGCCCTAAAAAGGGCTTTTTGGGGTGCTGTCCTTACAGCAGAGATCAGATGAGTCCTTCAGGACTGTAGTGGACACTGAATACACTATCCTAGCTATAGATTTCCCTATTAAATCAGCAGCAGCTACACTGTCCCTCCTCTCACTAAGAATGCAGCTTCCGAATGAATCTAAAATGGATGCTGTCCAGGAGGTGGGAGGGTCTGGGAGGGAGGGTATGAATGCAGGCTGGAATGTGTCTGCTGACTGTGAGGTACAGGGTCAAAGTTTACTCAATGATGACGAATAGGGGGCGGACTGAACATCGCATATGTTCGCCCGCCGCGGCGAACGCGAACAAGCTATGTTCGCCAGGAACTATTAGCTGGCGAACTATTCGGGACATCTCTACTGATCATTAGTACATGTACTTATTAAGACTCATGCAAAAATAGCATATGTAATCTACTGGTAATACAATTGCAGACTACAAATATCTATATGCACACTTTTATAGTCTACTGGGATATTATACTTATATACATACACACATAAGCTTATATATAACCTAACTTGCTCCTGAAGTGATGTTGGTCCAGGGGGGTCCAGGAAGAGAGAGAGCATCCCAAGTTTCACATAGCCTATATGTTCCTGTGTCCCAGCCCCCACCATGGACTTCACCCTGTGACCACCCAAATCTCTTTCAAATCTGTTGGCCAAGAGAATGTTGTCATAATGCTTTTACAATGTGCCCTTCCTGCCTTTGATATGCCAACAAGGGACCCAATGACCAAATGGCAACTGGCCATACTGATATCACTGAATGGGTGAATACCACTTGTTATCAATATACACTATATCCAATTATTAGGCATATTTGTGTGGCTATCAGGCTGAGGTTCTGGCTAAGAGCCATATTTTCCTGTAACATATCCCCCTGTTGTCGGTATACCGACACACTATGTTGGAAGCCTGGTCTATGTGTGGGAGTGTTTACAATGAGGGGAAAAAACATGCTAAAAAGTAGCAAACACAATACAATATAAGCTCATTTATGTTGCATTATTGGCCAGTCTGTTGTTTCATCTTCTTGTGCATGGATGGTTCTGATGTTCATCTGGGATTTCATAAGGAGGGGATCATCTGGTGCCTTTATGATGGGTCTTGACAGATGCCTGGTCACCTTCTTGGATCAAGGACATTCTTTGTCTCTCTGGACATTTCTCCACCTGAAATCATATTAAAGCACAACAGACTGCTCCTGAGGGGAGCATACTTCAACAGCTGCGGTTCTGAAAATCTATCAGGAGATATCATGGCCTCCCCCTGTTGAAAGTATCTGTAGATAACACTTGGCACTCTAAGTAGGTACATTACAAACCGAGGCTATATATCACAACCCAGTGGGAGTTCCCCCTTGCATCGGCTGTGCCCAAGTTCAGCGTCCGTCTGGTCAGTCACAATTCCTGCAAAGAGCCTCTGCGGATTACTGTGGGGTCAATCCACTCCCTTGCAGAATCCCTAGTAGGGAGAGCTATGCCCCACAACCTATTGGCTGTGCCATGGACTTGTGGGCTCGCACCCAAATTGTACGCTATGCCTCCATGGTAGTCAGTTACTACCGTTAGTCAGTTTTGGCCTGACTAAACACCTACTTAAAAGTGCCAGTGACAGACAGGGAGATAGACTGCCATTTCTCCATACTACTTAGGAACCCAATTCAGAAGCTTGGCAGTACAGGGTTTACCTGAGTAAGACACACTGGAGATATGCAATGACATGCCCTTATAATGATTCTCTGAGCCAAGTTTAAGGAGCAAAAGACCTTGGCACCGAAAAATTAGAACCATATATTATATGCCCTTGTGGGGCTCCTACACCATGATCCTTTGTAGAGATGGCCTTGCGGTTCGCCTGGCGGTCGTTTCGCTGTGACGATGTCCGCCGGTGACATATTCTTTTGCATTGTGCCGAACTTTGACCCATGACACATCCATCAGGTGGGACCGGACAGCCAATTGAGACGTTTTAGTACATGGACACACCCCCTACCCTATAAATAAACCCGATCTGGCCGCCATGTTACATTCAGTGTAGGCAGAGGTTGCTGTGTGAAGCAGTGACAGACTGTTAGAGGCACCAAGCGCCAGGTAATAGGACCACAAAAGTCCTTTTAAGGAATGGTATAGGTGTGCTATCGATACGGTAGGTGTGACATACTGAGGGGTGTGATATACTTATAATATACTATCTAACAAAGAAAGTATATTTTAGTGCATTTTTATTGTCCAGCAGTTGTGTGCGGTTCTGATGCAATACTGCAGCTATACAGAGGGACAAACGCTATTGGAATAACTAATTGCAACTGGTGTAATATACCAGTTGCCCCCCCAAAAAAACTGATTGAGGCAGGGGTGTGATATACCTATAATATATGTCCCATATAGTGCATTTGTATTGTGCAGCAGTTGTGTGCGGTTCTGCTGAGATACTGCAGCTATACAGAGGGACAAATGCTATTGGAACAATTAATTGCAACTGGTATGATATACCAGTTGCACAAAAAAAAACTGATTGAGGCAGGGGTGTGATATACATATAATATAATTCATATATAATGCTTGTTCAGCATTTGTGTGCAGTTCTGCTGAGATACCGTAGCTATACAAAGGGACAAACGCTATTGGAACAACTAATTTCAACTGGTGTGATATACCAGTTGCCCCCCCAAAAATTTATTGAGGCAAGGGTGTGATATACCTATAATATAATTTTTATATACTGCATTTGTATTGTGCAGCATTTGTGTGTGGTTCTTCTAAGATACCGCAGCTATACAGAGGGACAAACGATATTGGAACAACTATTTGCAACTGATGTGATATACCTGTTGTCCCAAAATAAAATGATTAAGGGGTTTTATATACCTGCTTCCATCAAATACTTCTTAAGGGGTTATATATACCTGTTTTCACAAATACTACTCGTCTATAGGGACTTTGTCACAGGGTCATTTTGAGATTGACAGGAGAGGAAAATGCAGGCCATTCCGCAGGGGTAGTAGCGGTCAGGCAAGTGCACCAGGCTGGAGCCAAAGTGGGAAGTTGGAGAAGGTGCCTGCGATTATGTCAAAGGATGCACCAGAGTTTGTTGAGTGGCTCACTCAGCCTTCCACTTCTGCACCCTCCTCATCCTCTGTATCAGCAACCTCCTCACTCTCTGCTGTGTGCACCCCCAAATACACCACCACCACCAACATAGCCCCTCCACTAGAGTAGGAGGAATTATTTTCCCATCAATTTCCAGAGTTTACTGATGGCAGCCATTCTTGGCATCGGATGAGAAAGAGGAGGTAGCAACGACCACCACCCAGTGGTCTGACGACTGTTCCCAGATCAGTCCAAGGAGGGTGGTCCCCGCTTTTGCTGCCTAATACGATATATCTAATGTCAGTGTTGGTGAAGGTGACGATGATGACGTGTCGATGAACGTCATGTGGGTGCCCACAAGAGAGGAAGAGGAGGGGAGTTTAGAGGGAGAGAAGGAGCAGCAGATAGGGAGGAGAAGGAGAAGGAGGAGGCAGAACTCGCAGGGCACCGCCAACACCTCAGAAGGCAGGGTTAGCATGGTCGAAATGTGGAATAGCTTTGTCAGCACGCCACAACAACCAGCACCACCAGCTGATATGGAACGTCTTAGCAGGAGGCAGCATTTCACCAACATGGTGGAGCAGTATGTGTCCACACGCCTACATGTACTGACTGATGGGTCTGCCCCCTTCAACTTCTGGGTCTCCAAATTGGGCACATGGCCTGAGCTTGCCCTTTACACCTTGGAGGTGCTGGCCTGCCCTGCAGCCAGTGTATTGTCAGAACGTGTTTTTAGCATGGCAGGGGGCGGTATCACAGGCAAGCGCAGCCACCTGTCCACAGCCAATGTGGACAAGCTCACGTTCATTAAAATGAACCAGGCAAGGATCCCGCAGGACTTGTTCGTACCTTGTGCAGAATAGACATGTATACCGGCCTTACCCAGCCATTGTTATACTACAGCGCAATTGCTCATTGTTATAATTTTGATATTCCCCACTTTTTTCGGGTGTACCCTAATTTAAACAAAAAAATAAAAAATAAAAACCAAAAACCAGTGTTGGCTACCTCCTCCTCCTCCACCACCGCTTCCACCTACACAAACTACGTCCACCACATCCTCAACCTACTACTCCATATGAAACTCCACCTCATAGATCAAGATTATTATTTTACATTTTTATGTATTTTCTTTTTATCTTAAGTCATTTCACTAATTTGTCTGTTACATTGTTGGGTGACATTCACCAATTTTTGGCTGTGATATACCCCTGCTCTACCAAGTGGACAAGGAAATACATTTCACTAATTTGTCTGTTACATTGTTGGGTGAAATTCACCAATTTGTGGCTTTGATATACCCCTGCTCTACCTAGTGGACAGGGAAATACACATAAATCGCCTCCTCAACCTCCTACTCCATATGGACCTCCTCCTCCTAAATCAAGATTATTATTTATATTTTTACGTATTTTATGTTATTTTAGGTAATTTCCCTATCCACATTTGTGTGCAGAGCACTTGCCATGCTCTTAACCACATTTTGCTGCCATTTGCAGCCCTCTAGCCCTTTCCATGACATTTTTAGAGCCATTTTAGTGCTCAAAAGTTCGGAGTTCGGGGTCAAGTTTGGGTCCCGAACTCAAACTTTTTTGTGAAGTTTGGCCGAACCAGTCGAACCCGAACATCCAGGTGTCTGCTCAACTCAATTTTTCGCCCACCGAACTAACAGACGGATTAAGTATTAAATTATTATTATTTATTTTACATGTTGCATTGCGCCACCAAAAAATTGCTGTAGGAAGGTCAGTCACAGATTGAACATACAGATAAATTATCCGAGCCACTTGTGAATGGCCTGATAACCGTGGAAATGTCACTCCACACGCAAACAGATGGATTTGCTGAATTTATTGGCCTGGCTGTCACAAATGCAAAGCAGGCCACAGGGTTAGTTGAAAGACTAAAATGTGAATGTCACCCCACAATCCAACAGATTAATTTAGTGTATTTATTTGCCTGGCTGTCACATATGCAGCACAGGCCGCAAAGGTATTTTCTGGCCAAAGAAATGTAAAAGAAAATTCACCTACAATGAAACAGATGGATTTAACTGATTTTCTTTCACCAACACAAATGCAGTGCAGGACGCAAAGGTACTTTATGGCAAAAAAAAAGACTTTGTCCAAGTTGTATTTACTGATTATATTTCAAAAATCAGCAAAATGTGCTTAAGAGCATGGCAAGTGCTTAGCAAACAAATGTGGATAGGGAAATGACTTAAATAAAATAAAATCCGTGAAAATAAAAATGAATAATCTTGATCTAGGAGGTGGAGGTCCATATGGAGTGGGAGGTTGAGGAGGCGGTGGACGTGGCGGTGTAGGTGGAAGCGGCGGTGGAGGAGGAGGAGGTAACCCTGTTTTTTTTTTTGTTTGTTTAAATTAAGGTACACCACAAAACATTGGGAAATATAAAAAATAAAACAATGAGAAAGTGCGCTGGAGTATAACAATGGCTGGGTGAGGCCGGTATACATGTCTATTCTGCACAAGGTACGGACAAGTCCTGTGGGATCCATGCCTGGTTTATTTTAATGAACGTGAGCTTGTCCACATTGGCTGTGGACAGGAAGCTGCACTTGTCTGTGATAACGCCCCCTGCCGTGCTAAACACACGTTCAGACAATACACTGGCTGCAGGGCAGGCCAGCACCTCCAAGGCATAAAGGGCAAGCTCAGGTCATGTGCCCAATTTGGAGACCCAGAAGTTTAAGGGGGCAGACCCATCAGTCAGTACATGTAGGCGTTTGCGCACATACTGCTCCACCATGTTGCTGAAATGCTGCCGCTTGCTAAGACGTTCCATATCAGTTTGTTGTGCTGGCTGTTGTGGCGTGCTTTCAAAGCTTTTCCACATTTTGGCCATGCTAACCCTGCCTTCTGAGGTGCTGGCGGTGCCCCAGCTGCGTTGGCGACCTCTTCCTCCTCTGCCTTCGCCTTGTGCTTCCACTGTGCCCCCGCTGTCAAGTGGGAATGCCACCAGCAGGGCGTCTACCAGCGTGTGCTTGTACTCGCGCATCTTACGATCACGCTTCAGTGACCGTATTAAGGACGGTACTTTCCCCTTGTAACGGGGATCCAGCAGCGTGGCCACCCAGTATTCAGCACAAGTTATAATGTGGCCAACTCGGCGGTCGTTGCGGAGACACTGCAGCATGTAATCGCTCATGTGTGCCAGGCTACCCAGAGGCAACGACAAGATGTCCTCTGTGGGAGGTGTATTGTTTGTATCCTCTTTATCCCCTCAGCCATGCACCAGTGATGCCCATGAGCTGGTTTGGGTGCCACCCTGCTGTGAACATGGTTCCTTCTCCTCCATCTCCTCCTTCTCATCCTCCACCTCGTCATCCTCCAGAACTGTGCCATGGCTGGACAATTGTATACCTGGCGTATGTTGGTGCAGGAACCCACCCTCGGATCCACTTGTGAATGACTGACCTGAAATCCTTGTAAATTATCCCTTTTCCTCCTCCTCCTGTGCCACATCCTCTTCCATCATCGCCCGAAGTGTTTTTTTCAAGGAGACATAGAAGTGAGATAGTAACTCTAAGAACGGCGTCATGGGCACTAGCCATGTTGGTGGAGTACTCGAAACAGCGCAACAAGGCACACAGGTCTCGCATAGAGTGGTGCTGTTCCCCAGAGCGACTCACCCGTGCTTGCTGCAGCTGAAACTCCACTATCGCCTGCTGCTGCTCACACAGTCTGGCCAGCATGTGCAAGGTGGAGTTCCACCTTGTGGGCACGTTGCATATGAGGCGGTAAGCAAGATGGCCAAAGTTACGCTGCAGCGCGGACAGGCGGGCAGCAGCAGGGTGGGAACGTCGAAAGCGCACACAGATGGCCCGCACTTTCTGCAGCAGCTCTGACATATTGGAGTAATTTTTCTGTAATTTCTGCACCACCAAATTTCGCCCATTATCGCACACCATCAGGCTGGGCCTGAGGCTCACTGGCACCAACCACTCATCGGTCTGTTGTTCCATGCCCGTCCACAGCTCATGCGCGGTATGGGGTTTGTCCCCCAAACAGATAAGTTTCAAAACTGCCTGCTGTCGTTTCCCCCTTGTTGTGCTGAAGTTGGTGGTGAAGGCGTTACGCTGATTGGATGAGGATGTGGTAGAGGATGAGGAAGCGGAGTAGGAGGAGGAAGTAACAGGAGGCAAAGAGAAACGCCCTGCAATCCTCATTGGTGGAAGTACATGCACCAAACTGCTATCCGCCTCAGGCCCAGCCGCCACTGCATTTACCCAGTGTGCTGTTAGGGAGATATAACATCCCTGACTGTGCTTACTAGTCCACGTATCCGTAGTTATGTGGACCTTGCCACAGATGGCATTGTGCAGTGCACACCTTATTTTGACCCCCATTTGGTTGTGCAGGAAAGGGATGGCTCACCTGGAAAAGTAGTGGCGGCTGGACACAACGCACTGTGGGACATCCACCACCATCAGATTCTTAAAACTGTCCGTGTCCACCAGACGGAATGGCAGCATTTCCAAGGCCAGTAATTTTGAAATGCTGGAATTCAGGGCCAGGGATCGTGGGTGGGTAGGGGGGTACTTCCTCTTTTGCTCCAGTGTTTGGGAGATAGACAGCTGAAGGCTTCCATGGAACATTGTGGAGATGCTTGGTGACCGAGGTGGTGGCGTTGCTGCCACATCCTCTGTTTTTGCGGGGTGGCAGGTGCCACTGTCACTCCAGGTTGGGATGAAGAGGCCAAGACTGCAGCAGAAGAGGAAGCAGGAGGAGCCAGAGACCTTTCTTGGTTTTTGAGGTGTCTACTCCACTGCAGCTCATGCTTTGCACTTAGATGCCTGGTTATGCAGGTTGTGCTCAGGTTTAGTACGTTTATGCTTTGATTCGGGCTCTGATTGCACAGCGTGCAAACCACTTGTATCTTATCGTCAGCACATTATCTGAAGAACTGCCACGCCAGGGAACTACTTGGAGCTGGCATTGGTGTGCTCGGTCCCTTGGTGCGGTGGGCAGAAACAGGCGTACTGTCTAGGGGACGACCGCTCCGCTTTTGCACCCTGCTCCCTCTTTTGCTGTGCTGGTGGCTCTTTGCGACCACCGCCTCTTCCTCCGAACTACATAGATCACTCGCATGACCTTGATTCCATGTGGGGTCGAGGACCTCATCGTCCACCCAGTCTTCACCCCTGCCCTCCTTGTCGGTCTGCACACTGCAGAAAGCCTCTGAAGTTAGCACCTGTGTTTTGTCATCATCCGAGACGTGCTGCGGTGGTCCTCCCATGTACTTATCCTAAAATATAAGTGGTTGGGCATCGGTGCACTCAATCTCTTCCACTTATGGGGCAGGGCTATGTGGATGGCCCTGGGAAACCCTGCAGCAGTCATCAAAAAGCAGAAGAGACTGCTGCATGACTTGGGGCTCAGGCTGCTTGGCTGATTTGCAAGGGGGTGAGGTGAAAGACTGATGGCCATGGGCTGCAGGTGCCAACTCTAATCTTTCAGCAGGGGACTGGGTGGGAGACAATGTGAAGGAACTGAAGGGAACTGTCAGTCACCCAATCTAATATCGCCTATACTTGTTCTGGCCTCACAATTTGTAGAGCCGCATTTGGCCCTACCAAATAATGCTGAAGGTTCTGTCGCCTACTCGCACCTAAGGATGGTGTTTCACTTGGGCGTGTAGCTGGCACAGAGCTCCACCAACACCAGGGACACATCCCTTGTTTGACGCTCTCCTTATTTTTTGCAGTCACCCACCAAAGAAACTAAGTTCCTTGTAAACAAGGCCAAAATGGGTTAATGTCACCCAACAATGGAACAGACGAATGTTAGAAATTTAGGTCCCTGTCACCTAGGCAGAGCAGGGTTTTTTTGACGGGAAAAATGGGTTAATGTCAGCCAACAATGGAACAGAGGAGTTTTTTAAACGTATTGCCTAGTCTGCTATGCAGTGCAGGCAAAGGTACTTTATTGCCAAAAAAAAGTTTTTTTTCTCACACACAATGAAACAGATGAATTCAACTGTATTTCTTTAACTACCAGAAATGCAGCACAGGGCAAAAAGGTACTTTATTGCTACCCAAAAAATATTTTTTTAACCATAAATGAAACAGATGGATTTAACTGAGATTATATTTCACTCTCACAAATGAAGCAGAGAGGTTTTTTACATAAAAAAAATTGTGGATATGTCACCCCTACAATGGAACAGATGGATTTGCTGAATTTATGTGACTGCCTGTCAGATGTGCAGGTCTCAGAGGTACTTTACACCCAAAAATGGGAATTTGAAGCCCAAAAATGTAACAGCGGTATTTAATGGTTTTATTTGACTGACAGGAACTCAGCGTAGGATGCAAATGTACTTTACAGCAACAAGAATTAGAATTTTTCTGCAAAAAATGTAACTGCAGTATTTGGCGGTTTTATTGGACTGTTAGAAATGCAGCACAGGGCAAAAAGGTACTTTATTGCCCCAAAAAGTTTTTTTTTTTAACCCTAAATGAAACAGATGGATTTAACTGAAATTATATTCCACTCTCACAAATGAAGCACAAGGGGTTTTTACATAAAAAAAAAAATTGTGGATATGTCACCCCTACAATGGAACAGATGGATTTGCTGAATTTATGTGCCTGCCTGTCACATGTGCAGGCCTCAGAGGTATTTTACTCCAAAAAATGGGAATTTGAAACCCAAAAATGTAACATCGGTATTTAATGGTTTTATTTGACTGACAGGAACTCAGCGTAGGCCGCAAATGTACTTTATATCAACAAGAATTAGAATTTTTCTGCAAAAAATGTAACTGCAGTATTTGGCGGTTTTATTGGACTGTCAGAAATGCAGCACAGGGCAAAAATGTACTTTATTGCCCCCAAAAAAGGGTTTCTTTAACCATAAATGAAACAGATGGATTTAACTGAGATTATATTTCAATCTCACAAATTAAGTACAGGGTTTTTTTTACTTAAAAAATTGTGGATATGTCACCCCACATGGAACAGATGGATTTAACTAATTATATTTCACTCTCAGAAATGCAGCACAGGGGTACTTTCCAGAAAAGAATGGGGATATGTCACCCCCTGGGTCCCTGAATTTACAAACAGTATTATCTCCCCTTCCCCTGGCTCATATGCAGTGCAGGTGCACTTTAAAAATGTGTATATGTCGGTGACTGAACTACAAGAACAGGATTAAATGATTGTCCCTGGCACATATGCAGTGCTGGTGCACTGCTGTTGCACAAAATGGCCGCCGACGCCCACCTAACTAACAGATGGATTCAAACTTTTTTTCAGTCTCAATGGGCTTAAGACAGGGTACAAAAATGTTGCATTGCACCCCCAAAACAAAAAAAAATGCTGTAGATCGCAGACTTCACACCAAGTGCAGATATCAGAGTCTTTCCTAATTTCTCCCTTACAGCAGCAGCATCCTATCCTTACAACTAGTAACAGCAGAGTGGCGTGCGGCGATATGTGACTCCAGCTTATATAGAGGCTGGTTTATATGCTGCACTTGGCCAATCACAGCCATGCCATTAGTAGGCATGTCTGTAATGGCTTCTAAGGGTACACGAGTTAAACACTTGTTGATTGGCTGCCCTGCAGCCTTTCAACAAGTGCCATTAAATCGCCGAACACTGAACTCGAACCCGAACCTTTACGAAAATGTTCGGGTCCGGGTACAAAAAACCCTAAAGTTCGGAACAAACCCGAACTTTGCAGCTCGGGTTTGCTCAACCCTAGTGAAGACCCCAGGTCTAATTCAACTCTGTAGGGATACAAAATCTTAATAACTGTCAATTGCTTATTTACTATGCAGTTGGTGTTAATGTTACTCATGAATTTCTGTAGGGATGCACAATCTTAATAACTTCCAATCGAATTGGTGTTAATCCTACTGATTAGTCTCTGTAGGAATACACAATCTTAATAACTTCCAATTAGTGATGGCCTTGCGGTTCGCCCGGCAGTCGGTTTGCGGCGAACTTTGCTCGTTCGCGATTCGCCGAACATGCGAACATATGGCGATATTCGCGCCCACCATATTCTTTTACATTGTGAAGAACTTTGAACCATGACACATCCATCAGGTGGTACAGGACAGCTAATTGAAAAGTTTCAACACATGGACATACTCCCTACCTAATAAATTGACCCGATCTGGCCGCCATTTTACATTTAGTCTTTTGTCAGTGTAGGGAAAGGTTGCTGTGTGGAGCAGGGACAGACTGTTAGGGACAAAAATGCTATCAAATAGGTCCACAAAAGTCCTTTTAAGGACTGAGGTGTGTAATACACTTATAATATACTTTCTAACATAGAAAGCATATTATAGTGGATTTGTATTGTGCAGCAGTGGTGAGCGGTACTGCAGCGATACTGCAGCTACACAGAGGGGCTAATGCAATTAGAAAAAATAATTATAACTGGTGTGATATACCAGTGGACCCCCCAGAAAACTGATAGAAGTGGGGTGTTATATACCAATAATATACTCTCTATATAGTGCATTTGGGTACAGCAGCATTTGTTTGCGGTTTTGCTGCTACACACAGTGACAAACGGTATTGGAAAAAATAATTATAACTGGTGTGCGCATGAGCGTACACGAAAATTATATTGCTGATATTTTGCATTGAAAAAAATAATGAATGGAGATCACAAATTCGAATAATACATCTGGTATGTCAATGTTGTGGGACTATTTGTGCACTTCTAGTAATTATTTATTGGCTGCAAATATGAGCTGAAGGTTTTTCAGGTTCGCCTGCCATTAAATTGAATGGGACCCGCCGCGAACTTGTGGTTCGATAACATTTGTTAATCCTACTCAATTCCCATCATGAGGACCCTTGGTCACTACTCATGAATCTCCAAAAACTCTTGTCAGAGCTTGGCTTAGGGCCAATTCTATGTCACGGATATCCGACTCAGCTGTCTAACAACTTCCGCTTTGTTCCAGCATGTCCTACCACATGAAAAGCCACACAAAAAATGAATACTCAATTAGGTTCTTTTGTTCTAAAGGACAGATCTGCTATAATTTGAGCCCTTCCATCACAAAAACACCAATTCAACTCTTAAGAATCCACTTGAGCAAAAGGGTGAGAGAAGGATTTGTAAGAATCAACCGTCTTACCTTGCTGCAGCTTGTGACCTCTTCTGATGGTTTTGTGCAAGCCCTCTCGTGCGTTTGAATCGTAAATTATGCAAGGTGTCTGCCCACCCAGAGACGCCAAAATGTTGTCGCAATTCATACAATTCTCATCTTCTTTGTGTGGTGCCAAATTAATTAGAAGTATAAGTATGTATGTATCATACTGCTTTCAGAATGAGACCAGACACACAAGTTGGTTTCTTGAAAGAATCTTCTCATTGGTGCATTGGCCGGGAAATTACTTGCACACAAGTTGGTTTTTTGAAAGCATCTTCTCATCCCCACTGAGCCATGGTAGAAGAAAGAGAGCTTTATTCAAGTTACATTGACTTAAATAGAAGACATGACATCACAAAAGAGGTGTTCCTTAACAAGAGACTATTGGCTCCTTAACTTGATAGGAGTAGTTTCAGCAACTTCAACTCTGAGTTCATAGGTAGATTTGAAAACTGCACACTAATTCCTCCCTTCCCCCTCCACTAATGACCTTAATGCACACGTGGCTCATATATCTGGTTTGGTGCCATCTAGTGGACAAAAATGTGTACTACAGAAAAATGCGTACTACAGAATGTTCACATTATATGTGTATAGAGGAATAAATCCTATCTCTCACAGTTCATACGTGAGTTATTTAGTCAGTTTTAGCCCCATGACTGCCCTAATAAGTGAAGTATGCAGTGATTCTAAGAGCGACGCCTGTCATCTGCATGTCATACGGATTCACAGTAGTATTTCAGTACCAAAGCAGACTTCCTATGTGAGTTACTAAATGGCACATTGTTCTACACCACTATAAAGGCTCTTAACAGCCAGAAAATAGGTGCTTTTTAATGTAATTCGCAACGAATATATTTGGATCAAACAGAATTTTTCCCCAAAAATTCAGCGAACCGCCAAATCACATTTTTTTTAAAATTCACTCATCTCTAATCATATCCCATTTACTTCAAAGAGACTGAGCTGCAGAAAGGCCATGTGACTGATGAACATAACACATCACAGGCCCAAACAGCCTATATTGGGGATGTTGGTAGTTTGAGTCTCTCTGATCTGATAATGATGGCCTATTCTGAGGATAGGTCATTAATATTTATTTCCAAGAAAACATCTTTAACCCTTCACATCCGCCCATAGGATATATATGTCCTATGGGTGGATGTTTATCTCTGAATGGAATTTCTGGAACGTCCATTCAGAAATGGTAGCTGCACACTAATCATGCAGCTTCCAAGCAGGGGCCCGTTGTCAGTGACAGCAGGGCACCCCAGAGAGAAGGCAGGGACAGTTCCCAGGTGTCCCTGATTTCTAGATCTCAATATACACAGCGCTCAACAAGCGTTGTGTATACAGATCAGGAAGCACTATGAGCTTCCTGTCCTGGCCCAGTGGTATGTGACCGCCGAGGTAGGGAGAGTGCAGGAGCTGTTGGGTCATTCATAGACCTCGATTATCTCTGCACTGAGGCTGTACAGCATTGTATTTTACTGTACAGCCTCTCTGGGGGCTGTTTTTCCTCTTTAACTAGGGCTACTATGTTAGATCCAGTTACAGTAGAAATCAATAGTGAAAAAATAAATAAATGTGAAGTTAAATGTTCTCCAACGGTCTTGTATGACCTTATGGGGGACACAAAGTGTAAAATTAAAAATTCCCAAAATAGTGTTTAAAAAAAAAAGGTTTCACAAAAAAAAAAATAGACATATTTGGTATTGCCGCATCCGTAACGACCGGCTCTATAAATATATCACCTGATCCACCCCATCCAAAAAACACCATAAAAAAAAATCACCTTACATAACAAAAGTGCCACTCCAAGTGATCAAAAAGACGTATGTCCCACAAAATGGTACCAATAAAACCGTAACCTACAAAAAATGAGTACCTACATAGGACAATCGCTCAAAAAATAAAAACACTATAGCTCTCAGAACATGGAGACATTAAAACATATTTTTTTGTTTCAAAAATGCTATTATTGTGTTAAAGTGAAATAAATAAAAAAAAGTATATATTAGATATCACCGCATCCATAACAACCGGCTCTATAAAAATATCACATGACCTAACCCCTCACGCTAGTACCCCACATCCCCTGACGAAGCCACTTCTGTGGCGAAACATATCGGGAGGGGTGTAATAGTGCTGCGCTCTAGTTTTAGACAGTTCACAGACAGGAATCCTATTGTAGCGATGGGAGAAGCTGAGGGTTAGCTAGTCAGATGTATGTGTGTTTGCTATCGCTCATACCTTCAAGGGGACGTCTGATATTGTTTGGTTTAGCTAAAGGACAGACAGGAGCAGTACCCAGACATCTTTCAGCCACAGTGTTTCTAATTGAGCTCTGATGCTCAGAGTACATTGCTACACTTTCAGGGCAACTGATACAATTGTGAAGCCTGTAAGATAAACCGGCATAAATTAACTGCAGATGAGTTGTGCAGTTCAATTTCAGTATTATCAAATCATCAACAGTGCATGCCCGATACCAGGATAGTTTGTATGCATGTGCTGATCGCTAATGGATCAAGTATAGATAAACTATCATAGTGTCCGCTTGACCCTCATTGTCAATAAAAACCTATATCGCTGCCAACACTCTATATAGACTTTAGTATATCAGGGATACGCAATACCCATACTAAAAGTAGCAACAATTCAATCACACACACTATCTGACTTGTCCCCAAATACAGTGTATAGAGCACTTTACTATGCCTACATTAGTTACCAAAGGTGACATCAATCCCCCAGTTACCGCTAGCAACCACTAGTAGCTACTAGGTTAACAGGTATCAAATCCTACTGTGGACTGACATTTTTAAAAAATTTCTCCCTCAGTGTTTTAAATGATGAAATAAAGATATATTTTTAATATAATACTTATCTAGTAGAGACCCCTAAAGGGATATTTTTGGTCGAATGACCATTGAGTGTATGTATTTACATCCCGAGGGTCTCTATGAGGGCTTCTGAGTAGATTAACCCCTTAGGTGAACACAGTAAAAAAAATACAAAAAACAGTGCCCTTACATCACAAATATTGCAACACCAAAACAATCAAAAAGGCGTATGCCCCCTAAAGTTTTACCAATCAAACCGTCACCTCATCCCACCAAAAATTACCCTACCTAAGACAATTGATCAAAAAATAAAAAATAAATCTGAAAAGGTATACATATTAGATATTTCCACGTCTGTAACGATCTGATCTGCTCTATAAAAATGCCACATGACCTAACCCCTTAGGTGAACGCTGTAAAAATAAATAAATAATAACTGCTAAAACAACCAATTTTTTGGTCACCTTTTTCCATAAAGTGTAATAATGAATGTTTAAAAAATCATATGTACCCAAAAATGGTACCAATAAAAACGTCAACTCTTCCTGCAAAAAAGGAGCCCCTGCACAAGACGATCGGCAAAAAAAAAATTAAAAAAATGTCGTTCAGAAAATGGAGACACAAAACCATAATTTTTAAAAAAAAAATGCTTTATTATGTAAAACTGAAACAAACAAACAAAGAAAGTAGTCATATTTGATATCAATGCATCCGTAACTACTTGGTCTAGAAAAATAGCACATGATCTACCCTGTCAGATGAATGTTGTAAAAAATAAAAACAGTGCCAAAAGAGTCATTTTTTGGTTTCCTTGTCTCACAAAAAACATAGTATAGAGCTATTAAAAATCATATGCACCCCAAAATAGCACAAATAAAACTGGCACCTTGTCCCCTAGTTTCCAAAATGGGGTTACTTTTTGGAAATTTCTACTGTAAGAGTGCATCAGGGGGCTTCAAATGGGACATAGCATCTAAAAAACAGTCCAGAAAAATCTGCCTTCTAAAAACCATGTGGCAGTCCTTTCCTTCTGCGCCCTGCTGTGCTCCCTTACATCAATTTACGACCACATGTGGGGGGTTTCTGTAAACCTCAGAATCAGGGTAATAAATGTTGTGTTTTGTTTGTTTGTTAACCCTTGATGTGTTAATGAAAGAAAATTGATTAAAATTGAAAATCTGCCCAAAATATTTTTTTGAAATGTCATCCCCATTTTCCTTTAATTCTTGTGGAATTTTCTTAAAATTTAAGAATTGCTTCTAAAATTATAAGCCTTCTAACATCCTAAAAAAATAAAATGACATTTACAAAATTATGCCAACATAAAATAGACAAATGGGGAATGTTAATTAATAAATATTTTGTGAGGTATTACTTTCTAAAAGCAGAGAAATTAAAATTTTTAACATTTTTCAAACTTCAAACTTTTGGTAAGTTTTGGATTATTTTATAAATAAAGGTGAACTATATCAACTCAAATTTACCACTGTCATGAAGTATAATGTGTCACGAGAAAACATTCTCAGAATGGCTTTGATAAATAAAAGTGTTCCAAAGTTATTACCACATAAAGTGACATATTTCAGATTTGCTAAATTAGGCTCTGTAAGGAGAGGTTAAATGGCCTGGATGTGAAGTGGTTAAGTGATTTATAGGCCTGGTAAGCCTGCTTGTTAATGGGGTAAATTGAATAAATGTATTCATATTTGATATGATCCCTTGAATGGAACCTATAGACTACCATGACTTAAATCTGTATCTAAGCTATATCTGCACAGGGAACAGGGGTTTATACAGTTGCAAGAAAAAGTATGTGAACCCTTTGGAATGATATGGATTTCTGCACAAATTGGTCATAAAATATGATCTGATCTTCATCTACTGTAAGTCACAACAATAGACGATCACAGTCTGCTTAAACTAATAACAGGGTGTAACTATAAACTGTATTTTGCGTATAAATGTGAAAATATGTTTAACTGCCTGAATATACGCTTAAAAGAAATTTTATTAATCATAGATTAAAAATCGTGGCGAACTTGCCACATATAGAATTCATCAGGCTAAGCCTGGATGGGTGGCTCACTCCACAATTGTATGGGTATAGCCACTCAAACCACGCTGGTAAGACGTGCAGAGCTGGAATATCGGTATGGTATACTCAAGGTGCCTATTCTGATATGTTCACAGATGCACTCCCATATGCTCACTAGAGGTACTTGGATTGCTGATGATACATCAAAGATACCAGCAATGACATTAGTAGCAGCTAGAACAGCAGGCTGCAACAATGTATCCACGTAGTGAGTATGGGTAGATAGAAGAAGGGGTGGGTGAACTGTGGGTGAGAGCTTTATGTACGAGCTCTACTTACAACCCAGCTAGTCTGAATCCCTATTGTTCCTTCACTATCTAACGAAAGGACCGTCTCTGCAGGTATATGCGTCTGCTCGACGCGTTTCTATGTCACTCTATATGTAGTGACATTTCTTCAGGAGCAGAATAGCAGTGGCATAGGTGCAAATTCTTATAGTCTGAGACAACTTGCACTATGCTCACTGATGAAGAACGCTGCACGCTGCTGTTTGCGCGCGTGCAGCTCCAAGAGATACAGCCTCCGGCAATGTGTTAGCAGCCGTCTCGCGGCCGCTCAGCCGCCGATCTCATATTGAAGTCGCCACTCCCACTGGGCGGAGCTACATCGGCAGGCGGTGACGTCACCCAGGAGAGGTAAGACGTACTGTTTATCCGCTCTGCCTGATTTCCTATGCTGACCGCTGTTGTGGGGATTGTTTCTTATGGGCAAAAATTGCCTACCATCGTAGGGGGACACTGGGGGTTGGTATCTTTATCATAGGTGATCTTTAGACAGTAAATGCCAGCAAAATAGGGAAACTTATACTTATAAGTCCCATATGACAATTGATGCATGGGATAGATATAAATCACCATGTCTTGCACATACAGAGCGCAGAGATACGATCCCGTATACACATGCAGAGCTAGAGACTACTCATAAGTTATTGTGACGTATCTCCTATATCTCATTCTCTGCATAGTATAATGACTGGGGCGTAACTAATTGATGCATGGGATAAATATACATCACCATGCCTTACACATCCAGAGTAGAGGGAAGGAACCCTGTGTACACATCCAGAGCTAGACACTGCTCATGAGATATTGTGGGGTATCTCATATATCTCATTCTCTGTATAGTGTAATGACTGGTGCGTAACTAATTGATGCATGGGAAAGATATAAATCACCATGTCTTACACATCCAGAGTACAGGGAAGGAACCCTGTGTACACATCCAGAGCTCGACACTGCTCATGAGATGTTGTGGGATATCTCATATATCTCGTTTTCTGTATGGTGTGGTGACTGATGCGTTACTCATATGTGTTATTCATGACACATTATGTAGATGGAGTTCTCAGGGGGGGAGAGAATATACATCAGATGAAGCAAGTGTATGATATATGATCATTAAGACCAAATGGTTTCACTGTACGCAATGTAAAGGTCCATTGGGCCTCTTTTTTAAGTAATAGATTATCTATATCTCCACCTCTTGGAGATGCTCTGACATGTTCTATGCCCTGGAAAGAGATGCACTGTTGTATTCCTGGATGGCACTCCGCGACATGCTGGGCAATGGGTGTATCATCCTCGTTTGCAATATTTAACAGATGTTCCCCAATGCGTCTCCTAAACTCCCTCTTTGTCTTGCCTACATACTGCTTAAGGCAGATACATGTGGCCACATAGATCACTCCTATTGTTTTACAGTTTATAAATGATCTGATGGTGAAATCACGTCCTGTGGTTGTGCACTTAACCACATTGCCCTTTTTGATAGCTTTACAGGCAATGCACTTCCCACATTTGAAAGTGCCGGGTGGTCTATTTGGAAGCCATGTAGTTTGTATTGAGGGGCTGTATAGGCTGTGCACCAGTTGATCCCGTAGGTTGCTCCCTCTTCTATAAGTGATCAATGGGACATCACTTATGAGGTGTCCGACTATTGGGTCAGATTTGAGGATGCTCCAGTTCTCCCTGATAATGTTTCTTACCTCCTTATTGGCCAGATCGTAAGTGCCTATAATTCTTATTTTATTATCTGTGGCTCTTGTTTTGGGGACCAGGAGGTCGTCCCTATTACTGGCTGAGGCATGTTGATATGCCTTGGCGAGACAGGGGCCAGGGTATCCTCTCTGACTGAACCGTTGTTGTAGATCAGAGGATGCTCTCTTAAAGTCAATCCATTCGGAGCAATTCCGACAAGCTCTCAGATATTGTCCCTTGGGTATCCCAGATTTTAGATTAGTGGGGTGTGCACTCTCCCATCTGAGTAGGGTGTTAGTGGACGTCAGTTTCCGAAACATTTTCGTGATGATCTTTCTAGATTCATCAATGCTAATGCATAAGTCCAGGAATGTCAGTTGCATATTATTGATCTCACTTGTGAAGAAAAGGCCCAGATCATTTTGGTTGAGTTCCTTGACAAAATTATTAAAGGCTGTGCTTGTACCATTCCACAGAATGAACACGTCATCTATGTATCTTATCCATAAGGCAATAGATGACGTCCATTGTTCCATTGTCTCACTGAAGACGCATTCCCTCTCCCACCAGCCCAAGTAGAGGTTGGCATAAGTCGGGGCACATGGACTTCCCATGGCCACTCCCCTGAGCTGGTGGTAGAATTTGCGATCAAAGGTGAATACGTTGTGGTTCAAAATGAACTCGAGTAGCTCGATCACAAAGCCGTTGTGATTGGTCAAATGTGATCCTCTTTCAGTGAGGAAAGCACCCACTGCCTGGCAGCCCCTGTCGTGGGGTATAGAGCTGTATAATGCCTCTACGTCGAGGCTCGCCATCTATTGCCTTATGGATAAGATACATAGATGACGTGTTCATTCTGTGGAATGGTACAAGCACAGCCTTTAATAATTTTGTCAAGGAACTCAACCAAAATGATCTGGGCCTTTTCTTCACAAGTGAGATCAATAATATGCAACTGACATTCCTGGACTTATGCATTAGCATTGATGAATCTAGAAAGATCATCACGAAAATGTTTCGGAAACCGACGTCCACTAACACCCTACTCAGATGGGAGAGTGCACACCCCACTAATCTAAAATCTGGGATACCCAAGGGACAATATCTGAGAGCTCGTCGGAATTGCTCCGAATGGATTGACTTTAAGAGAGCATCCTCTGATCTACAACAACGGTTCAGTCAGAGAGGATACCCTGGCCCCTGTCTCGCCAAGGCATATCAACATGCCTCAGCCAGTAATAGGGACGACCTCCTGGTCCCCAAAACAAGAGCCACAGATAATAAAATAAGAATTATAGGCACTTACGATCTGGCCAATAAGGAGGTAAGAAACATTATCAGGGAGAACTGGAGCATCCTCAAATCTGACCCAATAGTCGGACACCTCATAAGTGATGTCCCATTGATCACTTATAGAAGAGGGAGCAACCTACGGGATCAACTGGTGCACAGCCTATACAGCCCCTCAATACAAACTACATGGCTTCCAAATAGACCACCCGGCACTTTCAAATGTGGGAAGTGCATTGCCTGTAAAGCTATCAAAAAGGGCAATGTGGTTAAGTGCACAACCACAGGACGTGATTTCACCATCAGATCATTTATAAACTGTAAAACAATAGGAGTGATCTATGTGGCCACATGTATCTGCCTTAAGCAGTATGTAGGCAAGACAAAGAGGGAGTTTAGGAGACGCATTGGGGAACATCTGTTAAATATTGCAAACGAGGATGATACACCCATTGCCCAGCATGTCGCGGAGTGCCATCCAGGAATACAACAGTGCATCTCTTTCCAGGGCATAGAACATGTCAGAGCATCTCCAAGAGGTGGAGATATAGATAATCTATTACTTAAAAAAGAGGCCCAATGGACCTTTACATTGCGTACAGTGATACCATTTGGTCTTAATGATCATATATCATACACTTGCTTCATCTGATGTATATTCTCTCCCCCCCTGAGAACTCCATCTACATAATGTGTCATGAATAACACATATGAGTAACGCATCAGTCACCACACCATACAGAAAACGAGATATATGAGATATCCCACAACATCTCATGAGCAGTGTCGAGCTCTGGATGTGTACACAGGGTTCCTTCCCTGTACTCTGGATGTGTAAGACATGGTGATTTATATCTTTCCCATGCATCAATTAGTTACGCACCAGTCATTACACTATACAGAGAATGAGATATATGAGATACCGCACAATATCTCATGAGCAGTGTCTAGCTCTGGATGTGTACACAGGGTTCCTTCCCTCTACTCTGGATGTGTAAGGCATGGTGATGTATATTTATCCCATGCATCAATTAGTTACGCCCCAGTCATTATACTATGCAGAGAATGAGATATAGGAGATACGTCACAATAACTTATGAGTAGTCTCTAGCTCTGCATGTGTATACGGGATTGTATCTCTGCGCTCTGTATGTGCAAGACATGGTGATTTATATCTATCCCATGCATCAATTGTCATATGGGACTTATAAGTATAAGTTTCCCTATTTTGCTGGCATTTACTGTCTAAAGATCACCTATGATAAAGATACCAACCCCCAGTGTCCCCCTACGATGGTAGGCAATTTTTGCCCATAAGAAACAATCCCCACAACAGCGGTCAGCATAGGAAATCAGGCAGAGCGGATAAACAGTACGTCTTACCTCTCCTGGGTGACGTCACCGCCTGCCGATGTAGCTCCGCCCAGTGGGAGTGGCGACTTCAATATGAGATCGGCGGCTGAGCGGCCGCGAGACGGCTGCTAACACATTGCCGGAGGCTGTATCTCTTGGAGCTGCACGCGCGCAAACAGCAGTGTGCAGCGTTCTTTATCAGTGAGCATAGTGCAAGTTGTCTCAGACTATAAGAATTTGCACCTATGCCACTGCTACTCTGCTCCTGAGGAAATGTCACTACATATAGAGTGACATAGAAACGCGTCGAGCAGACGCATATACCTGCAGAGACGGTCCTTTCGTTAGATAGTGAAGGAACAATAGGGATTCAGACTAGCTGGGTTGTAAGTAGAGCTCGTACATAAAGCTCTCACCCACAGTTCACCCACCCCTTCTTCTATCTACCCATACTCACTACGTGGATACATTGTTGCAGCCTGCTGTTCTAGCTGCTACTAATGTCATTGCTGGTATCTTTGATATATCATCAGCAATCCAAGTACCTCTAGTGAGCATATGGGAGTGCATCTGTGAACATATCAGAATAGGCATCTTGAGTATACCATACCGATATTCCAGCTCTGCACGTCTTACCAGCGTGGTTTGAGTGGCTATACCCATACAATTGTGGAGTGAGCCACCCATCCAGGCTTAGCCTGATGAATTCTATATGTGGCAAGTTCGCCACGATTTTTAATCTATGATTAAACTAATAACACAGAAATAATTAAATGTTACCATGTTTTTATTGAACACACCATGTAAACATTCATAGTGCAGGTGGAAAAAGTATGTGAACCCTTGGATTTAATAACTGGTTGAACCTCCTTTGGAAGCAATAACTTCAACCAAACGTTTCCTGTAGTTGCACATCAGACGTGCCCAACGGTCAGGAGTAATTCTTGACCATTCCTCTTTACAGAACTGTTTCAGTTCAGCAATATTCTTGGGATGTCTGGTGTGAATCACTTTCTTGAGGTCATACCACAGCATCTCAATCGGGTTGAGGTCAGGACTCTGACTGGGCCACTCCAGAAGGCGTATTTTCTTCTGTTTAAGCCATTCTGTTGTTGATTTACTTCTATGCTTTGGGTCGTTGTCCTGTTGCAACACCATCTTCTGTTAAGCTTCAGCTGGTGGACAGATGGCCTTAAGTTCTCCTGCAAAATGTCTTGATAAACTTGGGAATTCATTTTTCTTTCGATGATAGCAATCCGTCCAGGCCCTGACCCAGCAAAGCAGCCCCAAACCATGATGCCCCCACCACCATACTTCACAGTTGGGATGAGGTTTTGATGTTGGTGTGCTGTGCCTCTTTTTCTCCACACATAGTGTTGTGTGTTTCTTCCAAACAACTCAACTTTGGTTTCATCTGTCCACAGAATATTTTGGCAGTACTGCTGTGGAACATCCAGCTGCTCTTGTGCAAACTGTAAACGTGCAGCAATGTTTTTTTGGGACAGCAGTGGCTTCCTCTGTGGTATCCTCCCATGAAATTCATTCTTGTTTAGTGTTTTACGTAGCGTAGATTCGCTAACAGGGATGTTAGCATATGCCAGATACTTTTGTAAGTCTTTAGCTGACACTCTAGGATTCTTCTTCACCTCATTGAGCAGTCTGCTCTGTGCTCTTGCAGTCATCTTTACAGGACGGCCACTCCTAGGGAGAGTAGCAGCAGTGCTGAAATTTCTCCATTTATAGACAATTTGTCTTACCGTAGACTGATGGACAGCAAGGCTTTTGGAGATACTTTTATAACCCTTTCCAACTTTATGCAAGTCAACAATTCTTAATTGTAGGTCTTCTGAGAGCTCTTTTGTGCGAGGCATCATTCACATCAGGCAATGCTTCTTGTGAAAAGCAAACCCATAACTGGTGTGTGTTTTTTATAGGGCAGGGCAGCTGTAACCAACACCTCTAATCTCATCTCATTGATTGGACTCCAGTTGGCTGACACCTCACTCCAATTAGCTCTTGGAGATGTCATTAGTCTAGGGGTTCACATACTTTTTCCACCTGCACTGTGAATGTTTACATGGTGTGTTCAATAAAAACATGGTAACATTTAATTCTTTGTGTGTTATTAGTTTAAGCAGACTGTGATTGTCTATTGTTGTGACTTAGATGAAGATCGGATCACTTTTTATGACCAATTTGTGCAGAAATCCATATTATTCCAAAGGGTTCACATACTTTTTCTTGCAACTGTAAATCTGAAAAAATTGAAAAATGTTATTTAAAATTATTATTTAATTCTATACTTTTTGAAAAGTCTTAATTTTCAATGCATGTAAACCATAAACATTTGTTCTGCTGTGGAGTTCAACCTAATATTTTACATTTATATATCAATTTTTAAATTACTCTTATATTCCATTTTTCTAGCTTTACAACTTCCACGTTTCTAACTTCTGAGATTTGTGTGCAATCTTATTACCTATAATTGGATCATGATACTGTACTCCAGTAAAAGCCCTTTTTAGCAAAAATATGTTTTAATTGATTAGAAGTTCTACTAAGCCTAGTTACAAATAATAAAAAAAATGCTACTTATTTTTGGCTTTACTAAAATGGCACGGAGAAATACCCTTTTCTTCCCTTACTTATTCAAAACTATATTAACCTACTCCTCAATATTACTGTATTTGCGTCCTAAAACGTGCCTGTTAAAATTTCACTTTGTTCCTTAAAGTTTATAATTATCAGGAAACTTCTGTCTTTAAGTGGACTTTCAATGTTTTTTTTAACCAAAACAGAGAGCTGTTTTATACAGAATGTGGTTTGCTATAGAAGTGTAAATAGCAGTAACAGCACAATTAGCACCAACCATCCTGCCAGCAGTAATAGCAGCAGGCCACAGTTATCACCCACTTCTGGTAGGTGACAGATTATTATTGCAGCCAAAGAGGATAGCATTGTGGATTGGATGGCTCACTCATACTCTCAGTCATAGCACAATGATGTCAATGCCACATCTGAGTCTGACATCGTCACTTGGAGCCAGAAAACACAGCTTTCCTCCTGCACATCCTCCTTGTAGCTCCAATCCTTCCACTTATATCATCTCTGTCTTCATCCACATATGCTATAGAAGATACTCAAGGACACTACCTGAGAGCTGGATCAGGAGGCTGATGAGAAAGTTACATCAGATGAAGATGGGGCAGAAATAGAAAGCAGAGGCAACATATCTCCATAACATAAAAAAAAATCTGTAAGGGCAGAAGTACTTCTGTCAGGGTCAGCTAGGGAAGTGGAGATGGCACTGATAGTTTGGATGCAGGATCAAAACATGCCAGACCTAGCCCAAATGCATCTGCTGGTAGCTCTTTGTATCTCCTGTATGGCAGTTTTTCCCTGCAGTCCTGGCAGACAAAACCACTGCTCTGTGCAAAATCAGTAGGATAAAAATAAGATGTGGGTGTTCAAACAAAACATCGGCACCACAGCTCTGTTGTAGCACATGAGGTGATATCACCAGATCCAGTGGGAAAATAGAACTGGCCAGCAACAAGACTGTCCTATTTTTCCAATCTCCTTTTTGGCAGCCAGTCTGCATCAGTAAGCAAAATAATGTCCATGTCATCGTCATCATCAGTTATTTAGCCTCCCATTCAGAATTCTCCTCCTATTTTGCTCCACTATCAATCATCCAAAATGGAATATGTGGCCAGGAAATACTATATGTGTCTATCCAATGAGACGAACTCCCACCTGGTCAAGTTGCTGGTGGTCCAGTTACTGCAGTACCACTTAATTTATTCAATTTATTTCTGTCTTTAGGAAACTAATGGTGTGTGCTTGGCCTCAATGGAAGCCATCCCTCCCTTGTACATTGTTGTGGAAGAGAACATGGGCTGCACCTTGCAATTATCACTATACAGCAAGGTGCATACCACCATGAACAGCTGGAGAAGATGTTATGAGCAGGGCAGAACATGTCTTTCATAGTCCACTGGGTCAATGATTTGCTGTGCAGTGGCGATACAGCACCACAGCAACATGACCAGGTGCTATTGACATCTTTTTGTTTGTGTTGGTCTGGTTTGCACACTAGGCACTTACTCACCTCTTCCATATTATCCTCATGAACAGAGAAGGGCCTTTCTTGCAGTCCCCCTTCCTTATATCATAAATTTAAACTGAAGCATTGCCATGCTGAATGGATGAGAGATGCCATGCCAGATTCTGTCCTACCTGGACTGTGGTCTTTCTCCGCACATACATATTGTCATACCCCACTCTGACGATGTGCGGAGGTCGGCCAGGATTGCAGCACGAGTTTAGTGTTTGTTTTGGAGTCGTGCTGGATCCGCCCCTCATCAGGTGCACTGGGTGGAGTCATTAGTTTAAATGGCTCCTCAGCCCAGTGCCCGGAGCGGATTATACTGTTCATTATTGTCTGGGAAGTTTGGAAGGAAGGTTGGCTGTTTGTTCCTGCTCTCAGCAGATAAGTGTCTTTTCTTGTTTGGTTGTTTATGTCATCTTACCCATTCAGGTTCTGTGCGAGCAGGCTGCTCCTTTCTCCCCACTTCACCATCTCAGGGTTCTGTTAGTATAGGCTGGTGGACACAGCAAATCTACCTTCAAGGTTTGTCTGTGGGCTGAGCATTGTAGGGAAAGAGGTCAGGGATAAATTAGGAGGTGACCCTTCGCCTGTGTCTCGTCCAGAGCCTGGTTGGTGTGTTTAACTGTGCACGTCCGCTGTGACACATATTTCCCTGTACCCATGGGCTTCTGGGTAGGCAGATTGGAACAGTGGCCAGAACCGGCCCCGTTTTCTCTTGCTGAACTGTCCAGCCTCCAGTGTCATCTCAGAAAGTTGTCACAAAAGTTGTATAAATGAATGCTATATCTTTCTATATTTGATGGACTACACTGTCTAAATCACAGTTGTTCCTTTAAATGTACAAAAAATGTACAAAAAATTTGCCAACGCTCAAGTTCACATCAGGTCAGGAGTCTAGAATAAATCCCATTAATGATCACCATAAAAACACATATTGGCAGTAATTAAGGGGTTAAGCTTGACAAAGACCCAACTGTATCCATGGGTTGAAACATTGTTTACCTATTTTGGCTTAAAGAACAAAGAATCCTGAAATCTGGATAATGGTGCCACTAATTCATTTGGATTTTGAAGGAAGAAGTGGATTGCTTGCCCTGCTTATGTCACTCCATGATGTGAGATTATTGAATAACCTGGTGATGTCTATATTAAATTTTTAAAAGGTAATTGGAAAACAGGTAACACAGGTACTGGCCTTGAAGTCATAATGCCACTGGACATTGGAATGTGGAAAATATATAGTAACAGGAAATAAAAGGGAGTGTTAAGCCTGAGCAATGTAAAAGTAGCAGACAAATATAAATAATATTATGGCTGATTTTTTTTATTTTTGACCTGAGTGGTCCTTTAACCACTTCAGCCCCCAGTGCTTAAACACCCTGAAAGACCAGGCCACTTTTTACACTTCTGACCTACACTACTTTCACCATTTATTGCTCGGTCATGCAACTTACCACCCAAATGAATTTTACCTCCTTTTCTTCTCACTAATAGAGCTTTCATTTGGTGGTATTTCTTTGCTGCTGACATTTTTACTTTTTTTGTTATTAATCGAAATTTAACGATTTTTTTGCAAAAAAATGACATTTTTCACTTTCAGTTGTCAAATTTTGCAAAAAAAACTACATCCATATATAAATTTTGCTCTAAATTTATTGTTCTACATGTCTTTGATAAAAAAAAAATGTTTGGGTAAAAAAAAAATGGTTTGGGTAAAAGTTATAGCGTTTACAAACTATGGTACAAAAATGTGAATTTCCGCTTTTTGAAGCAGCTCTGACTTTCTGAGCACCTGTCATGTTTCCTGAGGTTCTACAATGCCCAGACAGTACAAACACCCCACAAATGACCCCATTTCGGAAAGTACACACCCTAAGGTATTCGCTGATGGGCATAGTGAGTTCATAGAACTTTTTATTTTTTGTAACAAGTTAGCGGAAAATGATGATTTTTTTTTTTTTTTTTTTTTCTTACAAAGTCTCATATTCCACTAACTTGTGACAAAAAATAAAAAGTTCTATGAACTCACTATGCCCATCAGCGAATACCTTGGGGTCTCTTCTTTCCAAAATTGGGTCACTTGTGGGGTAGTTATACTGCCCTGGCATTCTAGGGGCCCAAATGTGTGGTAAGGAGTTTGAAATCAAATTCTGTAAAAAATGACCTGTGAAATCCGAAAGGTGCTCTTTGGAATATGGGCCCCTTTGCCCACCTAGGCTGCAAAAAAGTGTCACACATCTGGTATCTCCGTACTCAGGAGAAGGTGGGGAATGTGTTTTGGGGTGTCTTTTTACATATACCCATGCTGGGTGAGATAAATATCTTGGTCAAATGCCAACTTTGTATAAAAAAATGGGAAAAGTTGTCTTTTGCCAAGATATTTCTCTCACCCAGCATGGGTATATGTAAAATGACACCCCAAAACACATTCCCCACCTTCTCTTGAGTACGGAGATACCAGATGTGTGACACTTTTTTGCAGCCTAGGTGGGCAAAGGGGCCCATATTCCAAGGAGCACCTTTCGGATTTCACAGGTCATTTTTTACAGAATTTGATTTCAAACTCCTTACCACACATTTGGGCCCCTAGAATGCCAGGGCAGTATAACTACCCCACAAGTGACCCCATTTTGGAAAGAAGAGACCCCAAGGTATTGGCTGATGGGCATAGTGAGTTCATGGAAGTTTTTATTTTTTGTCACAAGTTAGTGGAATATGAGACTTTGTATGAAAAAAAAAAAAAAAAATCAGCATTTTCCACTAACTTGTGACAAAAAATAAAAAATTCTAGGAACTCGCCATGCCCCTCACGGAATACCTTGGGGTGTCTTCTTTCCAAAATGGGGTCACTTGTGGGGTAGTTATACTGCCCTGGCATTTTCCAGGGGCCCTAATGTGTGGTAAGTAGGTAAATGACCTGTGAAATCCTAAAGGTGCTCTTTGGAATATGGGCCCCTTTGCCCACCTAGGCTGCAAAAAAGTGTCACACATGTGGTATCGCCGTATTCAGGAGAAGTTGGGGAATGTGTTTTGGGGTGTCATTTTACATATACCCTTGCTGGGTGAGAGAAATATCTTGGCAAAAGACAACTTTTCCCATTTTTTTATACAAAGTTGGCATTTGACCAAGATATTTATCTCACCCAGCATGGGTATATGTAAAATGACACCCCAAAACACATTCCCCAACTTCTCCTGAGTACGGCGATACCAGATGTGTGACACTTTTTTGCAGCCTAGATGCGCAAAGGTGCCCAAATTCCTTTTAGGAGGGCATTTTTAGATATTTGGATACCAGACTTCTTCTCACGCTTTGGGGCCCCTAGAATGCCAGGGCAGTATAAATACCCCACATGTGACCCCATTTTGGAAAGAAGACACCCCAAGGTATTCAATGAGGGGCATGGCGAGTTCATAGAAATTTTTTTTTTTTGGCACAAGTTAGCGGAAATTGATATTTTTAATTTTTTTCTCACAAAGTCTCCCGTTCCGCTAACTTGGGACAAAAATTTCAATCTTTCATGGACTCAATATGCCCCTCACGGAATACCTGGGGGTGTCTTCTTTCCGAAATGGGGTCACATGTGGGGTATTTATACTGCCCTGGCATTCTAGGGGCCCTAAAGCGTGAGAAGAAGTCTGGAATATAAATGTCTAAAAATTTTTACGCATTTGGTTTCCGTGAGGGGTATGGTGAGTTCATGTGAGATTTTATTTTTTGACACAAGTTAGTGGAATATGAGACTTTGTAAGAAAAAAAAAAAATAATTCCGCTAACTTGGGCCAAAAAAATGTTTGAATGGAGCCTTACAGGGGGGTGATCAATGACAGGGGGGTGATCAATGACAGGGGGGTGATCAGGGAGTCTATATGGGGTGATCACCACAGTCATTGATCACGCCCCTGTAAGGCTTCATTCAGACGTCCGGATGCGTTTTGCGGATCCGATCCATCTATCAGTGGATCCGTAAAAATCATGCGGACGTCTGAATGGAGCTTTACAGGGGGGTAATCAATGACAGGGGGGTAATCAATGACAGGGGGGTGATCAGGGAGTCTATATGGGGTGATCACCACAGTCATTGATCACGCCCCTGTAAGGCTTCATTCAGACGTCCGGATGCGTTTTGCGGATCCGATCCATCTATCAGTGCATCCGTAAAAATCATGCGGACATCTGAATGGAGCTTTACAGGGGGGTAATCAATGACAGGGGGGTGATCAGGGAGTCTATATGGGGTGATCACCACAGTCATTGATCATGCCCCTGTAAGGCTTCATTCAGACGTCCGGATGCGTTTTGCGGATCGGATCCATCTATCAGTGCATCCGTAAAAATCATGCGGACATCTGAATGGAGCTTTACAGGGGGGTGATCAGGGAGTCTATATGGGGTGATCACCACAGTCATTGATCATGCCCCTGTAAGGCTTCATTCAGACGTCCGGATGCGTTTTGCGGATCCATCTATCAGTGCATCAGTAAAAATCATGCGGACATCTGAATGGAGCTTTACAGGGGGGTGATCAGGGAGTCTATATGGGGTGATCACCACAGTCATTGATCATGCCCCTGTAAGGCTTCATTCAGACGTCCGGATGCGTTTTGCGGATCCGATCCATCTATCAGTGGATCCGTAAAAATCATGCGGACGTCTGAATGGAGCTTTACAGGGGGTTGATCAATGACAGGGGTGTAATCAATGACAGGGGGGGTGATCAGGGAGTCTATATGGGGTGATAACCACAGTCATTGATCACGCCCCTGTAAGGCTTCATTCAGACGTCCGGATGCATTTTGCGGATCCGATCCATCTATCAGTGGATCCGTAAAAATCATGCGGACATCTGAATGGAGCTTTACAGGGGGGTGATCAATGACAGGGGGGTAATCAATGACAGGGGGGTGATCAGGGAGTCTATATGGGGTGATCAGGGGCTAATAAGGGGTTAATAAGTGACGGGGGGGGGGTGTAGTGTAGTGTAGTGGTGCTTGGTGGGACTTTACTGAGCTACCTGTGTCCTCTGGTGGTCGATCCAAACAAATGGGACCACCAGAGGACCAGGTAGCAGGTATATTAGACGCTGTTATCAAAACAGCGTCTAATATACCTGTTAGGGGTTAAAAAAAACACATCTCCAGCCTGCCAGCGAACGATCGCCGCTGGCAGGCTGGAGATCAACTCTCTTACCTTCCGTTCCTGTGAGCGCGCGCGCCTGTGTGCGCGCGTTCACAGGAAATCTCGCCCATCGCGAGATGACGCATATATGCGTGACTCTGCGCAGGGCTGCCACCTCCGGAACGCGATCCTGCGTTAGGCGGTCCGGAGGTGGTTAAGATAGAAACAAAATAATTTTCATCTTCTTTAATCTTCCGATGTTGGCCTCAAGATTATTTCAACTATAAACCTACCTCGGATTTGAACAATTCTTCTGAATCAGCCTACTGAGTGATTTGGTTCTGAAACAATTCTACCTGAATTGAAATTGCTCTATTTGGCTTCAAAATTTGTGTATGACACTCTTGGGTTTCCTAGGACCTCCTGTTGTCTTTCAGTTTTTTTTTTTTATATAATATTTATTTACTTGTGAATTGATTCGCTCATCTCTATTTAAAATATTGCAGCAGTATTGGATATATGCTAGACCAGTGTTCCTCAACTCCAGTCCTCAGGGCCCACCCGTCAGTCATGATTTGATAATATTCCACATATTTATACCTGTAGTAAGTCCTAATGCATTGACACTAATTATTTCACCTGCTCAGTACTAAGGAAATCCTTAAAACATGACCTGGAAGGTGGGCCCTGAGGACTGGAGTTGAGGAACACTATGCTAGACCATTACGAGAAACCTCCTGGATATGAGACCTTTAAATACAAATTCGATACTGTCTGGGTTTTTGTAGTTTATGTACAGTGCGAGCATGAACCAAAGGAGTTTGGTGCAGCAAAAAATAAAGTAGCCTGTCAGTGCTGATGATTCTTTAGCAACATGTATTTTGTTTTATTTTTCATTCTGATGAAAGAAAGTTTTCTATTCTGCACAAAATGTTCAGTAGGGTGCTATATCTATGCTAATCCATAACACTAATGACCAATGCATCATGAGCTGCTCACGATTTTTGGCTTACAAAGGGGAAAATGTCACATGTTGCTACTTTTGAGGCAAAAGTCAGAAGACCAGCAAGTTTTCCTTTTTTCACACCATGCATGCCAGTTTTTTTTTCTTTTTTAAACTAGGCATTGTTGGAAAGGGATAGGGTGGGAGGGGGTTGGGCCACAGTGACCTAGCATATATACTATAATTTACACTAGAAAACAGGCAAAATTTTATAAAACATATTAGATAAATCATATTTCAAAGTCAGGCACCGTTATGAGACACATCAAAATTATTCACATTATTTACGCTAAATGCCAGCTACAGTAAATCAGGGCCTAAATATTGCCTTACAGTTTCAAAATGCACAAATAAATTGCAGACATGCTTCTCTTCCAGAAAAAAATGTCTTGTCTATCCATAAGCTGTGTCTGTTATTGCAGTTTATCCCCATTTATTTTAAGACACAGACCAAGGACAGATATGGAGCTGTTACTGTTATAAAATAACTTAGAATTATAGAAATATGATGCAATATTGCTCAGATAAAAATAAATATAGAAATGTTATGCAGACCAGGCAGCATGCTGGTCTGCACATCTAACATATAGCACCGTAAATTACATAAGACATGGTAGATGAAAAGAGATGGACAAGAAAAGCGAGTGATGACAGGTTTGCTGCTGGCTTGCTCAGATAACTCTTTAGCTGGCCTATTACTGGAAATGTAGATGGAGCAGCTATTAAATGACTGAAAATGTAAATAAATTGAGATTTTAAAATTATTTTTACAAGGCAACACATGTTACCAGAATAATTCAAAATAAAAGAGGACATCTCATGACCAATCTGTTTTGGCAACAACTTGCACCCCCCCCCCCCCCCCCCCCTTCCATCCCATCCTTATTCTAACAATTCTAAAGCATCTATTCTTATGACTGTTTTGTGCTATTCAAAAAATTAATTGTAACAATGTGCAGTTTTAGCTCAAAAATTTTCATTCTTAGGCTACTTTCACACTTGCGTTCGGAGCGGATCCGTCTGATGTTTCATCAGACGGATCCGCTCCGATAATGCAGACGTTCGCATCCGTTCAGAACGGATGCGTCTGCATTAAAACTTAGAAAATTTTCTAAGTGTGAAAGTTGTCTGAGCGGATCCGTTCAGACTTTACATTGAAAGTCAATGGGGAACGGATCCGCTTGAAGATTGAGCCATATAGTGTCATCTTCAAGCGGATCCGCCCCCATTGACTTACATTGTAAGTCTGGACGGATCCGCTCGCCTCCGCACGGCCAGGCGGACACCCGAACGCTGCAAGCAGCGTTCAGGTGTCCGCTCACTGAGCGGAGCGGAGGCTGAACGCTGGCAGGCGGATGCATTCTCAGTGGATCCGCCTCCACTGAGAATGCATTGGGGCCAGACGGATGCGTTCGGGGCCGCTCGTGAGCCCCTTCAAACGGTGCGCACGAGCGGACACCCGAACGCTAGTGTGAAAGTAGCCTTACAAGGGTTATTAGGAGAACATGCACCCAAAAAATTGTTATGCTAATTCTTCCAAGTATGACAAGACCGCATATGTGGTTATAACAAGGGATGAGCGATTAATTTATGAATTTATGAAGTTATGAAGCAATAACTTCGGCTCATCAAAGCCAATACATTCTAATACTGTATGGAGCTCCTGCTACGTACAGTATTGGAACTAAGTTTTATGCAAATTGACTTCAGATGTTTCATCCAAAGTTGATTCGCTCATCCCTAGTCATAACCTGCTATATAGGCACACTAGAGGGTTCAGAAAATTGTGAATGCCATTTGGCTTTAGAAGTCCAGATTGTACTGGAATGGGTTTGGGAGCCATGTGAAACTTCCAATACCCTTGAGATACCAGTACAGTGGAAACATTTTTGACACTATTACCCATTCCAAGGAATTCACCTAGATATATATTTATGGTTTTATTTCCAAGGATTAAAGGAGAAAGGGCATGAAATAATCTTTTACACAGTTTTTCTTATGAATGGAAATGCCCCAAATGTGGTTGTACTGCAGTTTAGGGATATGTCGTTGTTCAGAAGAGAAGCAGTGGCATTTGCCGCTGGATTTTGTAACATAGAGTTGGGAAGAAAGGGATGCAAATGAGCTCTTAACAAGATCTTCCTCTAATGCCACCAGATGTAAGGCAGCTATCCTATAAATCAATGTTCGACCCTTTAATTAGTTCTGGAGATTTGACTCGGATATCAAATAAGCCAGCACCTCATCTGCAGATAGCTGTTTTGGGGAGATTGCCCATCATCAGTGCAGAGCAGAGAGTACTAGCTTA
Organism: Bufo bufo; assembly: GCF_905171765.1. NCBI lineage: Eukaryota > Metazoa > Chordata > Amphibia > Anura > Bufonidae > Bufo > Bufo bufo. The sequence goes on from NC_053389.1 coordinate 486,143,061, forward strand.
AATGATGAGAGGCCAAGTTAAGATTTGGGCGGTACTATCTCTCCTTGGAGAGATAGTACCCTCCAGAAAATTCTTGAAATGCTTTTTAAGAGCGATAACTTTTTTATTTTTTATGGGGTTTAGCTTGCAGTATATATGATAGAATAACTTATTTCTGAAGGTTAATATGATTATGACAGTACTAAATTTCTATACTTTTTTCATGTTTTACTACTTTGACATCATAAATTCACTTTTTTTTAATTAAAGAACTGTTGCATTTTGTATCACCATATACTAACAACCATATATTTTTATTTTTACTTTTTCGCCAAAAATAGCTGTCTGACGGCTTGTTTTTGTGCAATATGGTCTGTATTTTTTTTTTTTTTGTACCATTTTGGGATGCATATGACTTGTTTAATACTTTTTATAAATTTTTTGGGGGAGGTGATGTCAATTCTGTCAATATGTTTTTTTTATATGGGGTTCAACATGCAGTATATAGGATATTATGTGGTAATTTTATTCTGTGGGTTGATACCAATATGGTGATAACAAATGTATATAACTTTTTAAAGTTTTACTAATTTAGCATCATAAAATCAATTATTCATTACAATTATTATTAATTTTTTTGCATCACTGTATCTAATACTCTAACACAACTTTTTTATTTTTCCATCAACACAGCTATGTGAGGGCTTGTGTTTTTTCAGAACAGACTATACTTTTTATTGCTACCATTTTGGGGTATATGACTTTTTGAAAACTTTTTACACCATTTTATGATAGGCAAGGTGACAAAAACAGCAATTCCATAATTGAACAAGGCAACACTAATTATGTGTATTTTATTTTATTTTTAACCAATTATAAAGGAGTGTATAAGGGAAAGAAATATATTATTTGCTTGAAAATTTTATCTTTTTTTAACTTTTATTTCCTTTTTTTTAAAGTCCCACTTGAAGAAACAGTTTTCCTATTGCTGGTACAATACACTGCAATAGTTATCTATTGCAGTGTATTGAACTTGTCAGTTTTACTCTGGCAGGGCCTGGTAGGGTTTGGTACATGGCAGGCACGGAGGTTTTTGTAAGGCCTCTGGCTGCCAAAGCAACTGTCAGGACCCTGTGCTTACATTGGAGGTGACCTGGTGGGGGAGAAAGGGAGATTGCTCCCTCTGTAAACTCCTTATATGCAGTGTTGTCTACTGGCCACAACATCTAAGGGGTTCAATGGCCGGGATCAGTGCCAGCAGCCATTTTATCATGGTGTCAGCTATATGTTAGAGTTAAAACCCGCTACTGATGGCATGATGCCATAAATATATGGCATGATGTGTTGATGCAATGCTCGTCATTCCATATATTTACATTGACCTAATTTTCACTGTATTACATATTTGTAAGCTTGGAGAATTAAAGGCTATGGAAACATTTTCATCATTTTTTTATTGTATTCCCTATGTGATATAAATTATATTTGTGATTGGTTTAATAAAAAACTCTTAGATGTTTGTCTTATGCAGCCTGTGTGGATTTTCAGTTGAGTGTGAAGAAAAAAAAACCTTACCTCTGCTCTTTTGAATAATCTTCTAAACTAGCATCTTTGCTGGTGTGACTGCACTCCAAAGCATTTCTGTTTATACTTCGTAAATATAAATGGCATCTAATCACAATAGTTTGGCCCAATATTTTAATTGTTTCTGCTGCAGTGAATTAATTGGTTTATATACCAATTTCATATCAAAAAAGTAAATGGCTGCAGATAATGCCTTTGATGCATAATTCTCCTTCTCATTACAACACGGGGGAAGGGGGGGGAGTAAATAGGATGGTCATATTCATCCCAAACTACCTCATAACTAAAAGTATCAAGAAAAGTAAAGTTAATAATCGTAATAAATTAGTAAATCTAGATCTCAGTCAAAAGATAGAAATGAGTTTGTATTTCCTTTTATGTACATGGAACCAATTGGATAGTTTTCACTGAACATGAAAAACACGTTGAAACTAAAGATCAGTGAATCAGTTCTAAATTAATCCAATTTACCAGGAATTTCACAAAAGTTCTTCTGCTAAATGAATCCCAAGTTTTGGTGATTAGCTTCTGAAGAATTGAGCAAAACGGAATCCACCATTTTACTTTTAAAATATGAGGAAACAGGACAGGGAGGATGAAAATAAAGGATCACATAAACCCAGTTGGGGCTCTGGCAGGCAGACTTGCTCACAAAGCACTGACAGCCTATTAGAAGGCAGGATATTGGCTGGTCTATCAGGCTTTGTACTTTGTTTGAAGCATATATACAATTTTTAGCTCAGCCACTAATCTGAGAGGATATATCTGCCTTATCTCTAACAGACACCAGACAGACACAAGCCAGCTATCTTAGGGTCTTGCAGGTGTAGGGATATATTTACTTATGTAAATTGAATTACTGGGTAGAAAGTCAGGATAGGGAGAACACAGGGGTAGTTAGTGTACTAGGAATTGGTGTCTTACAGAGAAGGCAGCTGCTAGAGTTGTATAACTTCATGCTGTGCACTGCTTGCACATAGTTCCTGCACAGAGATAATTTAAAGAGAAAGTAGTTTTTTTTTATGCATAAGCCAGTCTTTTTTCCCCCCAAAACAACATTTTAGAAAGCTTCCACAGTTCTTGTATATTTTATAGGATGCACAATTTATTTTTATTTATTTTAGAAAGAAAAAGGTTCAAACAGTTATAAACAGTAGCAAGATTTTAAGTGTGCAATTCAAATCTTAGTGTGTCAATACCAATATACAGTGTGTCATAGTAGGATATGTATGTTGTAATTGTGCCATTACAAATAAAAACTGTTGCAGTTTTGCTACAATTTGCTTGTTCATAACAAGCTACTGCTTCTACCATGTGTAAAAAATACAGTGCCTTGCAAAAGTATTCACCTTCCTTGACTTTTTTTTTCGCATTTTGGTGCATCACAACCTGGAATTAACATGGATTGTTTGAGGATTTGCATCATTTAATCACAGAACATGCCCACAACTTTGAAGATTTTTTTATTTTATTTTTTATTGTGAAGCAAACAACAAATAGGACAAAATAACTGAAAAAGTCAATGTGCGTAACTACTCCCCCCCTAAAGTCAATACTTTGTAGAGCCACCTTTTGCGGCAATTACAGCTCAAAGTCTCTATGAGCTTGCCACATCTTACCACTGGGATTTTTGCCCACTCCTCATTGCAAAACTGCTCCAGCTCCTTCAAGTTGGATGGTTTGTGCTTGTGAACAGCAATCTTGCCCTAGCCTCAAATCACGCACAGAGTGGTACAGGTTTTGCTCAAGAATATCCCTGTATTTAGCATCATCCATCTTTCCCTCAATTCTGACCAGTTTCCCAGTTCCGGCTTGTTTGAGGATTTGCATCATTTAATCACAGAACATGCCCACAACTTTGAAGATTTTTTTATTTTATTTTTTATTGTGAAGCAAACAACAAATAGGACAAAATAACTGAAAAAGTCAATGTGCGTAACTACTCCCCCCCTAAAGTCAATACTTTGTAGAGCCACCTTTGGCGGCAATTACAGCTGAAAGTCTCTATGAGCTTGCCACATCTTACCACTGGGATTTTTGCCCACTCCTCATTGCAAAACTGCTCCAGCTCCTTCAAGTTGGATGGTTTGTGCTTGTGAACAGCAATCTTGCTCTAGCCTCAAATCACGCACAGAGTGGTACAGGTTTTGCTCAAGAATATCCCTGTATTTAGCACCATCCATCTTTCCCTCAATTCTGACCAGTTTCCCAGTTCCGGCTGCGAAAAAACATGGTGTTCTTTGGGTGATGTGTTGGGTTTGCGCCAGACATAGCGTTTTCTTTGATGGCCAAAAAGTTTAATTTTAGTCTCATCAGACCAGAGCACCTTCCTCCATACATTTTGGGAGTCTCCCACATGCCTTTTTGCAAACTCACAATGTGCCTTATTGTTTTTAGCTGAAAGTAATGGCTTTCTTCTGGCCACTCTGCTATAAAGCCCAACTCTATGGAGCGTACGGCTTATTGTCGTCCTATGTACAGATGCTCTAGTCTCTGCTGTGGTACTCTGCAGCTCCTCCAAGGTTACCTTAGGTCTCTGTGCTGCCTTTCTGATTAATGCCCTCCATGCCCGGTCCGTGAGTTTTGGTGGGAGGCCGTCTCTTGACAGGTTTGCTGTTGTGCCATGTTCTTTTTTTTTAACCCATGAAAGGCCTCCATGTTTGCATCAGATGCCGTGATTACCTATGAGGCATCTGAGGGGTTCAATGAAGGGGGGTGGGGGTGTGATCACTGTTCCCTGTCATTGCGCCCACTACTTACAAACAATATACTTTGTGACAAAATAGTTCGTCAGGATGCAAATTCCTTTCTGAAATTCGGCGAGGCAGCCAAATCAATGATTTCATAACTTTGCTCAACATTAACTGCCATTATTACCCCTATATATACCTTATAATTCCACATCCACAGTGCACTGCTGCATCTCTCAAATAACAGGGAGAATTTCCAGGCTTGTTTAACTTCAGAACAAGACACTATTTCTTCTCATAAATAAACATGTGTGTATATAAATACCGGCAGGCATTCTGCCCCCATTAATGCATCATTTTTAGGGCGCTTGTGTAGAATAAGCCGCTGTTTCTTCAGAAATTAACGTATGTTTGAGTATAACTAGTGTAAGGGATCTGCCCCCATTATGGCATAATTATTGGATGCTTGGTCCCAACTAGCCACTTTTTCCCCCATAACTCCATGTGTATTTAAACACAATCTAACCCTAATAAGAAACTATTTTTGCAAGGTTTCTAATATTAAAAAGCATAACACCTGCAATGGAGCGGTGTGTTTTTAAACAAGCTGTTTGTTAACATTGTTTACCTATAGCTATATATCTCAGTGTCACTCTTACATTATTTGCTACTGTTGTCATTGCATTGAAGAGCTTAAAATGGGCATGGGAAAGAAGAGAAAGTGCACAAATGTTGTTATTTCTTTAAAAACAAAAAGATATAATGAAAATATACAAATCTGAGTCGTAGAAGACCTCAGAGTGTCATACCAATTTTTAGGCCAATTTGAAGAATAATTTCAGACACAAATCAAATAAAAAAAATAGTTCAAAGTTTGCTTATCTCTAATATAAATATATATATATATATACACTGCGTGCAGAATTATTAGGCAAATGAGTATTTTGACCACATCATCCTCTTTATGCATGTTGTCTTACTCCAAGCTGTATAGGCTCGAAAGCCTACTACCAATTAAGCATATTAGGTGATGTGCATCTCTGTAATGAGAAGGGGTGTGGTCTAATGACATCAACACCCTATATTAGGTGTGCATAATTATTAGGCAACTTCCTTTCCTTTGGCAAAATGGGTCAAAAGAAGGACTTGACAGGCTCAGAAAAGTAAAAAATAGTGAGATATCTTGCAGAGGGATGCAGCACTCTTAAAATTGCAAAGCTTCTGAAGCGTGATCATCGAACAATCAAGCGTTTCATTCAAAATAGTCAACAGGGTCGCAAGAAGCGTATGGAAAAACCAAGGCGCAAAATAACTGCCCATGAACTGAGAAAAGTCAAGCGTGCAGCTGCCAAGATGCCACTTGCCACCAGTTTGGCCATATTTCAGAGCTGCAACATCACTGGAGTGCCCAAAAGCACAAGGTGTGCAATACTCAGAGACATGGCCAAGGTAAGAAAGGCTGAAAGACGACCACCACTGAACAAGACACACAAGCTGAAACGTCAAGACTGGGTCAAGAAATATCTCAAGACTGATTTTTCTAAGGTTTTATGGACTGATGAAATGAGAGTGAGTCTTGATGGGCCAGATGGATGGGCCCGTGGCTGGATTGGTAAAGGGTAGAGAGCTCCAGTCCGACTCAGACGCCAGCAAGGTGGAGGTGGAGTACTGGTTTGGGCTGGTATCATCAAAGATGAGCTTGTGGGGCCTTTTCGGGTTGAGGATGGAGTCAAGCTCAACTCCCAGTCCTACTGCCAGTTTCTGGAAGACACCTTCTTCAAGCAGTGGTACAGGAAGAAGTCTTCATCCTTCAAGAAAAACATGATTTTCATGCAGGACAATGCTCCATCACACGCGTCCAAGTACTCCACAGCGTGGCTGGCAAGAAAAGGTATAAAAGAAGAAATTCTAATGACATGGCCTCCTTGTTCACCTGATCTGAACCCCATTGAGAACCTGTGGTCCATCATCAAATGTGAGATTTACAAGGAGGGAAAACAGTACACCTCTCTGAACAGTGTCTGGGAGGCTGTGGTTGCTGCTGCACGCAATGTTGATGGTGAACAGATCAAAACACTGACAGAATCCATGGATGGCAGGCTTTTGAGTGTCCTTGCAAAGAAAGGTGGCTATATTGGTCACTGATTTGTTTTTGTTTTGTTTTTGAATGTCAGAAATGTATATTTGTGAATGTTGAGATGTTATATTGGTTTCACTGGTAAAAATAAATAATTGAAATGGGTATATATTTGTTTTTTGTTAAGTTGCCTAATAATTATGCACAGTAATAATCACCTGCACACACAGATATCCCCCTAAAATAGCTAAAACTAAAAACAAACTAAAAACTACTTCCAAAAATATTCAGCTTTGATTTTGGGTTCATTGAGAACATGGTTGTTGTTCAATAATAAAATTAATCCTCAAAAATACAACTTGCCTAATAATTCTGCACTCCCTGTATATATATATATATATATATATATATACAGTACAGACCAAAAGTTTGGACACACCTTCTCATTCAAAGAGTTTTCTTTATTTTCATGACTATGAAGGCATCAAAACTATGAATTAACACATGTGGAATTATATACATAACAAACAAGTGTGAAACAACTGAAAATATGTCATATTCTAGATTCTTCAAAGTAGCCACCTTTTGCTTTGATTACTGCTTTACACACTCTTGGCATTCTCTTGATGAGCTTCAAGAGGTAGTCCCCTGAAATGGTCTTCCAACAGTCTTGAAGGAGTTCCCAGAGATGCTTAGCACTTGTTGGCCCTTTTGCCTTTACTCTGCAGTCCAGCTCACCCCAAACCATCTCGATTGGGTTCAGGTCCGGTGACTGTGGAGGCCAGTTCATCTGGCGCAGCACCCCATCACTCTCCTTCATGGTCAAATAGCCCTTACTTTCAAAGTTTTCCCAATTTTTCAGCTGACTGACTGACCTTCATTTCTTAAAGTAATGATGGCCACTCGTTTTTCTTTACTTTACTGCTTTTTTCTTGCCATAATACAAATTCTAATAGTCTATTCAGTAGGACTATCAGCTGTGTATCCACCTGACTTCTCCTCAACGCCACTGATGGTCCCAACCCCATTTATAAGGCAAGAATTCCCACTTATTAAACCTGACAGGGCACACCTGTGAAGTGAAAACCATTCCAGGGGACTACCTCTTGAAGCTCATCAAGAGAATGCCAAGAGTGTGCAAAGCAGCAATCAAAGCAAAAGGTGGCTACTTTGAAGAACCTAGAATATGACATATTTTCAGTTGTTTCACACTTGTTTGTTACGTATATTATTCCACATGTGTCAATTCATAGTTTTGATGCCTTCAGTGTGAATCTACAATTTTCCTTGTCATGAAAATAAAGAAAACTCTTTGAATGAGAAGGTGTGTCCAAACTTTTGGTCTGTACTGTATATATATATATATATATATATATATATATATATATAATGCAAATATATTTAACAGTGCATGCAATGCAATGAAATAGTGTTCATAGGTGTCTATAGACTTTAATTCTAAAGCATTGTAGGGGAGATTTATCATTTCCTTGTGGCACTTTTTACACACTATTGAAACAAAATATTGTGTATTGCTTGCATGCTGTTCTTGCTACTTTCCAAAAAGGGTGCATGGCAAATGCAGGGAGGGGAGGGGCCTGCAGGTCCGGCACACCTATCTTCATTTGTGCCAATTTTCTGGTGCAAATGAACACAGAAATCTGCTGCATCTCAGAGGAGAGCCTTCCCCTCATTACAAATTATGTGAGTCTAATAGCAGTGCAGGGGATATCATAGACTAAAGTAAAACACTGGTTTGTGATAAATGTCTACCTTTATTTTATGTGTGTAGCTAAATCTAATATATTATGTGCTTTTTATTTTTGTAGCATTCCACCAAATGTCCGGGATATTGTGTATTGCACAGGAGTTTCTTTAATGGATGAAGATGTTTGGGAGTTTATTTGGATGAAATTCCATTCTACCACAGCAGTTTCTGAAAAGAAGATATTATTGGAAGCACTTACCTGCAGTGATAATAGGAATCTTCTGAACAGGTCAGTAGATTAAAGATGATTTCAATCCAAAATCTAAAAGTTGCCATATCCATTAATTAAAAAATGTATCTTTGTATTAACAAATTATAAAAATGTCAGTGATAATAAATAAAGAAAACATAATTAAAAACCATTGACTTTTTAAAGAGGACCTGTCGCCACTCCTTACATGACTGTTAGTATAGCTTCATGTAACATAGTAACATAGTACATAAGGCCGAAAAAAGACATTTGTCCATCCAGTTCGGCCTGTCATCCTACAAGTTGATCCAGAGGAAGGCAAAAAAACCCTGTGAGGTAGAAGCCAATTTTCCTCACTTTAGGGGAATAAAAAATTCCTTCCCGACTCCAATCAGGCAATCAGAATAACTCCCTGGATCAACGACCCCTCTCTAGTAGCTATAGCCTGTAATATTATTACACTCCAGAAATACATCCAGGCCCCTCTTGAATTCCTTTATTGTACTCACCATCACCACCTCCTCAGGCAGAGAGTTCCATAGTCTCACTGCTCTTACCGTAAAGAACCCTTTTCTATGTTTGTGTACAAACCTTCTTTCCTCCAAACGCAGAGGATGTCCCCTCGTCACAGTCACAGTCCTGGGGATAAATAGATGATGGGATAGATCTCTGTACTGCCCCCTGATATATTTATACATAGTAATCATGCATCTCCTACGTAATAACAATTCTGGAGCATCTAAACTTATAACTCTATGGTGTGCCATTCTTGTATTGCTAGAAGTCATGAATGAATTGCCAGCAGTCTGCAGGTTGTAACTGCACAGTCTGATATTATCCAATCAGTGCTGCTAGTGTCAGACGCACCACCAACTGGTTAACACCCCTCTATACCCTTATTATAGACTTCTAGCAATTCATTTATAACTTCTAGTAGAAATAATAAAGGAATAGTGTTGATCACGAATATTCGAATTGCGAATTTTTATCGCGAATATCGGCACTTCGAGAATTCGAAAATTTTTAGAATATAGGGATATATATTCGAGATTTTTTTAAATCAGTACACATGATCCCTCCCTGCTTCTAGCTTGTGGGCCAATGAAACGGCTGCAATATCTTTGACTTTAGGAATAGTGTTTATTGCGAATTTTCGTAATGCAAATTTTCATAATGCGGACTCGAGATAATGAATTCTCGAATTCACGAATATATGGCGAATATTCGCAAAATATCACGAATTTGAATATTGCCCCTGCCGCTCATCACTATAAAGGAATGGCACAACATAAAGCCATAAGAATAGATGCTCCAGAATTGTTATTATGTAAGTAATGAATGTAGCTTTTAAAGCAGGCATGTCAGGAGAGGTGACAAGTGCTATTTGAATAAGTGGCCCTAGACTGGTTTCAGAAGGAAGCAGGTTTAAAGAGACACTGTATTTTCAAACAATTTATATTCATTTAAAGAATGGTGTAATGAAATTTATAAATCACTTCATTTACAAAATATACCTACATCTACCGTAAAAAAAAGATGTAAAGTAATGGCCATTAGGGGCTTCACTTCCATCTAAGTTTAAGCCCACTGACTTTTGTCAGGCAATATCCTTCCCTGGTAACAGAGACTCAGAAGATGGCTAAGAGGAAGTGGGGAATTGTCAGAGCTAGCTAAAATTTTGAGCCTGATAAAACAGCTACTTCTACATAGCTTCTGAACATCATAGGAACCTCCTACCTGTCAATAAGTATGATTTCCCTTTGCTTATCTGTTCTGTGAGCTCCAGAGCTTAAAAAAAAAAAGGATGTCACAGCAGTGCAGTGCTGGTAGAAGGGATATGACCCATGCTTCTGAGTGAAATGCATCTAGCTATGCAGCTCAAACAGGGAATAATATGGCTGAAAAGCCAAAGATGCTGGTGAGTGATGACACCATATGTGCCAAACCACTCTATTCACTAACACTGTGTTAATGTCTAATTATAGGCGTCAATAGTGTTGAGCGCGAATATTCGAATTTCGAATTTTTTTCTCGAATATCGCAATTTCGAGATTTCGCGAATATTTAGAATATAGTTCCAAATATTCGCGAAATCGAATATTCGTATTTTTATTCGAAAAAAAATTCGTACGATTATGTTAATCTTATGATTTTTTTTTTTTTCCTATGACTATGGCTAGGCTAATATGTGTATTTTACGAAATTTCTTAATATTGCTCTAACTTCGTCTTTTAGAATATTCGTAATATTCTAAAAGACGGAGTTAGAGCAATATTCCGAATATTCTAAAAGACGAAGTTAGAGCAATATTAAGAAATTTCGTAAAATACACATATTAGCCTAGCCATAGAAAAAAAAAAAAAAATCATAAGATTAAAATAATCGTACGATTATTTTAATCTTATGATTTTTTTTTTTTTCCTATGACTATGGCTAGGCTAATATGTGTATTTTACGAAATTTCTTAATATTGCTCTAACTTCGTCTTTTAGAATATTCGTAATATTCTAAAAGACGGAGTTAGAGCAATATTCCGAATATTCTAAAAGACGAAGTTAGAGCAATATTAAGAAATTTCGTAAAGTACACATATTAGCCTAGCCATAGGAAAGAAAAAAAAAATCATAAGATTAAAATAATCGTACGATTATTTTAATCGCATATTATTCGCGAAAAATTAAATAATTACGAATATTCGATTTCGACGAAAATAATAAGAATATTTATTCGAATATTCGCGAAATATCGCGAAATCGAATATGGCACCTCCCGCTCATCACTAGGCGTCAACACAGTGTATAAAGTGTTTTAAACTACATACTCCCCCATGTTGCTTCTGTGAGGACTAAGCAATGGCAACATTGGTTTGCTATGACTACCAACCATGCCTTTCTACACGAAGGGCAATCTTATAGCTTAACCAGCCTATGCTGGTGTATTGATATACACTCACCTAAAGAATTATTAGGAACACCTGTTCTATTTCTCATTAATGCAATTATCTAGTCAACCAATTACATAGCAGTTGCTTCAATGCATTTATGGGTGTGGTCCTGGTCAAGACAATCTCCTGAACTCCAAACTGAATGTCAGAATGGGAAAGAAAGGCGATTTTGAGCGTGGCATGGTTGTTGGTGCCAGACGGGCCGGTCTGAGTATTTCACAATCTGCTCAGTTACTGGGATTTTCACGCACAACCATTTCTAGGGTTTACAAAGAATGGTGTGAAAAGGGAAAAACATCCAGTATGCGGCAGTCCTGTGGGCAGAAATGCCTTGTGGATGCTAGAGGTCAGAGGAGAATGGGCCGACTGATTCAAGCTGATAGAAGAGGAACGTTGACTGAAATAACCACTCGTTACAACCGAGGTATGCAGCAAAGCATTTGTGAAGCCACAACACGCACAACCTTGAGGCGGATGGGCTACAACAGCAGAAGACCCCCGGGTACCACTCATCTCCACTACAAATAGCAAAAAGAGGCTACAATTTGCACGAGCTCACCAAAATTGGACTGTTGAAGACTGGAAAAATGTTGCCTGGTCTGATGAGTCTCGATTTCTGTTGAGACATTCAAATGGTAGAGTCCGAATTTGGCGTAAACAGAATGAGAACATGTATCCATCATGCCTTGTTACCACTGTGCAGGCTGGTGGTGGTGGTGTAATGGTGTGGGGGATGTTTTCTGGGCACACTTTAGGCCCCTTAGTGGCAATTGGGCATCGTTTAAATGCCACGGGCTACCTGAGCATTATTTCTGACCATGTCCATCCCTTCATGACCACCATGTACCCATCCTCTGATGGCTACTTCCAGCAGGATAATGCACCATGTCACAAAGCTCGAATCATTTCAAATTGGTTTCTTGAACATGACAATGAGTTCACTGTACTAAAATGGCCCCCACAGTCACCAGATCTCAACCCAATAGAGCCCTGGATGTGCATCCCTCAAATCTCCATCAACTGCAAGATGCTATCCTATCAATATGGGCCAACATTTCTAAAGAATGCTATCAGCACCTTGTTGAATCAATGCCACGTAGAATTAAGGCAGTTCTGAAGGCAAAAGGGTGTCCAACACCGTATTAGTATGGTGTTCCTAATAATTCTTTAGGTGAGTGTATATATTCATTAATGACATTGACATTTGCTAAGGTTAAGATATGTAAATCTTTCAGGAGAGCCCCTTTAAAAGGAGCCTGTCAGCAGTTTTCACCATGCAAAACTAGTGACAATGCTATTTTGGGGCTCTAACTGAAAACTGTACTCTGTATTAAATTTGTATAGTAGTTATCAATATATAAATTGCATAATATGTATGGATATTGTTATTGCCAGTGATGCTATAAAGGGAACCTGTCATAAACTTTATGCTGACCTCACTGAGGGCAGCATAAATTAGTGACATAAATGCTGATTTCAGCGGTATGTCACTTATGAGCTAAAAGTAAGTGGTTGCCGAGAACCAGCATCATAATCATCGCAGTACTGGCCTTGAAAAGAGTCAAATCTACATGAGAAAAATCATGGTTATTTATAATCTCCTGCTCTCCTGCCCATCAGCTGATGATTAGCAGTTCTCTCTTAGAGAGATGAGTAGAAAACTAGAGAGATGAGTAGAAAACTCTTCTCAGGTGGCTGTGACTCTTTTCCAGGCCCAGTCTGCAATGATTGTGATGTTGGTACTCGGCAACCACTTACTTTTTAAAATGACAGACCGCTGATATCAACTCTCCTGTCTCTACTTTATTCTGCTGTTAGTATGGGCAGCATAAGGTTTATGACAGGTTCCCTTTAAGTCAGAGCTGTGAGATCTCATGATAACTGGCAATATTTTACAACTCTGGCACTATATGCCACTAAAGATTATTTGAAAGTGTCAGGGGCATGATGGAATCGCCTTTCCCCAGAACATTGGACTGAATCATGGGCTAAATCATGTTAAGTAGGTATGGACGAACATCGGCAGGGATGATTCGCGAACGCGATCACGCGAACGCGATTAAATGTTAGCGAACCCCATTTACTTTAATGGCAGGCGAACCTAAAAAACCTTCAGATCATTATTGTAGCCACCAAATACTTACAAGAAGTGCACAAATCGTCCCACAACATGGACAGTGACTTACCAGAGGGCGATCAATGGCAAAAATTCCTCCAAAAAATATGTATTTTAATCAGGGACCATTTTTATGCGTCTTAAAGGGAAACTCTTAAAAATGTGGCCTGCTGGAGCCTAGGAATTTTTTTTATTTTAGGCCACGGGAGTACAGGCATCAAAAATTAGGCATTCACCTAACAGAAAACATCAAGTGATTATGTGGCTGGAGGTATATTAGGCTACTTTCACACTAGCGTTCGGGTGTCCGCTTGTGAGCTCCGTTTGAAGGGGCTCACAAGCGGCCCCGAACGCATCCGTACTGCCCTAATGCATTCTGAGTGGATGCGGATCCGCTCAGAATGCATCAGTCTGGCAGCGTTCAGCCTCCGCTCCGCTCAGCAAGCGGACACCTGAACGCTGCTTGCAGCGTTTGGGTGTCCGCCTGGCCGTGCGGAGACAAACGGATCCGTCCAGACTTACAATGTAAGTCAATGGGGACGGATCCGTTTGAAGTTGACACAGTATGGCTCAATTTTCAAACGGATCCGTCCCCCATTGACTTTCAATGTAAAGTCTGGACGGATCCGTCTGAAGCTACTTTCACACTTAGAATTTTTTCTACAATATAATGCAGACGGATCCGTTCTGAACGGATCCCAAGTCTGCATTATATGAGCGGATCCGTCTGGGCAGACATCAGACGGACCCGCTCTGAAAGGTAGTGTGAAAGTAGCCTTAGGCCTCTTTCACACTTGCGTTGTCCGGATCCGGCGTGTACTCCACTTGCCGGAATTACACGCCGGATCCGGAAAAACGCAAGTGTACTGAAAGCATTTGAAGACGGAGCCGTCTTCAAAATGCTTTCAGTGTTACTATGGCAGCCAGGACGCTATTAAAGTCCTGGTTGCCATAGTAGGAGCGGGGAGCGGGGGAGCGGTATACTTACAGTCCGTGCGGCTCCCGGGGCGCTCCAGAATGACGTTAGAGCGCCCCATGCGCATGGATGACGTGATCCATGTGATCACGTGATCCATGCGCTTGGGGCGCCCTGACGTCACTCTGGAGCGCCCCGGGAGCCGCATGGACGGTAAGTATACTGCTCCCCCGCTCCCCACTAGACTTTACCATGGCTGCCAGGAATTTAGCGTCCCGGCAGCCATGGTAACCATTCAGAATAAGCTAAACGTCGGGTCCGGCAATGCGCCGAAACTACGTTTAGCTTAAGGCCGCATCCGGATCAATGCCTTTCAATGGGCATTAATTCTGGATCCGGCCTTGCGGCAAGTCTTCAGGATTTTTGGCCGGAGCAAAAAGCGCAGCATGCTGCGGTATTTTCTCCGGCCAAAAAACGTTCCGTTCCGGAACTGAAGACATCCTGGTGCATCCTGAACGGATTTCTCTCCATTCAGAATGCATTAGGATAAAACTGGTCAGGATTCTTCCGGCATAGAGCCCCGACGACGGAACTCTATGCCGGAAGAAAAGAACGCAGGTGTGAAAGAGCCCTTAGATGGTCAATGTATATCAATTTTACTGCAGGCCAGTGGACTACAGGCACCAAAAATTGTTCATTCACCGTACAGAAAAGAACAATTGATAATGTGGCTGGAGGTAAATTAGGCGGTCACCGTATAACAATTTTACTGTTTGCCAGTTAGATTACAAGCCCCAAAAATTATGCATTCACCGTACATAAATGATCAAGTAATTATGTGGCTGGAGGTATATTAGATGGCCATTCAATATAAATTTTACTGCAGGCCAGTGTAGTACAGGCCCCAAACATTAGGCATTCACCGGACAGAAAAGAACAAGTAATTATTTGGCTACAGGTATATTAGAAGGTCATTCAATATCAATTTTACTGCAGGCCAGTGTAGTACAGGCCCCAAATATTAGGCATTCACCAGGCAAAAAAGAACAATTGATAATGTGGCTGAAGGTACATTAGGCGGTCACCGTATAACAATTTAACTGTTGTCCAGTGAGATTACAGGCCCCAAAAATTACACATTCAAAGTACATAAATGATCAAGTGATTATGTGGCTGGAGGTATATTAGATGGTCAATGGATATCAATTTTACTGCAGGCCAGTGGACTATAGGCCCCAAAGATTATTTATTCACCGTACAGAAAAGAACTATTAATAATGTGGCTGGAGGTACATTAAGCGGTCACCATATAACAATTTAACTGTTGGCCAGTGAGATTACAGGCCCCAAAAATTATGCATTCAAAGTACATAAATGATCAAGTGATTATGTAGCTGGAGGTATATTAGATGGTCAATGGATATCAATTTTACTGCAGGCCAGTGGACTATAGGCCCCAAAAAGTATGCATTCACCGTGCATAAATGATCAAACTAATTATGTGGCTGGAGGTATATTAGATGGCCATTCAATATCAATTTTACTGCAGGCCAGTGTAGAACAGGACCAAACATTAGGCATTCACCGGACAGAAAAGAACAAGTAATTATGTGGCTGGAGGTATATTAGACGGTCATTAGATATCAATTTTACTGTAGGCCAGTACAAATAGATGTCAAACACATATGTTTAAAAGAACAAAAAATACAAAATTCGATTAAAAACATAGCTAACAAAATCTCCCCTCTTGAAAAAAAAATAATTATAATAGTTGAAATTCGATAACACGTGGTTGTCACAGGTGTTGAATTCCTCCGAGGTCCCAAACATTTGGACAGAAAAGGCCTTTTATGCCGCTGTATTTACTTAAGAAAAGGACCATTATTTGTTCTAAATGCTGGTGGATATTTGTGGGCTGTCATGAGGAAATTCAGTTAAACGTGGTTGTCAAAGGTGTTGAATTCCTCAGAGATCCATGCCTCATTAATTTTTAGAAATGTGAGGCAGTCCACACTGTCGTGAGCAAGGCAAGTGCGCTTATCGGTCATAATCCCCCCTGCTGCGCTGAACGTCCTTTTGGACAGGACATTCGACGATGGGCAAGCCAAGAGTTCAATGGCAAATTGTGTCAGCTCTGGCCACAGGTCAAGCCTGCACACGCAGTAGTCCAGGGGTTCCTTGCTTCTCAGAGCATCCACATCGGCCGTTAACCCGATGTAGTTGGACACCTGTTGGTCTAGGCGTTCCCTGAGGCTGGATCAGGAGGGTGGCTGTCGATGGGTTGGCTGCAAGAATGATCTCATATCCGAAGTGACCAAAACATCTTCAAACCCCCATCTTCTTGCATGCACTGTAGAATTGGTACTCACAACTGTTTCTCTGTGGGTGAAAATTCCTCTGCCAGCGCCTGCAACAGCAGAATGCAGCATCTCTCAAAGCAAGGTCTGGAAATGCTGCGTTCAGACAGCCCTCTGTGATGCTGGTAACATGTCCGCCATTTTGTGTTTGTACCGGGAGTCTTAGTACGTTGCCACCCAGTACTGGTCTTTTCCCTTTAAGCTTTTTATACGGGGGTCCCTCTTCAAACACTGGAGCCTGAAGGCCCCTATTTGCACTAAACTGGAAGCGGTGGAGCGGCCTGGCTCCTGCTCATAGCCCAGGAGAATGGCTTCCTCGGCCTCATCCCCCCATTCACATACAACACCAGGGATCCCAGAAAAGTTTAAAGACTGCTCTTCTTGCTCCTCCTCCTCCTCCCCTCAGGCACCATCCTCCTATGACTCTTCTTCAGATTCCTGCTGACTTGACTCAGATGAAGTAGCCCCCCTGGGAATTCATTCAGCATTGCGACTTCCTCATCTTCCTGCTCCTCGACGGCTTGATAAATGACACGATTCAATGCATGCTCCAGAAAGAAGGCGTAAGGTACGATGTCACTGATGGTGCCCTGGATGCGACTGACTAGTTTGGTGATCTCATCAAATGGCCACTGAAGTCTGCATGCGTCGCGCATGAGCAGCAACTGGCACGGTGAAAAAAACCAAGCTCCCCAGAACCTGTCCTGCCACAGAGTTCATACAGGTAGTCCTTAATGACACGTTTCAGCTGGAGAAGCCTATCAAGCATATACAAGGTGGAGTTCCAGCACTTCGGGCAGTCACAAATCAGACGTCTGACAGCCAAGTGGTGTTGCCGCTGAACGCAAGCAAGGTGAGCGATGGCCGTGTAAGATCTTCTAAAATGGCCAGAGATTTTCCTGGCCTGCCGCAAAACGTCCTGGACCCCGGGGTATTTGGCAAAAAATCACTGCATGAATAAGTTCAGGACGTGTGCCATGCACAGCATGTGTGGCATTTTGCCCTATTTCAGCGCACACAGCAGATTGGCACCGTTGTCGCACACCACTTTACCAACTGTCAAATTGAGCGGCATCAGCCACTGATCGGCCTGTGACCGCAGAGCTGAAAGGAGTGCAGGACCGGTGTGGCTCTTGGCTTACAGGCACAACAGTCACAGCACGGCATGGCAACATCTCACCTGGCACGTCAAATAGGTTCTGGGGAGCTGGGGGGGTTCAGCAGAAGAGGCGGTAGCAGTGGAAAAGGAGGAGTCAGCCGAGGAGGAGACAAAGGATTAAGAAGGAGGAGGAGAAGAAGAGGCAGACCGGCATGCAATCCGTGGCGGTTGCACCAAATCCACATGGGTGCCACGGGTTACATGCTTGACGGACATCAGAAGGTTCACCCAGTGGGCAGTAAAAGTTATGTACCTTCCCTGCCCGTGTTTTCTAGACCACGTGTCTGTGGTCAGATGTATCTTGGCATTAACACTGTGTGCCAGAGATGCATTCACTTGCCGCTGAATATGGCCATATACTGTAGCTCTGCGATGTCCTTCTGGGAGAAATATTTCCTTCCAGGGACCTTCTTTTGCGGTATGCCAATGGCCACAAATTTTCTAAAGGCCTCCGAGTCCGCCAATTTATATGGCAGTTGTTGGTGGGCTAGTAGTTCCGACAAGCCAGCAGTCAGCCATTGGGCAAGAGGATTTTCCGGCATCATCAACTTTCTACGTTTGAACATTTGGCCACGGAAGCCTGCATTTTGCCAGATGAACGCGACAACGACTCGGTGGTAGGTGGAGTGGAGGACAAATGGCAGGAGAAGAAGAAGAGGCAGGACGTGGAACACCAGGAGAGTGGCTTTGTGGGTTCTGATGGCGTTGCTCCCACTGGGCTTGGTGATGGGAGGCCAGGTGCCTTCTTAAGTCGGTCGTGCCTAGGCGAGTGTCGGGCTTACTGCTACTTATGCGTTGACAGCACAGGCTGCAGATGGCAACACTATTATCAGCAACTGACACATTAAAAAAAGCCCACACTGCGGAGCCATGTGCCTTGTATGGTGGATGGCTCGCTCCAGATACATTTGCAGTCTGCATTTTGCCTCCTGTGCACTGTGAGTTCTGCCTGCATCTCCTCCTTCTCCTCCCTATCTGCTGCTCCGTCTCTCCCTGTCAACTACTCTCCGCTTCCTCTCTTGTGGGCACCAACGTGACGTCCATCGACACGTCATCATTGTCACCTTCACCACCACTGATATTAGAGATCTCGGAGTAGGCAGCAACAGCGAGGACCACCCTCCTTGGGCTGATCTGGGTACTGTCATCAGACCGTTGGTTGGCGGCCGTTGCTACCTCTTCTTCCTCATCTGATGCCAAGAATGGCTGCATATCAGTAAGGTCTGGAAAATTATCGGAAAATAATTTCTCTGACTTGAGTGGTGGGGCTATGGTGGTGGTTGTGGTGTCTTTGGGGGTGCACACAGCAGAGAGTGAGGAGGGTGCAGATACAGAGGATGAGGAGGGTGCAGAAGCGGAAGGCTGAGTGAGCCACTCAACCAACTCTGGTGCATCCTATGACCTAATCGCCTGCACCTTCTCCAACTTCCCACTTAGGCTCCACCCTGGTGCACCAGCCCGACCTCTACCTCCCCTGCGAAATGGCCGGCCTCTTCCTCTGCCTTTTATTTTCAAAATTACCCTGTGAAAAATTCCCTATAGAAGAGCAGTATTTGGGGAAGTAGGTATATAGAACCGCTTAATGATTATTTGCTGTTAGCAGGTATAGAAAACCATTTAATCAGTTGTTTTTGGGGGCAACTGGTATATCACACCAGTTGAAATTATTTGTTCCAATAGCGTTTGTCCCTTTGTATAGCTGGGGTATCTCAGCAGAACCGCACACAACTCCTGCAAATTACAAATGTACTATATGGAAATTATATTATAGGTATATCACACCCCTGCCTCAATCAGTTTTTTGGAGGGACAACTGGTATATCACACCAGTTGAAATTATTTGTTTCAATAGCGTTTGTCCCTCTGTATAGCTGGGGTATCTCAGCAGAACCGCACACAACTCCTGCAAATTACAAATGTACTATATGGAAATTATATTATAGGTATATCACACCCCTGCCTCAATCAGTTTTTTGGAGGGACAACTGGTATATCACACCAGTTGAAATTATTTGTTTCAATAGCGTTTGTCCCTCTGTATAGCTGGGGTATCTCAGCAGAACCGCACACAACTCCTGCAATTTACAAATGCACTGTATGGAAAGTATATTTTAGTAATATCACACCCCTGCCTCAATCATATTTTTGTTTGGGGGAAATTGTTATATCACACCAGTTGAAATTATTTGTTCAAATAGCGTTTGTCACTCTGTATAGCTGGGGTATCTCAGCAGAACCGCACACAACTCCTGCAAATAACAAATGTACTAGAAGAAACTTTTAATCCAGCTCACCTTCCTGGTGTGGTATATAATCCCGGCTCCAGAGGCCCTGGGGGAGTGTTCCCGTAGCAGGCTGCAGACAAAATAGAAAAAGGTTCTGGAGACAATGGAGGTCCTCTTACAGCTCTTCTTTATTGATAATGTTCATAAAACCGACATAGTCATTGGATCCACGGCATGATCACTGACGCGTTTCGGGTAAGTACCCTTAGACGTAGCACCATGCTAAGTGTGACCCCACAATATAAAGGAATTGGAGTGCACCTCCTCAAAAATCCAGAGAGGAAACTCCAATCCCATAGGCTGCCACAACAAAGGCACAGCCCTTCGTTTGGTTCATCAATTACACATTCAATTGGAAACACACTGTGAGGATATTCCTGGGACATGTTAACCCTGCAATCACCGTAGTGTTTGCTCTTGCGAGAAAAAGCCGCACAGTGTGAATACTTTATCATTCAACCAATTAAAAAGTAATAATACAAACAACCAAAATGGCCCTTCCTCCTGCAGTGCATTACAGTTGATTACAACCCGACAATTCACATAGAAATTCCATAAAAAATCTATATAATGAAACAGAAATAAAAAATAAAAATAAAAAAATAACGGCGGAAATCAGTTAATGTTAAAGTGCTCTTGGCAGATTGACATATCCAGTGTTCATGGGCTATATGGTCTATATGTGGAAAGCATGGAAAAATATATAAATTCCTACTAACACCACATTCATCAAATAAATTCATGCTATATATGACTCATATTGGAAAAGTCCAAGCCGCACCGTGTAGCCAGTGTCCTGAGCAGTGTTCAGCCGATATGCATGAATCCGTCGGACACTATGTGTCCCACATCACCTTGTCTGTTAAAGGGGGAGGATATATCATAGTAAGCATAAGCTGAGCCTTCATATTGAACCATTAGTGAGTATATATCTCCACTCGATCCATATATCAATGATAGATATACATCAGTTCTTTTCTCAAATTGAGACCTACTCGGATTCTAGACCCAAGTCTAAAGATCCAGTAGGCCTCCCGGAGAAGAATTTTCTTCCGATGGTCGCCGCCCCTTTTGGGTGCCGAGACTCTTTCAATAGCAAATGCTTGGAAAAACGACACTCGGCGGGCATGTTTTTGAATAAAGTGCCTCGCTATATTTGAGATATTGAGGATGTTTGGGTTGCCAATGTAATTCAAATGCTCAAGGATGCGGCTCTTGAATTTACGGGCCGTGCTGCCTATGTACATCAGATCACATTGAGCACATCTGATGACATAGACAACACCCTCTGTATTGCAATTGATATAGCTGCGGATGGGAAATTTGACTGTGTGTGTTGAATTGTCAAATGTTTGAGTAGGTAAAACATAGTTGCAAGTCTTACAGGGGTTACCTCCACATTTAGTGAAGCCCTCTTAACACAGCCAACTAGATTTAGCGTCTTTTCTAGTGCTGCTGGCGGTATAAAGAGACGGAGACAACGAGCAGGACAGAGTAGCAGCTCTTCTGGAAACAATTCTGCAACCAGATTTGAGTGCTTGATATAAAATATTATCATCAAACAATATTGGCAAACATTTTTTTATAGACGTACTGATTGCATTAAATTCACTGCTATAGGTCAAAGATAAAGTAGGAATGCTGTCCTGTTCGCTATCTCCGCAAACTCCTACACCGGTGATTGCAGGGTTAACATGTCCCAGGAATATCCTCACAGTGTGTTTCCAATTGAATGTGTAATTGATGAACCAAACAAAGGGGTGTGCCTTTGTTGTGGCAGCCTATGGGATTGGAGTTTCCTCTCTGGATTTTTGAGGAGGTGCACTCCAATTTCTTTATATTGTGGGGTCACACTTAGCATGGTGCTACGTCTAAGGGTACTTACCCGAAACGCGTCAGTAATCATGCCGTGGATCCAGTGACTATGTCGGTTTTATGAACATTATCAATAAAGAAGAGCTGTAAGAGGACCTCCATTGTCTCCAGAACCTTTTTCTATTTTGTCAACAAATGTACTACATGGAAAGTACATTCTAGGTTTATCACACCCCTGCCTCAATCAGTTTTTTTTGGGGGGGCAACTGGTATATCACACCAGTTGAAAATATTTGTTCCAATAGCGTTTGTCCCTCTGTATAGCTGCAGTATCTCAGCAGAACCGCACACAACTCCTATAAATTACAAATGCACTATACGGATAGTATATTCTAGGCAAATCATACCCCTGCCTCAACCAGTGTTTTTTGGGGGCAACTGGTATATCACACCAGTTAAAATTATTTGTTCCAATAGCATTTGTCCCTCTTTATAGCAGCGGTATCTCAGCAGAACCTCACACAACTGCTGCACAATACAAATGCACTATAATATACTTTCTATGTTAGAAAGTATATTATAAGTATATCACACCTGATGGATGTGTCATGGTAAAAGTTTGTCGCTATACAAAAAAAAATGGCGCGTGCGAATATCGCCATATGTTTGCATGTTCGGCGAATCGCTAATGAGCAAAGTTCGCTGTGAAACAACCGCTGGGCGAACCACAAGACCATCTCTAATGTTAAGTACGTGAGCCATAGTAACCATTTTTTGTATTTTCTTTTATTTTTCATTTTCTACTCATTTATATTTGAATAATTACCCCTTAACCCATAGGGTACCAGCTCCATATCTGTATGGCACTACAGGGCATAACTTGAGTCCCAGTGCTGTACAGCTATGGCGGGCTGATTGGGCAGGCACAGGCCCGGCTGTCTCTAACAGCCAAGCCCCTTCTATATTCTCCGGCTTCTATGAATACAATGACCCCTTGTATTCCATGGTCAGCAACTCAAAAACAAGATTTTTTATTTTACAAAATGCTTTTGCTGTTTAAAACTTAACAAAAATAAAAAAATTACACGTATTAGTTATCACCGAGTCCATAACGACTGGCTTTATAAAATTGTCATGTTATCTGCCCCGATGATAAATAGAAACTGTGCCAAAATGGACATTTTTTTGTTACCTTGAGCCAAAAAAGTGTACTATTGAATGATCAAATATGGTACTAATGGTACTGGTACTAATAAAATATCAGCTGTTCCTGCAAAAATTAAGCCCCTTAGCTTTCAGAAAATGGAGACACAAAAAACATGATTTTTAATTTAAAAAAATGCATTGTTATATAAAACTAAAACAAAAAAAAAAAAATTTGAAAAGACAAATAGGCCGGCTCACATTCATTTGAATGTGCCTTTACTTATTCAACAATTAATAAAATACATAAACCCATTTATATTTCATACAATACATAGAATCATTTAGTAAAATTAGAATTCATAACTTCAATTTAGTGATCCCAGTGCTTTAAATGCGGCACTCACGCATGTAAAAAATAAAAAATATACTAAAATTTTACAAAATGCGTTTGTTGGTTAGATCTTGTAGCCAATTGGTGTTGGATTATTTTAGTCACATAAATTCTCAATAGGGCATAGCTTAGAAGCACATTATTTTCACTATATCTGCCAGCTTCCTTCGATTTACATTGATAGATCATCTTTAACAATTTAGTGTAACAACGAATTTAACGACTTAGTTTCACTATTACTTTAGTTGTACTGTTGATTGGTGCTTAAGACATTAATACAACAATTATTTAGTCCACTTAATGTTCTAATAGATTTTAGTTATGCTGTTAGTCCGTAGTTAATATGTGAGTAAGAAGTTGGATTCGGCCACATGTGATCAATTCAGCACTTAATATGCTCATATAGTACCTACTGCATTCATGCAGCCCTTGATGATTTTGTGCAGTACTCAATATGTGCATGCAGCACCTGCTATATTCATACGACACTCAAGTTTTTGATACAGAAGAAACTTTTCAGAAATTGAGGCTAAATTGGATTTAAATACACTGATTCGAGCATCGCATTCGAGCACACGAGGTATTCGGCAGAACACTGCGATGTGCCGAGCATAGCGATGCTTGAGCCGAACTGGTATTCGGTCGAGCATGCTCACTCAACTCTAGATTCTATGTATTGTATGAAATATAAAAGTGTTTATGTATTTTATTAATTGTTGAATAAATAAAGGTACATGCAAATGATTGTGAGCCGACCTATTTGTCCTCTCATATAAAAATATATTTTTTCCGCTGAAGGGTGGTCAGCAGGCCAGGCACCAGTTAACTGGTGAGCGTCCCCCAATTTGAAATTATTAAAAAATAAAAATACAAATATTTGGTATAATTGCATCCATTTGAACCTGCTCAATGAAAACAACATATGATCTGTCCTGTCAGAAGAACTCCATAAAAAAAATTAAAACAGTGCCATATCAGCCATTTTGTGATGACCTTTTCTCACAAAAAGTATAATATCGAGTGATCAAAAAATCATATATACCCCAAAATAGTACCAATAAAACCTCATCCTGTAGTTTCCAAAATGGGTGACTTTTTGGGGGTCTCCACTCTAGGGATGCATCAGGGAATCTTCAAATTAAACATGGCAACTTTAAATTATTAGTGGAATTGCTTTTGATTATAGTGGCTCACCCCTCCTGTCACTATGGTAACGGTGATCTGCTAAAAAGCGGTTCACCTTATCACTTCTTTGTTAGAGGTTTGTGTAATTAGTTAGCAGGCACTCACCATCTGTATTTCATACAGATACTAGGTTTATTAATAGTAAATAGTAGTAAAATCCATAGTAATTATTATAAAAGGTGTCAAAAACCATGCATTATCAAATAAGACATCAATTGAACATCAAACACGAGACAGTTGCCATAAAATGTAAAAAAATGCTGGATAAAATGAAAAAATCTATAAAAATAAAAATAACAATATAATCGACACAGCAGTGACAGAGCAGTGAGCTAGCGGCATGACGTAGGTGTGCCGCGCTCCTCCTCTGGCCGCCCTCTCCCCTCTCTCCTCACCTCGTTCCTGGATGTAATCGCTGGTGGGAACGCTGATTCCAGACCAGCCCTGACTAACTGAGCCCAGATGTGACTGATGGATTGCGATCTGCCTGTTGCCTGCCGCTCCGTCACCTGCCTTTAGCGGTTCCTGTTACCTGATGTGCCACGCCGCTTGCCGCTCTGTCTTGCCGCCCGACGGGATCCGTCTGTTACCTGCCCTGCCCTGAGCGGTCTCCAGCTAATTGATGTGATCCGCCGCCTGCCGCTTCGTCCTGCCGTTTGTTGCCTGCCTCACGGTACCTGCCTTGCTCCACTGCCTGCGGTCCGCTGTATTGTGTTTCCTCTGCCCTTCGTTTGCCTCCTGGTTGTGACTCGCCTCATGCTGTTTTATGTCTTCTGACCGGTGATGTCCCTGTGTCTTGCAGCATGTGGTTTGCAGCCTGTGAAGTATTGGGGGCGCTGGAGCGGGGGAGCTTGATGGATTACTGAGCAGCGGTTTCCGTGGGTGGAGTGGAGACCCTGGGCTTGGTGACCGGTGGGTGAATTCGGTGATTTTTTATCTTTACTAACATACTATCATACTATCATTTCTTTGGGACGCGGCAGTGGTCTGGTGTGGTTGGCGGGGGGCGCTGTGGTGGCTGGGGGACAATCTACTCCACGATATCTCTGTGGTCCTAGCTGGATCCTCGTATAACTGTCAGCTGTATGACTCCTAGTGGTCACTGGAGCTGGGCCCTTTCAGCGGGGAACGTTTTTTCACAGATTAGGTAACAAGGCCCAAGAGGATCCCTTTCTACTGATAGATGATAGGTCCCCCTTTGTCTTTTTCTATTTGGATGCATTACCTAGATGGCCTGACTTTTTGAAAACTGCACTTGACAGGGGGAGCCTTTCACTTGGGTACTTGTGTCATTATAGCGGGGTGGCGAAAAGCTATATTTTCGGGGCTCTAATCAGGAAGCAAGAGCGGCGTCAGTACTGGGTACCTTGCTGTTGTATTTGTAAACTGGATTCACACACTAATCCTAACTGTAACAAGTTACTTAATTTCAATAAGGTATCTAGTTATTTAGTGGTCCTGGCACACTTTTATGAATATGATTCTCATAGAATGATTAACAATTATACTTCCTCTGTTAATGGCTTTGTACCGTT
Source organism: Bufo bufo (assembly GCF_905171765.1). Taxonomy (NCBI): domain Eukaryota; kingdom Metazoa; phylum Chordata; class Amphibia; order Anura; family Bufonidae; genus Bufo; species Bufo bufo. The sequence goes on from NC_053389.1 coordinate 486,169,198, forward strand.
CTCTGTTCTGGGTGTTGAGTGTTATATAATTACCTGTAATCGTTTATAGCCCTTTATTTGGGGGATGTAATTATTTAGTTAGTCTGTAATTATCCTGTGTTTAGGGGTGTGTATTTATTCTGTACTCGCTCCCCCTGGGGGTTAGGTTTACTTGTAATTTATCTTCTCCTGTTCATGTTTATCTGATACTGTTAATAACCGGCCTTTTGAGGGGTTGAGTTGGGTCCATAGCTGGGGTGGTGAGTGTGTTTATAACGGTAGCTCACTTATTTAGATAACAATGCCGCCAAAGTTTCGTAAATCAGGAGGAGTGACCTCCCCAAAAGGAGGATCAGGGGGGAGCCCACAGGCCCGATTAGATAAATTCCTGAAGTCACCACCACCCAAAACTAGAGGAGGTGTACATAGAACCGCCTCTCAGATCGAGCCAGGAGTGGATAGTACGGATCAGTTAGAACGGGGTTTATCAAAGGCCAGTTCTTCCCAAAGTGAAGGTTTTGACAGTATTAATAAAAAACTCCAGGATATATTGGGAGTAGTAAACGCTACTAATACTTCGGTGGCAGAGTTGACGTCTTCCCTTGCAGTAGTTCAAGGCGATGTCACCATAATAAAAGACGAAATGTCGAAGTTGAGACTGAAGGTGAAGGAATTGGAATCTGCAGTTAACTCTGTCACCGTAGAGAATGTTGCATTAAAGAACAGAATAGAAGAGATAGATGAAGATCGCTCTTGGTTAAGAAGAAAAGTGGTAGAGCTAGAGGATAGATCCCGTAGATATAATCTGCGGTTAGTAGGGTTTCCCGAAGGGGCAGAGCAGGATAACCCCTCAAATTTCATCCAGAAATGGCTGGTAGAAAGTCTGGGACCAGACTATGATGTGTCTACCTTCTGTGTGGAAAGAGCCCATAGAATCCCCTTTAAAAAAAAAACTCCAGGGCCCCCCCCCAGGGCTATCCTGGCTAAGTTTGTCTGCTCAAAGGATCGGGACTGGGTCCTTAGACGCAAAAGAGAAGTAGCAGACATACAATTTAATGGTAATCTGATATCAATCTTTCCCGATTTTTCGCGAGAGACCCAAAGTAGAAGAAGATCCTTTTTTGACGTGAAAAAAAGATTGATTGCAGCTAAGATTAACTACTCAATGCTATATCCCGCTAAATTGAGAGTGGTATATAATGATTCTGTGCAGTTTTTTTCCACACAGACGGAAGTGGCGCAATGGTTGGACCTAAAGGGCCTATGAAATGTACGCAAGGTGGGTGAGGTGGGAGGTTAATGAGGGGAGGTGGCGGGGGGGAGGTTTGGTGGAAGGAAAGAGGTTGATGGGTATTGTGAAATGCCCTGTCAACCAGGTAGGGGGGGTTTCTGGGGGTGGGGTTAAGGGAGGGTTTGGCTGCCGTCGTTTGCTGTGTAGATATGCGTGCCTCTCCGTTAAGGAAAGGGTTTTTTGGAATTCCTTTATAGGATATGCCGTGTAACATTCTATTTTGGAATGTGAGAGGGCTGGGAGACAGGGTGAAGAGGATGGTGGTATTTGACCTTGTAGTCCGCCATCTGCCGGCGATTGTGGTTCTATTGGAGACCAACGCTACAGTAGATAGGATTTATACACTGAAAAGGAAATGGGCTTCTCTTGAGTATCACGCTTGCTACTCTTCTTATGCAAGAGGGGTTAGCGTATATATTCATCATGGGATGGAGTATCAACCGCTAGATAATCTGATTGATAAAGAAGGTAGATTTGTATTTCTTCATGAATATTGGAAAGGGCAGGAGGTCATATTGGCCTTTATTTATATCCCCCCACCATTTAATGCTACGGTGTTCGCACAGTTGGGCCAATATATATCCACAAAAAATCAATGTGCGCTCTTAGTGGCAGGTGACTTTAATGCGGTACCTGATCCTGAGTTGGACCGGTTCTCGTCGGTCTCCGGGCGCGGCCGCGCGGGATCCCCCTTGACAGCTATTTGCCAGGAGCTGGCGTTGGTTGATATCTGGCGACATCTCTACGGCAATAAAAAAATCTTTTCATGTTTTAGCCAGTCATTCGGGTCAATGTCCCGTATAGATATGGCGTTCGCAAGTCGGGATCTGTGCGGTCGTGTCCTGAGAATGAGGTATGAACCTCATGGAATTTCGGATCATTCCCCAGTTCTTGTTACATTTGAGGAGGCTCCAAATACAGGTAGAATTTTTAAACTGAATTCGCATTGGTTTGATGTGATAGGGGAGCAATCCTGAGTAGAACAAGATATTCAGGAATTTTGGGACCTTAACGTAGGATCGGCACATATTCACTATGTGTGGGATGCTTTGAAGGCTTTTATAAGGGGCTTATACTTTACTAAAATTAATAGGTTCAGAATGGAAGCACGGCGCAGGGAACAACAATTGACAGATTTAATAAGGAGTTTACGCACCGCATTAATTGACTCCTATACGGATCAATCCATTAATCAGTTAAAAGAGGCCAATTTACAGCTTAAGACGCTCCTATATAAAAAAGCACAACATAAGCTCCTATTTCAAGGCCAGAATCGTTTTTGCGAATCTGGTAAAACGGGCCGGTTTTTGGCTCGTCTGGTGGCTAACCAGAGAGAGTCTACCACTATAAGAGAAATCAGGAACTTACAGGGTGCTGGGGTGAGATCTGCAGAGGAGATAAGGAAGGAATTCGCGAGATATTACGCTACTCTGTATAAATCTGAGTCTATGTTTAGTCGCGTCGATATGGAGCAATATCTTCAAAAGTTAGAGCTCCCCCAGTTATGTTCTCAAGATAGAGAGCGTTTGGACTCCCCCATTCTCTTAGAGGAACTCCAAGCGACTCTCTCTTCTCTAAAATATAAATCAGCCCCTGGATCGGATGGATTGCCGTTTGATCTATATAGGTACCACGCTAGAGTACTTTTGCCGATCATGCTTCTAGTCCTGAATGAATCTCGTGCATGCTGCTCATTACCTCCATCATTTGGTGAGGCAGTGATTATCTTGATCTTAAAAAAGGAGAAGGATCCGTGTGATATGGGGTCATATAGACCCATATCACTCCTAAATACGGATTATAAGATTTTCGCAAAAATTCTGGCCAATCGTTTAAAGAGGGTTATAGCGGGTTTGGTACACCCTAATCAGACGGGCTTTATCCCGGGACGGCAAATACAGATGAGTCTATATAGGGTTTATTTGAATTTGTCCGTTGGGGGTAGTATAGACCACTCCATTCTGTCCCTAGACGCCGCAAAGGCGTTTGACAGGATGGAGTGGCCTTTTTTGTGGGCTACAATGTCCCATTTTGGTCTCGGGAATCCTTTTTTGGAGATGACTCAAATGCTATATGCACATCCAGTTGCATATATCAGTGTTAATGGTATTAGTTCTTCCCCCGTGACGATGCAGAGAGGGATGCGACAGGATTGTCCCCTGTCTCCTCTCCTCTTTGCTCTTTTTATTGAACCACTGGCTTCCCGGATTCATTTAGATAGTCGTATAGACGGTTTTGGGGTGGCGGGAGTGGGCGATAAAATAAGTCTGTATGCCGATGACGTGATTTTGTTTTTGGATCAGGGATGGAAAATTCTCCCGTATGTCATAGAGGTAATAGAGGATTATGGTAAACTATCAGGCTATAGAATTAACTGGTCAAAGTCATCGCTCCTCCCGCTGAACCGCAAAGCTGTAGATGAGGGGAGGCGAGTTCGTGTTTTGGTCCCCAATGACACCTTAGATTATTTGGGGGTTAAGATTGGGGTCCCTATAAATAGGTTTTACGATCTTAATCTGGCCCCGGTTCTGAATAACGTCAAGGACAAAATCAGTGCTTGGCGGAAATTGTTATTGGCACAGACGGACCGAATAGCTTTGATTAAAATGATTATTTTACCGATGGTTCTGTTTCCGTTGTGTGCCTCCCCCATCTGGATAGATGATATTTTCTTTCATAGGTTAGAGGCCATGATCAATGACTTGATTTGGGGAAGGAAGAGGGTTCGTATAAAGCAGAGATATCTATGGTTGTCAGAGGCAGATGGTGGGCTGTCACTACCTTTTTTTCAAGGTTATTATTTATGTGCACAGATTCAGCGTTGTTGCTACTCAAAAGAGAGTTTACTTTCACAGTATTTGACAAAACTCTTTGATAAATCAGTTGATAATATTTTTGCATGTTTGGAGACTGGGTATATGGGAATGAGGAAGTCCTTGCTGATCCCGTGCTCACTGCAGAGGGTCTGGAACAGACTGAAGAAGGTTCTTAAATCTTCTGGTCCGTTTGTTTTCACCCCTCTCTGGGAGAATAGGGGGCTGGAGGAGTTCTTCAAAACTACAGATTTTGATTATTGGGTATGTAATGGCATCAACAGGGTGTCTGACCTTTTTTATATGGGTCGGTTTAAATCACTTTTGGAATTTGGTTTTACTGATAGTTCTCCATTAGATTTATTCATGTATTCACGTTTGAAACATATATTTGAAGCCTCTAGGAATAGGGGCCTCATTTTTCCACGAGAGAATGTGTTTTTTGATTTTTGTGACGCTCAGAAGTATGAAAAAGTGAAGTTATCTAGACTTTATGCAAAACTCCGAATGGCACTGGCAACTGTAACACCTTTCAAAAGTACAGATAAGTGGGAGCAAGAGTTGAATTGCCCTCCACTACAGTGGTCTACTATTTATAGGAATGTGAGAAGGGCGACAGTTTCCAGTGCGCATAGGTTAATTCAATTTAAGATCCTCCATAGACTCTACTATACGCCTAAAATCCAAGGAAAATTTCCCCAAAATAAAGATCGGGATTGCTGCTGCTCTAAATGTGGATATGTTAATGCAAATTATGTCCATTTGCTTTGGAGCTGCAGCAAAATAAGAAATTATTGGGATAAGGTTTTCGCCACTCTACAAAAGGAGAGTTCAATGAACTATAACCCGGGGATTTTGATTGTGATCTTTGGAGATTGTGGGTCAGAAGCGGAAGTCCCGCCTCAGGTCAGACGGATTTGGATGCGGGGTTTGATGGTCGCTAAAGCAATTTTGATCAAGCATTGGGGCTCTGTCTCCCCGCACTCAACAAGGGAGTGGAGTTCATATCTTCAAAAAATTAGAGTATATGAGGAAATTGAAAGGAAGCGGAGAGTTGCACGCAGAGCTACATAGCTATAATTAATAATGATACTATTCTATACATTAATGAATGGAGTGGACGGCAGCCAATGGGGGGGGGGGGGGTTGATATAGTTATTATTATATATTGTCGTGAGGGTGTTCTTAGGATGCTATATACAATTTTTTTGTAAGGATGTCTGTGATTGCTATGCTAGGCATACCGTTGTGATTATTATTGTTTTATGTATTAATACTATGATCTGGAAAATAAAAATATATATTTATAAAAAATAAAAAAAATAACAATATAAAAGCAAAAAGTGCATGCATAGACGCTGGGTTTGTAAGCGTCGTAATCCTGATTACTCCAGTCTCAGTAGTATACTTTAGTGGTCTTAGGAATGTGGAAGATTGTTCATTAGTGATCACTAGAGATGTCGCGAACATAAAATTTTCGGTTTGCGAACGGCGAACGCGAATTTACACAAATGTTCGCGAACCGAACCGCCATAGACTTCAATAGACAGGCAAATTTTAAAACCCACAGGGACTCTTTCTGGCCACAATAGTGATGGAAAAGTTATTTCAAGGGGACTAACACCTGGACTGTGGCATGCCGGAGGGGGATCCATGGCAAAACTCCCATGGAAAATTACATAGTTGACGCAGAGTGTGGTAAGTTGAATTTGCAATGCAATTAATATAACCTGCATTAATCGCATTGTGAATTCAACTTAGAGCTAAGTTCCTAATGGTTGTATTGCTAGAATTGACGAATATAACGAATATAGCACTATATTCTCAATCTTCGTTATATTCTAGCAATACAACCATTAGGAACCCAGCTCTAAGGCTACTTTCATACTTGTGTTTGGAGCGGATCCGTCTGGTGTCTGTACAGACGGATCCGCTCCTATAATGCAAACGCTTGCATCCGTTCAGAATGGATCCGTTTGAATAACTGGTTTTATTCGTTATATTCTAGCAATACAACCATTAGGAACCCAGCTCTAAGTTGAATTCGCAATGCGATTAATATAACCTGTATTAATCGCATTGCGATTCCAACTTAGTCAAATTCGTGACACTGCAGCTTCAGAATGAATCTAAGATGGATGCTGTCCTTGCTTTTTGATAGGAGGTGGGAGGGTCTGGGAGGGAGAGTATGCTGATTGGCTGGAATGTGTCTGCTGACTGTGAGGTACAGGGTCAAAGTTTGCTCAATGATGATGTATAGGGGGCGGACCGAACATCGCATATGTTCGCCCGCCGCGGCGAACGCGAACAAGCTGTGTTCGCCGGGAACTGTCCGCCGGCAAATAGTTCGGGACATCTCTAGTGGTCACACATATGATTAGTATCTCATCATTCAGAACTTGTTCCACAAATAGAGTAAATATCCATCCAAATAAATTGTGATTCTGCTGACACACATGTGTTTGTTAATATGGTTATTCAGAACTAGAGTTGAGCGGACACCTGGATGTTCGGGTTCGGCAGGTTTGGCCGAACTTGAAAAAAAAGTTCGGGTTCGGGACCCGAACTTGACCCGAACTTGAACCCGAACCCCATTGAAGTCAATGGGGACCCGAACATTTGGCCACTAAAATGGTCTAAAATATCCCTGGAAAGAGCTAGAGGCTGCAAAAGGCAGCAAAATGTGCTTAAGAGCATGGCAAATGCTCTGCAAACAAATGTGGATAAGGAAATTAATTAAAAAAACATAAAAGACCTTAAAAAAAATATAGGAATGATGTGGGAGGAAGAGGTTGAGGAGGCGGTGAATGAGTGGATGTGGCGGTGTATGCTCACGTTGCAGTCTAGGTGGAAGCGGCAGTGAAGGAGGAATAGGTAGCCAACACAGATGTGTGTTATTTAGCATTTTTACATAGGGGTATCCCCCAAAATATTGGGACATATAAAATAGAAAAAAAGGAATAAGTGCACTTGAGTACAAGGATGGATGGTTGAGGCTGTTAGAACTGTCTATTTTGCACAAGGTACAGACAAGTCTTGTGGGATCCAGGCCTAGTTCATTTTAATGAACATGAGCTTGTCCACGTTAGCTGTGGACAGGCGGCTGCGTCTGTCTGTAATAACGCCTCCTGCCGTTCTAAATACATGTTCAGAGAGTACACTGGCTGCAGGGCAGGCCAGCACCTACAAGGCATACAGGGAAAGCTCTGGCCATGTGGACAATTTGGAGACCCAGGAGTTGAATGGGGCAGAACCATCAGTCAGTACGTGTAGGCGTGTGCACAGGTACTGTTCCACCATGTTGTTCAAATGCTGCCTCCTGCTAACACGCTCCATATCAGCAGTTGGGGCCGGTTTTTGCTGCGAGGTGACAAAGCTTTTCCACATGTCGGCCATGCTAACCCTGCCTTCAAGGGTGCTGGCACTGACACAGCTGCGTTGGTGACCTCTTCCTCCTTCCCTGCCTTCGCCTTGTGCTTCCACTTGTCCCCGGGCGTCAGTCGGGAATGCTTTCAGGAGCGCGTCTACCAGCGCGCATCTTCCGATCGCGCTCCAGTGAGGGAATTAAGGACGGCACATTTTCTTTGAAACGGGGATCCAGCAGGGTTGTGACCCAGTAGTCAGCACACGTTAAAATGTGGACAACTCTGCTGTCGTTGCACAGGCACTGCAGCATGTAGTCGCTCATGTGTGCCAGGCTGCCCAGAGGTAAGGACAAGCTGTCCTCTGTGGGAGGCGTATCGTCTGCGTCCTCCGTATCCCCCCAGCCACGCACCAGTGATGGGCCCGAGCTGTGAACATGCTTCATCCTCATCCTCCTCCTCCTCGTCCTCCAGTAGTGGGCCCTGGCTGGCCAAATTTGTACTTGGCCTCTGCTGTTGCAAAAATCCTCCCTGTGAGCCACTTCTAAAAGACTGGCCTGAAAGTGTTAGAAATTACCCCTCTTCGTCCTCCTCATCCTGGGCCACATCCTCTTCCATCATCGCCCGAAGTGTTTTCTCAAGGAGACATAGAAGTGGTATTGTAACGCTGATAACGGAGTCATCGCCACTGGCCATGTTGGTGGAGTACTCGAAACAGCGCAACAGGGCACACAGGTCTCGCATGGAGGCCCAGTCATTGGTGGTGAAGTTGTGCTGTTCCGCAGTGCGACTCACCCGTGCCTGCTGCAGCTGAAACTCCACTATGGCCTGCTGCTGCTCGCACAGTCTCTCCAGCATGTGCAAGATGGAGTTCCACCTGGTGGCCACATCGAATATGAGGTGCTGAGCAGGAAGGCTGAAGTTACGCTGTAGAGCAGACAGCCGAGCGGCGGCAGGATGAGAACGCCGGAAGCGCGCACAGACGACCCGCCTTTTATGCAGCAGCTCTGACATGTCGGGGTAGTTGTGAATGAATTTCTGCACCACCAAATTCAGCACATGCGCCAGGCAAGGGATGTGCGTCAAACCGGCTAGTCCCAGATCTGCAACTAGATTTCGTCCATTATCGCACACCACCAGGCCGGGCTTGAGGCTCACTGGCAGCAACCACTCGTCGGTCTGTTGTTCTATACCCAGCCACAACTCCTGCGTGGCCACAACTCATGCGCGGTGTGGGGCCTGTCCCCCAAACACATGAGTTTCAGAACGGCCTGCTGACGTTTACCCCTGGCTATGCTAAAGTTGGTGGTGAAGGTCTGTTGCTGACCGGATGAGGAGGTGGTAGAAGAGGAGGAGGAAGCAGAGTAGGAAGAGGAGGCAACAGGAAGCAAAGAATGAAGCCCTGCGATTCTTGGCGGCGGAAGGACGTGAGCTAAACAGCTCTCCGCCTCGGGCCCAGGAGCCACTTCATTTACCCATTGGGCAGTTAGGGAGATATAGCATCCCTGGCTGTGCTTACTGGTCCACGTATCTGTGGTTAGGTGGACCTTGCCACAGATGGCATTGTGCAGTGCACATTTGATTTTATCCGATACTTGGTTGTGCATGGAGGGCACGGCTCTCCTGGAGAAATAGTGGCGGCTGGGAACGACGTACTGTGGGACAGCAAGCGACATGAGCTGTTTGAAGCTGTCCGTCTCCACCAGCCTGAATGACAGCATTTCAAAGGCAAGTAGTTTAGAAATGCTGGCATTCAGGGCCAGGGATCGAGGGTGGCTAGGTGGGAATTTACGCTTTCTCTCCATGGTTTGTGAGATGGAGAGCTGAACGCTTCCGTTTGACATGGTGGAGATGCTTGTTGACGGAGGTGGTGGTGTTGGTGGCACATCCTCTGTTTGCTGGGCATCAGGTGCCAATGAGGCAGCAGCAGAAGAGGGAACAGGAGGGGCCTGAGCTCTTTCTTGGTTTTGAAGGTGCTTACTCCACTGCAGCCCGTGTCTCGCATGTAGATGCCTGGTCATGCAGGTTGTGCTAAGGTTCAGAACGTTAATGCCTCACTTCAGGCTCTGATGGCACAGCGTGCAAACCACTCGGGTCTTGTCGTCAGCACATTGTGTGAAGAAGTGCCATGCCAGGGAACTTCTTGAAGCTGCCTTTGGTGTGCTCGGTCCCTGGTGGCGGTGGCCAGTAGCAGGCGAACTGTTTTGGCAACAGAGGCTCTGCTTTTGCACCCTGCTCCCTCTTTTGCTATGCTGTTGGCTCGGTCTAACCACTGCCTCTTCCTTCGAACTCTTAAAGTCAGTGGCACGACCTTCATTCCATGTGAGGTCTAGGACCTCATCGTCCCCTGCATCGTCTTCCACCCAGTCTTCCTCCTTAACCTCCTGTTCAGTCTGCACACTGCAGAAAGACACAGCAGTTGGCACCTGAGTTTTATCATCATCAGAGATGTGCTGAGGTGGTATTCCCATGTCCTCATCAGGAAACATAAGTGGTTGTGCGTCAGTGCATTCTATGTCTTTCACCCCTGGGGAAGGACTAAGTGGATGCCCTTGGAAAACCCTGCCAGCAGAGTCTTTAAACAGCATAAGAGACTGCTGCATGATTGAGGCTTAGACAGGTTCCCCGATATGCACGGGGGTGATGTGACAGACTGATGGACATGGGTTTCAGGCGCCATCTGTGCGCTTTCTGCAGAAGACTGGATGGGAGATAATGTGAACGTGCTGGATCCACTCTCGGCCATCCATTCGACTAGCGCCTGTACTTGCTCAGGCCTTACCATCCTTAGGACGGCATTAGGCCCGACCAAATATCGCTGTAGATTCTGGCGGCTACTGGGACCTGAGGTTGTAGGTTTAGTAGGACGTTCAGCTGTGGCAGAACGGCCACATCCTCTCCCTGCACCAGAGGCTCCACCAACACCACGACCATGACCGCGTCACTTATTAGATGTTTCCCTCATAGTTAGCGCTCACCAGGCAAAGTAAAAAGTTGTTGAGTCTGTTAAAAATAATTATGCTCCAATAAAAACCCTGATGTAGGGTATTGCACTCAATTTTTTTTTTTTAAAACTCTATATGACAGCGGTATTTGTGGCCTAAATTTCACAGTAACTTATGCACCTCTAATCCCAGATGTGCAGTATATCAGAGTTTTTTTTTAACCCCAGTAAGCAAAAGCCGTATTTGTGGCCTAAATTTCACAGTAAATTATGCATCTATAATCACAGATGTGCAGTATATAAAACACAGTGTTTTTTTCACCCCCGGTATGCGAAAGCCGTATTTCTGGCCTAAAATGAACAGTCCCTTATGCACCTAAAATCACAGATGTGCACTATATGAAACAGAGTTTTTTTTTTTTCACCCAGTATGCCCCAGTATGCCAAAGCTGTATTTCTGGCCTAAAATGAACAGTCCCTTATGCAGCGATAATCCTAGATGTGCACTATATGAAACAGAGTTTTTTTTTTCACCCAGTATGCCCCCGTATGCCAAAGCCATATTTCTGGCCTAGATGTGACATTCACTCATTCACCTATAATCACAGTTGTGCAGTATATGAAACAGAGTGTTTTTTTTCACCCAGTATGCCCCAGTATATTAAAGCCGTATTTCTGGCCTAAATGTAACACTCACTTATGCACCTATAATCACAGATGTGCACTATATGAAACAGAGTTTTTTTTACCCGCGACCCGCTTGGAACTACAGTACATGGCAGAGTAGGCTGTAAACTGCAGCCCCCCTGTATGTGTACAGTAAGCACCTACAGTATATCATTATCTACAGTACTTGCGGCTGCGTTAAGCCGTATGGTCTGTCGGGTAGCCGACTTCATCATCCTCCTGTTCCCTATACTCTGTTGGACTCTGTACTGTACAGCACATGTGCTGTATTTAATTAAAAAGTATAGCAATATATGAATAAAAATACAGCCATGTACAGTACAGTACATACACATGCATGAATTATCGCTGCAGCGCAGCTTACTGTAATTACCGTCTGGTCGCGTTCACCCTTATGGAAACACCGAGGTGGCGGAGATTACAGTAACCTGCGTGGCATTGACAATATACGGTAATGTACAGTATACTGTCCCAATCATCATACACGCGGCCAAAAAGAATAATTCGGGTGTCGGGGGTGGCGGGGAAGTTCACCAGACAGCTACTGTATAGTACAGTACTGTACAGTAGCTCCGGTTCACGATGTTGCGCCTAGGACTAAGTTGAAATCGCAATGCGATTCATAGAACTTGAATTAATCGCATTGCAATTTCAACTTTCTCAAATCCGACAGTACATTCTAGCATGGAGCCATTCCCATGGTGATGGGGACGCTCCATGAGCACGGAAGTCGGCAGAAGCTCTAAGTTGAAATCACAATGCGATTTATAGAACTTGAATTAATCGCATTGCGATTTCAACTTTAACGACTTTAACTTTAACAGTACTGTACAGTAGCTCTGGCTCACGATGTTGCGCCTACGTCTGTGCAGTACAGTATGTGATAGGGCTTGAAGGAAGTGATTTTAGTAAAAAATAAAAATTACTTAAATGAACTGCCATTTTCTTTCCCCTAATATCTTAATATATTCCTAGGTGTGCTCTCATTTGCTCTTGGAGCCACGTGGCCCCTTTTGGCCAATCACATTTCTTTCAAAAATGCTCTGTTCAAAGAATATGGTATTTTCACCCAATGATATTAAAGTTCCCACGGTCAGGTGAACCAATCATCATAGAGTTGCCACGCTATTAAGGTTAATTGGTTATGACAGGTCATCAAAACAAATAATTAACCTTAATAGCGTGGGAACTTTTTGTTCATTGGTTCACATGACCGTGGGAACTTTCACATCTTTGGATGAATATGCCATATTTTTTGAATGGAGCAATTTTATCTTCTATGCGAATGGCCAAAGTGGGTTACGTGTCTCCAAGAACCAATAAGAAGACATCTTGTCCTATAAAAAGATCTGACTGGAAATAAAATGGCAGTTCCTATAAGTGATCGGGCCGGAATGCTGCCATTTTTTTTTTTTACTTTCGTTTTTTTAATTTTCATAATATAATAGAAAAGTGGATTATAGAGACAGCAAAGTTTTTAATTTGATATGCGATAACATTACTTTGCCATTTTTTTTAAATGCAATTAATAAATATTCTCGCATTGCGCTCCCAACTTAGAGCTGTGTATAGGAGAGTTAGCCACTTTAGCAAACATCAACCGTAATGTTCTGCTACTGTAGGACAGAATGTGCACAGATTTAATGTCCATAGGGGGGAAGGGTAGACCGGGCCTTTATTTGGTAGAGACTTGCATGGAAACAAAAGCTTTTTCTAAAACTACTGTACTAGACATTAATTTACATTCTCCACCGACTAGCTAATTTGTGGAGTCTGAACAATGCAAGTTGCAGCGCACTGGACTTCAGTATATTTATATTTTTATTATATATAGTGCAAAAAGATTATATAAATATATATATATATATATATATATATATTTTTATTTTTTTATATATAAATATATATATATATATATATATATAAAAAAAAAAAAATATATATATATATATATATATAATTTATATGAGAAAAAATAATGAAACGTTGAGAAATTAACATACAATATAAAGAATAAAATTATATATTTTTATTTAATAACATAACAATAATTACACATAAAACATTCAATATATTTTATAACTTTCAATATATAAAATATAAACCATAAAGTCTAATAAACAGTATTTACAATTGTAAATTGTATTTAATATAGTGTCTCCAAGAATGACAAGTGCGGTTTTCTTACTTCATAACCACTTAATACCAACTCCCCCAGCCACTTCATTCTACATCTACCGTGATGTTCTGCTACTGTTGTTGGACAGAATGTGCACAGCTTTACTATCCAAAGGGAGGGGATGGGTACACCTGTAGACTTGCTTTGTAAGAGATGTGCACTATATGAAACAGAGTTTTGTTTTTTTCACCCAGTATGCCAAAGCCGTATTTCTAGCCTAAATGTAACACTCACTTATGCACCTAAAATCACAGATGTGCACTATATGAAACCGAGGTTTTTTTTTCACCCAGTATGCCCCAATATGCCAAAGCCGTATTTCTGGCCTAAATGTGACACTCACTTATGCACCTATAATCCTAGATCTGCACTATATGAAACAGAGTTTTTTTTTTCACCCAGTATGCCCCAGTATGAGAAAGCCATATTTCTGGCCTAAATTGAACAGTCACTTATGCAGCGATAATCCTAGATGTGCACTATATGAAACAGAGTTTTTTTTTTCACCCAGTATGCCAAAGCCGTATTTCTGGCCTAAATGTAACACTCACTTCACTCACTTATGCACCTATAATCCTAGATGTGCACTATATGAAACAGAGATTTTTTTTTTTTACCCCATTATGCCCCAGTATGAGAAAGCCGTATTTCTGGCCTAAATTGAACAGTCACTTATGCAGCGATAATTCTAGATGTGCACTATATGAAACAGAGGTTTTTTTTTTTAACCCCAGTGTCTCAAAGCAGTATTTCTGGACTTACAGACATGCAGATATCCTGTGCTAGTGTACTATCATTGCATAAAATGGCTGCCGATTATGTATTGACTAACTGAAGGAAAAAAAGTTTGTTTTCAGTAGTAGTTGGCTCAGGGCAGGCTTAAAACAATTGTGCACTGCACCCACAAAACACATTTGCTGTAGATCGCTGAGTAAAGAAGCAGTTCTTCATAAGATTCCTCCTTGATCTCTCCCTCACAGCAGCTGCAGCCTATACATACACTAATCCGAGCAGAGTGACGGGCAGCTCTAAGTGACTCCAGCTTAAATAGAGGCTGGGTCACATGCTGCAGTTGGCCAATCACAGCCATGCCAATAGTAGGCATGGCTGTGATGGCCTCTTGGGGCAAGTAGTATGACGCTTGTTGATTGGCTGCTTTGCAGCCTTTCAAAAAGCGCCATAGAAATCGCCGAACACCGAACCCGAACCTTTACGTAAATGTTCGGGTTCGGGTCCGGGTGCCGAAAAACCTAAAGTTCGGTACGAACCCGAACTTTACAGTTCGGGTTCGCTCAACTCTATTCAGAACTCATCCCCAAACAATTGCATAAGTGTCCGTCCAGGTATAATGCGGTTTTACTGACTGTATATTATCAGTCTGTTCACTACTGTAACAATAACTTTGTCTGTTCTTATGCGTTGAACAGATATAGTATTTGTCAGATGAAACACTTGATCATATTACTGTCTTAATCTTGGATCAATGCTCTATAAGCAGAAATGTTTCTATAGGTTTGTCGATACCACATGGATTAGTATTTGTTGTTAGTTGATGGAATGTTCTATTATCTCTACTTACAAGAGACAGAGTTTCTTCCGATGTGGTCGTTGCACAAATTGCAAAATCACCAAGTTCCCCAAAAAGACATCTAAGATATATTCATCTAACAATACTTTCTCATGGGAAATCAAAGATCTTTTAACGTGTAATTCAACAAGCGTCATTAATATAATAGAGTGCCCATGTAAGAAACAATATATTGGTAGAACAAAAAGAAACTTGAAAATAAGAATTTCAGAACATATATCAAATATATAGAAAGACTTACGAGAAACACTTTGTCAGTACATTTTAAACAACATCACAATAAAGACCCCAGTTGAATAACTTTTGCTGCCTTAGAAAAAATTGAAACACATTGGAGAGGAGGAGATCACATTCTAAAGATGTCTAGACAAGAATCAAGACACATTTATGATTTTAACACAATAAAACCAGGAGGTTTAAATTCAGATTTTGAAATTTTGGGTTTTATTATATAATGAATGGGAGGTGTGCCTCTCCCTGATGAGGGGTCGTGTGTCTGGCTGTTTTACCAGCACCATGACCCCCACTTGGGGGAAGGCCCCCTCCCCCGATCTCCTATCAAGATGTCAATTACCGAACACTCAGTACAATATGAGAAAGAAAAATGAAATTATGTACTTATGCAGTCTACAAAGAAAATGCACTGAAGTTTTGAAAAATCCATATAAGTTTTAACAACCACTGGACTATTTTAATTTTAATCTTCTAATCTCTCAACATACTAAGACACAAACAGAATAAACAATATGTCCCCTGTAACAATATAAACACAAAAACAGAATAAAAAAGTTTAAGGAAAGCAAAGAAAATAAGCATATAAATCGCAATGAAAACGCACATGCGTTTTTCAATTGTTAACTATAGTCTCAAGAATTTTATTAATATTAATTTTATTATGTCATCTTTTATTATGTCATTTTATTCATAACATTGAAATTATATGAAAACGAAGGTCCGACAAGATAAGATGCCCCTAAATTGAATATATCTACTTTTATGACAGTTAGCAACACAGAAAGTAAACATCATAGGAACAAAGAAATAAAGACAATTAAAGTAATAGATTACACAAAACCGTTCTGCGGGGCAGTTATTTCTTGTAAAGCTTTTTGCGACATGTATTAGCACAAAAATAAAAAATACATTTTTAGCTCTGCGGTGCAGTAATCTGTTGTAAAGGCTTTTGTTACGTGTATTAGTGCAAAATAAATATATACATTTGTCATTCTGCGGCGCAGTTATTTCTTGTAAAGCTTTTTGTGACATGTATTATCACAAAAAGAAAAAATAAATTTTCAGCTCGGCAATGCAGTAATGCAATGCAATCTGTTGTAAAAGCTTTTGTGGGGTGTTTTAGCGTAAAAAGAAAAAATATATTTGCGGTGCAGTTACTTCTTGTAAAGCCTTTTGTGACGTGAATAATGGCAAAAATAAAAAGTATATTTGCCGCTCTGCGGTGCAGTAGTCTGTAGTTAAGGCTTTTGTGGGGTGTTTTAGAGGAAAAAGAAAAAATACAGTTGTTGCTCTGTGGTGCAGTTATTTCTTGTTAAGCCTTTTGTGACATGTATTAGCGCAAAAATAAAAAGTACATTTGCTGCTCTGTGGTGCAGTAATCTGTAGTAAAGGCTTATGTGGGGTGTTTTAGCAGCAAAAGAAAATATATATTTGCAGCTCTGCGGTGCAGTAATCTGTAGTAATGGCTTTTGTGGGGTGTTTTAGCAGTAAAAGAAAAAATATATTTGCTGCTCTGTGGTGCAGTAATCTGTAGTAAAGGCTTTTGTGGGGTGGCAGGCCCTGCACAGGGAAGTGGCAGAGGCCTTAATGTTTCTGGCGCAGGCAGAGGTCGCAGCAGAGTAAGTCTCAGCTAGCGGTCGTGTCGTGACCAGCAACCCAGCGTTTTTTGAGTGGTTGACTCGATCTTCGATTTCGCCACAAGTGACATCTGTCCTTTTCTGTTCATAGAGCCACAGAAGTATTGTATGTTATAGGCTCCACTATACAGCGAGGACAATGTACTAGAGGACAGTCAGCTGCTACTGCCCAACCAAGATCTGGAGAGATATTCGCCGCTTCCTCCACTAGGCGGGCAAGTAGTGATGAGGAAAGTGGCATGGGAGCTGGTGTTGCGAGCGGTCAGGCTTCTGACCCAGAGACCGTTGAGGAGGACATCAGTGACATCCAGACAATACTCAATGATGATGGTGATGTAGCTGATCGCACTTGGGAGCCAGGTGACGAAAGGGTTTCATCATCATCAGGAGAAGAGGGTGGCAGCTTGCCTGTAAGCCAGCGGTGAACCCAGCAAGTTGCTAGCGTGGCCGGGAGTCATCAGAATGGCAGCAGTGGGAGGTCGGAAGCCAAATGTGCCAGGGGTAGACCACCCGTAGCAGTGCAAAGGGTTCAACGAGGCAGCGGTGGTAGCATTCAGTCACTGCATGGTGTTGGTAGTAAAATCACCTACTCGGCGGTGTGCCAGTTTTTTTTTAAGCCGCCGGAGGAGGTGTACATGGCCATATGTAGAATCTATGGGCAGAAGGTTAAGCATGGCAAGGGTGGCAATGTTGGCACTATGGCCCTGCATCAACATATGCAGCGTCACCATGCAGTGGCCTGGGAGAACCGTGGCTTCGATGTGGTGGTCCAGCCTGCTGCAGCAAGCGTTGCATCACCCAGTGGTGCGCACCCGGTTTCAGGCAGTCAAGGCTCCACCACCTCAGCCGAAGGGAGCTGTCTGTCATTTCAATCATCTGTAGGTCCCGATGCTTCTGCTTCTCCTCCTCCTTGTCAGTCATTCCGTCAGCAATCGATCACCGAAGCAATTGCCAAGAGTATGATTGCACTTATCCAACGGCGCAGAAGCTGAATGTGCTACTGTTCAAGTTGCTGGTGCTGTAATCCCTGCCTTTTCAAGTGGTGGACTCTGCACCTTTCAGAGAACTGATGGCTTGAGCCAGTCCTGGAGCCTGTCGGCATCTGCAAAAGTACATGGCAGCGCCGATATGTGGAGCTGTAACTACGGTCAAGGACAGTGCATATCTTTTACAGCGCTCTGGGTGAATGTGGTTCCTGCACAGCCACACCAGCAACTTGCCCAGGTGACTCCGCTTCCGCCTCCACGTTGCCACGCTGTTGTTCCAGCGACAATGTCCGCCTCTCCCTCCTCATTCCTCCACTGTGTCCTCAGCCTCCACTGCATGGACATTTCACAGTGCCCCTCCAGCATACCACATGTGCAGGGCACGACGGTGTCACTCTGTTCTTGACCTTGTTTGCCTTGGCGAACTGAGTCACACAGGGGAGGAACTGCTCTGTGTCCTTCAGCAAGAAATTGAATGCTGGCTTTCTCCCAGACAACTCAAACAGGAAGAACATTGTGTCGGCGCTGCGTCAAGGAGGGCTGAGCCATGCATCCTGCATGGCACACGTGTTCAATCTGGTTGTCAAATTTCTCCTGAAGTCTTCCACCCATCTGCAAAACATCATGTATGATGGCGAGGAAACTTTGCATGCATTTCAGCCACTAGTACACCGCAAACCATACCCTCCTTGAGCTGCAGAGGCAGAACGACATCCCCCAACATAGGCTGATATGCAATGTTTCCACCCGTTGGAATTCCACCCTCCATATGTTGGACCGACTGTATGAACAGAGAAAGGCCATCAACGATTTCTTGATGATCCAAGCGGACAGGAGTACTCCCCTGTTTAACTTCAATGTCAGTCATTGTCAGCTCATGCTTGACACCTGCCGATTGCTCAGGCCCTTTGAGGATGGCACGTTATTTGTCAGTCGCCAGGACTACAGGATAAACGTCATTACACTGCTTCATGTCCTGGAACAGATACTGCTAAATATGGCAAGTTAGGGGACTGGAGATGTGGTGCCTAGATCCCAAGGCCACATGAGCCCTGCAGGGGCTGAACTTGTGGAGGACATTAGAGCACAAGCAATGTGCAGGGAAATGGGCAGTTTTTCGACACAGGTGACTAGAGAGGAGGAGCAGGAGCAGAAGTAGGAGCAAGAGGGAGATGAGGAAAAAGAGGCAGATGACACCAGTCACTTGTGCAAATTGCCCGCTGCATGCTCATTCACTTGGGTAGTGACAGACGAATTGTCACCATTCGGCAAAGGTATGAATTCTAGCTCTCCACCTTGTTGGGGGCCTTTTTTACATCTGCTGAGCGGGAGGACAAATTGAACTACTATAGAGACATCCTATGTAGTAAGTTCATCGCTGCCTATCTGCACCATCGTCCATCCTCTCATAGGTCTGAACGGGGGGGCTCTCTGCGCTCACATTCCACTGCCATGGCTGCTGGGGAGGGGTAGGGTGGCAGGAGCAGTACCAGCTACATCAGCAGCAGCCTGAGCCTAGAGTCGCTGATGAGCAGCTTCCTTCACCCGCATAGTGAAGAAACTACTCACCAGCAGCTAGACATAGAGCAGGACCTGAACCAACAGGTGGTAGCATACTTGAACAGCACCCTGCCAACCCACATTGAAGATCCGCTGGACTACTGGGCAGCCAAACTGGATTTGTGGCCACAACAAGCAGAGGTTGCCCTGGAAAAGCTGTCCTGCCCGGACAGTAGTGTGGCATCATAGGGGCTGTTTAGTGCAGCAGGATCCAAAGTTACCCAAAGAAGAACTCGCCTGTCCACCCAAAATGTAAAGATACTGACCTTTGTCAAGATGAATCAGGCATGGATCAGTCAGGATTTCCACACACCAATGCCTGATACATCAGACTAGATCATCCATGGTGCTACACCAACACTTTGACAAAAAAGACCAGTTTCTTCTGGCTACCAGCCTCAGCTACTATTCTGATGCTGCCATCCGCCTGATGCCACACATCTGATGTTAAGTGCTCCTTCCTTTCACTTACCATCTTCATCGGGTATTGGTATTGCCACCCACATCCACACTATGTGACCGTGCCATTCTGTGGCCTCCTGATGCTGCCGCCACCTTCATACTCTGTCATTGTGTCACTCTGTGGCCTCCTTATGCTGCTGACACCTCCAGACTCTGTCATTGTGCCATTCTTTGGTTTCCTGATGATGCCGCCATCTTCAGACTCTGTCAATGGGCCACTCTGTGGGCTCCTCCTGATGCTGCTGCTGCCGCCACCTCCGCACTTTGTTCATCTTCATCGGGTAGTGGTATTGCCACCCACCTCCACACTATGTGACCGTGCCATTCTGTGTCCTCCTTATGCTGCTGCCACCTCCAGACTATGTCATTGGTCCACTCTTTAGTCTCCTCATGCTGCTGCCACCTCCAGACTCTGTCATGGCGCCACTTTGTGGTCTTCTCATGCTGCTTCCACCTCACCCCTATGTCATAGGGTCTCTCTGTGGACTTCTCATGCTGTTCCGACCCTCCCCACTTCATGACTGGGCCACTATTTTGCCTTTTTTGTTTAGCTGACATTATCATTTATTTGACCCTTTTTCAGTTTTTCAGAAGGAAGATAAAATGAGATGCACAACGGATCCTGTCTGTGCAGCAGCTGTAAGGCCTGTAGGGTTCCATCAGAATTGACTTATGATTTGGTATCCAAAAGCAGGAGTGGGTACAAAACACAGAAGACATGCAACTATTCCGTTCACATGTCATCTCTGTTTTGGATCCACTCCTGTTTTCTTTGGCATTAGCAATACTGATGGATCACTGACCAAATGCTGACCGAGTGAAGGTGGATACTCCACAGACAGGATCCTTTTTTGTGGGTTATTGTTCTGATGGATCAAAGGAAGGGCAATATAATCAATGAAGTGGACACAAACTTACTGCTGACACCCTCTCCACTCTGTCGGGGGGTGCTCTACTTGTATAAGCATTTAATAGAACAGGGTTTGTAGACATCTACAGTTGCAAGAAAAAGTATGTGAACCCTGGAATGATATGTATTTCTTCACAAATTGGTCATAAAATGTGATCTGATCTTCATCTAAATTACAACAATGGACAATCACAGTCTGCTTAAACTAATAACACACAAATAATTAAATGTTACCATGTTTTTATTGAACACACCATGTAAACATTCACAGTGTAGGTGGAAAAAGTATGTGAACCCCTAGACTAATCACATCTCCAAGAGCTAATTAGAGTGAGGTGTCAGCCGACTGGAGTCCAATCAATGAGATGAGATTGGAGGCGTTGGTACAGCTGCCCTGCCCTATAAAAAACAAACACCAGTTCTGGGTTTGCTTTTCACAAGAAGCATTACCTGATGTGAATGCTGCCTTGCACAAAAGAGCTCTCAGAAGACCTACTATTAAGAATTGTTGACTTGCATAAAGCTGGAAAGGGTTATAAAAGTATCTCTAAAATCCTTGCTGTTCATCAGTCCACGGTAAGACAAATTGTCTATAAATGGAGAAAGTTCAGCACTGCTGCTACTCTCCCTAGGCGTGGCCGTCCTGTAAAGATGACTGCAAGAGCACAGCGCAGACTGCTCAATGAGGTGAAGAAGAATCCTAGAGTGTCAGCTAAAGACTTACAAGACTTACAAAAGTCTCTGGCATATGCTAACATCCCTGTTAGCGAATCTACGATACGTAAAACACTAAACAAGAATGGATTTCATGGGAGGATACCACGTTTACAGTTTGCACAAGAGCACCTAGTTGTTCCACAGCAACACTGTCAAAATATTCTGTGGACAGTTGAAACCAAAGTTGAGTTGTTTGCAAGAAACACACAACACTATGTGTGGAGAAAAAGAGGCACAGCACACCAACATCAAAACCTCACCCCAACTGTGAAGTATGGTGGTGGGGGCATCATGGTTTAGGGCTGCTTTGCTGCGTCAGGGCCTGGACGGATTGCTATCATCGAAGGGAAAATGAATTCCCAAGTTTATCAAGACATTTTGCAGGAGAACTTAAGGCCATCTGTCCACCAGCTGAAGCTCAACAGAAGATGGGTGTTGCAACAGGACAACGACCCAAAGCATAGAAGTAAATCAACAACAGAATGGCTTAAACAGAAGAAAATACGCCTTCTGGAGTGGCCCAGTCAGAGTCCTGACCTCAACCCGATTGAGATGCTGTGGCATGACCTCAAGAAAGTGATTCACACCAGACAGCCCAAGAATATTTCTGAACTGAAACAGTTCTGTAAAGAGGAATGGTCAAGAATTACTACTGACCATTGTGCACGTCTGTTCTGCAACTAAAGGAAATGTTTGGTTGAAGTTATTGCTGCCAAAGGAGGTTCAACCAGTTATTAAATCCAAGGGTTCACATACTTTTTCCACCTGCACTGTGAATGTTTACATGGTGTGTTCAATAAAAACATTGTAACATTTAATTCTTTGTGTGTTATTAGTTTAAGCAGACTGTGATTGTCTATTGTTGTGACTTAGATGAAGATCAGATCACATTTTATGACCAATTTGTGCAGAAATCCATATTATTCCAAAGGGTTCACATACTTTTTCTTGCAACTGTATGTGGAATAAGCTGATGACTGCATAAAAGGAGTGCATTACCTTCTTGGTGCTAATATCGACCTGTAAGGCGGATTTCATACTTGAGTTATTTGGTCAGTTTTGGCCCCATGACTGCCAAAAAAAAAGGAAATATGCAGTAACACCTGTCATCTGCATGTCATACGGACTTACAGTATTATTTCACTATTAAAGCAGACTCCCTATGTGTGTTACTGCAAGGCACAGTGTTCCACACCACTATAAAGGCTTTCTGCAGCCAGGAAATAGCCATTTTTTAATGAAATTTGGGGCAAATTTATTCGGATCGAACCAAATTTTTCAAATAAAATTAGTCGAAGTGGCGAATCAAATTTTCTTAAAATTTGCTCATCTTTAATGTTAACCTAAAGCAGACATATGGGGAATGTTAAGTAATAAATCTTTTACTATGCATCTTAAAAACTTTTTTAACGTTTTTGGTAAATTTTGGATTTTTTTATAAGGTAAAAGGTAAAGCATATTGACTGTCTAGAAGTAAAATATGTCACAAGAAAACAATCTCAGAACCACTTGGATAAGTAAAAGTATTTCAGAGTTATTACCACATACGTGTAAAATTAAACATGTTAGATTTGCAAAGTGTGGCTTGGTCCTTATGGTGAAAACTCGCTTGGTTCTGAAGGGGTTAAAGGAAACAGTGTAAAGTAAGGGTTTGAAGTTAAACCTCTAATCATCTCTTCTTTTTTATCCATATGGCACATACTATAAAACTTCAGTAGAAACTATGAGGGTCATTTATCAAACTGGTGTAAATTAGAGCTGGTAAATTAGAGCTGATTGGTTGCTATGGGCAGCTAAGCCAGTTCTACTTTACACCAGTTTAATTAATAACCCCCTATAGTGATTCTTATTTCATGTTTTTTTATTTACTTGAGAAAAAAAATGAATTCAATTTTTTAAATTTATCATTTAGGCTTCTAAATCTATCCCTCAATTCTGAAGTAGTACTCGATCAAGATGCCATAGATGTTATAATACATGTAGCAAGAAATCCACATGGAAGAGACTTAGCCTGGAAATTCTTTCGAGATAAATGGAAAATTCTAAATGCCAGGTATGAACATTCTTTTTTAAATTACCATCAGATGTTTTTGTGTTACAGCTTCCATTCACATTAATCTAAAGTTGATCAAAGTGGAAGATTTTCAGCAAACCGAAGTCTGTTCTGTTTAACATTTTAATTTGTTAGTCAGAATGTTCCCAGAAAGATTGTTTATCTTTTGTCTGGTGTGCCATACAGACCATGTACAGTATGGTCTGTATGCATAACTATTTTGGCTAATATGAACTAAAATGTGTATGTCTCTTAAGAAATGAACTTTCATCAGATGATTATTTGTTCAATGGTTGCTCAACCATCAAAAAACATCTACCTAATGTGTATGGCCACCTTTAGGCTAAAGATAAACTAGAAATATCAGTTAATGGATCTTAGTCATGCCTCAGATAAATAGTTCTGCCCACACAGTGGCTCACAGAGTCCATACAGTTCTGTGATACAGAATTATTGGAATTATGTGTATTGCCATATGATGCCTACAATGTTTCCAGGAGAGAATTTCTCTATTCCATACAATGGAACATACACATTTTATTTTAGTTGGGTTTTGTGTGAATCAGTAAGTTTAAAAAAAAATATGTGGGGCACACTTACTAAGACTAACATTTTATAGGCCCGTCTTAATAAATCCTTTGGACAACCACACGTTCAGGTTTCTGCATGCAGTTTTGAAAAGAGGACTTGTATCTGTCCTTTATGCACTCACCTAAAAAATTATTAGGAACACCTGTTCTATTTCTCATTAATGCAATTATCTAGTCAACCAATCACATGGCAGTTGCTTCAATGCATTTAGGGGTGTGGTCCTGGTCAAGACAATCTCCTGAACTCTAAACTGAATGTCAGAATGGGAAAGAAAGGTGATTTAAGCAATTTTGAGCATGGCATGGTTGTTGGTGCCAGAAGGGCCGGTCTGAGTATTTCACAATCTTCTCAGTTACTGGGATTTTCACGCACAACCATTTCTAGGGTTTGCAAAGAATTGTGTGAAAAGGGAAAAACATCCAGTATGCATCAGTCCTGTGGGCAAAAATGCCTTGTGGATGCTAGAGGTCAGAGGAGAATGGGCCGACTGATTTCTTGAACATGACAATGAGTTCACTGTACTAAAATGGCCCCCACAGACACCAGATCTCAACCCAATAGAGCATCTTTGGGATGTGGTGGAAAGGGAGCTTCGTGCCCTGGATGTGCATCCCTCAAATCTCAACTGCAAGATGCTATCCTATCAATATGGGCCAACATTTCTAAAGAATGCTATCAGCACCTTGTTGAATCAATGCCACGTAGAATTAAGGCAGTTCTGAAGGCAAAAGGGGGTCCAACACCGTATTAGTATGGTGTTCCTAATAATTCTTTAGGTGAGTGCACTTTCACTCCTTTTATGATCCGCTCTTACTTTTTTTTTTATCAAAATGTTATGCTGTGCTACATGTGTGGCACTGAAAATAGAATTACAAAATTGATTTGAAAACTGATATAAATTTAGATTTTACACATGAATGATCTGTTTGTTTAGATCAGTTGTAAATAAAAAATAAAGTTGCAAAAGAGATACAAATCATGTTACAGAGTTATCTTTGCTGATTGCAGGACAAAGGAGGTCGATTTACTAATTCACTTTTTCTTTATATGTATGTATTATGATGTATTCATTTGTTTTAGATATGGAGAAGCCTTATTTATGAATTCCAAGCTTATTAGTGGAGTTACAGAATTCCTCAATACAGAAGAAGAACTAAATGAGGTATGCCAAATGTCAGTTTATTGTTTAATATATAAAAAACACATTGAAAAGAAAGCATAGGATTGATTTCAGTGTAATAATTTTGCACCTGTTCCATCACGAAAGGTATTTACCATGCAAAATAATGTAGCACACTGTGCTCTGTAGGCCAGAAAAAGAAATAAAATTACACCTTTTTTTTTACATTCCATCTGTGGCACTATGAATCATAACAGGTTGTGTGTTATGAATTTAAAAATATATTTTTAACTTTTTATCCATTGTTTTAATTACGTAAATTATTTTATGTAAATAATATCTTGAAAAACTGATGCATTCATTGTCTTATCGTAAGCAAAAAGTAGATGCCCTGGCACCCAGATTAGCTTGCAAATTACTTGCAAACAACTTACAAATACATTTAAAAGAATATTGCGAAAGGTCAAAACAAGTGATGTTTCTTTTTTTTTTTCCTATACCACCACATGCTCTCAATTATATTGTGAAGCTTATTTATCCAGTGTATTAGCAATTATGGCATGCTAAGATGTGTACTTTTAATTAGTTAGGCTTAATATATATCTTGCTGTGTTTTATAATACTCTTCAAGTTTTTCAAATCATTGAGCATAACTTTCCATCAAACAGGTTAACCAATGAGGTAACTTTTTGGGGGACAACTATGAAGCCCTATACACCACAATTGTGGCTTAAAAAATAAAAAAAGTCACACATTAAGGCGTACAGCATCTGTGAACCTTAATTTGGGACTTTTTGAGCATTTCTGCACTTTTCCGAAGTACAAAGAAAAAGTTGGAGTGGCTGCGCGGAAGGGGCATGGCTTTGTGCAGCCACCGCATTTACTATAACTTTCGCCAGAAAAAGGCTGGCGTAGACTTCAGTTTCTGGCCCACAGTCGGGCAGAGATGCACCTGATTTATTGAGAGGTTTCTGCCTCTTCACAAACCAGGCACATCTCAGTCCAATGCAAGATCAAGACTGGCAGATAGATCCGCCAGTTATGATATATCTGCCCCATTTTTTTATTTATATAGTAAGTTTTTACTTTTAATCCCCTAGCATTGTTAAACCTATTAAGGGTATGACTACACAGGTTTCCTGAAGCAGTTTTGTAAGGCAAAATCAGGAATGGATCATAACAGGAGAGATAAGGGGAGGGGTGGGCACAGGTGGGATCCGGTAAAGAATCTCCGCTGTGGGCCGTCAAATGAAAACACACAATCAGGTGCCACTCCCTAGTCAAAAGTTGAAACAACAGTACAGAAAGGTGTGTATCATTAGATACGTGAATTTTGTAGTGCAAGATAAAATTAACACATGTTAAAACCAAAGGATATTGTAATAAAAACAGTATACACTCACTTCACCGGGGGTAGTCGACAAGATAAAACTCAAGACACCTGAGACTTTGAATCCCCCTGGCCGGGATCGCATGTAGGAGTGTTAGAAATTGGCGGCGGCCCAAACCTGGAGGCTTCTGGTCAATCACTTTATTTCAAACAATATATGTTCCAACGCATTTCGGGAGTCTGAATGCCCCCTTCTTCAGGAGTGATATAAAGGTCCATACATAAAGGTAATCGCAAGAAAAATAATAAAAATAATAATCAATGAAGATTTGAGATAACGTGTAAATCCTTTTTGACATCAAATATAGAGGTTTAAACAAAGCATGTGGAGGGCGCAGGGTACATAGTTTAAAAGTATGAAAAATATAATAATACAAACCGGATTCCAAAAAAGTTGGGACACTATACAAATCGTGAATAAAAACTGAATGCAATGATGTGGAGGTGCCAACTTCTAATATTTTATTCAGAATAGAACATAAATCACGGAACAAAAGTTTAAACTGAGAAAATTTACCATTTTAAGGGAAAAATATGTTGAATCAGAATTTCATGGTGTCAACAAATTCCAAAAAAGTTGGGACAAGGCCATTTTCACCACTGTGTGGCATCTCCCCTTCTTCTTACAACACTCAACAGACGTCTGGGGACCGAGGAGACCAGTTTCTCAAGTTTAGAAATAGGAATGCTCTCCCATTCTTGTCTAATACAGGCCTCTAACTGTTCAATCGTCTTGGGCCTTCTTTGTTGCACCTTCCTCTTTATGATGCGCCAAATGTTCTCTATAGGTGAAAGATCTGGACTGCAGACTGGCCATTTCAGTACCCGGATCCTTCTCCTACGCAGCCATGATGTTGTGATTGATGCAGAATGTGGTCTGGCATTATCTTGTTGAAAAATGCAGGGTCTTCCCTGAAAGAGATGACGTCTGGATGGTAGCATAAGTTGTTCTAGAACCTGAATATATTTTTCTGCATTGATGCTGCCTTTCCAGACATGCAAGCTGCCCATGCCACACGCAATCATGCAACCCTTTACCATCAGAGATGCAGGCTTCTGAACTGAGCGTTGATAACAACTTGGGTTGTCCTTGCCCTCTTTAGTCCGGATGACATGGCGTCCCAGATTTCCAAAAAGAACTTTGAATCATGACTCGTCTGACCACAGAACAGTCTTCCATTTTGCCACACTCCATTTTAAATGATCCCTGTCCAGTGAAAACACATGAGCTTGTGGATCTTGCTTAGAAATGGCTTCTTCTTTGCACTGTAGAGTTTCAGCTGGCAACGGCGGATGGCACGGTGGATTGTGTTCACTGACAATGGTTTCTGGAAGTATTCCTGAGCCCATTCTGTGATTTCCTTTAGAGTAGCATTCCTGTTTGTGGTGCAGTGTCGTTTAAGGGCCCGGAGATCACGGGCATCCAGTATGGTTTTACGGCCTTGACCCTTACGCACAGAGATTGTTCCAGATTCTCGGAATCTTCGGATGATGTTATGCACAGTTGATGATGATAGATGCAAAGTCTTTGCAATTTTTCGCTGGGTAACACCTTTCTGATATGTTATGCACCACTATCTTTCTGCGCAACATTGTGGGAATTGGTGATCCTCTACCCATCTTGGCTTCTGAGAGACACTGCCACTCTGAGAAGCTCTTTTTATACCCAATCATGTTGCCAATTGACCTAATTAGTGTTAATTGGTCTTTCAGCTCTTCGTTATGCTCAAATTTACTTTTTCCAGCCTCTTATTGCTACTTGTCCCAACTTTTTTAGGATTTGTTGATACCGTGAAAATTGGAATCAACGTATTTTTCCTTTAAAATGATACATTTACTCGGATTAAAAAATTTGATCTGTCATCTACGTTCTATTACAAATAAAATATTGACATTTGCAATCTCCACATTATTGCATTCAGTTTTTATTCACAATTTGTTTAGTGTCCAAACTTTTTTGGAATCCGGTTTGTAATAAATACATTGGAAAATAGAAAAATAAATAAATAATTTTAATTAATTTATTTTAAGTAAATTATAATATGATAAAAGCAGAAAACAAAAGCCTTTTGACATCAAGCCAAATTAATTTAGACCGCCTATATCAATAATTCAGAGTACATACCTTCAGGAGTAGTACATTAAATGACAGGACCAATAGGTATAGGTGGTCCATAAGTAGATCGCACTCATAGGTGACTTTTTATAGTGTCACCCTTGGCTAAGGGGACACGTGAAAAATGTGCGGGCTATTTTCAACCGGAAGCGGACCACCCCACTTCCGGTTTTTTGAGGTTCACCATTAAATTAATGCAAACAAAAGATACCATATATCTATAAATATACTTACATTGAGGGGGAGATTACACCATCTCCCCCTTCTTATGGACAAGCATCCATTGGTGGTAATATTGCTGGCTCGTCTCATGGGGATCTGAATTTTATAACCGGCAGTGCATTTCAGCGTGGAATGCACCGCCATCTTCTTCCTATGTTGGGACTGTGTTCTCCACTGAGGAGCGACACGCCCGCATACTCTCCCTGCGCGTTCCCCCGAGGAGCGCCACCCCCCCCCACATTTTCATTGTAACGTGGAACACATCGCTCCTAGCTTACTTGAGCCTCCTATTACACTTCTATAGGGCTCCCATTCGTTTAAAAAGGTGGCTGGTGGTTGAAAGGGACTATTAGTATTGCCTACGCAGGGGTATATATAAAAAGTTTAGGTATATAGATAAAAATAATCTGATATATAGCTGTAAACTAATTACATAGATAAAATCAATAAACCTTGATATAAATGAATGTATGGATATAACATATATAAAATAATGTATTTAAAAAGTATATGTCAGAAATGCCCTTTCTTAGGGATAGGGGATCAGGGTATATATAAAATATAAAAAATATAAAAAATGTATCAAAGTGCATGTTCAGAAGGAATAAAAGCAGTACAAGGTAAGAAAAAATAAAAATGAATAAAGGGTAGACAAATCTTAGGCAATAAATGACATACAGTACAGACCAAAAGTTTGGACACACCTTCTCATTCAAAGAGTTTTCTTTATTTTCATGACTATGAAAATTGTAGATTCACACTGAAGGCATCAAAACTATGAATTAACACATGTGGAATTATATTCATAACAAACAAGTGTGAAACAACTGAAAATATTTCATATTCTAGGTTCTTCAAAGTAGCCACCTTTTGCTTTGATTACTGCTTTGCACACTCTTGGCATTCTCTTGATAAACTTCAAGAGGTAGTCCCCTGAAATGGTTTTCACTTCACAGGTGTGCCCTGTCAGGTTTAATAAGTGTGATTTCTTGCCTTATAAATGGGGTTGGGACCATCAATTGCGTTGAGGAGAAGTCAGATGGATACACAGCTGATAGTCCTACTAAATAGACTGTTAGAATTTGTATTATGGCAAGAAAAAAGCAGCTAAGTAAAGAAAAACGAGTGGCCATCATTACTTTAAGAAATGAAGGTCAGTCAGTCAGCCGAAAAATTGGGAAAACTTTGAAAGTAAGGGCTATTTGACCATGAAGAAAGTGATGGGGTGCTGTGCCAGATGACCTGGCCTCCACAGTCACCGGACCTGAACCCAATCGAGATGGTTTGGGGTGAGCTGGACCGCAGAGTGAAGGCAAAAGGGCCAACAAGTGCTAAGCATCTCTGGGAACTCCTTCAAGACTGTTGGAAGACCATTTCAGGGGACTACCTCTTGAAGCTCATCAAGAGAATGCGAAGTGTGTGCAAAGCAGTAATCAAAGCAAAAGGTGGCTACTTTGAAGAACCTAGAATTTAACATATTTTCAGTTGTATCACACTTGTTTGTTATGTATATAGTTCCACATGTGTTAATTCATAGTTTTGATGCCTTCATAGTCATGAAAATAAAGAAAACTCTTTGAATGAGAAGGTGTGTCCAAATTTTGGTCTGTACTGTATATATATATATATATATATATATATATATATATACAGTACAGACCAAAAGTTTGGACACACCTTCTCATTCAAAGAGTTTTCTTTATTTTCATGACTATGAAGGCATCAAAACTATGAATTAACACATGTTGAATTATATACATAACAAACAAGTGTGAAACAACTGAAAATATGTCATATTCTAGGTTCTTCAAAGTAACCACCTTTTGCTTTGATTACTGCTTTGCACACTCTTGGCATTCTCTTGATGAGCTTTAAGAGGTAGTTCCCTGAAATGGTCTTCCAACAGTCTTGAAGGAGTTCCCAGAGATGCTTAGCACTTTTTGGCCCTTTTGCCTTCACTCTGCGGTCCAGCTCACCCAAAACCATCTCGATTGGGTTCAGGTCCGGTGACTGTGGAGGCCAGGTCATCTGGCGCAGCACCCCATCACTCTCCTTCATGGTCAAATAGCCCTTACTTTCAAAGTTTTACCAATTTTTCGGCTGACTGACCTTTATTTCTTAAAGTAATGATGGCCACTCAGTTTTCTTTACTTAGCTGCTTTTTTCTTGCCATAATACAAATTCTAACAGTCTATTCAGTAGGACTATCAGCTGTGTATCCACCTGACTTCTCCTCAACGCAACTAATGGTCCCAACCCCATTTATAAGGCAAGAAATCCCACTAATTAAACCTGACAGGGCACACCTGTGAAGTGAAAACCATTTCAGGGGACTACCTCTTGAAGCTCATCAAGAGAATGCCAAGAGTGTGCAAGGCAGTAATCAAAGCAAAAGGTGGCTACTTTGAAGAACCTAGAATATGACATATTTTCAGTTGTTTCACACTTGTTTGTTATGTATATAATTCAACATGTGTTAAGTCATAGTTTTGATGCCTTCAGTGTGAATCTACAATTTTCATAGTCATGAAAATAAAGAAAACTCTTTGAATGAGGTGTGTCCAAACTTTTGGTCTGTACTGTATATATATATATATATATATATATATATATATATATATATATATATATAAATAGATAGTCTCTAGTGTACAGTAGTATATTATAATAAAATTATAAAAAATGTATCGACTTATACATATCCACTAAAGAATTATTAGGAACACCTACTCTATTTCTCATTAATGCAATTATCTTGTCAACCAATCACATGGCAGTTGCTTCAATGCATTTAGGGGTGTGCTCCTGGTCAAGACAATCTCCTGAACTCTAAACTGAATATCAGAATGGGAAAGAAAGGTGATTTAAGCAATTTTGAGCGTGGCATGGTTGTTGGTGCCAGACGGGCCAGTCGGAGTATTTCACAATCTGCTCAGTTACTGGGATTTTCACGCACAACCATTTCTAGGGTTTACAAAGAATGGTGTGAAAAGGGAAAAACATCCAGTATGCGGCAGTCCTGTGGGCAAAAATGCCTTGTGGATGCTAGAGGTCAGAGGAGAATGGGCCGACTGATTCAAGCTGATAGAAGAGCATGGTTGACTGAAATAACCACTCGTTACAACCGAGGTATGCAGCAAAGCATTTGTTAAGCCACAACATGCACAACCTTGAGGCGGATGGGCTACAACAGCAGAAGACCCCACAGGGTACCACTCATCTCCACTACAAATAGGAAAAGAGGCTACAATTTGCACAAGCTCACCAAAATTGGACTGTTGAAGACTGGAAAAATGTTGCCTGGTCTGATGAGTCTCGATTTCTGTCCAAATTTGGCGTAAACAGAATGAGAACATGTATCCATCCTCTGATGGCTACTTCCAGCAGTATAATGCACCATGTCACAAAGCTCGAATCATTTCAATCATTTCAAATTGGTTTCTTGAGCATGACAATGAGTTCACTGTACTAAAATGGCCCCCACAGTCACCAGATCTCAACCCAATAGAGCATCTTTGGGATGTGGTGGAACGGGAGCTTCGTGCCCTGGATGTGCATCCCTCAAATCTCCATCAACTGCAAGATGCTATCCTATCAATATGGGCCAACATTTCTAAAGAATGCGATCAGCACCTTGTTGAATCAATGCCACGTAGAATTAAGGCAGTTCTGAAAGCAAAAGGGGGTCCAACACTGTATTAGTATGGTGTTCCTAATAATTCTTTAGGTGAGTGTATATAGTATATTTTATTTTCAAAAAGGTATGTATGAGAGATATATGTATCCCAGTCTACATTATATTGCCAGTTGTTGATTGGATAATCCGTATTCTGTTATAGTGAAAAACAGCATACAGAATACATGCCTCAGTCAGCACTTTATCTCCTATTTTTATTTGGGGTCGAGATTTTTCGTATAGGATAGACCAATTAATAATTGGTGTATTCTAATGATTCATTGAGGCCGAAAGGGGTCAGGGTATTAAAACGAAAAATCCAGTACATCTTTTTCCAACACAGGGACTGATAAGATTGTGTATCACATTCAATCGGAGTGACTCGTAGGCCTGAGATATTGCAAAATGTCGGGGGACACTGTTGGCTGTTACTTTCCTTGTGATATTGCAGCGATGTTCGCTCATCCTTTCACGTAAGGATTGGATTGTACATGCAATGTAGAGGAGATTACAAGGGCACTGCAAGAGGTAGATAACGGTGGTCCCACAGTCCAATCCATATTTTATGGTGAGACTGTCACCACTTGAAGGAATTATGATCTCCTTTACGTTGTGCGCAATCATGTTACATCATTTACATCTGTTGATTTTACATTTCGATACCCCAGGGTTTTTTGCCGCATAGTTTTCCCTGATAGCTTCTTTAATTTTGGGCAATAGGGGGCTAACAGATTTTTTAGGGTCTTTGCTCCCCTAAAAATGATGATGGGGATGGAGGGATTAATTTGCCCAAGATGGGGTCTTTCGTCAGGATGAACCAATTTTCTTCTGATCAAATTATGTTGGGGGTTCAATGTAGTTACCATACTGAGGTGTTGGAATGCACTCGTACTTTCATCCTTGGGCATTTTAGTTTTAGGTAGTAGACTATCTTTTTGGGAGACTTTTGAAATTCTCTTAATTGAATCTTCCAAGAGTCTTCTTGGATAACCCTTTTATTGAAATCTATTCTTGAGTAAGTCTATCTGATTTCTCATCATTTGATTGTCAGAACAATTCCTCCTGATTCTCTTCATTTGACTATAGGGAATATTGCGCTTCCACTTGTAGTTTAAGTAACTATTGGCTTCTACGCTCTTGAAGTGGGTCTTGGTATTTATCTTTCTATTTTTAATAGTAAGATGTAGATCCAAAAAGACTACTTCTGTGGGGTCATATTCCAGGGTAAATGACAGATTCCAGTCATTTGAGTTAATCAACTCGATGAACTGACAGAGTTCATCAGTCTCTCCCTGCCAGATGAGGATGATATCGTCGATAAAATGACAATAAAACTTGATTTTAGGATGTGATAGCATTATTTTAATGGTGAACCTAAAAAACGTGGGGTGGTCCACTTCAGGTTGGAAATAGCCTGCACGTTTTGCACGTGTCCCCTTAGCCATGTGGACACTATAAAAAGGCACTTATGAGTGCCATCTACTTAGGGACTAGTGATGAGCGGCAGGGGTCATATTTGAATTTGTGATATTTCGTGAATATTTTGTAGAATATTCGTCGAATATTTGCAAATTCGAATATTCGTTATATTCTACGATTTTTTTACTTGAAAAATCGGCAAGGTAATGATCGTGTAATATGCGAATTTTTCGTAATGTAAATTTTTACTGCAAATTTTTCAACTTACAACTATTAGACAAAGAAGATTATAGCACTATATTAGCTAAGTTGCTATAACTTCGTTTTTTCGAATATTCGTAATATTCTAAAACAACAATAGCAATATAGCGAATATTCAAAAAAACGAAAATAGAGCAATATAGCTAATATAGTGCTATAATCTTCTTTGTTTAATAGTTGTTATTTTTTTCTCATCTGAAGTTGAGATTGGAAAAAAATTACAACTATTAAAAAAAAGATTATAGCACTATATTAGCTAAATTTCTCTATATTCTTTATTTTTTTGAATATTCGCTATATTGCTATAACTTTGTTTTTTCAAATATTCGTAATATTCTAAAACAAGAATATATAGCAATATAGCGAATATTCGAAAAAAAACAATATAGAGCAATTTAGCTAATATAGTGTTATAATCTTTTTTTTATAGTTGTAATTTTTTTCCAATCTGAACTTCTGCTGAGAAAAGGATTACAACTATTAGACAAAGAAGATTATAGCATTATATTAGCTAAATTGCTCTATATTAGTTTTTTTTTTCGAATTTTCGCTATATTGCTATATATTCTTGTTTTAGAATATTACGAATATTCGAAAAAACAAAGCTATTGCAATATAGCGTATATTCAAAAAAAAACGAATATAGAGCAATTTAGCTAATATAGTGCTATAATCTTCTTTGTCTAATAGTTGTAAGTTGAAAAATTCGCAATAAAAATTTGCATTACGAAAATTTGCAAACAACACTACTCCTAAAGTCAAATATACTGCAGCCTTCTCATTGGCCCACAAGCCTTAAGCAGGGAGGGATCATGTGTACTGATTTAAAAAAAAATTGAATATTCAAAATTACGGATATATCACTATATTCGAAATATTCGCGAATTTTCGAAGTACCTATATTCGCGATAAAAATTTTAATATTCGTGATCAACACTATTAGGGATCACCTATACCTATTGGTCCTGTCATTTAATATACTACTCCTGAAGGTATGTACACTGCATTCTTGATATGCGCGGTCTAAATTCATTTGGCTTTATGTCAAAAGGCTCTTTTATCATATTATAATTTATTTATTTATTTTATTATTTTTTCTATTTTCCAAGGTATTTATAATTATTATCTTTTTTTATACTTTAAAACTATGTACCCTGCGCCTTCCACATGTTTAAACCTGCGCCTTCTTTGTTTAAACCTCTATAGCTTAATGTCAAAAGGATTTACACGTTATTATGTTTAATCTTAATTGATTATTATTTTTATTATTTTTCTTGTGATTACCTATATGTATGGACCTTTATATCACTCCTGAAGAAGGGGGCATTCAGACTCTCGAAACGCGTTGGCACATATATTGTTTGAAATAAAGTGATTAACCAGAAGCCTCCAAGTGTGGGCCGCCGCCAATTTCTAACATTCCTATGTGCGATCCTGGCCAGGGGGATTCAAAGTCTCAGGTGTCTTGAGTTTTATCCTGTTGACTACCCCCGGTGAAGTGAGTGTACACTGTTTTTATTACAATATCCTTTGGTTTTAATGTGTTAATTTTATCTTGCCCTTCAAAATTCACATATCTAACGATACACACCTTTCGGTACTGTTGACTCAACTTTTCACTAGGGAGTGGCGCCTGATTGTGTGTTTTCTTTTGACGGCCCATGGGGGAGATTCTTTACCGGATCCTACCTGTGCCCACCCCTCCCCTTATCTCTTTCAACTGGGTGTGGGTCTTATCCCACCCCCACAAAACACCTGTGCTGCCTTCCCATTATAGTAACCTAAAACTAATCACCAGCAATTCATTTGCCTCTTTTTCACTACCTTTTTATCCAATTCTCTCTATTCACTCCACCCTCTTGGCTTTAGGTACTCTCTTCTAGTCTGGGTTTATTACCTGTGATTAGCTCTTTGTACCATATGCCTCTCCTTTTTAATTTTCTTTCTTTCTCATTTATAACAGAAGAGACAGTATAAAGGATAGATACTACTTCTCCTGTTTTTTTGCCCTTTAAAACATAACATTTATTAGTATTTGTAAAAATCCCACATGAAACAAATAATGAACTAGGATATTCTATATACATAGACTTAGGACTGATCCTACAAAGGTAGGTATTAGTACTTTTTCCACATTAGTGGTTACTCACGATACAGTTGAATAGGGTCCAAAACTATCTGTTATTCTCTCCTGAAGACAAAGGTAGATAGATAGATTGTTGTTGCTTTTCTTGCTCATCTAGGAGAGAAAAAAGGAGTGAAATAACAGTTAGGCTCTTAGGCAGTTGGGGATCTGTCCCTGATGATCTACACTTTCCCTGACTAAAAGCACAGTGATTGCTCCGAAAGTGGCGGCCCCACTTATCGGTGGCTGTGCCCTATTGTACTAATCCCTTCTTAATTTTGCCCCAATTACAGAAAATATACTGCCTCACTGCAAAAATATGTTGCGTGTCAATGTCAGACAGTCTTGTGTATGGAATACGATCTCAGTCACAGCGGAGGTGAATGTGGTTGTTGAAAAGGCAAAAAGAAAAATACCAATCTCAAATTGAATATAAATTGCTGAATTATGGTCCCAATGTTGGAAAAGATACTCGTCCTCAGTGAAAAAATTGTAAATGGTCCCGACTCGTTTCCCCATCCTAATTAAAAGGGTTCATCAAGGGACTCTTTTTGGAAGGCACAATGGCTATATAATGATTACAGATGCCAGCGGATATTAAGCTTGCAGCTGTATATAGCTTTATTCTTTTAACAGTTCTTGACTGATGCATATGGATCATGTGCTAATCTTTGGGACTCTACAGAACTGGGAAGTTCTTTATTTTTAACCCAATTTGTTTGCCACTTTGAAGAACTGTTTAGAGGGGGTGATTAATCCTACTTTGTATGATTTTACTAACCAAAATAAGGGGTTTAATACTGTAACTGTCATTTGATTTAAGGCCTCATTCACATGGTCTTTACCGGCTATGGCCTGTATGGCGGCCCGCAAACAGTGGGTCCGCAAAATGCGGGCACCGACCATGTGCTCCCCGCATGGGTCTGCAATTCGGAGCTGCGGTGCGGAACGGAGGCACGGAAACCCACGGAAGCACTACAGAGTACTTCCATGGTGTTTCTGTCCGTGCCTCCGCATCGCAAAAAAATGTAACTTGTTCTATTTTTTTATGGTGCGGACGGATCGCGGACCCATTCAAGTTGAATGGGTCTGGATCCATTGCAGCTGCCAAACAGCTGCCCCCATGCATTGGGGGCAGCAAATTGCGGTCCCCAATGCACTGAACGGCTGCACAACTGTCGTGTGCAAGAGCCCTTAGAACCATTTTCTCTGTGACATAAACTCCTGTCTTTTTAAAAGCTATGTAGAAAGCAAATAAAAAACAAAAACAAGTAAATATAAAGCAAGTTATTAGACATATATTAAGCATTTCAAAATCTTGTGTTAAATAAAAGAAACCTTGTTAAAGCAGTTCCTCCTCACTGCCTAAACAATTTATTTTCTTTCAGTAGCTGTCATGGAAGTGAAACCACTATTAATAATGAGCTGGTTGTCAGCAAAAATGAGATCATTTTTAATATTGTCTTTTACTAAAGTGGCATATTATTTTTTTTTTTATTAAATGCAATTCCATAAATATTGCCTTAACATTGTCTGTCAAACTGAAAAATAGCTAAATATTAAATAAATGTTCAGCTTTGAAGATAACAAAGCTGTTAGTGGTAGGTATGTATAGCATTTATTCATGGTTCAATACAAAATGAATATAAAATGTCAAAACAGGTTTCTTTTAGAGATAAGCAAACCAGTTTGTAATGAGCTGGGTTAGTAATGAACTTTGCAAAATTTAAGCTGGCATCCTAACCCAAACCCTAAAGTTTGTTTCAGATGAATCCAGTAAAATGGCGCACAGTGCCATTTTACTGTACATGTTGGTGGAAAGAACACTAGAAAGGAAGAACTTGAAAAAAGAGAAAGATCTTAGGGACAGTGTAAAATCACAACCAACTTCTATTCTACTGACAGGAAGAGTGAAAGAAAATGCTAGAATGAATAATTGTATAGAATAGGGAAAGAAGAATAATTGCGTAGAATAGGGAAAGGCAAGAAAAGCTGTCAGACAGGAATGAGAAATGAGTATCTGAGGCTAGGTGTACCAGGAAGTATGTTCTAGCTGCAATTACTACCTTATAACACCTGCAGCTGCTGCAGAACATCAAAAGCGGCTATCTGCAAGGACATTTCTTTTCTTTTATTGCCATTTTAATAGAAATACATTTATTTTATTTTTGGGTGGAAGGGGGGGGGGGGCTCAAAATGTACAACATGTGTTTTATCATCCAGACCAGAGGATAGGTAGCATTTAAAATCTCAGTGAAAATGTAAAACGTGGCGTGTTTTACAATACACTGGATAGTGGACAATTATATCTTTGAGAGATATTGTGAAATACTAGATCAAAATCTATGTTGTTGCATCTGTTGGTGCTTCCACTTTATCTTTTTTGTCTTTTAGTTTGGGAAAAAACCATATTAGTGTGTCTTACAATACAAAGAGTAGCGGACTAGCAGTTCATATTTATCCCAGTCTGAATGATAATGTGAAATAGTAAGCTGAAATCTGTATTGTTGCATCTCCAGATATTTCAAATGTATTTATTTATTTTGGTTTTCAGTTTGGGAAAATAACATATTAGTGTGTCTTACAATGCAAAGGAAAACAGACTAGTGGTTTATCCCAGTCTGAGTGAGGTAAAATAGTAGGCTGGAATCCATGTTGGTATGTTTGAAGGTACTTCCAATGTATCTATTTTTGGTTTAAGTTTTGGGAAATAGCATATTAGTGTATCTCACAATACAATAGAAAAGTCAACTGTCAGTAGCAGAGTCTTCAGTGTGTTTGTTGAAAGGGAAGGACATTGTATTGTGCCTCCCTTCCAGATTTCCAAATAGTTCCTTACTTTGTGAGAGATAATGTGAAATACTAGTCTGAAATCAGTATTGTTGTATCTGCAGGTACTTCCAATGTTTTTTTTGTTTGTTTGTTTTCAGCTTGGGAAAATAGCATATTATTGCGTCTTACAATACAAAGAGTAGTGGACTAGAAGTTCATATTTATCCCAGTCTGAGTGATAATGTGAAATAGTAGGCCAAAATCTGTGTATTTTTTTGGTTTTCAGTTTGGGAAAATAGGGTATTAGTGTGTCTTACAAAGCAAAGGATTGCAGACTAATTTGCTAATTTTGCAAATTAAGCATAAATCACACCCAAAACAGTCCACACACCCAAAAATACACATTGCCACTACCTGCCATTATTGCTGACAAGATGTTGATCTATTAGCACACAAGTACACACCCACCATTTTCACTCTTCGAAGATCTATAGGTTATAAGAGCTAAAAGGACTGAACATTAATGCTGTAAAGCTTTAGCACAAATGGTAGAATGCTTAAAAAATTAAAAAGACCAAATATGCATAGAACATACAAACAGCAAAATAGTTATAAAATTTAAAAATAACAGGAGACTAAACACTTAGGGGCTCATTTATTAAATGATATTGTTGTATGACACTTTGCGTCAAAATCTCACAGGTGCAAAAATGAGGTTGTGGCATGGGCAGGCCATCAATCTTATGTCATTCATAATTTTCTATGTCAGTTTTGGCATAATGGCTTAAATCTACACCAGCAAAGGAGCTGGTGTACATTTAAGTTAGTGGCACTGCCTGCTGAATGAAGCGCCAAAGTTAAGAGACACTTAAAATGAACCTGTCACGAAAAAAATGCAATCTGACAGCACCATGTTATAAAGCAGGATAAGCTAAGCAGACTGATACAATATATATTTTTGTGGGAAAAGATTTTATAAAACTTGTAATTTTAAATTTACATCTGCAGCCCTGTGAAGTGCTATTGGTACAGGGAGGAGGAGTTGTCAGTGACTGACAGCTATCTCTTATGCAAACAATGCTACTGTTAAACCCTTCCACATGTACCAATTCTGTTCACAGAAGGTGAAAAAAACAGATATAAAAACATGAATTAGAGGTTTTGCTGCATCTTTTCTCGAAAAATATATATCAATCTGCTTTGAGATTGCACTGTATTTTTTGGTGACAGGTGCTCTTTAAGACCATCTTTTGTGCTTTGTGCGTAGGCACAGCAAAGGGATCCATA
The DNA here is from genome assembly GCF_905171765.1 of Bufo bufo. Classification (NCBI taxonomy): domain Eukaryota; kingdom Metazoa; phylum Chordata; class Amphibia; order Anura; family Bufonidae; genus Bufo; species Bufo bufo. The sequence goes on from NC_053389.1 coordinate 486,209,579, forward strand.
TCTCATTTTTGGCTGCCCTCAGAACACATGAATCATGATATATGGTTTTGAAGCATAATTTTATACCTTAATCCTATTGGTTCAGGTTTCAGAAGCTTTCAGTAATTTGTAAGTCAAAAAGTCAAAGTGTCCAGTAGGACAGTAACTAACTAGAGTAAAGTAGAGCCCAGATTATTAAATAGTTGATTTCCTTGTACCTGCCCCACTATGGTACATGAGGAAAAGTTCATTTTGGAGAAAAAAAAGTCAATTTTATGTTTCTTTGAATCCAGCTTTGGTTGTCATATTTCACAATTTATGACCAACAAAAGAACCCCCAAAAATCGGGCCACATAGTCCACCATGCACACAAATTTTTATTTACCTTATCCAGAAGTTAACACTTTTGTGGACAGTGAGATACAGTCAAGTCATAATTGCTGTTCATCTTCTATTCCACCTGTAAATTTAAGAATTAATTGATAATTGGGAATTACCTTTACCTTTTTATTTACCTTCTCCAGAAGTTAAATGTTTTGTGGACAGGGACATACAGTCAATTCATAATTGCTGTTTATCTGCTATTCCACCTATAAATTTAAGAATTAATTGATAACTGGGAAATACCTTTACCTTTGTCAAAGTGTGTGATCCTACATAATCTGACACAGTGCTGACTGAACAGTAGAAAACCATGTAGGAGCACGCCTCTTCTAACCCTCAGTTGTCAATTTATTTTAGAAAGAATAATATAGGAATGGCACAGAGAGTTCAAAAAATGGTGCTTCAGCTTGGAGAAAAATTACTAAAACAGATTTGTAACAGTAAATGGTCGAGGAAAGTGGCCACTTTGAGATTTCAAATTTCTATTAAGTTTAGATAAGTTTTACAGGAATCTATAATTGGTTCAGTCAGTCACTAATCAAAAGTTGATTTGCCAATTAAATGCCAAATTGAGCGAACCGTTGCTAGGGCTACACGGCGATATTTGTCGCTCGACTTCTTGTTGCAGAAAAGTCACGCAACATTTTTTATATTGATAGTCAATGGTGTTGCACCGAAACATGCTGTGACTACAAGACGATCCAAGTTGGATTTTTCAGTGACCGTGGCATTTCAGTCAAAGCATGTCACATGTCGCAGTGTGACACCATTGACTATCATTTTATAAAAAATGTTTTGTGACTTTTCTGCAACAAGAAGTCGAGCGACAAATATTGCCGTGTAGCCCTAGCAACGGTTGGCTCAATTTGTGGTGCAAAATGAATTCCCCATGTAGCCCTTGCCTAAGTGTATGACCACATGGTCAGGTTTCTGGATGTAGTTTTGGAAGCCAAAATCAGACGTTGGTTATAAAAGAAGCAAAAGTATATAGGACAGATGCGGCTTCTACCCTTTTTTTTAATTCACTCCTGATTTTGGCTTCCAAAACTGCATACAGGCACCTGATCATGCGCCTGTACACTAAGAGTGGATACAAATGAGAGAATGAGAATTTGTTTTGGATCCACTCCTAGATTTGTCTTTCTCTCTATCTCGAATAATGTGATGTCAGCTATTTTGTTTTATAATGCCTAACTTACTCATTCCATAACTTTTCATTCCATTTTATTTTCCAGCTAAAGACTTTTATACAACTTCATAAAGTTGGATCAGCAGTGGCTCCTCTGACTCGAGCACTAGAAACTGTAGATGCAAATGTACGATGGCAAATCCTCTACAGGGAAGAGCTGTTTCAGTGGTTAAGGAAAACATTAAAACAATAAACTTTAAAACCTCCAGGTACCCATCAACAATTTCAAAAGAAGAATTATTTCTTGGAAGAGACCAGAATGCATGCTGTAATATTTATTGAAAACAGCAAAATGGGGCACAATGTGACCTACTATATTTTTGCACTTGGCTCTTTTTCAAACCAGAAGAAACTTTTTTCAAGAAAATGACTATTGGACTATTAGTCAACAGCCTGGCTTCTTGGGAAAACATTACATACATATGCATGTTGATGTTACTGTTTTCACTGTTACTGTTTATTTTGTGCATGGTTGTGTAGTCTACCTGTGTGCTCCAGCATGCTTACTTTTATTGTCCAGGTTTTGTATTTGAACTGCCGTTACATTATGAGGGGCATTATGCAAAAGCACAATGACTATATAAATATATATATATATAAGACAATCAGTGTAGGAAGGAGCTCGATATGAAGGATAAGACATTTATTGACAACTAGCACTGCAAATATGCAGAACCTCATTCTATTAGTATACAGATTGTCTAGCAGTGATGATATTTCTATTAAAAGCTAAAAAATACTTTGAGTTAAACAATGTAATATATATGCATATTAAATGATTTATATTGCTTTTTTAAAACGCCTCTGTCAGTAATTTTGAAAATTAATGAAAAAGTTATGTTTTAATTGAATATTAATGTAGGGCCTCATTAAATTACAAGAAGCACAGATCATATCATCATATATTGTCATATTGCTAATGTATCTGGTGAAGAGCTGTCTTACATTGGAAAAGTTAAAACTTGCTTTATGAAGAGAATATTATTGTTCAGAGGTCAACATATGTTCAATGAGTTCAGAAAAACATCTAATTTTGACTATAAGACTGCAAAATCCAAGACATGTTTGTTCTAATTTGTGATAACCTGACATACAATACTTAATTTGTCAGCAAATGGAATGTTGATTAGAATTGACAAAAGATTAAGACATTACATTGCATGTAATAGCAGATAACATGACATATAAAAGACGCATAATACACACCAATCAACCATAACAGAGTCTGTACATGTTCAGGTTTTGTTCAAGTTTTATGAAGCAGTATTTTTATGCTTAAGCCAGATGTGGATCATAAAATGAGTGGTGTTGAATGAAGCAAAGCATCCAAAGTGGAATTTGGTCAGAATTTTAGGTAAAATTTGATTCTAAATGAAGCCAAATTTCCTCTTGCTTCGTGATAACAAATAATTTTTACTAAAATAGTGGCCGGAGTTTTCTTAGAAAGTAAAAAAACAAACAAAAAAAACTTCATTCAATTGCTTGCGCAGAGGCTGTCCGCTCCTCTCATGAGTAAAAAAGACCACCCGAAGGACCTGCATTGAGCGTGAAGATGTCAAATTATGATGCAAACACACAGCTGCTCACTACCAATGGCTGTAGTGGTAGGGGCTGTGGTATTTTCAAGAACCCCAGTAAAAAAAAGGGAAAGATAAATACAAATAAAACTGTTTACGCATTCGCCATTTATACTATTATAGAAAAGTGTCTATGTTTAAGTGAATGTTTAATATCCATTTAATTATGGATTAACCACACATAAAAATTTGTAAAATTAAATAAAATAATTCATAAACATGCCAAGCGATCACCCAAACTAATACAATGGAAGTTTACAAATAATTCTTATCCTACATTCACACCAGCATTTTGAAATCCGGCATAGCAACAGTCTACTGAGTTTACAGTAGACTGCATTGCCAGGTAATGCTGAGAACCACTAGATCCCCATTGACTACAGTGGGATCTGACAGGGATCGATCTTGCTGCTTTCAGGCATAATGCTTGCTTTTGGTCAAACAAATAGTTATGCATGCAGGATACAAAAATGGAATTTATGTCAGAAAGCTGATGGATTCCTGTCAATCCCATTATAGTCAATGGTGATCTGGTAGATCCTGACTTTATCCAGCTATGCTAGATACAGTGAACTGCTGCTGGTTGTTCCTCTGCTGGAACATCTTGCAAGATTTAAAACTCCTATGTGAATGTACCCTAATAGTTTATATAATATGCAGCATAGTGGATCATATAAATGAGAATTCTCCTATGACTATGAATATATGAACATTTACAGTTCTATGCAAAAGTGTTAATAGCCTTTTTTTTCTTAATTAACAAAATGAAAAGTGAATGAACAAAAGAGAAATCTAAATCAAGTCAATATTTGATGTGAGTAAAATTTGGAAGGTTGTTCCAAACGTCTTAAAGAACTAATTACAGATATTCTGTGGATGTAGGCTTGCTCAAATCCTTCTATATCTTTGTGCAATCACAGGCTTGATGATGTTGAGATCAGGATGCTATGGGGGTCATATCATACCTTCCAGGACTCGTTATCCTTCTTTACCCTTAAGATAGTTCTTTATGACATTGGTTGTATGTTTAGGGTTGTTGTACTGCTGTATAATAAATTTGAAGCCAATCAGATGCCTCCCTGATGGTATTGCATGATGGATAACTACAAACCGGATTCCAAAAAAGTTGGGACACTAAACAAATTGTGAATAAAAACTGAATGCAATGATGTGGAGATGGCAAATGTCAATATTTTATTTGTAATAGAACGTAGATGACAGATCAAACGTTTAATCCGAGCAAATGTATCATTTTAAAGGAAAAATACGTTGATTCCAATTTTCACGGTGTCAACAAATCCCCAAAAAGTTGGGACAAGTAGCAATAAGAGGCTGGAAAAAGTAAATTTGAGCATAACGAAGAGCTGAAAGACCAATTAACACTAATTAGGTCAATTGGCAACATGATTGGGTATAAAAAGAACTTCTCAGAGTGGCAGTGTCTCTCAGAAGCCAAGATGGGTAGAGGATCACCAATTCCCACAATGTTGCGCAGAAAGATAGTGGAGCAATATCAGAAAGGTGTTACCCAGCGAAAAATTGCAAAGACTTTGCATCTATCATCATCAACTGTGCATAACATCATCCGAAGATTCAGAGAATCTGGAACAATCTCTGTGCGTAAGGGTCAAGGCCGTAAAACCATACTGGATGCCCGTGATCTCCGGGCCCTTAAACGACACTGCACCACAAACAGGAATGCTACTGTAAAGGAAATCACAGAATGGGCTCAGGAATACTTCCAGAAACCATTGTCAGTGAACACAATCCACCGTGCCATCTGCCGTTGCCAGCTGAAACTCTACAGTGCAAAGAAGAAGCCATTTCTAAGCAAGATCCACAAGCTCAGGCGTTTTCACTGGGCCAGGGATCATTTAAAATGGAGTGTGGCAAAATGGAAGACTGTTCTGTGGTCAGACGAGTCACGATTCGAAGTTCTTTTTTTAAATCTGGGACGCCATGTCATCCGGACCAAGAGGGCAAGGACAACCCAAGTTGTTATCAATGCTCAGTTCAGAAGCCTGCATCTCTGATGGTATGGGGTTGCATGAGTGCGTGTGGCATGGGCAGCTTGCATGTCTGGAAAGGCACCATCAATGCAGAAAAATATATTCAGGTTCTAGAACAACATATGCTCCCATCCAGACGTCATCTCTTTCAGGGAAGACCCTGCATTTTTCAACAAGATAATGCCAGACCACATTCTGCATGAATCACAACATCATGGCTGCGTAGGAGAAGGATCCGGGTACTGAAATGGCAAGTCTGCAGTCCAGCTCTTTCACCTATAGAGAACATTTGGCGCATCATAAAGAGGAAGGTGCAACAAAGAAGGCCCAAGACGATTGAACAGTTAGAGGCCTGTATTAGACAAGAATGGGAGAGCATTCCTATTTCTAAACTTGAGAAACTGGTCTCCTCGGTTCCCAGACGTCTGTTGAGTGTTGTAAGAAGAAGGGGAGATGCCACACAGTGGTGAAAAGGGCCTTGTCCCAACTTTTTGGGGATTTGTTGACACCATGAAATTCTGATTCAACATATTTTTCCCTTAAAATGGTACATTTTCTCAGTTTAAACTTTTGTTCCGTGATTTATGTTCTATTCTGAATAAAATATTAGAAGTTGGCACCTCCACATCATTGCATTCAGTTTTTATTCACGATTTGTATAGTGTCCCAACTTTTTTTTTGGAATCCGGTTTGTATCTGCCTATATTTCTTAGCATTCAGGACACCATTAATCCTGACCAAATCCCCAACCCTATTTTCTGAAATGCAACCTCAAACTTTCAAGCAAACTCCACCATGCTTCACTGTTGCTCGCAGACACTCCTTATTTCATCACTTTCCATCCCTTCTGCAAGCAAACTTTAATTATAGCTAAATATTTCAAAATTTGACTCCTCAGTCCAGAGCACCTGCTGTCATTATCTGCACCCCAGTTCCTATATTTTCATTCATAGTTGAGTGGAAACAAGGCTGAGCGACTCAACTATGCACATAAACATAGTACCCAGGGCGCATAAGCTGGCAACCTGTGCTTTGGACTCATGAGTCAAAATTTTAAATAAAATCATCATATAATATACACCACATGAAGAACCCCATACAAAAAAAAAACTAAAAACATAATAGCTAATTTTGCCCACCTCATCTCCTAAAAAATTGTATAAAAGGTGACCAAAAACACACTTGTACCCTAAAATGGTACAAAAAAACTAGCTCATCCTACAAAAAACAAGCCCTTAAACAGCTCAGTCAAAAAAAAAAAATGTTATGGCCCCTAAAAACAATTTCAGCAAATTCCATGTTAGAAAGTTCAGATGCGGCTCCATGCCTTCTGAGACTTGCTGTGTTGCAAAATCGCAATTTATGACCACATATGGGATGTTTCTATATTCAGGAAGAATATATCACAAATTATCCGGTGCTTTTTCTCCTGTTACACCTTTTGAAAATGACTAATTTGGGGCTAAAATTACATTTTATTGGAAATAAAATGTAATTTTTTATTTTCACACCCAAGAGTTTTTAAATTCAGTGAAATGCTTGCTGGGTCAAAGCCCTCACTGCACCCCTCCATCAATTCTTTGGGGGTGTAATTTCTAAAATGGGGTCACTTTTTTAGGTTTCCTTTCTAGGGGTACCTCATGGTATCTTCAAATGTGACATGGCACCTGAAAACTATTCCAGCAAAATCTACCCACCAAAAACAGCATCGCGCTCCTTTCCTTCTAAGTCCTGTGGTATGTTCATGGAGAGATTTATGACCAGATATGGTATGTTTTTGTAAACTGCAGAATCATGGTAATAAATATTGCTTTTTGTTTTGCTGTTAACCCTTGCTTTGTTGCAGGAAAAAATTTATTAAAATGGAAAATCTGCACAAAAAAGTTTTTTTTTTTCATTTCACCTCCATTTTGCTTTAATTCCTATGAAACAAAGCTTCACAATTCAGTTTTTAATTAGTATCTAAAATATAATTTATGAGTGGTTTCTGCTACAAAATACCCTTAAATTGACTTCAAAACGGAATGTACTTATTTTTCTTGAAAATTTAAAAAATTGCTTCCAAAAATCTAAGCCTTCTAATGTCCTAAAAAAAACAAAAAAACAAAAACATTTACAAAATGATGACAACATAAAGTATACATATTGGGAATGTCATTTAATAACTAGTTTATTGGGTATCAATATCTGTCTTAAAAGCAAAGAAATTCAAATTTAGAAAATTGCAATTTTTTCCAAATTGTCTGTAAATTTTGGATTTTTCAGACATAAATGTTAAACATATCGACTCAAATTCACTACTAACATGAAGTACAAAGTACAAAAGAAAGTGAATGGGCACTCTTATAAATGGATTCACATAGACTCAATATATAATGTATCACTAAAATGTGTTTATTAAATAGATGTAGGTGTATATAAAAAATATATAAATAAGATATTCCGGGCAGATATCTCTGATAGAGCCACTGAGGAAGGAGACAGCAGAGTCTTCGAAATGCGTCTGGCGTATAAGTTCAGATATATTTGATCTGGCACGATAAATAACCGGCAACTGGATATCCAGCATCGCTCTTCTAGCCTATGCCAAAGAAATCGCTTTCAAGCAAAATAACCCAGAAATTATTGCAGTGATTGGCGTGCTACTGGAAGCAGCGGGAAGCCAGCTGAGCTCCATAACCTGTAAAAGGCACCGTCGGAAACACGAGGGACGCCAAAGACCTACAGGGAGCCCCACCACGAGCCGATTCTGGGACCGCAAAAGAGGAACTGCGATATACAGCAGAGCTCTATCTACCAGTCTTAACAGACTGCATCAGCTGTAGTGAGGTATTATCGAAGTCCGCTATTAGAGATCGCCATAGACAAGTCAGAGGTAAGCTTACCCCATACTCACTCCACATTGGGACGCCACAAATAAGATATCATCGACATACATGTGAGTACTGGAATAAACCCTCGACAATTCGCACTGTACATCACTGATCTACTTTGAATCATACTGTGTATCCAAGTTCCAGATCGTAACATTATATATAACAGTAACAAAATAGCAACCATAAGCTACATTCTCCAGGGAAACAACTTTGGCATTTCTACTGCGGAGTTACACAATTGGCAGCTTGTCCATATCATCACTTTGACTACTATTTTTCCACGAGCACGTTTGCACTTTACAGAGAAATATCACCTCTATTTTTGCTGCACCCCTCGTAGTCTCTTTGCAACACCTTGCATATGATTCATATATTTTTATTTTTTACATTGGTTGGATTACATTGATTTTGGTGAACAGAGTGCGACATCAGTTTGGAGCACCATGCCATCTCCAACCAGAGGGAGAGCCACCCTAGACATTCCCCATGAAGTACAAAGTTTAAAGAGAAAACAATTGCTTTTACAAAAAGCATTCCAAAGTTATTACCACATAAAGTGACACGTCAGATTTGAAAAATGGGGCTTCGGCATTTGGTACAAACTGTTTTTTGCTGGAAGGGGTTAAATCAAAGCAAATAAATGTTCCTTAGGGTGCTGGCACACAGCACTATTTTTTTATTTATTTTTTTATAAACAATTTATATTGATTTAAAACAATAAAACATTTTCCAAAGCACGAGGTTACAGTAGGTTGAATATTAGACATTTCCTGACACAGCAGGATAGAAATGAACCTCAATCAGATGTCAAAATATGCATGTACAGAGGGTAGAGAGAGAGTACATTATACATATGATTATGTAGAGATCAAAGAGGTCAAAGAGGGGGGACAAATTTTTCTATGATTAAGTTGGATTTGCATATATTATTGCTCATCTGGAAAATTTGTTTCCACCATGCAGATATTGGACGGTATTTCCACCATATGAGCATGAAGGTGCCTTTTTCAGAGCCACATCTCCAGCACGTATCGGGAACATCGGGGTACAGGAGAGCTATTTTATCAGGAGTTTTGTACCACCTAGACAATATTTTATATCCGTTCTCCTACACCCAGACGCACCGTGAGAGTTTATGTGGAATATTGAGGAGGATACTGGTTTCTCTATCAGAAAACTGTCTGTCTAGGTCTTTTTCCCCTAGACCAACAAAGGCAGGTTTAACCTTTGTGGGGGGGAGATTACGTTTTTTATAGAGGAGGGAGATCAGTTTGGGGGGGTAACAAGCATTGGTTAGTAAGTTGTCAAGCCAGTTAGGGGAGTTCTTGCTGGATAGAGAACTAGCTCGCAAGAGTAATTCAGCTCTGAAGAATTTAAGAGTAAAATTGGTGGATGGGATATTTAAGGAGGAAGTGAGCTCCAGTTCAGAGAGAACACAACCATCCTTATCAAAGAGGTCAGTTACAAGGGTGGAGGATGTCTTGAGTTTTGGAGCGGCTGATGATCTAATCTCCACAGGAGCTAGGGTGAAGAGATCTTTAATTTGCAAGAGGGGGGAGAGAGGAAATAGGTCACTGTGGTTAGAGGTGAACCAATTCCACACTTTAATGGTAGAGCGTATCAAGGGGTTAGTCACTGGAGATGGGGCCGTTAGAGGCTTATCTGTCAATAACAGCGACCTGATGGGGAAGTTAAAGTTAGCATTCTCTATTGAGAGCCATAGTTTGTGGGAAGGGATGCAGATCCAATCAATTGCTCTACAAAGGTGGATGGATTTCATATATAGCTCGGGATCAGGTATGCCAATGCCTTCCAAGTGTTTAGGTTTGGTTACGGTGGAAAGAGAGATTCTAGACTTTTTTCCTTGCCACAGGAAATGGCGAATGAGTCTATTTCGTTTTTTTAAAAAGGAGCGTGGAATCATAATAGGCAACACTTGGAGGAGATAAGTAAGCCTAGGGATGACCAAAGACATTACCAAAAATTTTTTGCCAAACCAAGAAAGATGATGTCCCTCCAGTGAGTCCAATTGAGCGGCGATGGATTTTAGGAGGGGAGTATAGTTCAAGTGAAATAAGTCAGGTAGATGAGAGTTTATTTTAATACCCAGATATGTTAGGTGTTGTTCAGTCCAGTTGAATGGAGAGTTTGATTGAAGGGCCTTGATGCAAGAAGGGGGTAGGCCAGTGTGCAGGATTTGTGATTTTTGTGGGTTAATTTTAAAGTTAGATAAGGAGCTAAAATTGTTAAGTAGTGAGAGTATCTTGGGCATGGATGTAAGAGGATTAGTGGTGAGAATTAGGAGGTCATCAGCAAAGGCAGCAAGCTTAAATTTTTGGGATCCAATTTTCAAACCTTGTATGATGCTCTCCTGTCTTAGTGCCTGCATGAGGGTTTCCATAACTAGGACAAAGATGAGGGGGGAGAGGGGGCAACCTTGGCGTGTTCCATTCTTAATCAGGAAACTGGAGGAAGTAAGGTTGTTCACTAGGACCGAGGCAGAAGCATTGTTGTACATTGCAAAAATGGCGTGTATATAAGGGGCAGGGAAGTTGAATTTGATTAGAGTGAGTTTAATGTAAGACCAATCTATTCGGTCAAAAGCTTTTTTCACGTCGGTGCCTAGTAGAACCAGTGGCAGCTTTTTATATGTGGTGTAATAAAGAGCGTCTAGAATTTTGGTTGTATTATCTTTGCCCTCCCGTCCTTTTACAAAGTCCACCTGATCAGGGTGAATCAGGTTTGGTAAGAGGGATTGGATTCTTGTTGCAAGCATCTTTGCTAGAAGTTTTAGGTCAATATTTAGGAGGGCTATGGGGCGGTAGTTAGCACATAGAGTGGGATCTTTGCCCTCTTTGGGTATAATAGTAATCATTGCGTTTGTCATGTCCGTGGAGAGGGGGCAATTTTTCAGGGTTAAGTTACATACGCGTAGCAGGTAGGGGAGTAATGTGGTCTGGAAGGTGGAGTAATAGATAGTTTAAAGCCCGTCAGGTCCGGGGCATTTACCTTTTTGAGAGTTTTTGAGAGCTAAAGTGAGTTCAACAATGGAGAATGGTTTGGACAGATCTTTGGATTGGGAAGGGGTTAAGGATGGGAAATTTAGGGTGTCTAAAAAGGATTTGGTATGGTTTTTTATCCATTTTGGGCTGGGTGACAGTGGGAGGAGGTAAATTATAAAGGTCTTTATAGAAGAGGCGGAATTGTTCAGCAATGGCCTCAGGCGAAAAAAGTTGATGACCTTGGGGGGAGTTAATTGAGGTTACATATCTGGCCGGGGGTTTTTACGTTTAATGCGATTCATCATAAATTTTAAGGCCTTATTACCATGGGCATAGAATTTATGTTAGGAGTATTTGGCTGTTTTTTTGTTAAGTAGGTTTTTGAGTTCTGCTCTAAGTGTTGAGAGCAGAACTCAGATAGGTGTTGAGGAGCAAGGGATTGTTTATGTAACGCTTCCAAAACATGTATACGATCTAGTAGGGACGAAAGTTGTTTGTCTGCTTGTTTTTTTTAGATAGGAGCATTTGCTGATGAAATGACCTCATATAAATGCTTTATGGGCATCCCATAGCACTTGTGGGGTATCATTAGTTTTAAAATATTGTTCTAGGAGGGAGGAGAAGTGGTTTTTATGGCCATCATTGCTCAATATGGACTCATTAAGTCTCCAAGTGGGGGACTTACCAGACTCAGGTAGGGAGCGGAAGGTGCAGAAAATCGGAAAGTGGTCTGAGATGGTGATGTTTCCAATTTCAGGGTCAGTGATTTGATGCAGGAAGTCTTTGGGTACGAAAATATAGTCTATTCTACTATATGAGTGACCTGGAGCTGAATAGAAAGTATAGTCAATAGTAGAAGGGTTCATGCATCTCCATATATCAATCATACCCATTACGTGTAATTTAGCTTTGAGTTTTTTCAGAAGTTTAACTGATACCGGGGAATTTTTGGAGGACGTATCCACTAGAGGATGTAAAGCAAGATTAAAGTCACCTGCTAAGATTAATGTACCATCCTGGACAGATTCCACCAAAGATAAAACAGAGCGAAACCATGGGACCTGGTCAGAGTTAGGGGAGTAGACATTCACAAAGGTAAATATCTTATGGCCAATAAGACCTTTCAGGATGATATATATTCCCTCTGGGTCTGAAATATGGGTGGAATTTTGGAAATGGACATTTTTTCGAAAGCCAATACTGACTCCCTTCGAGCCCACGCCATCTGAACCACAATGAAACCACACCGGAAATCTAGAGTGCGATAGGTCTGGGAATTTGCCTTGTTTATAGTGGGTTTCTTGGAGAAAAATTACTGAGCAGCTCTTCTTTCATAGAAGAGAGAGGACTTGGGATCTTTTAGAGGGAGATCTAAGTCCCTTTACATTGAAGGATGTAAGTTTGAAGTCAGTCATAAGTGGTTATATGATAAGTGAAGGGGAGTCCGGACGTAATGCTGCTGGTCCCAACTATAAAGGGGAATGTAGGAATGGTGGAGCGTTGTAGGGTAGTGAAGTAAAGGTAGATAGAAGGAAAGCGATGAATGATTTAGAGAGATTAGGGGAGGGAAGAAAAAAGGAGTATATTTGGTCAGCGGCAGATATTAATTATAGCATCCAAGCGGCATTAAGAGGTATTAAGAGGTGGACCAGGCGATCCTCTTGGGGGTCAAGAGGCTGTTTCTTCTCTTTGCCCGTTGATGCTTTGGCGTGTTGGCTCTCTCCCACAGAGTCATCCTTGGTAGATCTGGCAGAGATGTGATGTCTGAGACAGAGTCCCAGTTAGCGATATCCAGAGGAGGAATGTCCGTTGAGGAGAGGACTTCTTGAAGGTTTTCATATGAGGAGATTCTGATGAATTTTCCATCGAAGTTGAAAGAAAGACCAAAGGGAAAAGTCCATCTGTAAGGAATCCGCTTGTTGCTTAGGAGATCTGTGAGGGGTTTAAGCATTTTCCTCTTCTGGAGAGTAATCGGGGATAGGTTCTGATATATCGATATAGGGTTACCTTTAAAGGAAATGCTGTTTGCGGACCTAGCAGCAATGATGATTTTCTCTTTATCCACAAAGTTTAAGAAATGACAAATAATGTCTCTGGGCGGTTTGGTGCTTTTAGGTTTTTGCCTAAGAGCTCTGTGGGCCCTTTCAATTATGAGGTCTGAGGTATCTTCGCTTCGCAAGAGAGAGATTGCGATTTGTTTAATAGCGGGCAGGATTTCATCGTTTGTCACCGCTTCAGGTATACCTCTGAATCGAAGTTTATTTCTTCGACTGTGGTTCTCTTGATCCTCCATATTGACATATAGTGTGTTGATATGCGTCTGGCAGACGGAGAGGGATTGAGCCACTGCGGAGCTGTGTTCTAATGCAGCTGCTTGCGTAGTCTCCAGAGTTTCTACCCTGTGGCCCACGTGTTGGATTTCCTGAGTCAGGACTGATATTTCTTGTTTCAGTAGGAGTAAAGCTTCAGCCAGAGCTTGTTTGATAAAGCGTCTGGACACCGGTAAGGCCCGGGGGGATCCTGTGTCACCCGCTTCACTTTCCCCTTCAGACTGACCTTCATCTCCGGCATCAGAAGCGCGTTTATTCGGTGGCGCCATTTTGGATTCTTTAGCGCTTGGCCCTGCTGCTTGTTTCTTGAGGAATTTAGCCATCCCCGAGTTCGGATTAGTCGCTTTGGAGATAGCCCCCGGTTCAGAGGGTCTTTGTCCTCCGATTTTGAACATGTTTAGGGTATCTGTGCTTACGTAGGCTGCTCTCACAGCAGGTCAGTGTACGAAGCTCAGCAAGACGCGGCCATTCAGCTCCGGAGCTGAATGCATGTCAGAACTGCAGTGTGTGCCACCACCCTTAGGGCTGTATTAAATCAAAAGATTATCTGACAGATATCTGACAAATTTCTGACCAATCATTGGTCAGATGGCATATTACACACTCAGATCTGTTCTTATACACAAAAATTATTGGTCTGATTGGACAGATATTGGTCAGATAATCTGTTGGTGTAATATAGCCCTTACCAATAAACTCCTGCTAAGCAACTCAGCTGCTGCAGAACCAATACTTCCTCCTAAATGATCCAGAACCTCATAATACACATCTCAGCTGCTGCAGAACATCAAAATTCACACCTCAGCTTTAGCAGAACTTCATAATGTACTCCTCAGCTGCTGTAGAACCTCATAATACACACATTGGCTGCTGCAAACTATCACAATACACACCCCAGCTGCTGCAGAACCTCATAATACACACCTCAGCTGCAGCAGAGCCTCCCAATACACACTTCACCAAAATAGTGCAGAACCTCATACTACACACATCAGCTTCAGCAGAACTTCAACATGCACACCTCAACTGCAGCAAAATCTCATAATGCACACCTCAGCTGCAGCAGAGCCTCCCAATACACAGAAAATCACAATGCACAAGTCATATGTTGTAAGTACTGTCTGCTCTGTACAGTGCTGAGGTTAACAATAACAGTGTGCTGTACCTTCTTTATTTTCAAATACCTGGCACCCCAGGCCGTTTTCAGTAGCTGAAACCACAGTGCTTGGGCTATCAATCTGTATGCCATATATCTTCTGTCCACTTCATTGCTAGATTATATCCTCCATACATGTCCTTCATCATTCAGTTCCGGTCATCTATCTGTGAGTATATTTTAGTACCTTGTTTTCTACCAGTGTTGATATCACATGTTCTTGTGATTGATCAGATGCTTTACAGTTCATGACTGCAAATCTTGGGGGTTTCGGAGTACCAAGAGATACAATAGTATTTAGGTAACTATAATTGCTATAAGTGAAGCAAAGTTCTGCAGTCTTGTGCACAACCAGTGTTGTTACTGGAATTTGGCAATTAATAAAAGTTTAAGAATTTTAAATGGTTAGTAACTTTTCAAAAAACTTTTTATGCATCATAAAGACACATCAAGTAGTTAAGATTAGCATTTTTAGGGTACATTTATGCATGAAGATAAGAAATGAAAACATTCATCTCTTTGCATAAGATGCCAATTTTGGTTAATAGCTTCAAGTTTACACATCTCTTCGTCTTTTTATCCTTCATACATTTCTTTAATGCTAAACTGTATTTAATAACAATTTTCCTCATAAATGCCTTATAGTCATTAAATGATATACAGTAAAAGAGAGTCAGATGTTGGGGGGGTGTTAATGGTAAAATAGTATTTTTACTCTTCCTTTATTTTGGGAACATCCACTGGGTGACCCAGAATTGTTTAATTGATTCGGCCCTGTCTGCAGTGTAAATCATGTCGCAGGCGCAGTTAGGAAGCTGGCAGCCGGAGAGCGCCCTTCAATCACCGGAGGTAGGAGACCAACGATGCCTGCCCCTGTCAATCTAGTATAGCAGGGCGTGTCCAGATGTAGGAGAACGGAGCCTCTAGGAGCAGGGGCAATGCCCCCCCCCGCTCCTAGAGATTAATTAGCATATTATAAAAGTTTGCATTTCTCAATAATGGTGGCAGAGCTGTCACTATCTGTGAAGCAAGCCATTATTAGGCTGAAAAAACTAAACAAACCCATCAGAGAGATAGCAAAAACATTAGGCCAAAACCACTGTTTGAAACATTCTTAAAAAGAAGGAACGCACCGGTGAGCTCAGCAACACCAAAAGACCCGGAAGACCACGGAAAACAACTGTGGTGGATGACCAAAGAATTCTTTCCCTGGTGAAGAAAACACCCTTCACAACAGTTGACCAGATCAAGAACACTCTCCAGAAGGTAGGTGTATGTGTGTCAAAGTCAACAATCAAGAGAAGACTTCACCAGAGTGAATACATCAGGCAAATAATAGTAAAAGTCCAGCTCACCTGCATCATCGTGCACTCTTGAATACATCAGGGTTTACCACAAGATGTAAACCATTGGTGAGCCTCAAAAACAGGAAGGCCAGATTAGAGTTTGCCAAACGACATCTAAAAAAGCCTTCACAGTTCTGGAACAACGTCTTATGGACAGATGAGACCAAGATCAACTTGTACCAGAGTGATGGGAAGAGAAGAGTATGGAGAAGGAAAGGAACTGCTCATGATCCTAAGCATGCCACTTCATCAGTGAAGCATGGTGCTGGTAGTGTCATGGCGTGGGCATGTATGGCTGCCAATGGAACTGGTTCTCTTGTATTTATTGATGATGTGACTGCTGACAAAAGCAGCAGGATGAATTCTGAAGTTTTTCAGCCAATATTATCTGCTCTTATTCAGCCAAATGCTTTAGAACTCATTGGACGGCGCTTTACAGTGCAGATGGACAATGACCCAAAGCATACTGCAAAAGCAACCAAAGAGTTTTTTAAGAGAAAGAAGTGGAATGTTATGCAATGGCCAAGTCAATTACCTGACCTGAATCCGATTGAGCATGCATTTCAATTGCTGAAGACAAAACTGAAGGGAAAATGCCCTAAGAACAAGCAGGAATTGAAGACAGTTGCAGTAGAGGCCTGGCAGAGCATCACCAGGGATGACACCCAGCGTCTGGTGATGTCTATGTGTTCCAGACTTCAGGCTGTAATTGACTGCAAAGGATTTGCAACCAAGTATTAAAAAGTGAAAGTTTGATTTATGATTATTATTCTGTCCCATTACTTTTGGTCCCTTAACAAGTGGGAGGCACATATGCAAACTGTTATAAATCCTACACCGTTCACCTGATTTGGATGTAAATACCATCATATTAAAGCTGACAGTCTGCAGTTAAAACACATCTTGTTCATTTAATTTCAAATCCATTATGGTAGTGTATAGAGCCAAAAAATTTTGAATTGTCTCGCTGTCCTAATATTTATGGACCTGACTGTAACTGACACTCCATTGCAGTGTCTGCAACCCACTGTAATAGAGTGTCAGTTATATATTATAACTCCAAGTCCTGGTCATTTCACTCCTCAGATTCTGTGCTCAATAGTAATTATGGCATCTGAGCAGTTAGACACACACACATGATCAAAAAGTTTTAGACACACCAAAAGTGAGCGAGCAATAACCCCACAAGAAAAAGCCCTCACATTGTGCCACATTATGCTGCCAAACATAACCTTTTTATTTTTCCATCTATGGTGCATAGATGGAAAAATAAAAAAGTTATGTTTGGCAGCATCATGTAGCACAATGCAATTTCTTTTAAAAAAATGAAATTTATTAAAGGAAGGAATATATTGCAAAAACTATTAGTATTGGTATCACTATAATTTTGCTGACCCGCATAATAAAGTTAACATGTCAGTTTTACTGTACAGTGAACGCTGTAAAATTTAGCCATAAAAACAATAGTGGAATTGATTATTTTTTTTTCTATTTCAACCCCACATATAAATTTCTATGTTTCTCAATACATTACTTGGAAATGAAATTATGCAACTAAAAATACAACCTGTCCTGCAAAAAATAAGTCCTCATATGGTTACATTGATGGAAATATAAAGAAAAAAGGGATGGCTCATGGAACGCAGGAAGGAAAAAAAAAAAATACCTGCAATGTCAAGGGAATGAGGACACACTGGAAAATGATCCTGGTAAATATGGATGTTTCCTTACAGCTTTCATGAGTTTCTCCATAATTTGAGCAAGTGGTTTCAGGCCAAAATATCTTTTGGAATTTAGTCAGGGTGAGATTTTGATAGTCTGTGAGCCCTATCAATTGTTAGCTACAATGGTATCTGTGTAGTATGCATTTGCATATCTTATGAAGACAATGTTGCAGCGCTGTTGCAGTCACATCCTCAAAGTTATCTCTGAGCTTAGTATTGTGTTCCTTCTAGATCTGTCTTCAAAGTGTGTGGCCTTAACACTAATAGATAATGCTCTAATGAGGATTGAGAGTCTAAAAGGTAATTATGTGCAATGACATTAAAACATAAAATTTTGGTTTTGTGGTTGTGGATTTTTTATTTTTTGTTGTTTTTTTACTTGGCATCACATGAAGCTCATTTAGGCCTTTTTCTTTTTGAATGCTGACTGTGCCAACCTTTTGTCCCTTCTTGTCTGCAGGACTTTTGAATTGAGGTAATGTTGTAGGATAGACCTGATCGGATTGGTCTTCTGCACAATGCTGAAAGTTGTAGCTGGTCTAGTTTCCATAGGTGCTGTGTGTGCCTGAGAGCTATGAACAGGCTGAAGAGGAAATGTTCATACTGCCTCAAGAGACCACTAATAGTTCAGGTAAAACAGAGGAGCTCAAAGAGACAACAATCACAGTTAGCAGCGATTCTCCATCTCCTTGGTATTTCACCTGAATCCACCATGCATTCCGTCAAGACTGCATGTTTATTTAAATGCAGAAAATGGGCATATCCAAACATAACATATCTCCTTTAGAGACTAAGGATCAAGAATGTTAATGTCCAACTTCTCAACCTGTCTATACCCTTAAATTGATCATTGGGGTACAAAAAATAGTAATCATTAATGAAAGGCATTTAAAAAGACCATATGTCAATTTAATAGACAGCTAATTTGTCTATGTCCCTCTTTTTACCTACAATCCTACTGTAGAAAAGTAGAAGGGCAAACCACCAAGTCCTTCTGCATATTTGTTGCTTACATTTGCAGTTGCTAACATGCACTACATTTCTGTTCTATTAGGAAACATTTTATATTTGTCTCTTAAAAAGTCAAGCAGTTCAATCACATTCTTTTTAATACCTCATTAGCTATAGCTAAAATATCAATACCAAATAGGAAAACAACAAATAGCGCAGAAATGTGATGAGCTTGCGGACTTACAGGCTGACTTAAGGGGCTTTTTGTCTATATTAAATTGTGCATGCCATTTATTAGTTAAACATAGTGTTTATCAATTAAAGCATAATGAGCAGTTAGGGCATGCACTAGCAATTTTAAGGATGATAGTGTGTTTTTGGTGTTTTCACAGGCAATATAGCACTGTAGCCTTAGGGTGAAAGCTGTTAAATTTATTGAATCTAGTGAAAATTGTTTGGTATGCAAAACAAAGTGCTGAAGAATTCAAGAAAATCAACCTAATTATGTTTTATGATGATTAAGTGCATTGAACTTCAAATTTAAAAAAACAGGGAAAACAGAGTGGCATTTCTCAGAGTAAAACAAGTTATTAGATTTTTTTTTTTAACCTACCACACTGGTGAAACTCAGCAAATAACAAATTATTCTTACAGTTTATTTCATATAAACATTATCAGTTTTATTATCATATCTCATCTTGTAATAGTTCTTCTAAAGTAATTGTAGAACAATTACAATGATTAATTCAGCTACATTTTTTTTAGATCCAAGTCAAATGCAATCTAAATACCAGCAATGATTCAGAATATGACTATTAAGAACTGTATATTAAAATATATAGTGAAACATATTTACTAAAGCCTTTATGACACTTTTGTGGTATAAAATGCAGCATAATAGGACATTTGCCATATTTACACCATAACTTGTGGCTTTTTGTGCTTGTTCAACTTTTAAAAAGTGTTGAGAAAGGGAGAGGGACCTAACAGGAGGAGCTGGGCTTCCCGTGACTCACCTCATTTACTATAATTTATGCCAGAAACTGGTGTAAATTATATTAAAATTTATATCAGTTTATAGATTTCAGATTCTGGTGCACAAAGTGCCAGAAGATTCAACAAGGAAATTAAATATCCCACTTAAAGGGGTTCTCCAAGATTCTGATATTTATGACCCATCCTCCTGTTTGAGGAGACAGTGGCGCTCCAGTGTCACCAAGGTCTCTTCCTAGGTCAGTAACATAATTTTGTTTACAGCAAACTAAAAATGTATACTGAACTACTTGATTGCTATGCAGTAGTGTAAACCTGAGTGCTCAGCTAGTACTTTAAATGTAAGTAACAGTGCTTGTGAACCTTCAGGCACACAAGGCCAGGTACAACTGCAACGTGGAGATGAGCAAATGTTTTGAAATGTGTTTCCAGTTTGCCAAACTCTTAAAAAGGATTAATTTCAGGTCTGAATTGATTCTACACAAATCAAAGAGAAAGGTAGGCCCGCCAATATATAACACTCCATGTAGAAAGAGACATAGAGATCAATTTTTCTTCCAAAAGAAAACCGAGTGTCTCACACCACCATTTTCATCAAAGTCAATGCTTAGCCTTTTAAACCTGCCTTAAGGCACAACTTCTAGCTTAATAGCTAGAAGCATGTCCTCTGTTCACATCTCCTTTCAGGCGACTAATTACCCTTTATCAAAGGAGAGCATGTGGGGTATTCTTTCTCATTAAGGAAAGCACTTAGTACAGTATGCATGAGGACTATTTTTTTCCCAGAAATCCAGAGAAGCATTTCCTGGATTGCAATACTTGTCATGTATACTAGGTGCTCTCCAATGAGAAAGAGTATCCCCAGACACCCAACAAAGGCCCCTTACCTACTGTAGCTAAGCCAATATTCTCTGATCTGCTCAAGGGAAATAACCAAGAAAGAGATATGTGCAGATGAGCTGTTGTTTTGGCTCTTTTCCTTCTTATCTTTTAACTATTTCTTCCTGCTTAAGGTTCATTTCCCCACTTGTGTTCCTTATGATGGAGTAATTGATGTAACATACACTGACGAGCAAAAGGGTAACAATATTTTGAACTTTTGACTTTCAGGCTCCATATCTCACCATCCAATATGGCTTCAACCTTCAGACTACCATCATTTTGTAGACAATCATCTTGGTTATCTCATACATAAATCGGACGTGCAACTATTCAGCATATGGTTAGTTATGCAAATTCTTGTCATGTACCTGCATTGTTACCGTTTATCTCCAGGTGGTGGAACAATCTTTTTCTTCTTGTATACTACAAATTACAACCTGTTCTCATATTCCCTAATAGCTCAGTGTGTTATTAGGTAGATTCCCAAGTGAAAAGTCACTGGTTGAAATCCAATAGAAGCCATGAAGAAGATTTCCCAAGAAAAGAGAAACAGCATCATCCAGCTTATTGATAGCTGTTTCTCGGTCAAGAAAATTGTCAAACTGCATAAGTGAGTGCCTTGACAGTTGGAAGAACATGAAATAAAGTCTGTCCATCCATTCCAAAGTCAAGAGGTGGTATCCAGGCAAAATATCACAAGGACTATCAGCTCTGATGCGACAAACACAGCAGTGGAGGTGTCTTGTATGCTTTGTAATAGTGAAATCCCAGACATGCATGCAAGCACTGCGTAGGGCGCATTACACATGTATGGAATGGTGTCCCAAAAAAGGGTGAAGAAGCCTTGACATTAATATCATTATAGTAGGTGTTGGCTCAAGTTTACAAAAAAGAACGAACAGTAGACAGTAGAAGATTGGAAACGAGTAATTTGGAGTGATGACACAAAAGTCAATAGACTGGCCTCTAATGGGTGTGGTCAAGTTTAGTGGATAAAGCCTGATGATATGGGGTTGTTTCACAGCCGAAGGCATTGGATACTTGACCAGGATTGATGGTGGTCTCAATGCTGAGCTAGATATGAGTATCTTACAAAACAAGTTACTTAGTACATTTGAGTACTATGAGTCAACAGCAACATACTGTTCCAGCAGGACAATGACCCGAAGCATACATCAAGATTGGCGAATAAATGATTCAATGACAATGAAGTAGAGGTGCTCAATTGACTCACACAGTACCCAAACCTCAACCCAATCAAACACTTGTGGCCGGTATAGTTGAAAAAACCAAATAAGTCAATTAGTATGAACTAACATTGGGAATGTGTAGAAGAGACCTGTGAACAGATTTGGGTTAAGACATGCTTGAATCTGATCGAGAGCAAGTCCTAAAGGATTTAGGCAGTGTTGCAGGCCAAAGATGGATTTACAAAATACTAATAAAATAATTTTATTTTATTTTTTGACTTTTAGGATCAAAACAGTAACAATGCAGTTACATGACAAGAATCTGCATAACTAATCATATGCTTAATAGTTGCAAGTCGAATTTATGTATGAGATAGCCATGATGATTGTCTATATAATGATGGTAGTCTCACATTTGAAGCTGTAGTGGATGGTGAGATATGGAGCCTGAAAGTCAAAAGTTCAAAACATTGTTACACTTTTGCTTGTCAGTGTACATTTACACTTATGATGGTTTTACCTGCATATGGTAGGTATGTGTAGTAACTCTACCTGTCATACAATCAATAGTTAACATCAAAGTTTTAAATTAGAGGGGCAAAGGTTTAAAAGTAATATAAGGAAGTATTACTTTACTGAGAGAGTAGTGGATGCATGGAATAGCCTTCCTGCAGAAGTGGTAGCTGCAAATACAGTGAAGGGGTTTAAGCATGCATGGGATAGGCATAAGGCCATCCTTCATATAAGATAGGGCCGGGGGCTATCCATATTATTCAGTATATTGGGCAGACTAGATGGGCCAAATGGTTCTTATCTGCCGACACATTCTATGTTTCTATGTTTCTAATACAAAAATGATATAGCAATTTAATTTTAATAAAACATAAATGATATGAGTTAGTATTAATTAGTGATGAGCGAGTATGCTCCGCCGAATACCTGTTCGGCTTGAGCATCGCTATGCTCAGCAGATCCCAGTGCTCGACCGAATACTTCGGGTGCTCGAATACAATTTAATACAATGAAAGTCAACCAGGCACCCCCTGCTTGAAAGACAAGAGGGTGTCTGGTTTATAAAAAAAGGTTTGAAATTGATGGAAACCTCATCAAAATGGTTTGGCGACAGCATTAAGATGATAGCTGGATGCGTCTTAGAGTCCTATTATGTACTACATACAATAGACAACCACACAAAGGCTATATGACAAAAGCCAGGTATGTACAAGCCATCCATCTATCCATGAGACAGATAACAGCCAGCATACCTTACAATGGCAGCCTTGTGCACTATGAGATATTCCAAACCAGCTCTCATCTGACTGAGAGCCAGTAAACCTCAAAATTATTTGGCATCTGTTGGATGGCTTGGGTGGACCTGCACACCTAGATCAATATCATTAGGGCGACAAAAAGTTTTCCGATTGTCCTAACATAATATTCAATAACCTTTCTATACAGTATATATATATATTTTTTTGAATATTCGCAATATCATCCTAGTGTAGATCGCAAATAGAGTTGAGCGGACACCTGGATATTCGGGTTCGACAGGTTCGGCTGAACTTCACAAAAAAGTTAGAGTTTGGGACCCGAACTTGACCCCGAACCCGAACCCCATTGAAGTCAATGGGGACCCGAACTTTTGAGCACTAAAATGGCTCCAAAAATGTAATGGAAAGGGCTAGAGGGCTGCAAATGCCAACAAAATGTGGTTAAGAGCATGGCAAGTGCTCTGCAAACAAATATGGATAGGGAAATTACTTTAAATAACATAAAATATGCAAAAATAAAAAATAATAATCTTAATCTAGGAGGACGAGGTTCATATGGAATAGGAGGTTGAGGAGGCGGTGGATGTGGTGTGGTGGTGTAGGTGGAAGCGGCGGTGGAGGAGGAGGAAGTAGTCTACACTGCTTTTTGGTTTTAATTTTTAATTTTAATTTTTTTATTATGGTACACCCCAAAACATTGGTAAATATAACCTGTGATAACCCCCACCAGTCGTGCTAAACACACTTTCAGACAATACACTGACTGCAGGGCAGGGCAGCACCTCCAGGGTGTGAAGGGCAAGCTCAGGCCATGTGCCCAATTTGGAGACCCAGAAGTTGAAGGGGGCAGACCCATCATTCAGTACGTGTAGGCGTGTGCACACATACTGCTCCACCATATCGCACGTCCCCGTAATGTCCACGATCCAACTGGATATCTTCTCTATCAAATTTCAAAGTTCTTTTATGCGCCTACCATGGTAATCACGGGTAGCGGGGAATCAGGGATTCAGGCCGGAAAAGGGAGCCTGAGAAAGGGATACCACATCCAAGGGAGGTCAATGGATGAAATTAAATGTCATCGAGCGGAAATGTGGGACAAAGTATTGAAGCATAAGCTTCCACGTAAAGGAGGGAGCGCGCGGCAATTACCCACTCCTGACTCGGGGAGGTAGTGATGATAAATAACAATACAGGACTCTTAAGATGCCTCACATTTAGGCCAGAAATATTTTTTTTTCGTTACTGGGGTGAAAAAATCCTCTAATATACTGCACATCTGGGATTAGACGTGCATAAGTGACTGTCACATTTTGGTCAGAAATATGGCTTTTTTGTTACTGGGGTGAAAAAACCTCTAATATACCGCATATTTGGGATAAGACGTGCATAAGTGACTGTCACATTTAGGCCAGAAATACATCTTTTTGCTTACTGGGGTGAAAAAACCCTCTAATATATACTGCATATCTGTGTAATGACCGGCGTCACGCACAGGGAGGGAAAAGGGAAAGCCCTGCCCAAGGGAGAGGGAAAGGTGGTGACCCCTGACTCACCTTGCGGCTGGCACCTGACTGCCCTGACGTCCCTAGACGGGTTCCTCACCCGTGCGGCGATCACGTGCCTAAACCCTGGCTTTCCCTAGAATAAGCCCTAGATAGTGAACGGGCCGGTGGGATCGCTAGTCCGCACCACTGACACTAAGAGGGAAACACCAGGGAGAGGACAGACAATACAGACAAACATGGGCGACCACAGCAGACCACAAAGGTCCAACAGGGATCCGGAGGGTAACGTTCTGGACCAACTACCAGAGAACGCAGCAACACAGCTCCAGAGGGTCAGTATAGAAGTCCAGGCAGGAAGCTCTATATCTGGCAACCAGAGAAGTGTGAGAGGGGAATATAAGGAGGTTGGGAGTGCTGGACAAGGAACAGCTGAGGAGAAGGAGCTACGGATCCCTGAGTGAGCCAAAAAGGGTTGCAAAGCAAACCCAGAAAGCTACCATAAGGAAACAGCCCTATCTTACATAGAGCGCGCAGCCAACCGCTGTGACTTCCTGACCCACATTTAGGCCAGAAATACATCTTTCTGGTTACTGGGGTGAAAAAACCCTCTAATATACTGCAAAATCTGGGATAAGACGTGCATTAGTGACTGTCACATTTAGGCCAGAAATATGGATTTTTGGTTACTGGGGTGAAAAAACCCTCTGATATACTGCTCATCTGGGATTAGATGTGCATAAGTTACTGTGAAATTTAGGCCACAAATACCGCTGTCATATAGAGTTAAAAAAAATAATTAGTGCAATACCCTACATCAGGGTTTTTATTGGCGGTTCATTATTTTTAACAGACTTAACCACTTTTTACTTTGCTTTGTGAACGCTAACTATGAGGCAAACATCTAATAAGGGACGCGGTCATGGTCATGGTGGTGGTGTTGGTGGAGCCTCTGGTGCAGGGAGAGGACATGGCCGTTCTGCCACAGCTACACATCCTACTGAACCTACTACCTCGGGTCCCAGTATCTGCCAGAAAATCTACAGCGATATTTGGTTGGGCCTAATACTGTTCTGGCGCAGGCGTGCGTGATGACGTCATCGCGCGCCTGTGCCGGGATGCAGCACTGTGATGCGCCTGACTCATCCTGCCTTCCTCTGCGAGCAAGCGCCTGGCCCTGGACATAGGTGAGTATTTATCTTTTCATTTTTTGTTCATTTTTTTGGGGGGGGGGCAGTGTGGGGGAAAATTGCTGTGTGGGGGCAAAATATTATGAGAGGGACTACACTATGTGGGGGCAAATTGCTGTGAGGGGGCAAATTATTATGAGAGGGACTACACTATGTGGGGGAAAATTATTATCAGAGGGTCTACACTATGTGGGGGCAAATTTTTCAGTTTAGGACCCAATTTGGGGTGTTCTTTTTTAGTCTGAAGATGTCATATGGCCTAAGAAGAGACTGTGGAGCCAATGAAGCACCGCAGCCTGTTCATAAAAAATAAAAAAATAAATAAAATGGAGGTGGGGGGGGGGGGGGGCCAAGTTGGGTAGACAGCCCTGGGCCTATCATGCACTTAATCCGCCCCTGCTGAGAGCATTCCCAACTGACGCTGGGGGACAAGTGGAAGCACAAGGCGAAGGCAGGGGAGGAGGAAGAGGTCGCCAATGCAGCTGTGTCAGCGCCAGCACCTCAGAAGGCAGGGTTAGCATGGCCGACATATGGAAAAGCTTTGTCACCTCGCCGCAACAACCGGCCCCAACTGCTGATATGGAGCGTGCTAGCAGGAGGCAGCATTTGAACAACATGGTGGAACAGTACCTGTGCACATGCCTACAAGTACTGACTGATGATTCTGCCCCATTCAACTTCTGGGTCTCCAAATTGTCCACATGGCCAGAGCTTGTCCTGTATGCCTTGGAGGTGCTGGCCTGCCCTGCAGCCAGTGTACTGTCTGAACGTGTATTTAGCACGGCAGGAGGCGTAATTACAGACAGACGCAGCCGCCTGTCCACAGCCAACGTGGACAAGCTCACATTCATTAAAATGAACCAGGCTTGGATCCCACAAGACTTGTCTGTACCTTGTGCAGAATAGACATTTATACCACCATCAAACATACATTCTTGAACTCAAGTCAAGTGCAATGATTCTTTTTTTTATTTATTTTTTATTTGTCCCAATATTTTGGGGGCTACCTACCCCAATGAAAAAAAAATTAAAAATTGTTGACTACCTCCTCCTCCTCCATTGCTGCCTCTACCTACAACACCACATTCACCGCCTCCTTAACCTCCGACTCCATATCCACCTCCTTCTCTGAGTTGCAGGTTAATAATTTGCAATTTTCTAGTTATTTTATTTCATTTTAAGTTATTTCCCTATCCACATTTGTTTGCAGAGCAGTTGCCATGCTCTTAAGCACATTTTACTGCCTTTTACATCCCTCTAGCCTTTTCAAGGACTATTTTAGAGCCATTTTAATGCAAAAAAGTACCAATTTTAGTGCCCTAAATTGAAAAAATTCTTATTTTCAATTGTCGGGTGACATTTTAACATTTTTGGCGTATACAAACCCATGCTGTGCCTGGGTGACAGGGGCCTAAATCTCTCATAATCCTCTGTTCTATTGCTGGGTGACATGAACCCCCTTTTGCCGTGAATGAACCCCTGCTGTGCCTGGGTGACATGGGCCTAAATCTCTCAAAATCCTCTGTTCTATTGCTGGGTGTCATGAACCCCCTTTTGCCGTGAATGAACCCCTGCTGTGCTTGAGTGACAGGGGCCTAAATCTCTCAAAATCCTCTGTTCTATTGCTGGGTGACATGAACCCCTTTTTGCCGTGAATGAACCCCTGCTGTGCCTGGGTGACAGGGGCCTAAATTTCTCAAAATCCTCTGTTCTATTGCTGGGTGACATGAACCCCTTTTGCCGTGAATGAACCCCTGCTCTGCATTGCTGACAGGGAACTAAATTTAGTGAAAACATCTGTTACTGATCGGAAGATGCGCGACTACAAGAGCACGCTGCTGATGGCATTCCCACCTGACAGCGGAGGCACAGTGGAAGCACAAGGCGAAGGCAGAGGAGGAGGAAGATTTGCCAAAGCAGCTGGGGCACTGCCAGCACCTGATAAGGAAGGGTTAGCATGGCCCAAATGTGGAAAAGCTTTGTCAGCCTTGGAGGTGCTGACCTGCCCTGCAGCCAGTGTATAGTGTGAACGTGTGTTTAGCACGGCAGAGAGCATTATCACAGGCCACAGACAGGGTGTACAAGCTTACGTTTATTAAAATGAACCAGGCATGGATCCCACAGGAGTTGTCCGTACCTTGTGCAGAATAGATATTTATACCAGCCTCAACCATCCATTCTTGTACTCAAGTGCACTTATTCTTTGTTTTATTTTTATATATGTCCCAATAAAAAAAAAAAATAACACAAATCAGTGTTGGCTACCTATTCCTCCTTCATCGCCTCTTCCACCTACACCGCCACATCCACCCATCCACCGCCTCCTCAACCTCCTACTCCTAGATCCAGATTGTTTTTTTTTTATTTTTCTGTATTTTATGTTATTTTAAATCATTTCCCTATCCACATTTGTTTGCAGAACAGTTGCCTTGCTCTTAAGCACATTTTGATGCCTTTTGCAGCCCTCTAGCCCTTTTTTTAGGACTATTTTAGAGCCATTTTAGTGCCCAAAAGTTTGGGTCCCCATTGACTTTTTTTTCAAGTTCGGCCGAACTCCTAGAACCCGAACATCCAGGTGTCCGCTCAACTCTACCTGTCACCTATGCAGAGCAAAAATTGTAAAATGTCACCCAAGAATGTAACAGAAAAAAGAGTGAAATTTATTAAGCTGTCAACTAGGTAGAGCAGAAGTATATCACACCCAAAAATTTGTGAATTTCACCCGAAAATGTAACAGACAAATTAGTTAAATGACATAAAATAAAATAAAATACATACAAATAGAAAAAAAATATTGATTTATGAGGTGGAGGTCCATATGAAGTAGGAGTTTGAGGAGGCGGTGTACGTAGCGGTGTACGTAGCGGTGTAGGTGGAAGCAGCGGTGGAGGAGGACGAGGTAGCCAACACTGGTTTTTGGTTTTAATTTATAAATTTTTTATCAGGGTATACTCCAAAAGAGTGTGAAATATCCAAAATACAAGAATGAGCATTTGCGCTGTAGTATACAATGGCTGGTTAAGGCCAGTATACATGTCTATTCTGCACAAGGTACAGACAAGTCCTGTGGGATCCATGCCTTTTTCATTTTAATGAACGTGAGCTTGGCTTTGGACAGGCGGCTGTACTTGTCTGTGATAACGCCCCCTGCCGTGCTAAACACGCGTTCAGATAATACACTGGCTGCAGGGCAGGCCAGCACCTCCAAGGCGTAACGGGCAAGCTCAGGCCATGTGCCCAATTTAGAGACCCAGAAGTTGAAGGGGGCAGACCCATCATTCAGTACGTGTAGGTGTGTGCATACATACTGCTCCACCATGTTGCTGAAATGCTGCCTTCTGCTAAGACGTTCCATATCAGCTGGTGGTGCTGGTTGTTGTGGCGTGCTGACAAAGCTTTTCCACATTTCGGCAATGCAAACCCTGCCTTCTGAGGTGCTGCCGGTGTCCCTGCTGCATTGGCGAACTCTTTCTCCTCCTCTACCTTCGCCTTGTGCTTCCACTGTGCCCCTGCTGTCAGGTGGGAATGCCACCAGCAGCACGTCTACCAGCGTGCGCTTGTACTCGCGCATCTTACGATCACGCTCCAGTGAGGGATTTAAGGACAGTACGTTGTCCTTGTAACGGGGATCCAGCAGCGTGGCCACCCAGTAATCAGCACAAGTTAGAATGTGGGCAACTCGGCGGTTGTTGCGAAAACATTGCAGCATATAATCGCTCATGTGTGCCAGGCTGCCCAGAGGCAACGAAAAGCTGTCCTCTGTGGGAGGTGTATCGTCTGTGTCCCCGGTATCCCCCCAGCCACACACCAGTTATGGCCATGAGCTGGTCTGGGTGTCACCCTGATTTGAACATGGTTCCTCCTCCTCCATCTCCTCCTCCTCATCTTCCACCTCGTTATCCTACAGATCTGTGCTCTGGCTGGTCAATTGTGTACCTGGCGTTTGTGGATGCAGGAACCCACCTTCGGAGCCACTTGTAATGACTGGCTGGAAACCCTATGAAATGATCCCTCTTCCTCCTCATCCTCCTGTGCCACATCCTTTTCCATGATCGCCAGCAGTGTTTTTTCAAGGAGGCATAGAAGTGGGATAGTAACGCTGAGAACGGTGTTATCGGCACTGGCCATGTTGGTGGAGTACTCGAAACAGCGCAACAAGGAACACAGGTCTCGCATGGAGGCCCAGTCATTGGTGGTGAAGTGGTGATGTTCCGCAGAGCGACTCACCCGTGCGTGCTACAGCTGAAACTCCACTATCGCCTGCTGCTTCTCGCACAGTCTGGCCAGCATGTGCAAGGTGGAGTTCCACCTTGTGGGCACGTCGCATATGAGGCGGTGAGCGGGAAGGCCGAAGTTACGCTGCAGTGCTGACAGGCAAGCAGCAGCAGGGTGAGAACGCCGAAAGCATGCACAGACGGCCCGCACTTTATGCAGCAATTTTTAAGGAATCTCTGCACCACCAAATTCAGCACATGCGCCAGGCAAGGGATGTGAGTCAAACCGGCTAGTCCCAGAGCTGCTACGAGATTTCACCCATTATCGCACACCACCAGGCCAGGCTTGAGGTTCACTGGCACTAACCACTCATCGGTCTGTTGTTCAAGGCCCGTCCACAGCTCCTGCGCGGTGTGGGGTTTGTCCCCCAAACAGATACGTTTTAAAACTGCCTGCTGTCGTTTACCCCTGGCTGTGCTGAAGTATGCTGACAAGATGAGGAGCCGGTAGAGGATGATGAAGCGAAGTAGGAGGAGGAAGCAACAGGAGGCCAACTGAAGCGCCCTGCAATCCTCGGTGGTGAAAGGAAATGCGCCAAACTGCTATCCGCCTCAGGCCCAGCCGCCACTGCATTTAAACAGGAGAGAGAGTGACCACTCACAACATCTGCGTCATATGGTAATAATTTTACTTATGGGATAAAACCTATATGGTCAGATAGGGTTAAAACAATAATACACCATTCACAATAAAATACAATAACATAAAAATGTCTAAAATATTATAAATTGGTACCAATTTTTCAACTGTTGCCGGGGTGAGAATTAGTAGCCACACTTTGTGACAATTATTGTAGCAGTGTCACTACCTGTTATATCACATACCGCACATTGAATAGAAGCGTCCTGAAAGTTCCTCATGTAGGGCACTTTAGAGTAACTTGTCTCCAATGCAAACAATCGCCGTGCTCAGTGATTCCTCCAGAAGTGTTCAATCCAGCCAAAAGGATAATGGCAAAGTCCCAAACTACAATTTTACAATTCCTACCTGGTTCCTGGTAATGTGTCTCGCTGTGTGGCGTCTCACACTCCTTCCTCGAGGCGAGCGGTGCCGGCTGTTTGGGCGTCTTGCGCCGCACGACTCAGGCCGGTGACGTCACAGTATCGCGGGATCCAGCAGGTAGGAGTCTAATCAGCAATATTCGCTGAGAACTAGATCTGTAGTTGTTCGCTGAAGATTTATTCATGCATGGCCATGCAATCCATAAGAGGGTCCAGTAGACTAGGTGAGCGCTTTTTCCTTCTCTTTCACCAGACGCGTTTCGGGGCGTCTACACCACTTCCTCAGTGGTCCAGAAGGGGTGTAGACGCCCCGAAACGCGTCTGGTGAAAGAGAAGGAAAAAGCGCCCACCTAGTCTACTGGACCCTCTTATGGATTGCATGGCCATGCATAAATAAATCTTCAGCGAACAACTACAGATCTAGTTCTCAGCGAATATTGCTGATTAGACTCCTACCTGCTGGATCCCGCGATACTGTGACGTCACCGGCCTGAGACGTGCGGCGCAAGACGCCCAAACAGCCGGCACCGCTCGCCTCGAGGAAGGAGCGTGAGACGCCACACAGCGAGACACATTACCAGGAACCAGGTAGGAATTGTAAAATTGTAGTTTGGGACTTTGCCATTATCCTTTTGGCTGGATTGAACACTTCTGGAGGAATCACTGAGCACGGCGATTGTTTGCATTGGAGACAAGTTACTCTAAAGTGCCCTACATGAGGAACTTTCAGGACGCTTCTATTCAATGTGCGGTATGTGATATAACAGGTAGTGACACTGCTACAATAATTGTCACAAAGTGTGGCTACTAATTCTCACCCCGGCAACAGTTGAAAAATTGGTACCAATTTATAATATTTTAGACATTTTTATGTTAGTTGGTAAGGCTGATTAGTCAGCCTGCATTTGTGGGAGGGGCGGAGGCCCTTCATATACGAGCCACACCCTCACTTCCAGGCGTGTGTTTTCAGGTGCACTGCTGCTGCTGGGTGTCATTAGTAACTAGCTTCTCTGGTGGTCGGAGTCTTTCTTTGCAGCATGGAGCTTGTTATTTGGCTCTCTGCTACCGTGGCATGCACGCGCCATACTATGTAAGTAGGTTGGGCCGGGGCCGTCTCTCCTGGCCGGTCGGAACCGACTTTGCTAGCAAACAGGAGGCTTTGCCTCAGAATCTGCTACCTCAGGTTTGCTCGTTGGGGCTAAATACTTCTATTTTCTTTTTAACTTTGTTTGTTGGTAATAGGAGTTAGCTCCTATAAATCTTACAAGTTTCACTTTGTTTCGTTCGTCTCGTATGAAAAGTTACTTCAGCCGGTTTGCTGTAAAGAAAGTTACCCGGGCTGCACGTGACGTCATGTTTGGAGATCGGACGCAGCTGTTATTGTTTAGGCCTCTTGCTGTAGCTGTTCCTTGCCATGTGTCTCCCCCCCTCCCCCCGCTACCACCATCTTTAGACTTCATGTATTTCACTACTCCATGTACTTAAAAACCCTGCCGCACTTTCATGCTCTGCTGTTAGCCTGAGCGGCATTTACACTTTCGGCTTTTATTTCATGTCTTATGCTGCATCCGCAAGTCCTTACTGTCCTGTACTTTTCCACTCTTGGTTCGTATTCACTCAGATTGGTCTCGCATTCAAGCTGCGTTCACCTGTTGGCTGTTACATCTCATTCTGTCCCCAGCCGACAGCCGGATCTGTATTACACGCCTGTTATTACATGTTGTATACTCGGCTTACAGCCATAGCTGCTACTGTTACTCCGTTTTCATGCTCTGGACGCACCACCCTGGTGTTCCCACCTTGCTCCACTCACAACCAGAGCTGCGTTTATACCAAATTTCATGCTCTGCTTATACCCAAAGTTGTGTTCACACTTCTACTGCTACGCCAGGTCGTATACCCCACTCACCAAAGCCGCTTTCCATGTCTGCTGCCACATCAAGTTAATATTCTGTTCACATCCAAAGCTGCGTCCGCATGTCTTTCGCATCTTGTCCTATACTCCTTTCACTACTAGAGCTGCGTCCACGTGTCTGCTTTCGCATCACGTCAATACTCTGCTCACTTCCAGGTTGCATTTATACGTCCGCTTTATACCATGCTTTTCATGCGCTACCCATACTCAGAGCTGCGCCCGTGCCGTGTTTTTTTGGGTGCCGCTCGCGTCCGGGGCTGCATTCGCCCATTTGTAACAACAGGTGGGTGGGTGCGGCTTTGGATGCGAGTGGTGCCTGGGGAGCATGGTGTGGGCGCATTTGTTGTACTCTGCTCCCACTCAAAGCTGCATTCTCCTGTTCATTGCTACGTCATGGTTTTGCTCAATCTCATTGGGGCAGTCTGCACCCACCGCTCTGGTACCTCTCTCCCGACAAACATAACTGCGTTCTTTTCAGGCTTACGTTCCCTTCCTCGGTGGTCTGTTACATTCCATAGGCCTACTTTCTGTTTTAATCCTGGTTCATATTCACTCAGACTGGTCTCCTTTTACTTCTGGTTCGTATTCACTCAGATTGGTCTCCTGCCCCAGTTCACCAAATAGCTCCTCAGCAGAGGTCAGTGGGCCAGTAAGTTTCCTGCTATGTTTTCACAAGCTGTTTATTTGTTTGTCACGATAAGAGACTTCTCTTAGCGAACTTGCAATGCCTCAGGCTCTTGTTTTTTCTCCCATCTCTGTTTCAATTTCATGTTTACGTTTATGGTTCGCGGTGGTTAGTGTTTTATGTATGCACGCGCTTCGGATTACTAATGACTATATTTTTAACGCCTGTTGGCAGTCATCTTCCTTAGGCCACCTTCTAGCCAATCTAATCATTCAAGTCGCTTCATATGCCATCAGGTCCGGCTTACATTTTAATTACTTATCGTCACCACAACGTCATCCCTCTGTCTTCGGGGGCCCTATGACTGATCCGGCCTCATGGCTCCGGGGGCCCCATGACCGTTTTTTCATGTTTTTTTTTGTTAGGGGTACAACATGGTTGTAGGCTGGTTAGTGTTTCCAGGTTTGCTGTTGGAGGGGGTCATGGTTATGCGAGTCCCCAAGGCATTCTGGTGCTGCATAAGTGGTTTATAAAAAAAAAATAATAATAATAATAAAATCATAAGAGGCTCGCACGAGTGGCTCTTCGCTTAAAGGACCTCACGACAGGCATCGTCATTCGTAGTTCGCACGGTCATCTGATACTTGTCCACCATAAGGGGCTCTCACGCATGGCTCCCGCCATGAGGGGCTGTCACGCATGGCTCCCGCCATGAGGGGCTGTCACGCATGGCTCCCGCCATGAGGGGCTGTCACGCATGGCTCCCGCCATGAGGGGCTGTCACGCATGGCTCCCGCCATGAGGGGCTCTCACGCTTGGCTCCCGCCATGAGGGGCTCTCGCGCTTGGCTCCCGCCATGGGGGACTCTCGCGCATGGCTCCCGCCATGGGGGACTCTCGCGCATGGCTCCCGCCATGGGGGACTCTCGCGCATGGCTCCCGCCATGGGGGACTCTCGCGCATGGCTCCCGCCATGGGGGACTCTCGCGCATGGCTCCCGCCATGGGGGACTCTCGCGCATGGCTCCCGCCATGGGGGACTCTCACGCATGGCTCTTGGCTTAGAGGATTTCACAATTGTCATCGACATTGGTAGGTCATACGGCCATCTGATACTATTTTCCATGGCACACCTTTCAGAAGATTTATTTTGTTCATTTATATTTTACAGATTAGTACTTGCAGTTCATTTCAGCCTCATTTCATTAAGAAGCTTTACTCAATGTCTTTGTCTTTCTAGGTTATCGAGTCCCGGTTGATTACTAAACCCGTTGGGTTAAGCCCCAATCTTTTCCCCAGCCGTCCTTAATTCTAAGGTTCGCATCCTGGCGGCTGCCCGGCCCCATGGGCCCCTGGTGGTTGCTTCAGCCCCATGGCTTCAGGGGTCCGACCAATGGTTGTCTGTCCACCTGTGCATCTATGCTTTTGAATGACTCATATCTTTACCTGCTTGCCAGCTTATTTTATTCAGGTTTAATTTTACTTTGTCCGTTATTATCTCCATTTTCTGTCACGTTTCCCTTCGTCTTTTCAGGTCATGCAGTTGAACTCATATTGGGGTCACCTTCCACGTCGGTCAGGTCTCGTTCCTAACGATATTTCGCCTTGCATGTTATTCAGGCCACGTAGTTTATCTTAGGTATCGCCTGCCACATCGGTCAGGCTCATGGTTTAATTTCACCTGCACCTTTTTTTCAGGTCACTTTTTATAGTTATAATAAATAAAAAACTCGGCCCCATGGCTTCGGGGGCCCGATGACAGCTTCGGCCCCATGGCTTCGGGGGCCCGATGACAGCTTCGGCCCCATGGCTTCGGGGGCCCGATGACAGCTTCGGCCCCATGGCTTCGGGGGCCCGTTGACAGCTTCGGCCCCATGGCTTCGGGGGCCCGATGACAGCTTCGGCCCCATGGCTTCGGGGGCCCGATGACAGCTTCGGCCCCATGGCTTCGGGGGCCCGATGACAGCTTCGGCCCCATGGCTTCGGGGGCCCGATGACAGCTTCGGCCCCATGGCTTCGGGGGCCCGATGACAGCTTCGGCCCCATGGCTTCGGGGGCCCGATGACAGCTTCGGCCCCATGGCTTCGGGGGCCCGATGACAGCTTCGGCCCCATGGCTTCGGGGGCCCGATGACAGCTTCGGCCCCATGGCTTCGGGGGCCCGATGACAGCTTCGGCCCCATGGCTTCGGGGGCCCGATGACAGCTTCGGCCCCATGGCTTCGGGGGCCCGATGACAGCTTCGGCCCCATGGCTTCGGGGGCCCGATGACAGCTTCGGCCCCATGGCTTCGGGGGCCCGATGACAGCTTCGGCCCCATGGCTTCGGGGGCCCGATGACAGCTTCGGCCCCATGGCTTCGGGGGCCCGATGACAGCTTCGGCCCCATGGCTTCGGGGGCCCGATGACAGCTTCGGCCCCATGGCTTCGGGGGCCCGATGACTGTTTTCAGTCCTGCTGGGCTGATTGCCTGGTTGGTTGTGCATCTGGGCTGATTTGGCCCCTATGTATCGCATACATACCTGCTTCCCTAATTTCCTAATAATCCATGTTGATTGCTCACTTTATGTTTTGATCACAAACTGGTCCGGTTCGCCCTACAGCATCATTGTCATGTCTTACGCAGATATTTCGTCTTTCTTTAATTGTTCATGCTTTCGTTCAGGTCCTGCCAGATAAAGAACAAGTAGGGCAATTCCCTCTAACATTTCAGTCTCTGATCGTAGTCAATCATATCTTGTCAACCAGGTCCCCGCGCAAAGTCTTTGCCTTTTTACCATGACCAGGAACTCATTTTCGTCGGTAGCTTCATTGCATTGCATTCCCTTACTCATGGGAGGGCATAGACAGAATCTTGTATATTATGGCTTCGTAGCTTCTTGCCGCACCAACCTCAGACTCCCTACTACCACGTTGAATCGGATTTTGGACAAGGTCCAGCATTTCCTCACGGTAGAAGTTTCAGATTGTAGGTCGGTCTTTACGTCTCAAAAGTAAAAATAATTATCGGGCACACAGTAGAACAACGCGCGGACCACGGCTAGCAGATGTTGTCTGGGGAACTATTCAAGGATTCTCTTCCTATCTACATGGTTTCTTTTTGGCCCTCATTCCTGCATAGTCTAGGCAGTTAGGTTGCGGTCCCATGATCTCCTGAGGCTAGGGCATTGCCAGTACTCGCACTAGAACCAAACTTTACAAGTTTCAGTTGGTTTTTATGATCCATTTCACAACGTATTCACGGTCCTCCATTCCGCTTTGGGGCAGTATCCGCAATATTGAGCATCATGTCTCTGGCCTTGTCATCCACAAGATGGGTTGTAGGTCTCCTACTGGTCTTGCCTCGTATACCCCGAATTTTCGCTCTAGATCCCTGACGCCTTGCAGTTGGCTTGGGGATTAGTTTGCACATGCCATTCGAATTCCTTTTCTACCCTACTTGGCTTGGTATTTGCCCACTTATAGGCCTACCCACGATCATGGCTTAGGGCACACAACAAGCCATTTAGTCAGGTCAGCTTAGACACGCCTAGCTGGGTTAGGTTGTTCCTGTTGTTTCTCTCCCTAGGGTTCTTCGGATACCTCTTGGCCGTAGCCATGACCACAAGTTGGTAAGGCTGATTAGTCAGCCTGCATTTGTGGGAGGGGCGGAGGCCCTTCATATACGAGCCACACCCTCACTTCCAGGCGTGTGTTTTCAGGTGCCCCACCCTCCCTCCCTTATCTTCTCATTTCCACAGGGTATGCCCACTTATAGGCCTACCCACGATCATGGCTTAGGGCACACAACAAGCCATTTAGTCAGGTCAGCTTAGACACGCCTAGCTGGGTTAGGTTGTTCCTGTTGTTTCTCTCCCTAGGGTTCTTCGGATACCTCTTGGCCGTAGCCATGACCACAATTGTATTTTATTGTGAATGGTGTATTATTGTTTTAACCCTATCTGACCATATAGGTTTTATCCCATAAGTAAAATTATTACCATATGACGCAGATGTTGTGAGTGCTCACTCTCTCTCCTGTTTTAGTTCTTTATTACTTTGGCATCGGGCACCCAATTCTGAGTTAGCAGCACCCACCGTAGCTACTAGGTGAGAGCCACCTGCCCATATATACACAACGCCACTGCATTTACCCAGTGTGCTGTTATGGAGATATAACATCCCTGACCGTGCTTACTGGTCCACGTATCCGTAGTGAGGTGCACCTTGCCACAGATGGTGTTGTGCAGTGCACACCTGATTTTGTCCCCCACTTGGTTGTGCAGGGAAGGGGTGGCGGCTAGGCAAGACGTACTGTGGGACAGCCACCGCCATAAGGCCTTTAAATCTCTCCGTCTCCACCAGATAGAATGACAGCATTTCAAAGCCAGTTATTTTTAAATGCTGGCATTCAGGGCCAGTGATGACGGGTGGGTAGGTACTTCCTCCTCCGCTCCAGTGTTTAGGAGATGAAGAGCTTAACGCTTCCGTGGGACATTGTGGAGATGCTTGGTGACGCAGGTGGTGGTGTTGCTTGCAGATCCTGTTTGCGGGGTGGCAGGTGGCACTGTCACTCCAGAGGTGGATGAAGAGGCCGAGACTGCAGCAGAAGAGGAAGCAGGAGGAGCCAGAGACCTTTCTTGGTTTTTGAGGTGTCTTCTCCACTGCAGCTCGTGCTTTGCACTTAGATGCCTGGTCATGCAGGTTGTGCTCAGGTTTAGAACGTTTATGCCTCGCTTCAGGCTCTGATTGCACAGCGTGCAAACCACTCGTGTCTTGTTGTCAGCACATTGTCTGAAGAACTGCCACGCCAGGGAACTCCTTGGAGCTGGCTTTGGTTTGCTCGGTCCTTTGCTGCGATGGGCAGTAGCAGGCGTACTATCTAGGGGACGGCCGCTCCGCTTCTACACCCTGCTCCCTCTTCTGCTGTGTTGGTGGCTCTGTGGAACCACCGCCTCTTCCTCTGAACTACACAGGTCACTCGCATGACCTTGATTCCATGTGGTGTCGAGGACCTCATCGTCCCCCACATCATCTTCCACCCAGTCTTCACCCCTGCCCTCTTTGTCGGTCTGCATACTTTCGAAAGCCCTAGCAGTTGGCACCTGTGTTTCGTCATCATTCGAGACATGCTGCGATGGGCCTCCCATGTACTCATCTTGAAACATAAGTGGTTGGGCATCGGTGCACTCAATCTTTTCCACTTCTGGGGCAGGGCTAGGTGGATGGACCTGGGAAACTCTGCTAACAGAGTCATCAAAAAGCAGAAGAGACTGCTGCATAACTTGGGGCTCAGACTGCTTGGCTGATTTGCAAGGGGGTGAGGTGAAAGAATGATGGACATCGGCTACAGGTGCCAACTCTGATCTTTCAGCAGGATACTGGGTGGGAGACAATGTGAAGGAACTGGAGGCACTGTCAGCAACCCAATCTACTATCGCCTGTACTTGTTCTGGCCTCACCATTAGTAGAGCCGCATTAGGCCCGACCAATTACTGCTGCAGGTTCTGTCGCCTTCTCTCACCTGAGGAAGGGGTTTCACTTGTGCGTGTAGCTGGCCCAGATTGACCACGTCCTCTACCAGCAACAGGAGCTCCACTAGCTCCACAGCACCACAACCAGGGCCACGTACCTTATTTGACGCTTCACTTGTGCGTGTAGCTGGCCCAGATTGACCACTTCCTCTACCTGCAACAGGAGCTCCACTAGCTCCACAGCACCACAACCAGGGCCATGTACCTTATTTGACGCTCTCCTCATATTTCTCAAATTTAGGATCTTGCCCTAAATGGGTGTTTTATCAATAGCAGAATAGAACAACAGTATCTAAATGGTGTACCTCACAAGTACAGATGTAGACTAGGCCGCAATTTAAGATTCTTGCCCAAAATGGGTGTTTTTTTAATAGCAGAATAGAACAACAGTATGTAAAGGGTGTATCTCACAATGACAGATGCAGCAAAGGCTGCAATATTAGGTATTTTGCCCCAAATGGGTTTTTTTTTACTAACAGAATATGACAGCAGTATATAATGCTTGAATTTCACACGTGCAAATGCAGCAAGGGCTGTAAAATTGTGTATTTTGCCCAAAAAGGGTGTTTTTTAAGACCCAGAAAATTATAGCTGTATTTCTAGCTTAAATTGCACACTGACTAATGCTGCAAAGGCACCAGATGTAGGATATTCCCAAAAAAGGCTGTTTTTTTTAAAAAACAGATTATTATTACAGTATTTCAAGCTTGGATTTTAAAGTCACAAAAGCACTGGTGCACTGACCTTGCATAAAATTGCCACCACCGCCCACCTAACTAACAGACGGATAAAAGTTCTTTTTCTCTGTCACTGGGCTCAGGGAAGGGTAAAAAGATTGTGCACTGCACCCACACAACAAAATCTATGTAGATCGCTGAGTTCAATTGTAGTTCTGATTAAAGATTCTCTCCTATTCTCTCCCTCACAGCAGCAGCATCCTATCCCTACACTAAGCACAGCACAGTGACGTGTGGCTTATATAGAGGCTGGGTCACATGCTGCACTGGCCAATTACAGCCATGCCATTAGTTGGCATGGCTGTGATTACTTCTAAGGGCACACAGTTAAACACTTGATGATTGGCTGCTCTGCAGCCTTTCAAAAAGCGCCAGGAAATCGCCGAACACTGAACCCGAACCCAAACTTTTACTGAAATGTTCGGGTCCAGGGTCCATGGTCCAAAAATCCTAAAGTTCGGTACTTTACTTTACAGTTCAGGTTCGCTCAACCCTACTAAAATAGTTTACTAAATGCTTTCACCACAATTAACTGCAGAAATGCACTGAGAATATATTTTTCTAGTAGTACTGAAATGCGCCCCTATACGCTTTGACCAGAAGAAACTGCAAAGTGAAATGCGTGTATATTTTTCTTGTTGTACTGTACTATGCCCCTATACGCTTTCACCAGAAATAACTGCAACAGTGCAGTGCGTACATAGTTTTCATTTTTTACTGTAATACGCCCCTATACGCCCCTATATTCCCAAACTCTTAAGCATCCACAGTCACAAGAAGATGACGGTGGGGAACGGCAATTACTGTTTAATGAGGTGGATGATGATGAGACACAGTTGCCAATAAGTCAACTGCAATTACTGTCTCAAGAGGTTGATGAAGAGGATGAGACACAGTTGTCAATCATTGAGGTTGTGGTTAGGCCAACAAGTCAGGAGGATGAGCAGAGTGAGGAAGTGGAAGAGGAGGTGGTGGATGATGAAGTCACTGACCCAACCAGGGAAGGTAGAAAGCGAGGGCAGCAGTACAGATGGGGAGGGATCTGCTGCACCGCAAGAGGCTGGAAGATGCAGTGGGGTGGCAAAAGGGAGAAGGTGGGCCACACCAAACAGGCCCGCCACTGTTCCACGGAGCACCCCCTTGCGGAAATATCCCTTGCCAAGGGATAGGTGTTCCGTAGTATTGCGCTTTTTTGAGGAAAGTGCAGACAACAAAAGAATAGTAGTTTGCAACCTGTGCCACACCAAAATGAGCCGAGGCGTTAACGGTATCAACCTCACCACCACCAGCATGATCCGCCATATGGCATCTAAGCAGCATAAGTGGGACGAACGCCTGGGTCCACAATCTGTGCGGGTCACACCACTGCCTCCTCTTACCCTACTTGCTGGCCAATCCCCTGTGAAAGGTGCAGGCCCAGATGCCTACCGCCTTGCACCTGGACCTCCGCAAGCCCAATCAGAAACCACATCCACTTCCGTGTCCCAGCGCAGTGTACAAATGTCGTTACCCCAGGCATTTGAACGTTAGCGCAAATACCCAGCCACCCATACATAGGCCATAGCTCTAAATGCACAACTTTTCAAATTACTGGGACTGGGAATGTTGCCATTTAGGCTTGTGGACACTGAGGATGTCCACAGACTGATGTCGGCGGCCATCCCGCGTTATGCAGTCCCCAGCCGCCACTATTTTTCAAGGTGTGTCGTGCCAGCCTTATACCAGCAAGCTCACACACATCCCATGCCTGGCCCACGTCTTAAACTTAGTGGTTCAGCGGTTTCAGAAAACCTACCCTAATTTGCCGGAGCTACTGGTGAAGGTGTGCCGCATGTGTGCAGATTTCCGCAAGTCAACGACAGCTTCATCCGGTCTGGCAATGCTGCAGCAGCGCTGGAAATTTCCAGCTCACCGACTGTTGTGCGACGTGAGCACGCACTGGAACTCCACGTTCTACATGTTGGCCAGGTTTTATGAGCAGCAGAGGGCAGTAGTGGAATACCAGCTGGAACATGGTCGTCGCCTTTCCAGTCAGCTTCCGCTATTCACAAGCGAGAAGTGGGCATGGATGTCTTTTGTGAGGTTTTAAGAAAGTTTGAGGAATCAACACAGATGGTGAGCGGCGATAATGCTATTATCAGTGTTAACATCCCACTTCTGT
The DNA here is from genome assembly GCF_905171765.1 of Bufo bufo. Taxonomy (NCBI): domain Eukaryota; kingdom Metazoa; phylum Chordata; class Amphibia; order Anura; family Bufonidae; genus Bufo; species Bufo bufo. The sequence continues at coordinate 486,251,355 of NC_053389.1, forward strand.
GTCTACTCAAACGCTCGCTGCTCACAATTAAGGACGATGCTTTGCATATGGAAAAGGTGGAAATGGGGGAAGACATTACACAGGGTGATAGCCAGACCACCCTCAGTTCGTCTTCTCAGTGCAAATTGGACGATGAAGAGGAGGAAGAGGAGCAGGAGACGGTTGCCTCTGCTACAGAGGGTAGTTCCTATTGAAGTTTATTTCCATCTGTTCTGCATGGGTGGGGAGAAGAGGAGGAAGAGAATGAGGAGATTGAGAGTCATCCTCCTGATGACGACAGCGAAGTCTTGCCTGTTGGCACTCTGGAACACATGGCTAACTTTCCAGCGACCCGCGCGTTATACACATTTTAGATGACACGGATTACTGGTTTTTCACTCTTCTCGACCACCGCTACAAAGAGAACTTCTCATTGCTCATTTCTCTGGTGGAGAGTACGACCAAAATGGTGCAATACCAGAAGATCTATGTTGAAAAATTGCTCCAAAAATTTGCAACTGATAATGCTGGCGGCAGAGTCCGTAGTTCCGTGGCCAACCGAGGAGGGGAGACAAGGGGAACACACAGCAGTTTCAACAGAGGCAGGGAAACACTCTCCAAAGCCTAATACAGTTTCATGACACCCCGCCAGCACCCTCACCCTGATGCGTGGCCTACTGTCACAAGGAGGGAAAAATTTTGGAAGATGGTGGAGTACATAGCAGACTGTGTCAGCATCCTCAATGATCCCTCAGTGCCTTACAACTACTGGGTGTCCAAGCTGTACACGTGGCATGAACTGGCGCTCTACGCCTTGGAGGTGCTGGCCTGCCCTGCCGCCAGCGTTTTGTCTGAGCGGGTATTTAGTGCTGCTGGTGGCATTATAACAGATAAGCGTATCCGCCTGTCAACTGAAAATGCTGACAGGTTGACTCTTCTAAATATGAACAAGGCCTGGATTGACCATGACTTCTCGACTCCACCAGAGTAAAGCTTATGAACATAAAAGCACTTTAAATGTGTTGTTTATAATGTACTGAATACACTGTATTCCCATGTGCCCCTTCCACCACAAACAAGTTTATATGGTTGAATATTTCTTTTCTCATCCTCCTCCTCCTCTTCCATCATATAAACATGCTTATTCATCGCATTTAATGCCCTCGCATATATGCCCTTGCATATATTATTTTACAGGGTCAGCTCACCTGCAGGCCCTCGCATATAATTTTTTAGAGGGTCAGCTCACCAGCAGACCCTCACCTACAATATTTTACAGGGTCAGCTCGCCTGCAGGCCCTCGCATATAATGTTTTACAGGGTCAGCTCACCTGCAGGCCCTCGCATATAATGTTTTACAGGGTTAGCTCACCTGCAGGCCCTCACCTACAATCTTTTACAGGGTCAGCTTGCCTGCAGGCCTTTAACGACAATCTTTTACAGGGTCAGCTCACCTGCAGGTCCTCACATATAATGTTTTAGAGGGTCAGCTCACCAGCAGGCCCTCGCATATAATTTTTTAGAGGGTCAGCTCACCAGCAGGCCCTCACCTACAATGTTTTACAGGGTCAGCTCACCTGCAGGTCCTCGCATATAATGTTTTACAGGGTCAGCTCACCAGCAGGCCTTAACCTACAAACTTTTACAGGGTCAGCTCACCTACAGGCTCTCGCATAGAATTTTTTAGAGAGTCAGCTCACCAGCAGGCCATCAATCTTAATTTTTTAAGGGTGTATGATGCCCTACTTTATGTCTAATAAAGGGTGTATTGGAGTGCCGATTCCTTTTAATTTTTGGAAGCCCTTTCACTTAGTGCATAGGCTTTGAGTGTAGGAGTCCCACTACCTGAACAATTGTACCACAATGTGAATGAGACCCTCCTTTATGTGATATACAGGTTGTATTGGAGTGCCTCTTCCTTGTAATTTTTGGCAGCACTTGCACTTTATATACAAGTAAATATACAGGAAAGAATGTTTCCTAACAATTTTTACTCTTAAATCGATTTTATCTTTGGTTTTGTGCGTATTATTGTCAGTCTGTTAATCTCGGACAACATTGTTCCCAGCAGCGACCTGGGAGTCCAAGATGCATCCAGACATCCTCCTCATGCTGTTCCCTAACCATTTCAGTGGTGTTTCCATCAATTTCTGACCTTTTCATGTAAACCAGACACCCTCCCCTCTTCAGAGCAGGGGGTGCCTGGTTTAATTCTCGGCTTCTCTCATTGACTTCCATTGTGCTCGGGTGCTCGGTAGAGCACCCGAGCATCCCGAGGTGTTCGGCCTGAGCACCCGAGCACTTTGGTGCTCGATCAACACTAGTGGTAACGAATCAGAATTTTTTTTATGGCTGCTGCACATGTTACAAAGTCAAAGTAAGAAGCCCAGGAAGGAGGGATCACCCATAATGCCGTGCAGCCAGCCCCTATGATCTCACAGCCCTATAAAAAGCCTCATTCTTCCCGGTCTCCTCCATTTTACTGTGAACTTAGCGCAGGGAGAGATGTGACAGGCGCTAGGGACAGTGATTAGGAAACACATTATTTACAAAATATTACTTTCGCACAGTTCAAGGACACCTTAGACATAGTGTAGGGATACAATAGGGAGACTTTATCCACACAATAGGGAGATTGCAGGGGAAAATTGAACAGTGTAACGCTTAGCTAAGGGTACTTTTACACTTGCATTGTTGGATTCTGGCAGGCAGTTCCGTTGCAGTTCCGCAGTTCTGATCTGGCAATCTGTAAGCAAACGGACACCATTTGTAGACGGATCTGGATGCAGATCCGTCTCACAAATGCATTGCAATACCAAAAAAACAGATCTGGTATTTATCTTTTCCACATTTTTGAAGGTCTGCGCATGCGCAGACCGCAAAACCGGATCCACTTTTCCGGAACACTTGGGCATTAATGCATTAAAGCATGCTGTGGTATTTTCTCCGTCCAAAAACCATACAGTGACTGAACTGAAGACATACTGATGCATAGTGTTAAGGCCGATTCATTGGCCTGTATTTGTGGGAGGGGCACGGTTGCCTATTGTGACAGATCCATCTGTATAGACCTATATTGCTGGTTCGTCTGTTTGCCTTCATTTTGCTGGATTTCCTGCCCGTATGCCCCTGTTCGTGTGTTTCCCCAAATACCGATTGGAACTACTGAACGGACGGCCACCCAGGAGAAGAGTGTTCTGCTAGTTAACCCAAATGGCCTCATTGTTCACAAAGGACTTAAACTAACTTGAACTCCTGGTCTAATGCGTGCCATTTTGGGATGTTAAATGTCTGTGTATTGAAAAGGGTTGTGACATTGTATGTTTAAATGGTGATGTCTGTTCTGTTGTCCCCACATGTGTATTGTGGTTACCCTCTGTCTTGAGAGATAATGGGATTACTCCTCGGGTCTCCAGGGCAGAGAGGAGGAGACCATGATGCATTGTGGGGGATGTATTGTCTCTGTAGTGCTGCATGTCTGTCCTGTGTCAGTCTCCATTCTGTTCCCCTAGGGGCGTGTCCACCAGATGGAGACCTGCATAAATACGGGTGGGTAGCCCTCAATAAAATTGATTCCTGTTTGACTTTCAAGACGGAGCTTGGTCTCGTTTGTGGAGGGATTTATTATTGGGACAGCGCTTTCGTATATTGCTAGCTGTGGAAGGAGTTCGACTGAATTGCTGGTCGGGAGTTGCCACTTCGTATGCTCCATTCGGGAGTTTGACGATCGGCTGGATTAAAAACTGCATTTCTGGAGAAAGGGGCTTATTCACTAAACGGCGGCTTCATCTACCTGGCGGTGAGTGTCGTAACACCTATATCATGGCACCTCTGCCCCTCCTTCAATGAACGTCGTGTCAAACGCTGGCCTCATTCCATGTGTGAAGTTGCGTCTGGTCCTAGAAGTTCGTTTCCACGCAAAGCAAGCTACTAGATCAGGTCTCGGCTCACAAGTCCGGCCGGCAGTGCCGGCTCCCTTAGGTAAGAGGGGGCCACACTGCACCGGAGCGTCTGCCAGGAGCTCCGACTCCCACGTGGCACGAATCGTAGGGTGCAGGGATCAGCGCGATCCCGATTCATACGTCTCTCCTCCCCTAATGTCTGGCACGGGCCGCTGTGCCATTAGCTAGGTAGGGCTCACGGCAGCTATAGTTTGATTCTTCTCCCCTCATGCCCCTCATGCCCCTCATGTCCCCCATGTCCGCTCTGGCCCTTGTCATGTCAGCCGCACACTCACCTCAGCGTCCTGCTTGCGGTCTCCTCCGCTGTCTGCCCGTGCTGCAGGTGGCCGGCGCTGTGTGGGCTCCCCCTGGTGGCCGCCGGAGTCAATGCAGTCCATGGAGCAGTGTTGAATGTCACAGGCTCCCTCCGGTGGCGTCTGCCGGCTGTACAGTCCATGGTTCTGTGCCCTGTGTTGGCTCCATCAAGTGGCCACCAGGGGTTATGACCACAAAAAAAAAAAAAGTGTTGAGAAATGGTGTTTAAATATATAAATAAATTAATTAAACATTTTATAAAAAAAAAAAAAAAGGGGTGGAGAAAAGAAATGGTTATAGAGTGTTACTCATGCTTGATTGATGGAGTTTTAAGGAAGGGGCGATATACTTGTTCAGTGCTAGTTAGAGGATATCTGTATTGTTGGTCACACGCCTCTACGTTTGGCGCCATGACGTACGCAAGGATCTTACATGTGATTTTATTCCAGGATTTGTCTCATCCTTCTTCATATACATTCTGCTCATTGTTTCAACCGTCAGGGTACAGTATGGCAGTAACTATGTCGTGATTCTATTCCGTTCTCTCCTTCTGGTAATAGGTCAATTGTGCCACGGTCAGACTCACCATTCACTGAGGTGTTATAGGTCCAGCTATCGCTTCTCCTTGGCTCAGGTTCTCTTTCTCACTCTTTTTTTTTTTTCAAAGATGCATGGGTCTCGGCCTTCTCACAGCCACGTCACTTCGTCCCAGTATCGGTTGACAGTCAGGAGTTGATTTATGCATACTGTATCCGCAGGGTATGTCACATGCTTCAGACATAGTGGAGGCTTCGGTCGACGAGAACCTCGCCAGGATGTCAGAAGGGGGCAGTGTGTCGTCTCTTCGCACTTGGACCGTCCCTAGGCTGATGTCGGAGTTGTCCAGACGGGGTATTGCATCCCGCTGCTGCTAGGAAGGCTGAGTTATACCGGTTATTGGTCGTTAACTCAGGCCCTCAGCAGCAGGAAGAAGTCTCCGAGGTCACTGTTCAGAACTCGTTGACACAAATCCATCTGTTGCTGAATAAACTTGACTTCGTCCGTCACGGATGTGCAAACCAGGTTGCAAGCGGTTGAGTCTCGTTGTTTTGCCATTACTCCACATACCATCGATGACGCTGTTCCATCCACTTCTACGGCGACAGGGGCAGGTATCCCTGTGACTGCGCCCAGTATTATGCCGCCGCATTTTGTTCCTGCCAATCTAAAGGACATCCTAGAAGGTAGAGATGTCAATCTAGCATCCTTACTGGTCGCCACCCGGGATCTGTCTGATAGTAGGGCAATTGCATGTGGGGATGTGTCAGTGATCCTGAAAGGCCATGACCATAGGCTGAACCGCAAGCTCACGGTACCTGAATTTGTGCTCGCATTTAGTTTGTACAAAGACGTAATCTGTTCAGTTCGTCCCGAGAGAAGGGAAGAACTTGACTTGTACTTGTTCAGAATAACGGAGTTGGGGTACAAGCATGGTGGTAGTTCCTTCTACGACTACGATTGTTCTTTCTCGGCCAAGGCAGCTGCCACCTTAAGTCAGTTCCAGTTTCTTACTAACTGGGCCAACATTGATACGGAGATTTTTTGTAGGCACTTCGCCGGGCTTAAGGCGCCTTCATGCGCCCTGTGCCAATCAATTTACCATTCTACTGTGTGGTGTCATAAGGCCGCTCAGAGTGAGGGGTCTAGTTCTACAGGTCCTGTTCCCGGCCCGTCTGATTCACTCAGATCCTCTGGTTTAGTTGACAAGCTGGGCAGACCCATCAAATTACTCGGCAGGTCACAGATCTGTAACAATTTCAACTATGCATCCTGTAACTTCAGTCAGTGCCGCTTGCTACACATATGTACTAACTGCTTCAGAGCCCACCCTAAAGTAGTCTGTTCATTAAAGTAGATAATTATTACATGTGTGTTGTTAAGATAGTTCGATTGCAGCAGTTCCTAGCAGGTATCCTGACCCAGGCTTTGTGAAGTTCCTTAGTACAGGATTCACGTTCGGTTTCCACACTGGGATGGTGACCCATCCAGATTCCACACACGAATGCAGGAACCTACAGTCCGCTGACCAACACCCTGATGTCTCCAATAGGTTAATAGCAGCGGAGTTAGTCAAAGGTTTCCTGATAGGTCCTTTTTCCTCATCACCCTTTGATAGGTGGAGAATCAGCCCGATAGGCAAATTTAGTAACAAGGAGAGGTTGATTATTGACCTGTCTGCCCCTCATGGTACCCCTACACCTAGCATCAACTCTCTAATTCCATCAGAACAGGTTAGCATGAAATATGCTACCATAGATCAAGCCATCGCTCTTATCTTACAGTTAGGTCTCAGCACAATCCTTTCTAAAGCCGATATTGCAGACGCCTTCAAATTACTACCGATCAAACCGTCCCTCTGGCAGTGGTATGGCATCAAATGGAGGGGCCTTTATTATTTTGCTGATGCGCATAATTCCGCAAAGTAGGGCATTTGTATCTCGTTTACTTTCTCTCCTTCCTACAGCCCCTTCCCAGGATAGCAGCATAGGTCTGGACGATATGGTCATGGCTGACTTAAACATGTGGGATCAATTTCTCACGCAATGGAATGGCATCTCGCTCTTTGTTCCCACAATATCCGATTTTGTCCGATGCCGCCGCCAATACAGGTTTCGCAGCTATTTTTGGCCTCTACCCCTTAGTGGCAGCATCCTATACCCAGGGTCAAAGTTGGTCAGGTCAGACTGTGTCCTTCGTGTCCGATAATGCAGCCGTCATCGAGATTCTCAATAGTGGGTCTTCTAAGTCTCCATATGTCATGTTATTTCTTAGGCGCTTGGTCCTTCTGTCATTACAACACCAGTTTCGTTACATAGCTTCACATATAGCCGGTAACCACAACGCAGCTGCCGACGCGTTATCTCGTTTTAATTTTACCCTCTTTTCACAGATTTGTCCAGAAGCAGACTCCATCGGGAGCCCAGTCCCTCCATACGCTGCTCTAATCCTTCCGTAGACACTCATCTCGCCACCGCTCGGTCACTGTTACTCAAGTCCCTCTTACCTAATACAGCCAGAGCCTACCAGACAGGTTGGAGAGCCTTCCAGAGATTTCAGGACTCTCATCCGCAAGGTGACACCGAGTTCGTTCCATACATCCTGGCGTTCATAGGTTACTGTCACACCAATCTGAAACTATCCCACGCCACGGTCAAGTCCTACCTCGCAGGGGTGCAACATTTTAGAGCCATGAGTTTCACCCAGCCAGGTTCATTGTTTTCTATCCATGTCATTAAAGCTACTCTGAGGGGTCTCGAGAAAAGCGACTGCGAGTCACGCACTCGCCGGCTACCCGTCACTGGCCAGCTTTTCCGCGACCTTTCCGACTTGTTAGACAAAGAACCATTCGGTGCCCTGCATAGTTTGATAATAAAAGCTGCCATGTACCTGGCCTTTTACGGGTTTTTGAGACCCTCCGAGTTTACTTCCCCGGCTAACAGCAGTAGGTACGTCACTCTCGGTCAGCTCTCGGCTTCCAGAGATGGTTTCATACTCTCTCTACTCCCCTCCAAGACCTCTCAGGTAGGCCCCTCGACCCAGGTGTTTTCCTTCCCGACCTCTCATCATTGGTGTCCTGTGCGCGTGCTACAACAGCTTCTGTCCTCTCTGCCAAACAAGCCGCCCGGCAGTCCTTTGCTACCATTCAATAATACTCACCTTACCTGTCCCCAGTTCATAACTCATATTCGTGTTTACTGACTAATCTGGCAGTAGACCCGTCCTCAATATCCGGGCATTCGTTTCGCATAGGGGCGGCATCCGCTGCGCCAAGGAATCGGGTTCCAGCACACATAATCGAAAGACTAGGTCGCTGGCGTTTCTTCCTGTTTTAGCCGCTACATTCCTTGTCCGTACACTGAAATGAATCTTGCTTGTCAGAATTTGGTGTTATGAATAAATGTTTGTAGCATTCTGAAATGATAGAAATTGTTGTTCTTTTTGGCCTCCTTCAGCTATCCCTTCAACTTCACGGTTTCGGCATAACTCTAACCGCTTTAGCTAGCCAGCAGGTAGGAGTCCTTCTTCGTGAGTGCCCGACCACAAGTGTTAAGGCCGATTCATTGGCCTGTATTTGTGGGAGGGCCACGGTTGCCTATATCATGGCACCTCTGCCCCTCCTTCAATGAACGTCGTGTCAAACTCTCCCACCCTACCCACCCTCAATCTCACCTTCTCACCAAGGGGATGGCCTCCTTCAGCGTCACGGTTTCGGCATAACTCTAACCGCTTTAGCTAGCCAGCAGGTAGGAGTCCTTCTTCGTGAGTGCCCGACCACAACTGAACTTATTACTCTCCATTCAGAATGCATTAGGATAAAACTAATCAGTTTTTTTTCAGTATTGAGCCCCTAGGATGGAACTCAAATCCGGAAAAGTTTAACGCAAGTGTGAAAGTACACTAATAGAAAAGCCATTCTATTATACCTTGCTACACAAATTGAGGTAAATTGCGGTCTGATACTGTTGATTTTAGGGTGTTCACATTGTTTTTCAGTTAAGTCATTCCATTAATCCCTGATTCTGTAATTGGGGTGAAAGAGCGGTCTGATACTACTGATTTTGGGGTGTTCACGTTGTTTTTTCAAATTAGTAATTCCATTTTTCCTTGATTCTGTAATTGGAGTGAAATTGCGGCCTGATACTATTGATTTTGGGGTGTTCACATTGTTTTTTGGGGTTGTTTTTGAACACTTCAACAGTGATGTTTACCAATATGCACGCTCCCTGCAGCCTGAAAGTAGCTGATTTTTAAAATGCAAATTAATTTGGATTGAATATAATTTGTTGGAAAAATTTGTCGAAGCATCCATATCAAATTTTTGAAAACTTTGCTCATCTCTTCTTAAGACCCTTCACCATTTTTGTAGCCAGTTTCTGCACCTGTTCCATTTTATCTATGTCTTTGTATACAGAGATGGGGTCTCCAGAACTTAACACAGTATTCCACTATAGATCACTAGTGGTCTATAAAGTAGGATCACAAAATCTCTTTCTTCCTACATGTCATACCTTTAGCTATAGAGTGAAGCATCCTATTTGCTTTTCCTGCTGATTATCCACACTGTGCATAAATTTTGAAGATATCTGATCTCAAAACACCTTAATACTTCTCTTCTGAAGTCATTGCTAACACAGAGCTGCCCCAAGTGCATTATTTTACATTTGGAAACATTGAACTACAGAATGTCATATAAAGTGTTTGTGACTAGATTTGAGCGGACACCTGGATGTTCGTGTTCGACGAGTTCGGCCGAACTTGAAAAAAAAGTTTGGGTTCCGGACCTGAACCCGAACACCATTGAAGTCAATGGGGACCTGAACTTTTGTGCACTAAAATGGCTCTAAAATAGTCCTGGAAATGGCTAGAGGGCTGCAAAAGGCATCAAAATGTGCTTAAGAGCATGGCAACTGTTCTGCAAGCAAATGTGGAGATTTAGGCCCATGTCACCCAGGCACAGCAGGGGTTCATTCATGGCAAAAGGGAGTTCATGTCACCCAGCAATAGAACAGACGATTTTGAGAGATTTAGGCCCCTGTCACCCAGGCACAGCAGAGGTTCATTCACGGCAAAAGGGGGTTCATGTCACCCAGCAATAGAACAGAGAATTTTGAGAGATTTAGGCCCATGTCACCCAGGCACAGCAGGGGTTCATTCACGGCAAAAGGGGGTTCATGTCACCCAGCAATAGAACAGAGGATTTTGAGAGATTTAGGCCCATGTCACCCAGGCACAGCAGGGGTTCATTCACGGCAAAAGTGGGCTCTTGTCACCTAGCAATAGAACAGAGGATTTTGAGAGATTTAGGCCCATGTCACCCAGGCACAGCAGGGGTTCATTCACGGCAAAAGGGAGTTCATGTCACCCAGCAATAGAACAGAGGATTTTGAGAGACTTAGGCCCATGTCACCCAGGCACAGCAGGGGTTCATTCACGGCAAAAGGGGGTTCATGTCACCCAGCAATAGAACAGAGGATTTTGAGAGATTTAGGCCACTGTCACCCAGGCACAGCAGGGGTTCATTCACGGCAAAAGGGGGTTCATGTCACCCAGCAATAGAACAGAGGATTTTGAGAGATTTAGGCCCATGTCACCAGGCACAGCAGGGGTTCATTCACTGCAAAAGGGGGTTCATGTCACCCAGCAATAGAACAGAGGATTTTGAGAGATTTAGGCCCATGTCACCCAGGCAAAGCAGGGGTTCTTTCAAGGCAAAAGGGGGTTCATGTCACCCAGCAATAGAACAGACGATTTTGCGAGATTTCGGCCCCTGTCACACAGGCACAGCAGGGGTTCATTCACAGCAAAAGGAGGTTCATGTCACCCAGCAATAGAACAGAGGATTTTGAGAGATTTAGGCCCCTGTCACCCAGGTACAGCAGGGGTTCATTCACGGCAAAAGGGGGTTCATGTCACCCAGCAATAGAACAGGATTTTGAGAAATTTAGGCCCCTGTCACCCAAGCACAGCAGGGGTTCATTCACGGAGAAAGGGGGTTCATGTCACCCAGCAATAGAACAGACGATTTTGTGAGATTTAGGCCCATGTCACCCAGGCAAAGCAGGGGTTCTTTCAAGGCAAAAGGGGGTTCATGTCACCCAGCAATAGAACAGACGATTTTGCGAGATTTCGGCCCCTGTCACACAGGCACAGCAGGGGTTCATTCACAGCAAAAGGAGGTTCATGTCACCCAGCAATAGAACAGAGGATTTTGAGAAATTTAGGCCCCTGTCACCCAGGCACAGCAGGGGTTCATTCACAGCAAAAGGAGGTTTATGTCACCCAGCAATACAACAGAGGATTTTGAGAGATTTAGGACCCTGTCACCCAGGCACAGCAGGGGTTCATTCACTGCAAAAGGGGGTTCATGTCACCCAGCAATAGAACAGAGGAGTTTGAGAGATTTAGTCCCCTGTCACCCAGGCACAGCAGGGGTTCATTCACGGCAAAAGGGGGTTCATGTCACCCAGCAATAGAACAGAGGATTTTGAGAAATTTAGGCCCCTGTCACCCAGGCACAGCAGGGGTTCATTCACAGCAAAAGGAGGTTCATGTCACCCAGCAATACAACAGAGGATTTTGAGAAATTTAGGCCCCTGTCACCCAGGCACAGCAGGGGTTCATTCACTGCAAAAGGGGGTTCATGTCACCCAGCAATAGAACAGAGGAGTTTGAGAGATTTAGGCCCATGTCACCCAGGCACAGCAGGGGTTTATTCACAGCAAAAGGGGGTACATGTCACCCAGCAATAGAACAGAGGATTTTGAGAAATTTAGGCCCCTGTCACCCAGGCACAGCAGGGGTTCATTCACGGCAAAAGGGGGTTCATGTCACCCAGCAATAGAACAGAGGATTTTTAGAAATTTAGGCCCCTGTCACCCATGCACAGCAGGGGTTCATTCACTGCAAAAGGGGGTTCATGTCACCCAGCAATAGAACAGAGGAGTTTGAGAGATTTAGTCCCATGTCACCCAGGCACAGCAGGGGTTCATTCACGACAAAAGGGGGTTCATGTCACCCAGCAATAGAACAGAAGATTTAGAGAGATATAGGCCCCTGTCACCCAGGCACAGCAGGGGTTCATTCACGGCAAAAGGGGGTTCATGTCACCCAGCAATAGAACAGAGGATGTGTGCACACATACTGCTCCACCATGTTGGTGAAATGCTGCCTCCTGCTAAGACGTTCTATGTCAGCTGGTGGTGCTGGTTGTTGTGGCGTGCTGACAAAGCTTTTCCACATTTCGGCCATGATAACCCTGCCTTCTGAGGTGCTGGCGGTGCCCCAGCTGCGCTGGCGACCTCTTCCTCGTCCTCTGCCTTCGCCTTGTGCTTCCACTGTGCCCCCGCTGTCAGGTGGGAATGCCACCAGCAGCACGTTTACCAGCGTGCGCTTGTACTCGCTCATCTTACGATCACGCTCCAGTGAGGGAATTAAGGACGGTACGTTGTCCTTGTAACGGGGATCCAGCAGCGTGACCACCCAGTAATCAGCACAAGTTAGAATGTGGGCAACTCAGCGGTTGCTGCGGAGATACTGCAGCATGTAATCGCTCATGTGTGCCAGGCTGCCCAGAGTCAACGAAAAGCTGTCCTCTGTGGGAGGTGTATCATCTGTGTCCTCTGTATCCCCCCATACATGCACCAGTGATGGCCATGAGCTGGTCTGGGTGCCACCCTGCTGTGAACATGGTTCCTCCTCCTGCATCTCCTCCTCCTCATCCTCCAGAACTGTGCCCTGGCTGGACAATTGTGTACCTTGTGTTTGTGGGTGCAGGAACCCACCCTCGGAGCCACTTGAGAATGACTGGACGGAAACCCTACAAAATTATCCCTCTTCCTCCTCCTCCTCCTGTGCCACATCCTCTTCCATTATCGCCAGGAGCGTTTTTTCAAGGAGGCATAGAAGTGGGATAGTAACGCTGAGAATGGCGTTATCGGCATTGGCCATGTTGGTGGAGTACTTGAAACAGCGCAACAAGGCACACAGGTCTCATATGAAGGCCCAGTCATTGTTGGTGAAGTGGTGCTGGTCTGCCGAGCGACTCACCCGTGCCTGCTGCAGCTGAAACTCCACTATCGCCTGCTGCTGCTCGCACAGTCTGGCAGCATGTGCAAGGTGGAGTTCCACCTTGTGGGCATGTCGCATATGAGGCGGTGAGCGGGAAGGCCGAAGTTACACTGCAACGCTGATATGCGAGCAGCAGCAGGGTGAGAACGCCGAAAGCGCGCACAGACGGCCCGCACTTTATGCAGCAGCTCTGACATGTCGGGGTAATTTTTAAGGAATTTCTGCACCATCATATTCAGCACATGCGCCAGGCAAGGGATGTGCGTCAAACCGGCTATTCCCAGAGCTGCTACGAGATTTCGCCCATTATCGCACACCACCAGGCCGGGCTTGAGGCTGACAGGCACAAACCACTCATTGGTGTGTTGTTCAAGGCCCGTCCATAGCTCCTGCGCGGTGTGGGGTTTGTTTCCCAAACAGATAAGTTTTAAAACTGCCTGCTGTCGTTTACCCTTGGCTGTGCGGAAGTTATGGGTGAAGGTGTTACGCTGACCGGATGAGGAGCTGGTAGAGGATGAGGAAGCAGAGTAGGAGGAGGAAGCAACAGGAGGCCAACTAAAGCACCCTGCAATCCTCGGTGGTGGAAGGACATGCGCCAAACTGCTATCCGCCTCAGGCCCAGCCGCCACTGCATTTACCCATGTGCTGTTATGGAGATATAACGGCCCTGACCGTGCTTACTGGTCCACCTATCTGTAGTCAGGTGCACCTTGCCACAGATGGCGTTGTGCAGTGCACACCTGATTTTGTCCCCTACTTGGTTGTGAAGTGAAGCGATGGCTCGCCTTGAAAAGTAGTGGCGGCTGGGCATGACGTACTGTGGGAAAGCCACCGCCATAAGGCCTTTAAAACTATCCGTCTCCACCAGACGGAATGGCAGCATTTCTAAGGCAAGTAATTTAGAAATGCTGGCATTCAGGGCTAGGGATCGCGGGTGGGTAATGGGGGAGGCTTTATGATAGGGGTAAGTATAGGGACAATCTATTCCCTCTTTCCCAGCATCATTATCACTTACCTGGATGCAGTCTATTATATTATTTATATAGTAAACCACCTTTTTGTGTATTTTTTCTTGAGTATATTGAAGGTCCTTTTTGGGTACTTTTTTAAATGCATATCAATAAAACTGTAATTTTAGGGGTTTCTTTGCTGGAACATAGTATCTCAGAGGGCCTGAACCTCTGTAGGCCTGCAGTAAATATATCTTTGCACAAAATGGCTGTATTTCAAATGGCTGTATTGCAAATGCCTAATTCAAACCCCTGTATGTATAGGGGAGATCACACACGCCCTGAACCAGTGTAGGCCTGAAGTAAAGATTTCTTTGCACAAAATGGCTGTATTTCAAATGGCTGTATGTCAAATGCCTAATTCAAACCCCTGTATGTATAGGGGGGATAACACACGCCCTGAATCAGTGTAGGCCTGAAGTAAAGATTTCTTTACACAAAATGGCTGTATTTCAAATGGCTGTATTTCAAATGGCTGAATCAAACCCCTGTATGTATAGGGGGGATCACACAGGCCCTGAATCAATGTAGGCCTGAAGTAAATATATCTTTGCACAAAAAGGCTATATTTCAAATGGCTGTATTTCAAATGCCTAATTCAAACCCCTGTATGTATAGGGGGGATCACACACACCCTGAATCAGTGTAGGCCTGAAGTAAAGATTTCTTTGCACAATATGGCTGTATTTCAAATGCCTAATTCAAACCCCTGTATGTATAGGGGGGATTACACATGCCCTGAATCAGTGTAGGCCTGAAGTAAAGATTTCTTTGCACAAAATGGCTGTATTTCAAATGGCTGAATCAAACCCCTGTATGTATAGTGGGGATCACAAACGCCCTGAATCAGTGTAGGCCTGAAGTAAATATATCTTTGCACAAAAAGGCTGTATTTCAAATGGCTGTATTTCAAATGCCTAATTCAAACCCCTGTATGTATAGGGGGGAGTTCACACACGCCCTGAACCAGTGTAGGCCTGAAGTAAATATATCTTTGCGCAAAATGGCTGTATTTCAAATGGCTGTATTTCAAATGCCTAATTCAAACCCCTGTATGTAGAGGTGGTATCTCAGAGGGCCTGAACCTCTGTAGGCCTGAAGTAAATATATCTTTGCACAAAATGGCTGTATTTCAAATGGCTGTATTTCAAATGCCTAATTCAAACCCCTGTATGTATAGGGGGGATCACACACGCTCTGAATCAGTGTAGGCCTGAAGTAAATATATCTTTGCACAAAATGGCTGTATTTCAAATGGCTGTATTTCAAATGCCTAATTCAAACCCCTGTATGTAGCGGGGGATCACACACGCCCTGAATCAGTGTAGGCCTGAAGTAAATATATCTTTGCGCAAAATGGCTGTATTTCAAATGCCTAATTCAAACCCCTGTATGTAGAGGTGGTATCTCAGAGGGCCTGAACCTCTGTAGGCCTGAAGTAAATATATCTTTGCACAAAAAGGCTGTATTTCAAATGGCTGTATTTCAAATGCCTAATTCAAACCCCTGTATGTATAGGGGGGATCACACACGCCCTGAACCAGTGTAGGCCTGAAGTAAATATATATTTGCGCAAAATGGCTGTATTTCAAATGGCTGTATTTCAAATGCCTAATTCAAACCCCTGTATGTAGAGGTGGTATCTCAGAGGGCCTGAACCTCTGTAGGCCTGAAGTAAATATATCTTTACACAAAATGGCTGTATTTCAAATGGCTGTATTTTAAATGCCTAATTCAAACCCCTGTATGTATAGTGGGGATCAGACACGCCCTGAATCAGTGTAGGCCTGAAGTAAATATATCTTTGCACAAAATGGCTGTATTTCAAATGGCTGTATTTCAAATGCCTAATTCAAACCCCTGTATGTAGGGGGGGATCACACATGCCCTAAATCAGTGTAGGCCTGAAGTAAATATATCTTTGCGCAAAATGGCTGTATTTCAAATGCCTAATTCAAACCCCTGTATGTAGAGGTGGTATCTCAGAGGGCCTGAACCTCTGTAGGCCTGAAGTAAATATATCTTTGCACAAAATGGCTGTATTTCAAATGGCTGTATTTCAAATGCCTAATTCAAACCCCTGCATGTATAGGGGGGATCACACAGGGCCTGAACCAGTGTAGGCCTGAATTCAATATTGGTGCACCAAATGGCAGTATTTAAAATCTCAGAATAAATTTTTTATGCCCAAATGAGTGTTTGTTTAAAAACTGAATTAGACAGCAGTATATAAGCCTGTTATTTCACACGCTGATGCTGCAAGGCCTGAAAATAGTGTTTTTTGTCAAAAGAGTGTGTTTTTCAAACCCCAGAAAATGATGGGTGTATTTCTACCTTAAATTGCACACTGACTAATACAGATGTTGTAGATTGCCCAAAAAGTCTTTTTTTGCTAACAGAATATGAAAGCTGTAGATATTAAACTTGAATTTAACACTTGCAGATCTGGAAAATACAGTTTTTTGAAAAAAATAAAGTGTGTTTTTTAAACCCCAGAAAATGATGGGTGTATTTCTACCTTAAATTGCACACTGACTAATACAGATGTTGTAGTTTGCCCCCCAAACATGGTGATTTGCAATGTCCCTAAAGCTCAGATGCAGTGCTGGTGTACTGAGCATGCATAAAATGGCCGCCGCCGCCACCCACCTAACTAACAGAATTCTAAAAGTTTGTCTTTTTTGGTCAATGAGCTCAGGGCAGGGTAAAACGATAGTGCCCTGCACCCACAAAACTATTTGTCTGTAGATCGCTGAGTTAGATTCTCTCCTATGCTCTCTCTGAAATCACCAATCCAGCAGCATCCTCTCCCTACACTTGTAACAGCAAAGTGACGTGCAGCGCTACGTGACTCAAGCTTAAATATAGCATGGGTCAGATGCTGCTCTGGCCAATCACAGCCATGCCATTAGTAGGCATGGCTGTGATGGCCTTTTGGGGCAAGTAGTATGACACTTGTTAATTGGCTGCTGTGCAGCCTTTCAAAAAGCGCCAAGAAAGCGGCGAACACCGAACCCGAACCCAAACTTTTACGGAAATGTTTGCGTTCGGGGTCCCAAAATCCTAAAGTTCGGTACGAACCCGAACTTTACAGTTCGGGTTCGCTCAACCCTATTTGTGACCCATTTTTCTCTGCTTTTTTGTCCACTGCTTATTTTAGGCCTCTGATGAACCTCATTCTGTAGACATCAGCACAAGTGACAGTAATATAAATGGAAACAGAACAGTGCACGAAAAAGATTAACATTGAATCTATCTGTGAATATGTACGTGATACTATATCTTGGACAAATATTTTTTAAAGAGGCTCCATTACAAGGATCAACCCTATTAAACCAGGCATATATCCTGGTAGGGTTGATGTAGCTGAGTAAAATAATAACTGTATTTCTTTAACCGCCTCCGGACCGCCCAACGCAGGGGCGCGTCCTGGAGGCGGTCGATTCATTCCTCCTGGACGCATATACGCGTCCTCTCGCGAGACGCGAGATTTCCTGCGAACGCGCACACACAGGCGCGCGCGTTCACAGAATCGGAAGGTAAGCGAGTGGATCTCCAGCCTGCCAGCGGCGATCGTTCGCTGGCAGGCTGGAGATGCGATTTTTTTAACCCCTAACAGGTATATTAGATGCTGTTTTGATAACAGTGTCTAATATACCTGCTACCTGGTCCTCTGGTGGTCCCCTTTGCTTGGATCGACCACCAGAGGACACAGGCAGCTCAGTAATAAGTAGCACAAAACACCACTACACTACACCCCCCCTGTCACTTATTAACCCCTTATTAACCCCTGATCACCCCTGATCACCCCATATAGACTCTCTGATCACCCCCCTGTCATTGATCACCCCCCTGTAAGGCTCCATTCAGACGTCCATATGATTTTTACGGATCCACGGATACATGGATAGGATCCGCAAAACACGTACGGACATCTGAATGGAGCCTTACAGGGGGGTAATCAATGATGGGGGTGATCACCCCATATAGACTCCCTGATCACCCCCCTGTCATTAATCACCCCCCTGTAAGGCTCCATTCAGACGTCCATATGATTTTTACGGATCCACGGATACATGGATCGGATCCGCAAAACACATACGGACATCTGAATGGAGCCTTACAGGGGGGTGATCAATGACAGGGGGGTGATCACCCCATATAGACTCCCTGATCACCCCCCTGTCATTGATCACCCACCTGTAAGGCTCCATTCAGACGTCCATATGATTTTTACGGATCCACGGATACATGGATCGGATCCTCAAAACACATACGGACATCTGAATGGAGCGTTACAGGGGGGTGATCAATGACAGGGGGGTGATCACCCCATATAGACTCCCTGATCACCCTCCTGTCATTGATCACCCCCCTGTCATTGATCACCCCCCTGTAAGGCTCCATTCAGATGTCCGTATGTTTTTTACGGATCCACAGATACATGGATCGGATCCGCAAAACATATACGGACATCTGAGTGGAGCCTTACAGGGGGGTGATCAATGACAGGGGGGTGATCACCCCTTATAGACTCCCTAATCACCCCCCTGTCATTGATCACCCCCCTGTAAGGCTCCATTCAGACATTTTTTTGGCCCAAGTTAGCGGAAATTTTTTTATTTTATTTTTTCTTACAAAGTCTCATATTCCACTAACTTGTGTCAAAAAAGAAAATCTCACATGAACTCATCCTACCCCTCACGGAATCCAAATGCGTAAAATTTTTTAGACATTTATATTCCAGACTTCTTCTCACGCTTTAGGGCCCCTAAAATGCCAGGGCAGTATAAATCCCCCACATGTGACCCAATTTCGGAAAGTAGACACCCCAAGGTATTCACTGAGGGGCATATTGAGTCCATGAAATATTGAAATTTCTGTCCTAAGTTAGCGGAAAGGGAGACTTTGTGAGAAAAAACAAAAAAAAATCAATTTCCGCTAACTTGTGGCAAAAAAAAAAAAATTTTATGAACTCGCCATGCCCCTCATTGAATACCTTGGGGTGTCTTCTTTCCAAAATGGGGTCACATGTGGGGTATTTATACTGCCCTGGCATTTTAGGGGCCCTAAAGCGTGAGAAGAAGTCTGGGATCCAAATGTCTAAAAATGCCCTCCTAAAAGGAATGTGGGCCCCTTTGCGCATCTAGGCTGCAAAAAAGTTTCACACATATGGTATTGCCGTACTCAGGAGAAGTTGGGGAATGTGTTTTGGGGTATCATTTTACATATACCTATGCTGGGTGAGAGAAATATCTCGGTCAAATGCCAACTTTGTATAAAAAAATGGGAAAAGTTGTCTTTTGCCGAGATATTTATCTCACCCAGCATGGGTATATGTAAAATGACACCCCAAAACACATTGCCCAACTTCTCCTGAGTACGGCAATACCACATGTGTGACACTTTTTTGCAGCCTAGGTGGGCAAAGGGGCCCAAATTCCAAAGAGCACCTTTAGGATTTCACAGGTCATTTTTTACACATTTTGATTTCAAACTACTTACCACGCATTAGGGGGGCCCCTAGAATGCCAGGGCAGTATAACTACCCCACAAGTGACCCCATTTTGGAAAGAAGACACCCCAAGGTATTCCGTGAGGGGCATGGCGAGTTCCTCGAATTTTTTATTTTTTGTCACAAGTTAGCGGAAAATGATGATTTATTTTTTATTTTTATTTTTTTTCTTACAAAGTCTCATATTCCACTAACTTGTGACAAAAAAATAAAAAATTCTAGGAACTCGCCATGCCCCTCACGGAATACCTTGGGGTGTCTTCTTTCCAAAATGGGGTCACTTGTGGGGTAGTTATACTGCCCTGGCATTTTAGGGGCCCAAATGCGTGCAAAGTAGTTTGAAATCAAAATCTCTGTAAAAAATGGCCGGTGAAATCCGAAAGGTGCTCTTTGGAATGTGGGCCCCTTTGCCCACCTAGGTTGCAAAAAAGTGTCACACATCTGGTATCGCCATACTCAGGAGAAGTTGGGCAATGTGTTTTGGGGTGTCATTTTACATATACCGATGCTGGGTGAGAGAAAGATCTTGGCAAAAAACAACTTTTCCCATTTTTTTATACAAAGTTGGCATTTGACCAAGATATTTATCTCACCCAGCATTGGTATATGTAAAATGACACCCCAAAACACATTGCCCAACTTCTCCTGAGTACGGAGATACCACATGTGTGACACTTTTTTGCAGCCTAGGTGGGCAAAGGGGCCCACATTTCAAAGAGCACCTTTCTGATTTCACTGGCCATTTTTTACAGATTTTGATTTCAAACTACTTACCACACATTAGGGCCCCTAGAATGCCAGGGCAGTATAACTACCCCACAAGTGACCCCATTTTGGAAAGAAGACACCCCAAGGTATTCCGTGAGGGGCATGGCGAGTTCCTAGAATTTTTTATTTTTTGTCACAAGTTAGCGGAAAATGATGATTTTTTTTTTTCTTACAAAGTCTCATATTCCACTAACTTGTGACAAAAAATAAAAACTTCCATGAACTCACTATGCCCATCAGCGAATACCTTGGGGTGTCTTCTTTCCAAAATGGGGTCACTTGTGGGGTAGTTATACTGCCCTGGCATTCTAGGGGCCCTAATGTGTTGTAAGTAGTTTGAAATCAAAATCTGTAAAAAATGGCCGGTGAAATCTGAAAGGTGCTCTTTGGAATGTGGGCCCCTTTGCCCACCTAGGCTGCAAAAAAGTGTCACACGTGTGGTATCTCCATACTCAGGAGAAGTTGGGCAATGTGTTTTGGGGTGTCATTTTACATATACCCATGCTGGGTGAGAGAAATATCTTGGCAAAAGACAACTTTTCCCATTTTTTTATACAAAGTTGGCATTTGACCAATATATTTATCTCACCCAGCATGGGTATATGTAAAATGACACCCCAAAACACATTGCCCAACTTCTCCTGAGTACGGAGATACCACATGTGTGACACTTTTTTGCAGCCTAGGTGGGCAAAGGGGCCCACATTTCAAAGAGCACCTTTCGGATTTCACCGGCCATTTTTTACAGATTTTGATTTCAAACTACTTACCACACATTAGGGCCCCTAGAATGCCAGTGCAGTATAACTACCCCACAAGTGACCCCATTTTGGAAAGAAGAGACCCCAAGGTATTCCGTGAGGGGCATGGCGAGTTCCTAGAATTTTTTATTTTTTGTCACAAGTTAGCGGAAAATGATGATTTTTTTTCTTACAATGTCTCATATTCCACTAACTTGTGACAAAAAATAAAAACTTCCATGAACTCACTATGCCCATCAGCGCATACCTTGGGGTGTCTTCTTTCCAAAATGGGGTCACTTGTGGGGTAGTTACACTGCCCTGGCATTCTAGGGGCCCTAATGTGTTGTAAGTAGTTTGAAATCAAAATCTGTAAAAAATGGCCGGTGAAATCCGAAAGGTGCTCTTTGGAATGTGGGCCCCTTTGCCCACCTAGGCTGCAAAAAAGTGTCACACGTGTGGTATCTCCATACTCAGGAGAAGTTGGGCAATGTGTTTTGGGGTGTCATTTTACATATACCCATGCTGGGTGAGAGAAATATCTTGGCAAAAGACAACTTTTCCCATTTTTTTATACAAAGTTGGCATTTGACCAAGATATTTATCTCACCCAGCATGGGTATATGTAAAATGACACCCCAAAACACATTGCCCAACTTCTCCTGAGTACAGAGATACCACATGTGTGACACTTTTTTGCAGCCTAGGTGGTCAAAGGGGCCCACATTCCAAAGAGCATTTTTCGGATTTCACCGGCCATTTTTTACAGATTTTGATTTCAAACTACTAACAACACATTAGGGCCCCTAGAATGCCAGGGCAGTATAACTACCCCACAAGTGACCCCATTTTGGAAAGACGACACCCCAAGGTATTCGCTGATGTGCATAGTAAGTTCATAGAAGTTTTTATTTTTTGTCACAAGTTAGTGGAATATGAGACTTTGTAAGAAAAAAAAAATCATCATTTTCCGCTAACTTGTGACAAAAAATAAAAAGTTTTATGAACTCACTATGCCCATCAGCGAATACCTTAGGGTGTCTACTTTCTGAAATGGGGTCATTTGTGGGGTGTTTGTACTGTCTGGTCATTGTAGAACCTCAGGAAACATGACAGGTGCTCAGAAAGTCAGAGCTGCTTCAAAAAGCGGAAATTCACATTTTTGTACCATAGTTTGTAAACGCTATAACTTTTACCCAAACCATTTTTTTTTTACCCAAACATTTTTTTTATCAAAGACATGTAGAACAATAAATTTAGAGAAAAATTTATATATGGATCTTGTTTTTTTTGCAAAATTTTACAACTGAAAGTGAAAAATGTAATTTTTTTGCAAAAAAATCGTTAAATTTCGATTAATAACAAAAAAAGTAAAAATGTCAGCAGCAATGAAATACCACCAAATGAAAGCTCTATTAGTGAGAAGAAAAGGAGGTAAAATTCATTTGGGTGGTAAGTTGCATGACCGAGCAATAAACGGTGAAAGTAGTGTAGGTCAGAAGTGTAAAAAGTGGCCTGGTCATTAAGGGTGTTTAAGGTAGGGGGGCTGAAGTGGTTAACAGGTGCTGGTGTTATGAAGAAATTTATACTTTTTATGCAAATGAGCCATTAGAGCAACAAGAGGCGGGTTTATGCGGTTTAAGCACAGCTCAAACAGCATAACCCCGCATCTTGGTACTCCAATGGCTAATTTGCATAAAAATAAAAGTGTCAATTTCTATATGCCTGGCTTAATAGAGTTGATTCCGGTGACAGAACCTCTTTAATTATGAGTATTATCAGTAGTGATAGACGGACATCAGCCGGGACGATTCGCGAACGCTCGCCTTCAGGTCATATTTGCAGCCACCAAATACTTACTAGAAGTGTACAAATTATCCCACAAAATGGAGAGTGACACACCAGGGTGGGATCAATGGCAAAAATTCCTACAAAAAATATGTATTTTAATCAGTGGCCATTTTTATGCGTCTTAAAGGGAAACTGTCAAAAATGTGCCCTGCTGGAGCCTAGAAATTTTTTATTTTAGACCACGTGAGTACCGTCCCCAAACATTAGGCAATCACCGAACAGAAAACATCAAGCGATTATGTGGCTGAAGGTTTATTAGACAGTCAATAGATATAAATTTTACTGCAGGCCAGTGGACTACAGGCCCCAAAAATTATTCATTCACCATACAGAAAAGAACAATTGATAATGTGGCCGGAGGTACATTAGACGATAACCGTATAACAATTTTACTGTTAGCCAGTTAGATTACAGGTCCCAAAAATTATGCATTCACCGTACAGAAAAGAACAAGTGATTATGTGGCTGGAGGTATATTAGACGGTTAATGGATATCAATTTTACTGCAGGCCAGTGGAATACAGGCCCCAAAACTTATTTATTCAACGTACAGACAAGAACAAGTGATTATGTGGCTGGAGGTATATTAGATGGTCATTGGATAGCAATTTTAATGCAGGCCAGTGGAGTACAGGCCCCAAACATTATGCATTCACCGTACAGAAAACATACAAGTGATTATGTGGCTGGAGGTACATTAGTCAGTCACCGTATAACAATTTTACTATTGGCCAGTTAGATTACAGGCCCCAAAAATTATGCATTCAACGTACATAAAAGATCAAGTGATTATGTGGCTGGAGGTACATTAGACAGTCATTGGATATCAATTTAACTGCAGGCCAGTTCAAATACATGTCAAATTCATATGTTTAAAAGAACTAAAAATATAAAATTGGATTAAAAACATGGCTAACGAAATCCCTCCTCTTGAAAAACCCCAAATAATAATAGTTGAAATGCGTTAACACGTGGTCATCACAGGTGTTGAATTCCTCTGTGACCCCAAACATTAGGCATTCACCGGACAGAAAAGGCCTTTTATGCCGCTGTGTTTACTTAAGACAGGGACCATTATTTGTTCTATGTGGTGGCGGATATGTGTGGGCTGGCATGAGGAAATTCAATTAAACTTGGTCGTCACAGGAGTTAAATTCCTCTGAGATCCATGTCTCATTCATTTTTAGAAATGTGAGGTAGTCCACACTGAAGCATGGTGGTTGCAGCATCATGCTTTGGGGCTGTTTTTCTTAAGCTGGAACTGGGGCCTTAGTTAAGCTAGAGGGAATTATGAACAGTTCCAAATACCAGTCAATATTGGCACAAAACCTTCAGGCTTCTTCTAGAAAGCTGATCATGAAGAGGAACTTCATCTTTCAGCATGACAACTACCCAAAGCATACATCCAAAGCAACAAAGGAATGGCTTCACCAGAAGAAGATTAAAGTTTTGGAATGGCCCAGCCAGAGCCCAGACCAGAATCCGATTGAAAATCTGTGGGGTGCTCTGAAGAGGGCTGTGCACAGGAGATGCCCTCACAATCAGATTTTGTGAAGAAGAGTGGGCAAATCTTGGCAAGTCAAAATGTGCCATCCTGATAGACTCATACCCTAAAAGACAGAGTGCTGTAATAAAATCAAAAGGTGCTTCAACAAAGTATTAGTTTAAAGGTGTGCACACTTGTGCAACCATATTATTTTATTTATATATTTTTTCTTTCCTCTACCTAAAAGATTTCAGTTTGTTTTTCAATTTAATTGTACAGTTTATAGCTCACATTAGAAGTAGAAATAGTTCTGAAATGATTTATCTTAGTCTATTTTTTTTTGAAGCACAGAAACCTAACATTTTAACAGGGGTGTGTAGACTTTTTATATGCTCTGTAAGTACATTGCCACCAAGTACTAGTCCATGCCCTTTATGCTTTTTAAACGACAGTCCCTCTTCAATTACTGGAGCATGAAGGCCCCCATTTGCACTAAATTGGAAGCGGTGGAGCGCCCTGCTCATTGCCCAGGAGAATGTCGTCCTCGGTCTCCTCCCACCATCCATGGACAACACCAGGGATCCCAGAAAAGTTTAAAGCCTGCTCTTCTTGCTCCTCCTCCTCCCCTCAGGCACCATACTCCTCTGACTCCTCTTCAGACTCCTGCTGACTTGTTTCAGATAGAGTAGCTCCCCTGGGAATTCATTCAGCATTGCGTCTTCCTCATCTTCCTGCTCCTGCTCCTCGATGGCTTGATCAATAACACAATGCAATGCACGCTCTAGAAAGAAGGCATAAGGTACAATGTCACTGATGGTGCCCTGGCAGCACGGTGGAAAAAAGCCAAGCTCACCAGAACCTGTCCTGTTGTAGAGCTCGTACAGGTAGTAGTTAACGGCACGTTTCTGCTGGAGCAGCCTATCAAGCATATACAAGGTAGAGTTCCAGCGTGTTGGGCTGTCACAAATCAGACGTCTGACAGGTGGTGTTGCCGCTGAACGTCAGCAAGGGGAGCCATGGCTGTGTAAGATCTTCTAAAATGGCCAGAGATTTTACTGGCCTACCAAAAGACTTCCTGGACCCCGGGGTATTTGGCAACAAATCGCTGCATGACTAAGTTCAGGACGTGTGCCATGCATGGCACATGTGTCATTCTGCCCTGTTTCGGTGCGCTCAGCAGATTGGCACCATTGTCTCACACCACTTTACCAACTGTCAAATTGATCGGGGTTAGCCACTGATCGGCCTGTGACCGCAGAGCTGAAAGGAGTGCAGGACTGGTGTGGCTCTTGGCTTCCAGGCACAACAGCCGCAGCACAGCATGGCAACGTCTCAGATGGCACGTCAAATTGGTTCTGGGGAGCTGGGGGGGTGCAGCGGAAGAGGTGGTAGCAGTGAAAAAAAGAAAAGTCAGCCGAGGAGGAGACGGAGGATGGAGTAGGAGGAGGAGAAGAAGAGGTAGACCTGCATGAAATCCGTGGCGGTAACACGAAATCCACACGGATGCCACTGGTTGCATGCTTAAAAACCATCAGAAGTTTCACCCAGTGGGCAGTAAAAGTTATGTACCTTCCCTGCCCGTGTTTGCTAGACCACGTGTCTGTGGTCAGATGTATTTTGGCACTGACACTGTGTGCCAGAGAAACATTCACTTGCCACTGAACGTGGTTATATAGCTCCGGGATGCCTTTCTAGGAGAAACATTTGCTTCCGGGGACCTTCCATTGCGGTATGCCAATGGCCACAAATTTTCTAAAGGCCTCCGAGTCCACCCTGTTTATATGGCAGTAGTTGGCGGGCTAGCAGTTCTGACAAGCCGGCGGTCAGCCGTTGGGCAAGAGGGTTTTTCGGCATCATCAACTTTCTACGTTCGAACATTTGGGCCACGGAAGCCTGCATTTTGCCAGATGAATGCGACGATGGCTCGGTGGAAAGTGGAGTGGAGGATAAATGGGAGGAGAGAGAAGAAGGAGAAGGAGAAGAGGCAGGATGGGGAGCGCCGGCAGTGTGGCTTTGTGGGTTCTAACGGTGTTTCTCCCACTGGGCTCGGTGATGGGAGGCCAGGTGTCTTCTTAAGGCGGTCGCCTCTGAGTGTTGGGCTTACCGCGACTTATGCGCTGACAGCACAGGCTGCAGATGGCAACACTATTGTCAGCAGCAGAGACTTTAAAAAAAGCCCACACTGCGGAGCCATGTGCCGGCGTCCTGAGAGCGCAAGATGTGACCGTGCATGGTGGATGGCTCATTCCAGATACATTTGCAGTCTGCTTTTTGCCTACTGTGCACTGTAAGTTCTGCCTGCTTCTCCTCCTTCTCCCTACTATCTGCTGCTCCGTCTCTCCCTCTGAACTCCCCTCCTCTTCCTCTCTTGTGGACACCCACGTTACGTCCATCGACACGTCATCATCGTCACCTTCCCCACCACTGACATTAGAGATCTCGGAGTAGGCAGCAACAGCGGGGACCACCCTCCTTGGGCTAATCTGGGTACTGTCGTCAAACCACTGGGTGGCGGCCGTTGCTACCTCCTCTTACTGATCCGATGCCAAGAATGGCTGCTCATCAGTAAGGTCTTGGAATGGATGGGAAAATAATTCCTCTTAATCGAGTGGAGGGGAAATGGTGGTGGTTGTGGTGGTGTCTTTGGGGGTGAAAATAGCAGAGAGTGAGGAGGGTGCTGATACAGAGGATAAAGATGGTGCAGAAGCGGAAGGCTGACGTAATCGCACGCACCTTCTCCAACTTTCCACTTAGGCTCCGGCCTGGTGCACCTGCCCGACCCCTACCACCCCTGCGGAATGGCCTGCCTCTTCCTCTGCCTGTTATTTTCAAAATGACCCTGTGACAAAGTCCTTTTAAAAGAGCAGTATTTGTGGAAGCAGGTATATTGCAGGCCTCAATCAATGTTTTTTTAAGCCGGTATATCAATCCACTCTATCAGTATTTTGTGGAAACAGGTATATAGATCCCAATAATGAGTATTTACTGGAAGCTAGCAAATCAAACTCCTTAATCAATATTTGGTGGAAACTGGTATATCAATATCCTGTATCAGTATTTTGTGGAAACAGATATATACACTGCTCAAAAAAATAAAGGGAACACAAAAATAACACATCCTAGATCTGAATTAATTAAATATTCTTCTGAAATACTTTGTTCTTTACATAGTTGAATGTGCTGACAACAAAATCACACAAAAATAAAAAAAATGGAAATCAAATTTTTCAACCCATGGAGGTCTGGATTTGGAGTCACACTCAAAATTAAAGTGGAAAAACACACTACAGGCTGATCCAACTTTGATGTAATGTCCTTAAAACAAGTCAAAATGAGGCTCAGTAGTTTGTGTGGCCTCCACGTGCCTGTATGACCTCCCTACAACGCCTGTGCATGCTCCTGATGAGGTGGCGGACGGTCTCCTGAGGGATCTCCTCCCAGACCTGGACTAAAGCATCTGCCAACTCCTGGACAGTCTGTGGTGCAACGTGACGTTGGTGGATAGAGCGAGACATGATGTCCCAGATGTGCTCAATTGGATTCAGGTCTGGGGAACGGGCGGGCCAGTCCATAGCATCAATGCCTTCGTCTTGCAGGAACTGCTGACACACTCCAGCCACATGAGGTCTAGCATTGTCTTGCATTAGGAGGAACCCAGGGCCAAACGCACCAGCATATGGTCTCACAAGGGGTCTGAGGATCTCATCTTGGTACCTAATGGCAGTCAGGCTACCTCTGGCAAGCACATGGAGGGCTGTGTGGCCCTCCAAAGAAATGCCACCCCACACCATTACTGACCCAATGCCAAACCGGTCATGCTGGAGGATGTTGCAAGCAGCAGAACGTTCTCCACGGCGTCTCCAGACTCTGTCACGTCTGCTCAGTGTGAATCTGCTTTCATCTGTGAAGAGCACAGGGCGCCAGTGGCAAATTTGTTAATCTTGGTGTTCTCTGGCAAATGCCAAACGTCCTGCACGGGGTTGGGCTGTAAGCCCAACCCCCACCTGTGGACGTCGGGCCCTCATATCACCCTCATGGAGTCTGTTTCTGACCGTTTGAGCAGACACATGCACATTTGTGGCCTGCTGGAGGTCATTTTGCAGGGCTCTGGCAGTGCTCCTCCTGTTCCTCCTTGCACAAAGGCGGAGGTAGCGGTCCTGCTACTGGATTGTTGGCCTCCTACGGCCTCCTCCACGTCTCCTGATGTACTGGCCTGTCTCCTGGTAGCGCCTCCATGCTCTGGACACTACGCTGACAGACACAGCAAACCTTCTTGCCACAGCTCGCATTGATGTGCCATCCTGGATAAGCTGCACTACCTGAGCCACTTGTGTGGGTTGTAGACTCCGTCTCATGCTACCACTAGAGTGAAAGCACCGCCAGCATTCAAAAGTGACCAAAACATCAGCCAGGAAGCATAGGAACTGAGAAGTGGTCTGTGGTTACAACCTGCAGAACCACTCCTTTATAGGGGGTGTCTTGCTAATTGCCTATAATTTCCACCTGTTGTCTATCCCATTTGCACAACAGCATGTGAAATTGATTGTCACTCAGTGTTGCTTCCTAAGTGGACAGTTTGATTTCACAGAAGTGTGATTGACTTGGAGTTACATTGTGTTGTTTAAGTGTTCCCTTTATTTTTTTGAGCAGTGTAGAACCCAATAATGAGTATTTGCTGGAAGCCGGTAAATCAATCCCCTTAATCAATATTTGGTGGAAGCTGGTGTATCGCAGGCCTCAATCAATATTTGGTGGAAGCCGTTATGTCAATACCCTGTATCAGTATTTTGTGTAAACAGGTATATAGAACCCAAAAGCGAGTATTTGCTGGATGCCGGCAAATCAAACCCCTTAATCGATATTTGGTGGAAGGTAATGTATCGCAGGCCTCAATCAATATTTGGTGGAAGCTGGTATATCAATACCCTTTATCATTATTTTGTGGAAACAGGTATATAGAACCCAATAATGAGTATCTACTGGAAGCCGGCAAATCAAACCCCTTAATCAATATATCGTGGAAGCAGGTGTATCGCAGGCCTTAATCAATATTTGGTGGAAGCCGGTGTATCAATACCCTGTATCAGTATTGGAAACAGGTATATAGAACCCAATATTATTATTATTATTATTATTTATTATTATTAAAGCGCCATTCATTCCATAGCGCTGTACATATGAGAAGAGGTATACATACATAATACAGACAATTGCGCTAATCATAAACAAGTCGGGTTACAAACTGGTACAGAAGGAGAGAGGGCCCTGCCCGTGAGTGCTTACAATCTACATGGTATGAAAGAAGGACACAGTAGGTGCAGGTGAAGTTGGTCATGGCGGTATAGAGGAAGCAGGGTCACTGGTTGTAGGCTTGTATGAAGAGGTGGGTTTTCAGGTTTCTTTTGAAGGATTCCACTGTAGGTGAGAGTCTGATATGCTGGGGTAGCAAGTTCCAGAGTATGGGGGATGCACGGGAGAAATCTTGGAGTCGATTGTGGGAAGAGGCGATAAGAGGTCAGGAGAGAAGGAGGTCTTGTGAGGATCAGAGAGTGCGTGTGGGGGTGTATCGGAAAAGTAGCTCAGAGATGTAGGGAGGGGACAGGTTATGGAAGGTCTTGTATGCATTTGTTAGTACTTTGAAGTGAATTTGCTGGGCAATGTGGAGACAGTGAAGGGATTGGCAGAGGGGGGAGGCAGAGGACTAATAGGGTGAGAGGTGGATTAGGCGGGAAGCAGAGTTGAGGATAGATTGGAGGGGTGTGAGAGTGCTAGATGGAAGGCCACAGAGGAGAGTGTTGCAGTAGTCTAGGCGGGAGATAATGAGGGCATGTACAAGCATTTTAACAGATAAAAAAATAAGGAAAGCACGGATGCAGGAGATGTTTTTGAGTTGGAGGCGGCAGGTGGTAGAAAGGGCTTGGATGTGCGGTCTGAAGGAGAGGGCAGAATCCAAGGTCACTCCAAGGCAGTGGACTTGGTTGACTGGGGAGAGTGTGAAGCCATTGATCGTGATAGATAGGTCTGTTGGGGGGGTTGAGCAAGATGGGGGGAAAGATGATGAATTCTGTTTTATCCTTGTTAAGTTTTAGAAAGCGAAAGGCGAAGAAGGATGATATAGAAGATAGACATTTGGATTCTTGATAGTAAGGTGGTGATGTCTGGACCAGAGAGGCAGATTTGTGTGTCGTCAGCGTAGGAGTGATACTGAAAGCCATGGGACTCTATGAGCTGACCCAGGCCAAAAGTGTAGATAGAGAAGAGCAGGGGTCCTAGGACAGAGCCTTGCGGGACACCAACAGAGAGGGAATGAGATGAGGAGGTGGTGCAGGAGTGGGAGACGCTAAACGTCCGGTCTGTGAGGTATGATATGATCCAGGAGAGGGCCAGGTCAGTGATGCCGAGAGATGAGAGAGTTTGCAACAGAAGGGAGTGGTCAATAGTGTCGAAGACAGAGGACAGGTCAAGTAGAAGGAGGACAGAGTATTGTTTCTTGGTTTTGGCTGTCAGTAGGTCATTGGTGACTTTGGTAAGGGCAGTCTCAGTCGAATGGTGGAGTCGGAAGCCAGATTGTAGGCGGTCAAAGAGGGAGCAGGAGGAGAGGTGAGAGGACAGTTCAGAATGGACATGTTGTTCAAGTAGCTTTGAGGCATATATAGCTACGGTATCTCAGCAGAACTGCACACAACTGCTGAACAATACAAATGGACTATAATATACTTTCTATGTTATAAGGTATATAATAGGTATATCATACCCCTCAATCAGTTTTGTTTTTTGGGGCAACAGGTATATCACACCAGCGTTTGTCCCTCAATCTAGCTGCAGTATTGCAGCAGAACCGCACACAACTGCTGCACAGTGCAAATGCACTATAATATATTTCTATGTTAGAAAGTATATCTTAAGTATATCACACCCCTCTGTATGTCACACCTATCTATAGCACAACTATACCAATCCTCAAAAGGACTTTTGCGGCCCTATTAGCTAGCGTTTGGTGTCCCTAACAGTCTGTCCCTGCTCCACTCAGCAACCTCTCCCTACACTGCCAAAAAAAATTAGGTAAAATGGCTGCCAGATCAGGTTTATTTATAGGGTAGTGGGTGTGTCCATGTGCTGAAACGTCTCAATTGGCTGTCCTGTCCCACCTGATGGATGTGTCATGGGTCAAAGTTCTTCATAATGCTAAAAATATGGCGCCGGCGGACATCACCATATGTTCGCCTGTTCGGCAAACCGCAAACAAGCAAGGTTCGCCGCGAAACGACAGCCAAGCAAACCGTAAGGCCATCTGTAATGATCAGTATTACTGTTTGAAATCCCATGTATGGTTTCTCTTTTATATACTTTTCAGACCTGGTACTGCATTTCATTTTTATTTTTTTACAATATAGGAGTTGCTTACTCTTTTAATGGCATTTATAATAAAGTTGTGAGTTTAAATTTGACTATTCTTTTTTGGTTTTAATAAGTTGAATGTAAGTTCATTTTCAGACCACTTCCACAGCATTTTGGTCAGTATCTTACATAATTATCGGTAAGAAAAAAATATAGGAACTAGGGCAAAAGAAAACTGGCTTAGTTGCCTATATAAAAAAAAAACTGATTCCAACTTTCATATTTCAGAGTGCCTTTAGAAAATGAAAGAATCAATCTGATTGGTTGCTATGGACAAAATCTTCCTTTGCACCAGTTTTAATAAATCTCTTTGATTTTATATTATACATTTTTGTCATTTTCTGCTTTCCTACACATTTTCTAGACACCTCTTTAGGAATAAAACATATCTTTATCATATAAGATTATTTTCTTAGCTGTATTAACTTAACACGGTACAATGATAGCTCTGTACTAATGACTGAATATGCAGCACTCAATGGTATATGTGAATGACAAACTTGCAGAAAAGTTCTGCTATAATCAGATCCTCAGGCAGACAGCTGGTTACGCTAGTAAGTCAGTGAGTCCTTTCAAAAAAACTGGGTCAGTCTCAGTCTTAAAATATGAAGTCAAAGATAATCCATATAAAATATAAAATGTCTTCAGCAGCTGTATAAGACAACAAAGTTCCAATTCTACAGACCTTCCGCTTTTTTGTGTAAAAATGCATTAAGAATACCTATGAAGAAATAGATATGTCTCAGTTTGTCTCATGTATTATTCAACAATTCTTCCAGAAAGGGCACAGACTATATCATGCATTTTCTATGCCAATATAAAGTGTAGAATAGCACTTAATGTTCTGGTACTGTATCTGTTCCTGCAAAAGGTAACAGTAATAAAAACATATATTTATTTGTTTATTGCAGCTTAACCACTTAAGGACCACAGGTTTATACCCCCCTAAAGACCAGGCCCTTTTTTACAAATCGGCACTACACTACTTTCACCGTTTATTGCTCGGTCATGCAACTTACCACCCAAATGAATTTTACCTCCTTTTCTTCTCACTAATAGAGCTTTCATTTGGTGGTATTTCATTGCTGCTGACATTTTAACTTTTTTTGTTATTAATCGAAATTTAACGATTTTTTTGCAAAAAAATGACATTTTTCACTTTCAGTTGTAAAATTTTGCAAAAAAAACGAGATCCATATAGAAATTTTGCTCTAAATTTATAGTTCTACATGTCTTTGATAAAAAAAAAATGTTTGGGTAAAAAAAAAATGGTTTGGGTAAAAGTTATAGCGTTTACAAACTATGGTACAAAAATGTGAATTTCCACTTTTTGAAGCAGCTCTGACTTTCTGAGCACCTGTCATGTTTCCTGAGGTTCTACAATGGCCAGACAGTACAAACACCCCACAAATGACCCCATTTCGGAAAGTACACACCCTAAGGTATTCGCTGATGGGCATAGTGAGTTCATAGAACTTTTTATTTTTTGTCACAAGTTAGCGGAAAATGATGATTTTTTTTCTTTTTTTTTTTTTTCTTACAAAGTCTCATATTCCACTAACTTGTGACAAAAAATAAAAACTTCTATGAACTCACTATGCCCATCACGAAATACCTTGGGATCTCTTCTTTCCAAAATGGGGTCACTTGTGGGGTAGTTATACTGCCCTGGCATTCTAGGGGCCCAAATGTGTGGTAAGGAGTTTGAAATCAAATTCTGTAAAAAATGACCTGTGAAATCCGAAAGGTGCTCTTTGGAATATGGGCCCCTTTGCCCACCTAGGCTGCAAAAAAGTGTCACACATCTGGTATCTCTGTATTCAGGAGAAGTTGAGGAATGTGTTTTGGGGTGTCTTTTTACATATACCCATGCTGGGTGAGATAAATATCTTGGTCAAATGCCAACTTTGTATAAAAAAATGGGAAAAGTTGTCTTTTGCCAAGATATTTCTCTCACCCAGCATGGGTATATGTAAAATGACACCCCAAAACACATTCCCCACCTTCTCCTGAGTACGGCAATACCAGATGTGTGACACTTTTTTGCAGCCTAGGTGGGCAAAGGGGCCCATATTCCAAAGAGCACCTTTCGGATTTCACAGGTCATTTTTTACAGAATTTGATTTCAAACTCCTTACCACACATTCGGGCCCCTAGAATGCCAGGGCAGTATAACTACCCCACAAGTGACCCCATTTTGGAAAGAAGACACCCCAAGGTATTCCGTGAGGGGCATGGCAAGTTCCTAGAATTTTTTATTTTTTGTCACAAGTTAGTGGAATATGAGACTTTGTATGAAAAAAAAAAAAAAAAAATCAGCATTTTCCACTAACTTGTGACAAAAAATAAAAAATTCTAGGAACTCGCCATGCCCCTCACGGAATACCTTGGGGTGTCTTCTTTCCAAAATGGGGTCACTTGTGGGGTAGTTTTACTGCCCTGGCATTTTCCAGGGGCCCTAATGTGTGGTAAGTAGGTAAATGACCTGTGAAATCCTAAAGGTGCTCTTTGGAATATGGGCCCCTTTGCCCACCTAGGCTGCAAAAAAGTGTCACACATGTGGTATCGCCGTATTCAGGAGAAGTTGGGGAATGTGTTTTGGGGTGTCATTTTACATATACCCTTGCTGGGTGAGAGAAATATCTTGGCAAAAGACAACTTTTCCCATTTTTTTATACAAAGTTGGCATTTGACCAAGATATTTCTCTCACCCAGCATGGGTATATGTAAAATGACACCCCAAAACACATTCCCCAACTTCTCCTGAGTACGGCGATACCAGATGTGTGACACTTTTTTGCAGCCTAGATGCGCAAAGGTGCCCAAATTCCTTTTAGGAGGGCATTTTTAGACATTTGGATACCAGACTTCTTCTCACGCTTTGGGGCCCCTAGAATGCCAGGGCAGTATAAATACCCCACATGTGACCCCATTGTGGAAAGAAGACACCCCAAGGTATTTAATGAGGGGCATGGCGAGTTCATAGAAATTTATTTTTTTTGGCACAAGTTAGCGGAAATTGATATTTTTAATTTTTTTCTCACAAAGTCTCCCGTTCCGCTAACTTGGGACAAAAATTTCAATCTTTCATGGACTCAATATGCCCCTCACGGAATACCTGGGGGTGTCTTCTTTCCGAAATGGGGTCACATGTGGGGTATTTATACTGCCCTGGCATTCTAGGGGCCCTAAAGCGTGAGAAGAAGTCTGGAATATAAATTTTACGCATTTGGTTTCCGTGAGGGGTATGGTGAGTTCATGTGAGATTTTATTTTTTGACACAAGTTAGTGGAATATGAGACTTTGTAAGAAAAAAAAAATAATAATTCCGCTAACTTGGGCCAAAAAAATGTCTGAATGGAGCCTTACAGAGGGGTGATCAATGACAGGGGGTTGATCAATGACAGGGGGTTGATCAATGACAGGGGGGTGATCAGGGAGTCTATATGGGGTGATAACCACAGTCATTGATCACGCCCGTGTAAGGCTTCATTCAGACGTCCGTATGCGTTTTGCGGATCCGATCCATCTATCAGTGCATCCGTAAAAATCATGTGGACATCTGAATGGAGCTTTACAGGGGGGTAATCAATGACAGGGGGGTGATCAGGGAGTCTATATGGGGTGATCACCACAGTCATTGATCATGCCCCTGTAAGGCTTCATTCAGACGTCCGGATGCGTTTTGCGGATCCGATCCATCTATCAGTGCATCCGTAAAAATCATGCGGACATCTGAATGGAGCTTTACAGGGGGGTGATCAGGGAGTCTATATGGGGTGATCACCACAGTCATTGATCATGCCCCTGTAAGGCTTCATTCAGACGTCCGGATGCGTTTTGCGGATCCGATCCATCTATCAGTGGATCCGTAAAAATCATGCGGACGTCTGAATGGAGCTTTACAGGGGGGTAATCAATGACAGGGGGGTGATCAGGGAGTCTATATGGGGTGATCACCACAGTCATTGATCACGCCCCTGTAAGGCTTCATTCAGACGTCCGGATGCGTTTTGCGGATCCGATCCATCTATCAGTGGATCCGTAAAAATCACGCGGACGTCTGAATGGAGCTTTACAGGGGGGTAATCAATGACAGGGGGGTGATCAATGACAGGGGGGTGATCAGGGAGTCTATATGGGGTGATCAGGGGCTAATAAGGGGTTAATAAGTGACGGGGGGGGGTGTAGTGTAGTGTAGTGGTGCTTGGTGCTACTTTACTGAGCTACCTGTGTCCTCTGGTGGTCGATCCAAACAAAGGGGACCACCAGAGGACCAGGTAGCAGGTATATTAGACGCTGTTATCAAAACAGCGTCTAATATACCTGTTAGGGGTTAAAAAAAACACATCTCCAGCCTGCCAGCGAACGATCGCCGCTGGCAGGCTGGAGATCAACTCTCTTACCTTCCGTTCCTGTGAGCGTGCGCGCCTGTGTGCGCGCGTTCACAGGAAATCTCGGCTCACGCGAGATGACGCCTATTGGCGTTAGCGTAGCCTCGGGGAGCCGCCGCAATGACGCCTTTCGGCGTTAGCGTGGCGGCAAGCGGTTAAGTAGACCTTGAGATATATTTTTGATGTACCAACAAAATAGACTTGACACAACTATGTTATTTTTATCATTATATATACAGTAGTGTTGAGCACGAATATTCAAATTTTTATCTCGAATATCGCCACTTTGAGAATTCACGAATATTTAGAATATAGTGCTACTATATATATTGGTTATATCGAATATTCAATTTTTTTTTCCATCTAAACACATGATTCCTCTCTGCTTCTTGCTTGTGGGCCAATGAGAAGGAAGCAATGTCAAGTTCACAACAATACTTAGTGCACCAATCAGTAATCTGTAGTCAGACCTGCTAAAATGTGAAGTTGCATGTAGTACGAAAAAATATTCTAATCACTGCTGATTAGCACAATCGCGAATATATTGGAGCACTTGACTCTATCTGCATATAAAGCTATTCTAATGTTCTGCCGTGCCAACCATTTTCTCCAGTCTCAGGAAACTTATACCAACTTGAAAAATTTAGCCAAAGTGACCCACGCTTGTATTTAGAGTTACAAATTCGCTTTACATGATTTTTACATTACCGATTTTTCGAATTCAATAAAGTAATCTTGAATTCTCGAAATTCACAAATATATGACAAATATTCTAAAAAATATTTGTTTAAAATCACAAATTCGAATATAGCCCCTGCCTCTCATAACTAATATACAGGATATATCAGTAAGATCAAAAGGGTTATTTGTGAGTCATCCCATAGCAAATAGTCCCCAGTGGCAAGTGATCGGCTTCAATGTCAGCTCCTGAACCAGGATGAAGTACAACAGCGTTTTAAAAAGATTAAAATAGACAAATCGCCAGGACCAGATGGCATACACACCCGTATCCTAAGAGAATTAAGTAATGTCATAGCCAGGCTATTATTATTGATATTTAAGGACTCTATATTGACAGGGAGTGGTTGACAGGATTGGCGCATAGCAAATGTGGTGCCAATATTAAAAAAGGGTCCAAAAACAGAGCCCGGAAATTATAGGCCTTTAAGTTTAACATCTGTTGTGGGTAAACTGTTTGAATGTTTTCTAAGAGATGCTATCTTGGAGTACCTCAATGAAAATAAGCAAATAACACCATATCAGCATGGCTTCATGAGGGATTGGTCATGTCAAACTAATTTAATCAGTTTCTATGAGGAGGTAAGTTCTAGACTTGACAGCTGGGAACCAATGGATGTCGTATATCTGGACTTCTCCAAAGCATTTGACACTGTACCGCATAAAAGGTTAGTATATAAAATGAAAATGCTTGGACTGGGAAAAAATATCTGTATGTGAGTAAGTAACTGGCTCAGTAATAGAAAACAGAGGGTGGTTATTAATTGTACACACTCAGATTGGGTCACTGACACTAGTGGAGTACCTTATGGCTCAGTAGAGATGGCCTTGTTGTGGGCGTTGATTCAGCACCTAGAGGCTCCCTCTACTAACCATTTATCCCGCCCAGGTCCTCTGTCTAGCCCGCCCCGCTCCTCTTGAGTGACATCCAAGTTCGCAGCATCGCTGACGAAATCGAGCGCCTGCGCTGTCCACTTCTGTATTCGGCACAGGCACAGTGAGTGAAGGATGTGCTCCTGGTGCTGGCTTCCTCACTGCGCCTGCGCCGACTACATCACAGTGTGGAAGCTGGCACCAGGAGCGCATCATTCACTCACTGCACCTGTGCCGAATAAAGAAGTGGACGGCGCAGGCGCGAGATTTCGTCAGCGATGCTGCGAACTTGGACGTCACTCAAGAGGAGCCGGGCGGGCTAGACAGAGGACTTGGGCGGGATAAATG
This sequence comes from Bufo bufo, assembly GCF_905171765.1. NCBI lineage: Eukaryota > Metazoa > Chordata > Amphibia > Anura > Bufonidae > Bufo > Bufo bufo. Next base: position 486,289,318 of record NC_053389.1, read on the forward strand.
GTTAGTAGACGGAGCCTCTAGGTGCTGAATCAATGCCCACATAGCACCTAGAGACTCGTTAGCATATTGTAAAAGTGTGTTTTTTAGGAGAACGGCCGCAGGGACAAATATAAAAAGAACAGTTATGTACTGCTGACATTAGCACATCGCTAATGTCAGTCAGCTACATAACAGAAATTCTGATGGTAGAAACCCTTTAAGGTAAAGACCTGGTAATGGAATTGCAATTGTGAAATTTGGCCGGTTCACATCAGGTCTTTGTTTTACATTTAACGTATATAAAAAATATATTGTATACATTAAACAAATCCCTCCAATGGATGCTCTTTTTTTTTACTGTTCAAAGTTTACCATATATTTTGACCTGTGCCATTGTTCACTACAATTCTATATGCTGTATACTATGATTTAGATACACTTGGTGTCAGTATACAGTGCTAGTCTAGTATTATATTTATTATATTCAAAATAACACACAGCAACCAAAGTATTATGCAGAGATTATTATATACTTTTAACAGTCCCATTACATTTTACAAATGTACATAATACAATTCAGACACATTGGGTGTCAGTATATACTGCAATTTTTGCATGATATTTAAAATACTTTTTGATTATTGATTGTCTGTTGAGCTGTGTATCTAATCCTATCATGTGTGATACTGTCTGCAGAGTTGTGTATTTAATCCTATCATATGTGATACTGTCTGCAGAGTCGTGTGTCTAAGTCTATTGTGTTTGCTACTGTCTGCTGAGCTGTGTATCTAATCCTATCATGTGTGATACTGTCTGTAGAGTCGTGTATCTAATCCTATCATGTGTGATACTGTATGCTAAGCTGCATATCTAATCATATGTGTTACTGTCTGAAGAGTTGTGTGTCCAAGCCTGTTGTGTTTGATACTGTCTGCTGAGCTGTGTATCTAATCCTACCATGTGTGACACTGTCTGCAGAGTTGTGTGTTTAATCCTATCATGTGTGATACTGCCTGCAGTGCTGTGTATCTAATCCTATCATATGTGATACTGCCTGCAGTGCTGTGTATCTAATCCTATCATATGTGATACTGTCTGCTGATCTGGGTATTTAATACTACCATGTTTTATACTTTCTGCTGAGCTATGTATCTAAACCTATCATGTGTGATACTATCTGCAGAGTCGTGCATCTAAGCCTATCATGTGTGATACTGTCTGCTAAGCTGCGTATCTAATCATATGTGATACTGTTTGAAGAGTCGTGTGTCCAAGCCTATTGTGTTTAATACTGTCTGCTGAGTTGTGTATCTAATCCTATCATATATTATACTGTCTGCTCAGCTGTATATCTAATCCTACCATGTGTGATATTGTTTGCAGAGTTGTGTATATAATCCTATTCTGTGTGATACTGTCTGCTAAGCTGCGTATCTAATCATATGTGATACTGTCTGAAGAGTCATGTGTCCAAGCCTATTGTGTTTGATACTGTCTGCTGAGTTGTGTATCTAATCCTATCATATGTGATACTGTCTGCTCAGCTGTGTATCTAATCCTACCATGTGTGATACTGTCTGCTCAGCTGTGTATCTAATACTACCATGTGTGATATTGTTTGCAGAGTTGTGTATATAATTCTATTCTGTGTGATACTTTCTGCTGAGCTGTGTATCTGATCCTATCATGTGTGATACTGTCTGCAGTCATGTATCTAAGCCTATTGTGTGTCATACTGCCTGCTGACCGGCGTATCTAATCCTATCAGGTGTAATACTATCTGCTGAGCTGTGTATCTAATCCTTTCATGTGTGATACTGTTTGCTGAGCTGTGTTTCTAATTCTGTTCTGTGTGATACTGTCTACTGAGCTGTGTATCTACTCCAGAGGTGTGATACTGTCTATGAAGCTATTATACAGTTGCAAGAAAAAGTATGTGAACCCTTTGGAATTATATGGATTTCTGCACAAATTGGTCATAAAATGTGATCTGATCTTCATCTAAGTCACAACAATAGACAATCACAGTCTTCTTAAACTAATAACACACAAAGAATTAAAGGTTACCATGTTTTTATTGAACACACCATGTAAACATTCACAGTGCAGGTGGAAAAAGTATGTGAACCCCTAGAATAATGACATCTCCAAGAGCTAATTGGAGTGAAGTGTCAGCCAACTGGAGTCCAATCAATGAGATGAGATTGGAGGTGTTGGTTACAGCTGCCCTGCCCTATAAAAAACACACACCAGTTCTGGGTTTGCTTTTCACAAGAAGCATTGCCTGATGTGAATGATGCCTCGCACAAAAGATCTCTCAGAAGACCTACGATTAAGAATTGTTGACTTGCATAAAGATGGAAAGGGTTATAAAAGTATCTCCAAAAGCCTTGTTGTTCATCAGTCCACTGTAAGACAAATTGTCTATAAATGGAGAAAGTTCAGCACTGCTGCTACTCTCTCTAGGAGTGGCCGTCCTGTAAATATGACTGCAAGAGCACAGCGCAGGCTGCTCAATGAGGTGAAGAAGAATCCTAGAGTGTCAGCTAAAGACTTACAAAAGTCTCTGGCATATGCTAACATCCCTGCTAGCGAATCTACGATACGTAAAACACTAAACAAGAATGGATTTCATAAAAGGATACCACAGAGGAAGCCACTGCTGTCCAAAAACCCCCATTGCTGCAAGTTTACAGTTTGCACAAGAGCACCTGGATGTTCCACAGCAGTACTGGCAAAATATTCTGTGGACAGATGAAACCAAAGTTGAGTTGTTTGGAGGAAACACACAACACTATGTGTGGAGAAAAAGAGGCACAGCACATCAACATCAAAACCGCATCCCAACTGTGAAGTATGGTGGTGGGTAGAGTTCAGCGGACACCTGGATGTTCGGGTTCGGCAGGTTCAGCCGAACTTGAAAAAAATAATTTGTGTTCGGTACCCGAACTTGACCCCGAACCCGAACCCCATTGAAGTCAATAGGGATCCGAACTTTTGAGCACTAAAATGGCTGTAAAAATGTCATGGAAAGAGCTAGAGGGCTGCAAAAGGCAGAAAAATGTGCTTAAGAGCATGGCAAATGCTCTGTAAACAAATATGGATAGGGAAATGAATAAAAAAAACATAAAAGACCTAAAAAAAATAATAATTAGGAAAGATGTAAGAGGAAGAGGTTAAGGAGGCTGTGAATGGGTGGATGTGGCCGTGTAGGCTCACGTGGCGGTCTAGGTGGAAGCGGCATCGAAGGAGGAATAGGAAGCCAACACAGATGTGTGTTATTTTGGGACATATAAAAAATAAATAAAGAAATAAGTGCACTTGAGTACAAGGATGGATGGTTGAGGCTGTTAGAACTGTCTATTCTGCACAAGGTACAGACAAGTCTTGAGGGATCCAAGCCTGGTTCATTTTAATGAACGTGAGCTTGCCCACGTTGGCTGTGGACAGGCGGCTGCGTCTGTCTGTAATGACGCCTCCTGCCGTGCTAAATACACGTTCAGAGAGTACACTGGCTGCAGGGCAGGCCAGCATCTCCAAGGCATACAGGGCAAGCTCTGGCCATGTGGACAATTTGGAGACCCAGAAGTTGAATGCGGCAGAACCATTAGTCAGTACGTGTAGGCATGTGCACAGGTACTGTTCCACCATGTTGTTCAAATGCTGCCTCCTGCTAACACGCTCCATATCAGCAGTTGGGGCCGGTTTTTGCGGCGAGGTGACAAAGCTTTTCCACATGTCGGCCATGCTAACCCTGTCTTCTGAGGTGCTGGCGCTGACACAGCTGCGTTGGCGACCTCTTCCTCCTCCCCTGCCTTCACCTTGTGCTTCCACTTGTGCCCCGGCGTCAGTCGGGAATGTTCTCAGGAGCGCGTCTACCAGCGTGCGCCTGTAGTCGCGCATCTTCCGATCACGCTCCAGTGAGGGAATTAAGGACGGCACATTGTCTTTGTAACGGGGATCCAGCAGGGTGGCCACCCAGTAGTCAGCACACGTTAAAATATGGGCAACTCTGCAGTCGTTGCGCAGGCACTGCAGCATGTAGTCGCTCATGTGTGCCAGGCTGCCCAGAGGTAAGGACAAGCTGTCCTCTGTGTGAGGCGTATCGTCTGCGTCCTCCGTATCCCCCCAGCCACGCACCAGTGATGGGCCCGAGCTGCATTGGATGCCACCCCACTGTGAACATGCTTCATCCCCATCCTCCTCCTTCTCCTCATCCTCCTCGTCCTCCAGTAGTGGGCCCTGGCTGGCCAAATTTGTATCTGGCCTCTGCTGTTGCAAAAATCCTCTTTCCGAGCCACTTCTAAAAGACTGGCCTGAAAGTGTTAGAGATGACCCCTCTTCCTCCACCTCGTCCTGGGCCACATCCTCTTCCATCATTGCCCTAAGTTTTTTCTCAAGGAGACATAGAAGTGGTATTGTAACGCTGATAACGGCGTTATCACCAATGGCCATGTTGGTGGAGTACTCGAAACAGCGCAACAGGGCACACAGGTCTCGCATGGAGGCCCAGTCATTGGTGGTGAAGTGGTGCTGTTCCGCAGTGCGACTCACCCGTGCGTGCTGCAGCTGAAACTCCACTATGGCCTGCTGCTGCTCGCACAGTCTCTCCAGCATGTGCAAGGTGAAGTTCCACCTGGTGGGCACGTCGCATATGAGGTGGTGGGCGGGAAGGCCGAAGTTACGCTGCAGCGCTGACAGGCGAGCAGCAGCAGGTGAGAAAGCTAAAAGCGGGCACAGACGGCCCGCACTTTATGCAGCAGCTCAGACATGTCGGGGTAGTTGTGAATGAATTTCTGCACCACCAAATTCAGCACATGCGCCATGCAAGGGATGTGCGTCAAACCGGCTAGTCCCAGAGCTGCAACGAGATTTCGCTCATTATCGCACACCACCAGGCCGGGCTTGAGGCCCAAGGGCAGCAACCACTCGTCGGTCTGTTTTTTCTATACCCCGCCACGACTCCTGCACAGTGTGGGGCCTGTCCCCCAAACACATCAGTTTCAGAACGGCCTGCTGATGTTTACCCCTGGCTGTGCTGAAGTTGGTGGTGAAGGTCTGTCACTGACCGGATGAGGAGGTGGAAGAAGAGTAGGAGGAAGCCGAGTAGGAAGAGGAGGCAACAGGAGGCAAAGAATGATGCCCTGTGATCCTTGGCGGCAGAAGGACGTGCGCCAAACAGCTCTCCGCCTGGGGCCCAGCCACCACTACATTTACTCAGTGTGCAGTTAGGGAGATATAGCGTCCCTGGCCGTGCTTACTGGTCCACGTATTTATGGTTAGGTGGACCTTGCCACAGATGGCGTTGCGCAGTGCACACTTTATTTTATCCGATACTTGGTTGTGCAGGGAGGGCATGGCTCTCCTGGAGAAGTAGTGACGGCTGGGAACGACGTACTGTGGGACAGCAAGCGACATGAGCTGTTTGAAGCTGTCAGTCTCCACCAACCTGAATGGCAGCATTTCAAAGGCCAGCAGTTTAGAAATGCTGGCATTCAGGACCAGGGATCGAGGGTGGCTAGGTGGGCATTTACGCTTTCTCTCAAAGGTTTGTGAGATGGAGAGCTGAATGCTTCTGTGTGACATGGTGGAGATGCTTGGTGACGGAGGTGGTGTTGTTGGTGGCACATCCTCTGTTTGCTGGGCGGCAGGTGCCAACGTTCCTCCAGAGGTGGAGGAAGAGGCCGAGGCAGCAGCAGAAGAGGTATCAGGAGGGGCCTGAGCCTTTTCTTCTTTTTGCAGGCGCTTACTCCACTGCAGCCCGTGTCTCGCATGTAGATGCCTGGTCATGCAGGTTGTGCTAAGGTTCAGAACATTAATGCCTCGCTTCAGGCTCTGATGGCACAGCGTGCAAACCACTCGGGTCTTGTCGTCAGCACATTGTGTGAAGAAGTGCCATGCCAGGGAACTCCTTGAAGCTGCCTTTGGTGTGCTCGGTCCCTGTTGACGGTGGCCAGTAGCAGGTGAACTGTTTTGGCGACGGCTGGTCTGCTTTTGCACCCTGCTTCCGCTTTTGCTACGCTGTTGGCTCAGTCTCACCACTGCCTCTTCCTCCAAACTCTGAAAGTCAGTGGCACGACCTTCATTCCATGTGGGGTCTAGGACCTCATCGTCCACTGCATCGTCCTCCACCCAGTCTTCCTCCCTGACCTCCTTTTCGGTCTGCACACTGCAGAAAGACGCAGCAGTTGGTACCTGTGTTTTGTCATCATCAGAGACGTGCTGACGTGGTATTCCCATGTCCTCATCAGGAAACATAAGTGGTTGTGCGTCAGTGCATTCTATGTCTTCTAACCCTGGGGAAGGGCTAGGTGGATGCCCTTGGGAAACCCTGCCAGCAGAGTCTTCAAACAGCATAAGAGACTGCTGCATGACTTGAGGCTCAGACAGGTTCCCTGATATGCATGGGGGCACCTGTGCGCTTTCTGCAGAAGACTGGGTGGGAGATAATGTGAACGTGCTGGATCCACTGTCGGCCACCCTTTTGACTAGCGCCTGTACTTGCTCAGGCCTTACCATCCTTAGAACGGCATTAGGCCCGACCCAATATCGCTGTAGATCCTGGCGGCTACTGGGACCTGAGATAGTAGGTTCAGTAGGACGTGTAGCTGTGGCAGAACGGCCACGTCCTCTCCCTGCACCAGAGGCTCCACCAACGCCACCACCACGACCATGACAGCGTCCTATTAGATGTTTGCCTCATAGTTAGCGTTCACAAAGCAAAGTAAAAAGGGGTTAAATCTGTTAAAAAAAATGAACCGCCAATAAAACCCTGATGTAGGGTATTGCACTATTTTTTTTTTTTTTAACTCTATATGACAGCAGTATTTGTGGCCTAAATGTGACACTCACTTATGCACGTCTTATCCCAGATGTGCAGTATATCAGAGGGTTTTTTCACCCCAGTAACCAAAAAGGCGTATTTCTGGCCTAAATGTGACACTCACTTATGCACTTTTAATCCCAGATGTGCAATATATTAGAGGCTTTTTTCACCCCAGTAACCAAAAAAGGCATATTTCTGGCCTTAATGTGACAATCATTTATGCACGTGTAATCAGAGATGTGCAATATATCAGAGGGTTTTGTCACCCCAGTAAGCCAAAGCAGGATTTCTGGCCTTAATGTGACAATCACTTATGCAAGCATAATCACAGATGTGCAGTATATCAGAGGGTTTTTTCACCCTAACCAAAAAGCTGTATTTCTGCCCTAAATGTGACAGTGACTTATGCACGTGTAATCACGTATGTGAAGTATATCAGAGGGTTTTTTCACCACAGTAAGAAAAAAGCTGTAATTCTGGCCTTAATGTGACAATCACTTATGCACGTGTAATCACAGATGTGCAGTATATCAGAGGGTTTTTTCACTCTAACTAAAAAGCTGTATATCTGTCCTAAATGTGACAGGGACTTATGCATGTGTAATCACAGATGTGCAGTATATCAGAGGGTTTTTTCACCCCAGTATGAAAAAAGCTGTATTTCTGTCCTAAATGTGACAATCACTTATGCACGTGTAATCAGAGATGTGCAGTATATTAGAGGGTTTTTTCACCCCAGTATGCCAAAGCAGGATTTCTGGCCTTAATGTGACAATCACTTATGCATGTGTTATCACAGATGTGCAGTATATCAGAGGGTTTTTTCACCCCAGTAAGAAAAAAGCTGTATTTCTGTCCTATATGTGACAGTGACTTATGCACGTGTAATCACAGATGTGCAGTATATCAGAGGGTTTTTTCACCCTAACCAAAAAGCTGTATTTCTGTCCTAAATGTGACAGTAACTTATGCACGTGTAATCACAGATGTGCAGTATATCAGAGGGTTTTTTCACCCCAGTAAGAAAAAAGCTGTATTTCTGGCCTTAATGTGATAATCACTTATGCACGTGTAATCACAGATGTGCAGTATATCAGAGGGTTTTTTAACCCTAACCAAAAAGCTGTATTTCTGTCCTAAATGTGACAGTAACGTATGCACGTGTAATCACAGATGTGCTTTATATCAGAGGGTTTTATCACCCCAGTAAGAAAAAAGCTGCATTTCTGGCCTTAATGTGACAATCACTTATGCATGTGTAATCAGAGATGTGCAGTATATCAGAGGGTTTTTTCACCCCAGTATGCCAAAGCAGGATTTCTGGCCTTAATGTGACAATCTCTTATGCATGTGTAATCACAGATGTGCAGTATATCAGAGGGTTTTTTCACCCCAGTAAGCCAAAGCAGGATTTCTGGCCTTAATGTGACAATCACTTATGCACGTGTAATCACAGATGTGCATTATATCAGAAGGTTTTTTAACCCTAACCAAAAAGCTGTATTTCTGTCCTAAATGTGACAGTGACATATGCACGTGTAATCACAGATGTGCTTTATATCAGAGGGTTTTTTCACCCCAGTAAGGCTACTTTCACACTTGCGATCGGGGTTCCGCTTGTAAGTTCCGTTTGAAGGCTCTCACAAGCGGCCCTGAAGGCATCTGTACAGCCCCAATGCATTCTGAGTGGATGCGGATCCGCTCAGAATGCATCAGTCTGGCACCGTTTGGCCTCCGTTCTGCTCAGTAGGCGGACACCTGAACGCAGCTTACAGCGTTTTCGTGTCCGCCTGGCCGTGCGGAGCCAAACGGATCCGTCCAGACTTACAATGCAAGTCAATGGGGACGGATCCATTTGACGTTGACACAATATGGTGCAATTGCAAACGGATCCGTCCCCCATTGACTTTCAATGTAAAGTCAGGAGTCCCTATTAACTACTTCAGCCCCCCTAGCTTAAACACCCTTAATGACCAGGCCACTTTTTACACTTCTGCACTACAGTACTTTCACCGTTTATTGCTCGGTCATGCAACTTACCACCCAAATGAATTTTACCTCCTTTTCTTCTCACTAATAGAGCTTTCATTTGGTGGTATTTCATTGCTGCTGACATTTTTACTTATTTTGTTATTAATCGAAATTTAAAGATTTTTTTTGCAAAAAAATGACATTTTTCACATTCAGTTGTAAAATTTTGCAAAAAAAAAACGACATCCATATATAAATTTTTCTCTAAATTTATTGTTCTACATGTCTTTGATAAAAAAAATGTTTGGGTAAAAAAAAAAATGGTTTGGGTAAAAGTCATAGCGTTTACAAACTATGCTACAAAAATGTGAATTTCCGCTTTTTGAAGCAGCTCTTACTTTCTGAGCACCTGCCATGTTTCCTGAGGTTCTACAATGCCCAGACAGTAGAAAACCCCCACAAATGACCCCATTTCGGAAAGTAGACACCCTAAGGTATTCGCTGATGGGCATAGTGAGTTCATAGAACTTTTCATTTTTTGTCACAAGTTAGCGGAAAATGATGATTTTTTTCTTTTTTTTTCTTACAAAGTCTCATATTCCACTAACTTGTGACAAAAAATAGAAACTTCCATGAACTCATTAGGTGCTCTTTGGAATATGGGCCCCTTTGCCCACCTAGGCTGCAAAAAAGTGTCACACATCTGGTATTGCCGTACTCAGGAGAAGTTGGGCAATGTGTTTTGGGGTGTCATTTTACATATACCCATGCTGGGTGAGATAAATATCTCGGTCAAATGCCAACTTTGTATAAAAAAATGGGAAAAGTTGCCTTTTGCCAAGATATTTCTCTCACCCAGCATGGGTATATGTAAAATGACACCCCAAAACACATTGCCCAACTTCTCCTGAGTGCGGTGATACCAGATGTGTGACACTTTTTTGCAGCCTAGGTGGGCAAAGGGGCCCACATTCCAAAGAGCACCTTTCGGATTTCACTGCCCATTTTTTACAGATTTTGATTTCAAACCACTTCTCACGCATTCGGGCCCCTAAAATGCCAGGGCAGTATAACTACCCCACAAGTGACCCCATTTTGGAAAGAAGACACCCCCAGGTATTTTGTGATGGGCATAGTGAGTTCATGAAAGTTTTTACTTTTTGTCACAAGTTAGTGTAATATGAGACTTTGTAACAAAAAAAAAAAAAAAAAAAATCATCATTTTCCGCTAACTTGTGACAAAAAATAAAAAATTCTAGGAACTCGCCATGCCCCTCACGGAATACCTTGGGGTGTCTTCTTTCCAAAATGGGGTCACTTGTGGGGTAATTATACTGCCCTGGCATTCTAGGGGCCCTAATGTGTGGTAAGTAGGTAAATGACCTGTGAAATCCTAAAGGTGCTCTTTGGAATGTAGGCTGCAAAAAAGTGTCACACATGTGGTATCGCCGTATTCAGGAGAAGTTGGGCAATGTGTTTTGGGGTGTCTTTTTACATATAGTCATGCTGGGTGAGAGAAATATCTTTGCAAAAGACAACTTTTCCCATTTTTTATACAAAGTTGGCATTTGACCAAGATATTTATCGCACCCAGCATGGGTATATGTAAAATGACACCCCAAAACACATTGCCCAACTTCTCCTGAGTACGGCGATACCAGATGTGTGACACTTTTTTGCAGCCTAGATGCGCAAAGGGGCCTACATTCCTTTTATGAGTGCATTTTTAGACATTTGGATCCCAGACTTCTTCTCACGCTTTAGGGCCCCTAGAATGCCAGGGCAGTATAAATACCCCACATGTGACCCCATTTTGGAAAGAAGACACCCCAAGGTATTCAATGAGGGGCATGGAGAGTTCATAGAAATGTGTTTTTTTTGGCACAAGTTAGAGGAATTTTTTATTTTTTTTCTCACAAAGTCTCCCTTTCCGCTAACTTGGGACAAAAATTTCAATCTTTCATGGACTCAATATGCCCCTCACAGAATACCTTGGGGTGTCTTCTTTCCGAAATGGGGTCACATGTGGGGTATTTATACTGCCCTGGCATTCTAGGGGCCCTAAAGCGTGAGAAGAAGTCTGGAATATAAATGTCTAAAAATTTTTACGCATTTGGATTCCGTGAAGGGTATGGTGAGTTCATGTGAGATTTTATTTTTTGGCACAAGTTAGTGGAATATGAGACTTTGTAATAAAAAAAATATAATTTCCGCTAATTTGGGCCCCAAAAATGTCTGAATGGAGCCTTACAGGGGGGTGATCAATGACAGGGGGGTGATCAGGGAGTCTATATGGGGTGATCACCTCCCTATAAGGCTCCATTCAGATGTCCGTATGTGTTTTGCGGATCCGATCCATGTATCCGTGGATCCGTAAAAAACATATGGACATCTGAATGGAGCCTTACAGGGGGGGAATCAATGACAGGGGGGTGATCAATGACAGGGGAGTGATCAATGACAGGGGGGTGATCAGGGAGTCTATATGGGGTGATCACCCCCCTGTCATTGATCACCCCCCTATAAGGCTCCATTCAGATGTCCGTATGTGTTTTGCGGATCCGATCCATGTATCCGTGGATCCGTAAAAAACATACGGACATCTGAATGGAGCCTTACAGGGGGGTGATCAATGACAGGGGAGTGATCAATGACAGGAGGGTGATCAGGGAGTCTATATGGGGTGATCACCCCCCTGTCATTGATCACCCCCCTATAAGGCTCCATTCAGACGTCCGTATGTTTTTTGCGGATCCGATCCATGTATTTGTGGATCCGTAAAAAACATACGGACATCTGAATGCAGCCTTACAGGGGGGTGATCAATGACAGGGGGGTGATCAATGACAGGGGGGTGATCAGGGAGTCTATATGGGGTGATCACCCCCCTGTCATTGATCACCCCCCTATAAGGCTCCATTCAGACGTCCGTATGTGTTTTGCGGATCCGATCCATGTATCCGTGGATCCGAAAAAAACATACGGACATCTGAATGCAGCCTTACAGGGGGGTGATCAATGACAGGGGGGTGATCAATGACAGGGGGGTGATCAGGGAGTCTATATGGGGTGATCACCCCCCTGTCATTGATCACCCCCCTATAAGGCTCCATTCAGATGTCCGTATGTGTTTTGTGGATCCGATCCATGTATCCGTGGATCCGTAAAAAACATACGGACATCTGAATGCAGCCTTACAGGGGAGTGATCAATGACAGGGGGGTGATCAATGACAGGGGGGTGATCAGGGAGTCTATATGGGGTGATCACCCCCTGTCATTGATCACCCCCCTGTAAGGCTCCATTCAGACGTCCGTATGTGTTTTGCGGATCCGATCCATGTATCAGTGGATCCGTAAAAATCATACGGACGTCTGAATGGAGCCTTACAAGGGGGTGATTAATGACAGGGGGGTGATCAATGACAGGGGGGTGATCAGGGAGTCTATATGGAGTGATCAGGGGTGATCAGGGGTGAATAAGGGGTTAATTAGTGACAGGGGGGGTGTAGTGTAGTGGTGTTTGGTGCTACATATTACTGAGCTACCTGTGTCCTCTGGTGGTCGATCCAAACAAAAGGGACCACCAGAGGACCAGGTAGCAGGTATATTAGACGCTGTTATCAAAACAGCATCTAATATACCTGTTAGGGGTTAAAAAAATCGCATCTCCAGCCTGCCATCGAACGATGGCCGCTGGCAGACTGGAGATACACTCGCTTATCTTCCGATCCTGTGAACGCGCGCGCCTGTGTGCGCGTGTTCACAGGAAATCTAGCGTCTCGCGAGATGACGCATATATGCGTGACTCTGCGCAGGGCTGCCGCCTCCGGAACGCGATCCTGCGTTAGGCGGTCCGGAGGCGGTTAATATACCATCAGATCGGAGTTTTCTCCAATCCGATGGTATATTTTAACTTGAAGCGTCCCCATCACCATGGGAACGCCTCTATGTTAGAATATACCATCGGATTGGAGTTAGATCGTGAAACTAAGATCCGACAGTATATTCTAACACAGAGGCGTTCCCATGTTGATGGGGACGCTTCAAGTTAGAATATACTAAAAGAACTGTGTACATGACTGCCCCTTGCTGCCTAGCAGGTGCTGCCAGGCAGCAGGGGGCAGACCACCCCCTTCCCCCCCCTGTTTTTAACTCATTGGTGGCCAGTGTGGCCGCCCCCCCTCCCTCCCTGTTTTTAACTCTTTAGTGGCCAGTGCGGCCGACCCCCCGTCCCCCCCCTGTTTTTAACTCATTGGTGGCCAGTGCGGCCGCCCTCCCTCCCTCCCCCCCCTTTTTTTAATTCATTGGTGGCCAGTGCGGCCGGCCCCCCTTCCCCCCCTAATTAAAATGACAGACCCCCCATCATTGGTGGCAGCGGAGAGTTCCGATCGGAGTCCCAGTTTAATCGCTGGGACTCCGATCGGTAACCATGGAAACCAGGACGCTACTGCATTCCTGGCTGCCTTGGTTACGTAGCAATTTTAGAAGCATTATATTTACCTGCGATGTCTGTGACCGGCCCGGCGCTCCTCCTACTGGTAAGTGAAAGGTCTGTGCGGCGCATTGCTTATAGCACAGACCTTTCACTTACCAGTAGGAGGAGCGCCGGGCCGGTCACAGACATCGCAGGTAAGTATAATGCTTCTAAAATTGCTACGTAACCATGGCAGCCAGGAATGCAGTAGCGTCCTGGTTAACCATGGTTACTGATCGGAGTCCCAGCGATTAAACTGGGACTCCGATCGGAACTCTCCGCTGCCACCAATGATGGGGGGTCGGTCATTTTAATTAGGGGCGGGGGGAGGGGGGGCGGCCGCACTGGCCACCAATGAATTAAAAACAGGTGGGGGAGGGGGTCCGGCCACACTGGCCACCAATGAGTTAAAAACAGGGGGGGAGGGGGGACGGCCGCACTGGCCACCAATGAGTTAAAAACAGGGGGGAGGGGGGGGCGGCCGCACTGGTTTTTTCAGGCCAGTATGCCAAAGCAGGATTTCTGGCCTTAATGTGACAATCACTTATGCATGTGTAATCAGAGATTTGCAGTATATCAGAGGGTTTTTTCACCGCAGTATGCCAAAGCAGGATTTCTGGCCTTAATGTGACAATCACTTAAGCATGTGTAATCACAGATGTGCAGTATATCAGAGGTTTTTTTTTTTTTTACCCTAACCAAAAAGATGAATTTCTGTCCTAAATGTGACAGTGACTTATGCATGTGTAATCACAGATGTGCAGTATATCAGAGGGTTTTTTCACCCCAGTAAGAAAAAAGCTGTATTTCTGTCCTAAATGTGACAGTGACTTATGCAGGTGTAATCACAGATGTGCAGTATATTAGAGGCTTTTTTCACCCCAGTAACCAAAAAGCTGTATTTCTGTCCTAAATGTGACAGTGACTTATGCACGTGTAATCCCAGATGTGCAGTGTATTAGAGGCTTTTTTCACCCTAACCAAGAAGCTGTATTTCTGTCCTAAATGTGACAATCACTTATGCTTGTTTAATCCCAGATGTGCAGTATATTAGAGGGGTTTTTCACCCCAGTATGCCAAAGCTGTATATCTGGACTTGCCGATAGCCTATGCTGGTGCACTATTGTTGCATAAAATGGCTGCCGATCAGGTATTGATATTGATGAAATGAAGAAAAAAAAGTTTGTTTTCAGCAGTAGTTGGCTCAGGGCAGGCTTAAAAAAATTGTGCACTGCACCCACAAAACACTTTTTCTGTAGATCGCTGAGTACATAAACCAGTTCTTGATAAGATCGCTCCCTGATCTCTCCCTCACAGCAGCTGCAGCCTCTCCCTACACTAATCCGAGCAGAGTGACGGGTGGCGCTAAGTGACTCCAGCTTAAATAGAGGCTGGGTCAAATGCTGCAGTTGGCCAATCACAGCCATGCCAATAGTAGGCATGGCTGTGATGGCCTTTTGGGGCAAGTAGCATGACACTTGTTGATTGGCTGCTTTGCAGCCTTTCAAAAAGCACCATAAAAATCGCTGAACACCGAACCCGAACCCAAACTTTTACGTAAATGTTCGGATTCGGGTCCGGGTGCCGAAAAACCTAAAGTTCGGTACAAACCCGACCTTTACAGGTCGGGTTCGCTCAACTCTACCAAGGATCTCTTCTCTGTACTAACTGAGGATACAGCAAATTTATGTTATTTTTTTTTTCATTCTGTATCATTTCAGTCATTGTATTATTAATTTTCATTTCGTTATTTTTTCGATAAATTCATTTTGTTTAATGCTTTCTTATATTTTCAGTGTTTGATGAAGGCCTGCGAGCCGAAAACGTTCACACATATTGCCGCACTACTTACCTTTCTGAAATAAAAAAGCCACACAGTTTGAGCAAAGAAAACTTCTGCTGTGCTATTCTTACTTCTCCTGATGCTGCCACCTCCAGACTCTGTTATTTTGCCAGCCAGTGGCCTCCTCATGCTGCTTCCAATTCACTTCTATGTCATAGGTTCACTCTGTGGACTTCTCATGCTGTTCACACCCTTCCCAGTTCATGACTGGTCCACTATTTTGGCTCTCGGCCACATCATCATTTATTTGTCCTTTCTTCTGATCTGTCAGAAGGAAGGAAAAATGAGATGCACAACGGATCCTGTCTGTGTAGCAGTTGTAAGGTCTGTATGGTCCCATCAGAATTGGCTTATGATTCAGAATTGGCTTATGATTTGGTAGCCAAAAGCAGGAGTGGGTACAGTAGAGTTTTAAAGGAAATCTGTCACTAGGATAATTGCTATTGAAGTAAAGCCATGGCCTAATAGCACTTAGTACCTTATTTCAAGATGTGCCTTTGTTCCAGCAATAGATGTTTTTATCCTCTGAAAATCCAGCTTATTTGGTATGCAAATGAGCCAGTAAGGTGCCCAGAGGGGCATCACTTTTGCAGGAAGGAGCTCAGACACGCCCCCTGCCACAATGTGTCCACCCTCAAAATACTTAAAATCCCCTCCCCCAAGCCCCGCTAAGCCACAAATATGATCTGTTTTGGCCACACACCCTCCCACTCCTGAGCCGACGGGGATTGAGAAAATGAAGGTAAAAATCAACTTCTGTCAGCTGCAGTGGTGGGAGGCACAGTGAATTTCTCCCTGCAGCTCACACTCAGACAGCACAGTGCTGCTGTCTTAGGCTCCATCCAGACGTCCGTAGTACATTGCGGATCTGCAAATTGTGGATCCGCAATACACCCGGCGGGCACCCCCATATAAATGCCTATTCTTGTCTGCAATTGCGAACAAGAATAGGATATGCTTTATTTTTTTCCGGAGCTGCAGACCGGAAGATTGGGGCCGCGCTCCGGAAATGTGGATGCGGACAGCACACTGTGTGCTGTCCGCATCTCTTGAGGCCCCATAGAGAATAAATTGGTCTGCACCCGTTCCGCATAATTGCGGAACGGATGTGGACCCATTCTACGGACGTGTGAATGGACCCTTAGAGTGAGCTGTTCAAAAGAACATGCCCCCGATCCTGTTAGGCCACGCCCCTCCCACTTCTCAGCCGACTGAGATTGAAAAAATGAAGTAAAAAATCAACTTGTAGGTCGTGTTAAGCCACTCCCCGACCTGGTTAGGCCAAGCCCCCTCCAGGCCTCAGCCGACAGGGGTTGGAAAAATGAAGGTAAAAATCTACTTCTGTCAGCTGCAGAGGTGGGAGGGAGGGTGACTTTCTCCCTGCAGATCACACTCAGACAGCACAGTGCTGCTGTCAGAGAGTGAGCTGTTTAAAAGGACACACTCCTGATCCAGTAAAAGTCACTGTTAAGGGTGCGGGCTCCTGTGGAGGTCACTCTCAAGGGGGTGGTATGCTGTGAAAGTCACTGTTAAAGGGGAAGGCTGCTGTAAAGATCAAAGTTAAGAGTGTGGGCTGCTATGGAGGTCCAATTTTAAGAGACGGGTAACTGTGGGGCGTCAATGTTAAGGGGTAGGGGGCTGTGGAGGTCTGTTTTCGGGGTGGGGGGCTGTAGATGTCACTGTTATAGTGGATAGTGTTGATATCTTTTAACGGCACACACAAACATTAAATGAAATTGATTAAATATACCCGAGTGAAGCCGGGTCCTTCAGCTAGTATTTTATATAAATTATTATCTATTCTATAATAGTTGTATTGCTCGATTCAGTGGGAACTTTTAAACTTATCATATTCCTATGTCTTGTGACTAGTCAAGCTGAGGATGTTCTCAGCAAGTTGTTTGTCAGTACATGCCATATCAGCATAATATGAAGAAAAAGGAGTATTGTCTGCTGATTTGCTATAACAATGAGAATAACTAAAATTGGCCTTGTATACAGATATATATCAAGTTCTGCAGATGGTTTCTGACTTGTTTATTTTTGGAAAAGCATTATAGATGACCGGTTTGCGTGTCCAAGCAAATTCTGTGCATGATAACCTGAACTTTAAACTTGACTATGGTCCAGGATGACATATGCTCTAGTTGCATAATGATAAGATGTATGCAAATGTATCTCATGTATTTATGTATTCTTAATTATCCAATCATACGTACTGTAACCTCCCTAAACCCCCCCCCCCCCCAGTTACTCCCATATCCTAAAGGAATATAATAAAGGGTTTGGGCCGGTCTCGAGGGAGATCTCCACAGACACATCACCTGTGATTGTTTCTGTGTGTCAACTGATTGATTTAATTATTTAATATTGATTACCTGTACCTGAATATTGAACTACTCTGACAGTTTCAATGGGCAACTAAGCCAGTTGACCCCCTATGTGTTTTTTATTGTTGTTTATTTAAGTAGAATTTTAACCAGTTATTCTATAACATTACTTTAGACATTTTCTCTTAAAGCCAAAAAATATTTTATTTACCCTATTACAATACTGAATGTTATGATTAGAGATGAGCGAAGTTTGGAAAAATTTGATTCAGCAGCTTCACTAAAGTTCCAAAAGAAACTTTATTTGTGACTAATTAAATCATCATGAACCGCTATAAATCAGGTATAACCAGGCCACTCTGCCTTAGGCCTCTTTCACACGAGCATGTCCGGATGCGTTGCGGCAAACCCGCGCGAGTAGGTACACAATTGCAGTCAGTTTTGACTGCGATTGCATTCCGTTTTTCAGTTTTTATTGCGCGGGTGCAATGTGTTCTGCACGCGCGTGATAAAAAACTGAATGTGGTACCCAGACCCGAACTTCTTCACAGAAGTTCAGGTTTGGGTTCAAGGTTGTGTAGATTGTATTATTTCCCCTTATAACATGGTTATAAGGGAAAATAATAGCATTCTGAATACAGAATGCATAGTACAATAGAGCTGGAGGGGTTAAAAAATAAATAAATAATTAACTCACCTTAATCCACTTGTTCGCGCAACCATCATCTCTTCTGTCTTCTTCTTTGAGGAATAGGACCTTTGATGACGTCACTACGTTCATCACATGGTCAGTCACATGATCCATTACCATGGTGATGGATCATGTGACGGACCATGCGATGAGCGCAGTAACGTCATCAAAGGTCCTATTCCTCAAAGAAGACAGAAGAGATGCCGGCTGCGTGAACAAGTTGATTAAGGTGAGTTAAATTATTATTATTATTTTTAACCCCTCTAGCGCTATTGTACTATGCATTCTGCATTCAGAATGCTATTATTTTCCCTTATAACCATGTTATAAGGGAAAATAATAATGATCGGGTCCCCATCCTGATCGTCTCCTAGCAACCGTGCGTGAAAATTGCACCGCATCCGCACTTGCTTGCGATTTTCACGCAGCCCCATTCACTTCTATGGGGCCTGCGTTGTGTGAAAAACGCAGAATATAGAGCTTGCTGCGATTTTCACGCAACGCACAAGTGATGCGTGACAATCACTGCTCATCTGCACAGCCCCATAGAAATGAATGGGTCCGGATTCAGTGCGGGTGCAATGTGTTCAACTCACGCATTGCACCCGCGCGGAAAACTCGCCCGTGTGAAAGGGGTCTTAAGGTATGGCCACATGAGGGAGGGTTGCTGCCATGCTGCAGTGAAGAACCCACAAGGCCAATTAGTCCGCAGCTGCCTTTCATTTAATAATGAATACCACATTATATAGTCGAGGCACCTTTAAAGAGGGGCTGTACCCACTTCTCCAACCCCAGAGCTCCCCTACAGGTGGGAGCCCTTCTTCTGCCATCTGATTTTCCACATCATATAATATCAATGAGAATATGTCATCAGGGACATCCAACTATTCAGCTCCTCCTCTCTCTGCATCTTGTGGACTTTTCTAGGATATGGAAACTTTGAAGGATGATTCGGAAGAAGGAAAGCCAGCAAAAGATGAGGATAGTCATCATTAAGAGCTGGCCCCCCCTAAGGGGTACAGACTGGATGGTATCGGTTGGCACGCTGGCACAGGAATAATAAAGGCCTCCCTCTTATTGGTATTTAATTACATATCTCAGTGCATTGGTGACATAGAAATGAGTAAATGTAGGAATAAATAAACAAAACTGACACAGAATAAGGCTAGTTTCACACTAGCGGCAAGGAACTCCGGCAGGCTGTCCTGGCGGGTGAACAGCCTGTCGGATCCGTGCTGCCGCTAGTGCACGCATGACCCCGGACTACTGCTCCGGTCCCATTGACTATAATAAATGTTGTACTTTTATTCCTGCCGCCTCTTTGCAGCCGGAACTCCGGCCCGCCCCCCCCCCCATTATTGTCAATCTTACTTTTATTCCTGCCGCCTTTCGGCATGTTTGCCATGTTGCCGCTTGAACTCAGGCTCGCCCCCATTATAGTCAATGAGGCCGGAGTGGTAGTCTAGGGGCACGCATGCACTAGCGGCAGCATGGATCTGACAGGCTGTTCACCCGCTGGAACAGCCTGCTTGAGTTCCTTGCCACTAGTGTGAAAGTACCCTAAGTCTCCCTGCAGTCTCCCTCTCCAATATTCTTCTATTAATCATTTTCAGCAACACTGTCCCTAGCGCATGAGCGCTTTTTATGTCTTTCCCTATGCTCAGCTCACATGACAATGGCGGGGACTTTGCAGGATGAGGGTTTTATAGGGCTGTGACATCACAGGGCATAGCTATCTGCCCATCAGCTTGCTGCACTGCATTGCTATGCTTGTCTTCTCTACACTTAGTTTCACTTTGTAACACGTGCAGCCGCCATTTTAGAAAAATCTAATTTGTTACCACGAAGCGCAAACAAATTCAGATTGAAGTTTTTCTAAACTTTAGACTGAATTCCGCTTTGAATGCTTCACTTCACTCAACACTAGTTATGATTACTCCTACTACTACATATGGCTTATGGTCCCCAGAGAACACTGCAAGAAAAATGCTACCTTTGCGGTGATAGATCGTTTGCATGGAAAAAGCGTAAGAATTAAACCAGTGACCAAAATACCTCAAAGTAAATGCAGCTACTGTAAAATCAACCCATTTCATTTTAAGCATTCTTAAATAAGCTGAGGTAGAACAAGTTGGTTTAAAGAAAGATACTTAAAGCTCATAAAGCATAGCTGTATGACAAAAACAAATCAATATGAGAAAGAAACATAGGTACAGACTTGGCAAATGCTGTCTTTGTATCACCATATATGTACAAAATATAAACATATAAATATGTATTCCTCTGCAAACATAAATGTGAAACAGCAAGACATTTTCTGAAGCCATATGCAGCTTTCTAACTATATCTTATTGTATTATTTTTATTTTTTATTTTTTTTGAAAATCACCTTCTACCCACTGCTTGATGCACTTTGTTTTGAGTATCCTGACAAACTGTCAGAGTATTAATAGGTGCAGTATTTTTCAATATGCAACCAATGCATACAGCACTTGCCTATTCTCCTACATTTTCCCCAGGATTCTGACAGACTCTGCTCTTTAAAGGGAATATGTCACCAGTTTTATGGTGTACTAACTAAGGGCAACATAAACTAGTGACAGGTCCCCTTAGTAAAATGCTGGGTCACTTTCTTTAATTGATCCAGCTGTTTTGCTAAAATCTTGTTTTAAACAGCTTGAGCGCATGCCGATGTGTCTCCATATTCACGAGTTCCTGGCATTCCCTGCCCACCTGCTGCTGATTCATATGGAAAAACAAAACAGAATCAGGTAGGTGGGAACAGCTGTAAGCTCATGAATAAAGGGACTCATTGGCATTTGCTGGCACTGATAGGATTTAAAAGTGAGGGCGGCATAAAAATTGGTGAAAGATTCCCTTCAAAGGGTAAAATGGTAATTTTTTTTTACATTTTTTTGCAGTACTAATGGATGGAGCTGTGTAGTTCTGATGCTTATTTCCATCTATTTTAAGCTAGTCCCACATAGCTGATCGGTGTGGGTGCTAGATTTTGTACCCTCACAAATCTGATATTGATGGGGAATTCTAGGGAAACATCAATTGTTAAATCATGAAGAACCCCCTTGACCACTTAAAGACCGGGCCTATTTCCATTTTTACGTTTTGGATTTTTCCTCCCCACGTTCCAATAGCCATAACAGTTTTATTTTTCATAATTATTTGAGGGCTTATGTTTTGTGGGACAATAGGGAATTTTTTAATTCCACCATTTAATTTACCATATCTTGTATTAGAAAATGAGAAAAAAATATTCTTGTGTGGCAAAATTGAAAAGAAAAGAAATTTCGGCAAGGTTTTTGAGGTTTCGACATCACTGCGTTCACAATGTACTAAAAATCACCTGATAATCTTATTCTGTGGCTAAATACAAATGTGGCAATACCAAACTTGAATTTTATTTATTTTTTTACTACTACTACTTTACAAAAAATAAAAACCTTTGTAAAAATCAAAATTTTCTTTGCATCACCATATTCTGACAACCATAACTTTTTTATATTTCAGTCTGCAGAGCTGTATAAGGGATTGTTTTTTTCATAACAAACTGTAGTTTTTAATGGTACAATTTCTGTAGTATGTAAGACTTTCTAATCACGATATTCAATTTTTTGGGGGACAAGATGACCAAAAAATTGCAAATCACATGTTTTTTTTCCCGCTATGGTGTTCACTGCAGAGGAATTTTATAAAATATTTTAATAGTTAATACATTTTTAGAAGCGACAATACCCAATATGTTTTTTTTTTATTGTTTATATATTTTTATATGTAAAATTGGGAAAGGAGGATAATTGAAACTTTTAATATATGTTATTTTTTTGTTTTTTTTAAACTTTTTTAAAATAACTATTAGCCCCCTTAGGGGCCTAGTACATGGGATCGCTTGATCCCCTCACCTATTCACCCTAATAGAGATCTATTAGGGCAAATAGAATTTTAACACTCTCCATTCTGAGCTATGCCTTGTGCATAGCTCAGTATGGAGAAAGCCGTGACAGGCCTGGATTGCTTCAGCAGCATCCAGGCTGCCATAGCATCTGATCGGAGCCCTGCGATTTCACTGAGTGGGCTCTGATTGGAAGACAGAGGGAGCCGAATCCCTCTGCCTTCACTCACAGGTAGAGATGTCGCGAACATAAAATTTTCTGTTCGCGAACGCGAATTTCCGCAAATGTTTGCGAACGGGCGAACCGCCATCGACTTCAATAGGCAGGCGAATTTTAAAACCCACAGGGACTCTTTCTGGCCACAATAGTGATGGAAAGGTTGTTTCAAGGGGACTAACACATGGACTGTGGCATGCCGGAGGGGGATCCATGGCAAAACTCCCATGGAAAATTACTTAGTTGACGCAGAGTCGGGTTTTAATCCATAATGGGCATAAATCACCTAACATTCCTAAATTGTTTGGAATAACGTGCTTTAAAACATCCAGTGTGTGTATACGATCAGGTATGATGTTGTATCGATCAGGTAGTGTAAGGGTTACGCTTGCTTCACAGTGACAGACCAAACTCTGACAGACCAAACTCCCCGTTTAACGCACCGCAAACAACCGCAATAAGTCCATTTGCACAACCGCAAACTCCCCATTTGCACAAGGTTGGATACCAAGCTAGCCATGTCCCGTTCCTTGTGCTCACTGACGTCATTGAAGGTCTCTTCCTCCACCCAGCCACGTACAACACCAAGGGTCCCCGAAAGGTGACAACAAGCCCCCTTGGACGCCTGCTGTGGTTGGTCTTCCACCTCCTCAAAGCCACCTTCCTCCTCTGACTCTTCTTCTTCAGACTCCTTTCTCTGCGTTGCCGCAGGTCCAGCAATCGATGGTGACCACAACTCTTCCTCTTCATTCTCATCTACGGCCTGATCCAGCACTCTTCGCAGGGCACGCTCCAGAAAAAACGCATATGGGATAAGGTCGATGATGTTGCCTTGGGTTTGACTGACCAGGTTTGTCACGTCCGCAAAAGGACGCATGAGTCTACAGCCATTGTGCATGAGCGTTCAGTAACGTGGCCAAAAAATACCCAGCTCCGCAGAGACTGTCCTCTTTTTTTTAAATAAAAAAAATCTCTTCTTACCAGTTTAATCTCTGCTTTGTCCCCTATCAGGGGCCGGTGAATGGAATTGATTTTAGGAACCGGGAGATGGAAAAAGATGCTTGGTCGGTCCTCTTACTTCCAATTTGGGGCACTGCGCGTGCGCCGTGCAATGTACTGTGCCACTCTATATGAGTGGTGTGTTAAGTAGTACTATTCCTATCAGTTTAATCCCTGTTAGGTCCCCTATCAGGGGCCGGTGTATGGAATAGAGTTTAGGAACCGGGAGATGGAAAAAGATGCTTGGTCGGTCCTCTTACTTCCAATATGGGGCACTGCGCGTGCGCCGTGCAATGTACTGTGCCACCCTATATGAGTGGTGTGTTAAGTAGTACTATTCTTATCAGGTTAATACCTGTTACGTCCCCTATAAGGGGACGTTTATCGAATTGATTTTAGACAACCGCAAAGAGTTGTCAATAGTTGACACACTCATGACATAAATTTTATTCCTCTATGCGTCAATCTTGGTGTAGTGATGACTGTGCTAGTGCGGACGTTTGGGAGATTGCAGGCGATGGCGGTTTTTCAAAGCCTATGGTCATGCTGAGGTAGTTCAGTGACAGTTAAGTGACCCAGAAAACAATGATTCTGCAGTGTGGGCCCATTGTTGGCCTAGTAGGCTTTAATGATCACCTTAGATGATCACAAAGAAAATTATTATTTTTTCTATGCAAAATTATCCAGCCGATCACTTTTGGTCTGTTCACAATGAAGCAACGACCTTATCATCTGGGGTGTGCCAACATTGCCAACACACTTATAGAGGTGATCGCTTCATAGTGATACTCCAGCCCCTTCACCACAACAAGGTAACGATCACGAAGGGGAATTGACACATGTATGTGCCTTTTTTTTGTTTAGTTTTTGCAGCCACAGTGCAGCACCAGAGGCCAGAAAAATTAGGCATGTACACATGCCTGAAAAATTTGGTATTGTTGCAAAATTGATGTTTTCCAGGCAGAAAGTACACTAAAACATTGCGGCTTGAACCCTAGTTGGTGGCGGAGAAGTCACGCAAGTCATCCGGCATGCAGAGATTAAATACAGCAGCGTGTGGACCATTTTTAGCCCAAGGCATCTCATCAGGCCTTTTTTAGTCAAATGCGTCCCCCACTGTCAGTCCCTTCGGGATCCATGCCTCATTCATATTAATAAAGGTGAGGTAATCTAGACTTTTTGACCTAGGCAACTTCTCTTCTCAGTGACAATACCTACTGCTGCGCTGAATGACCTTTCTGACAGGACACTTGGGGTTCATCGCTCCTCAGAGTGTCGATATCTGCAGTTAAGGCAAGGTAGTCTGCTACCTGTCGGTCGAGTCGTTCTCTGAGGGTGGACCCCGAAAGGCTGTGGCGATGCGTAGGACTTAAAAAGCTCTGCATGTCCTCCATCAACAACACGTCTGTAAAGCGTCCTGTCCTTGCCGGCTTTGTCGTGGTAGGAGTAGGATTACTTTCACCTCTAACCCTGTTAGATTCCCGTTGTGCTGTGACATCACCCTTATATGCTGTTAAAAGAGCGCCCGGGGATCTCACTGCACTTACTCAAAGGTTCTTTTCTCCCAGGCTGTGAGCTCTGCGCTGTGATTGACCAGCGCTACAGCAGAACAAGGGCAGACTCCGCCTACCATAACTTAGTCTCCGCCTACCATAACTTAGTGACCGAAGATACCGGAGGGCATAGCGGGAGAACGGAGTGGCGCCCAGGGATAATAGTAAGTGCAGTGAGATCCCCGGGCGCCGCTCTCTTTATGTCTGTATACTTAGTTCACAATGTCAGGATTAGTGAAAGGTCCTCTTTAAAGCATACTTTTTAACTTGTTTTGGAACTGCTGCATTCTTTCCGACTTCCGGTAATTCGGTAACATTTCAGCCACTTTCTGCTTATACCGGGGGTCTAGTAGCGTGGCCACCCAGTACAGGCCGTTCTCCTTCAGCCTTTTTATACGAGAGTCCCTGAACAGGCATGACAGCATGAAAGACCCCATTTGCACAAGGTTGGATGCCGAACTACTCATGTCCCGTTGCTCATCATCACTGATCTCATTGAAGGTCTGTTCTTCCCCCCAGCCACGTTCAACACCACGGGTACCAGATAGGTGACAACGAGCACCCTGGGATGCCTGCTTTAGTTGGTCTTCCTCCTCCTCAAAGCCACATTCCTCCTCTGACTCCTCTTCCTCAGACTCCTCTTCCAGCGTTGCCGCAGGTACAGCAAGCGATGATGATAAGGCTGTACCTGCGGACAACTCTTCCTCTTCACGCTCATCTATGGCCTGATCCAGCACTCTTTGCAGGGCACGCTCCAGGAAGAAAACAAATGGGATGATGTCGCTGATGGTGCCTTCGGTGCGACTGACTAGGTTTGTCACCTCCTCAAAAGGACGCATGAGCCTACAGGCATTGCGCATGAGCGTCCAGTAACGTGGCAAAAAAATACCCAGCTCAGCAGAGGCTGTCCTAGCACCCCGGTCATACAAATACTCGTTGACAGCTTTTTCTTGTTGGAGCAGGCGGTCGAACAGTAGGAGTGTTGAATTCCAACGTGTCGGGCTGTCGCAAATCAAGCGCCTCACTGGCATGTTGTTTTGCCGCTGAATATCTGAAAAGTGCGCCAAGGCCATGTAGGAACGCCTGAAATGGCCACACACCTTCCTGGCCTGCTTCAGGACGTCCTGTAAGCCTGGGTACTTATGCACAAATCGTTGTACGATCAGATTCAACACATGTGCCATGCACGGCACATGTGTCAACTTGCCCAAATTCAATGCTGCCAACAAATTGCTTCCGTTATCACACACCACTTTGCCGATCTCCAGTTTGTGCGGGGTCAGCCACTGATCCACCTGTGCGTTCAGGGCGGACAGGAGTGCTGGTCCGGTGTGACTCTCTGCTTTCAGGCAAGTCAACCCCAAGACGGCGTGACACTGTAGTATCCGGGATGTGGAATAGCCCCTGGGGAGCTGGGGGGGTGCAGTTGATGTGGAGCAAGACGCAGCAGCAGAAGAGGACTCAGCCGAGGAGGTTAGTGAATAGGATGGAGTAGGAGGAGTAGAGTAGTTGGCAGCAGGTCTGCCTGCAAGTCGTGGCGGTGTCACCAACTCCTCTGCAGAGCCACGCATACCATGCTTGGCAGCCGTCAGCAGGTTTACCCAATGCGCAGTGTACGTGACATACCTGCCCTGACTGTGCTTTGCAGACCAGGTATCAGTGGTCAGATGGACCCTTGCCCCAACACTGTGTGGCAGACATGCCATGACTTCCTTTTCCACAATTTGTGAAAAAAAAATTTGGCCGGGTACCTTCCACTGTGGTGTCCCAATAGCTACAAATTTTTTGAAGGCCTCAGACTCCACCAGCTTGTATGGTAAAAGCTGGCCGGCTAAGAGTTCCGACAAGCCAGCTGTCAGACGCCGGGCAAGGGGGTGACTCTGTGACATTGGCTTCTTACGCTCAAACATTTCCTTGACAGACACCTTACTGTGGGCAGATGAGCAGGAACTGCTGAAGGTGAGAGGCGGAGTGGCGGGTGGTTGAGAGGGGGCAACGAGGACAGCAGTGGTTGACGTGGCTGAGGATGCTGGACCAGGAGGATGATGGTGGCTTTGAGTTTGTGTGCTGCTTGTACTCATCATGTGTTGATCCCATAGGCGTTTGCGATGTGAGATCATGTGCCTTCACAAAACAGTTGTATCTAGGTGGGTGTTGGACTTCCCACGACTCAGTTTATTTCTGTTATCAGAGGCAGACACACAAAAAAAATGCCACACTGCTGAGCTTTGCAATGACGGCATTCTGGTGGTGGCAACAGCATGCGTTGATTGGCGTGCTGTCTGGCTGACCCCGGGTGCCGATACATGCTGTCTGACTGTGCCAATAGCTCCTTGCGACGACCTCCAACTCGTTTCCTCCTCCTCTCTGTCTCCCCATCTGAACTTTCCCCCTATTCTTCTTCTCTTGAGCGGTCACCCACGTGACATCCACGGACACATCATCATCATCAACCGCTTCACTTGTATCTGACAACTCAGCAAAGGAAGCAGCAGCAGGTACAACATCATCATCATCACACCGTACGTCTATGTGTGTAATGCTGCCTGACTGAGACATATCCCTGTTATCTACATCCTCTGGCAATAATGGTTGCGCATCACTCATTTCTTCCAACTGATGTGTAAATAACTCCTCTGACAGATCAAGTGAAGCGGCTGTGGTAAAAGTGTTCGTGGTGGCGGCGGGCGGGCGAGTGGTAACTTGAGAGGTGCCCGAAGCTGAGCTGGAGGAGGATGGTGCGTCAAGGTTCCGAGCGGAAGCTGTAGAAGATTGGGTGTCCTGTGTAAGCCAGTCAACTATGTCCTCAGAATTTTTCGAGTTCAGGGTACGTGGCCTCTGAACACTGGGCATTATTCTAGGGCCAAAGGAAATCACAGCACCACGACTGCCCCTGTGGGGTTGCCTGCCTCTGCCTGTCATTTTTTTTAGATTAGTGGTACTATGCGTGCAAGGTACTGTGCCACCCTATATGAGTGGTGGGCAGTGGGCACAGTACAGTCTGTGGGCCTGACACACACTGGCAGGCAACTGCAATTATATTACAGAGAAAAAATTAAATGACTTTTTTATCTGCAAGGTACTCTGCCACCCGATATGGGTGGTGGGCACTGGCAGTGGGCACAGTACAGTCAGTGGGCCTGACACACACTGGCAGGCAACTGCAATTATATTACAGAAAAAAAAAAATGACTTTATCTGCAAAGTACTGTGCCACCCGATATGAGTGGTGGGCAGTGGGCACAGTACAGTCTGTGGGCCTGACACTCACTAGCATGCAACTGCAATTATATTACAGAGAAAAAATGAAATGATTTTTTTATCTGCAAGGTACTGTGCCACCCGATATGAGTGGTGGGCACTGGCAGTGGGCACAGTACAATCAGTGGGCCTGACACACACTGGCAGGCAACTGCAATTATATTGCAGAGAAAAAATGTAATGACTTTTTTATCTGCAAGGTTCTGTGCCACCCGATATGAGTGGTGACACTGGCAGTGGGCACAGTACAGTCAGTGGGCCTGACACACACTGGCAGGCAACTGCAATTATATTAAAAGGGTGAAAATTAAATGACTTTTTTATCTGCAAGGTACTGTGCCACCCGATATGAGTGGTGGGCAGTGGGCACAGTACAGTCTGTGGGCCTGACACTTACTGGCAGTCAACTTGCCCAAATTCAATGCTGCCAACAAATTGCTTCCGTTATCACACACCACTTTGCCGATCTCCAGTTTGTGCGGGGTCAGCCACTGATCCACCTGTGCGTTCAGGGCGGACAGGAGTGCTGGTCCGGTGTGACTCTCTGCTTTCAGGCAAGTCAACCCCAAGACGGCGTGACACTGTCGTATCCGGGATGTGGAATAGCCCCTGGGGAGCTGGGGGGGTGCAGTTGATGTGGAGCAAGACGCAGCAGCAGAAGAGGACTCAGCCGAGGAGGTTAGTGAATAGGATGGAGTAGGAGGAGTAGAGAAGTTGGCAGCAGGTCTGCCTGCAAGTCGTGGCGGTGTCACCAACTCCTCTGCAGAGCCACGCATTCCATGCTTGGCAGCCGTCAGCAGGTTTACCCAATGCGCAGTGTACGTGACATACCTGCCCTGACTGTGCTTTGCAGACCAGGTATCAGTGGTCAGATGGACCCTTGCCCCAACACTGTGTGGCAGACATGCCATGACTTCCTTTTCCACAATTTGTGAAAAAAAAATTTGGCCGGGTACCTTCCACTGTGGTGTCCCAATAGCTACAAATTTTTTGAAGGCCTCAGACTCCACCAGCTTGTATGGTAAAAGCTGGCCGGCTAAGAGTTCCGACAAGCCAGCTGTCAGACGCCGGGCAAGGGGGTGACTCTGTGACATTGGCTTCTTACGCTCAAACATTTCCTTGACAGACACCTTACTGTGGGCAGATGAGCAGGAACTGCTGAAGGTGAGAGGCGGAGTGGCGGGTGGTTGAGAGGGGGCAACGAGGACAGCAGTGGTTGACGTGGCTGAGGATGCTGGACCAGGAGGATGATGGTGGCTTTGAGTTTGTGTGCTGCTTGTACTCATCATGTGTTGATCCCATAGGCGTTTGCGATGTGAGATCATGTGCCTTCACAAAACAGTTGTATCTAGGTGGGTGTTGGACTTCCCACGACTCAGTTTATTTCTGTTATCAGAGGCAGACACACAAAAAAAATGCCACACTGCTGAGCTTTGCAATGACGGCATTCTGGTGGTGGCAACAGCATGCGTTGATTGGCGTGCTGTCTGGCTGACCCCGGGTGCCGATACATGCTGTCTGACTGTGCCAATAGCTCCTTGCGACGACCTCCAGCTCGTTTCCTCCTCCTCTCTGTCTCCCCATCTGAACTTTCCCCCTATTCTTCTTCTCTTGAGCGGTCACCCACGTGACATCCACGGACACATCATCATCATCAACCGCTTCACTTGTATCTGACAACTCAGCAAAGGAAGCAGCAGCGGGTACAACATCATCATCATCACACCGTACGTCTATGTGTGTAATGCTGCCTGACTGAGACATATCCCTGTTATCTACATCCTCTGGCAATAATGGTTGCGCATCACTCATTTCTTCCAACTGATGTGTAAATAACTCCGACAGATCAAGTGAAGCGGCTGTGGTAAAAGTGTTCGTGGTGGCGGCGGGCGGGCGAGTGGTAACTTGAGAGGTGCCCGAAGCTGAGCTGGAGGAGGATGGTGCGTCAAGGTTCCGAGCGGAAGCTGTAGAAGATTGGGTGTCCTGTGTAAGCCAGTCAACTATGTCCTCAGAATTTTTCGAGTTCAGGGTACGTGGCCTCTGAACACTGGGCATTATTCTAGGGCCAAAGGAAATCACAGCACCACGACTGCCCCTGTGGGGTTGCCTGCCTCTGCCTGTCATTTTTTTTAGATTAGTGGTACTATGCGTGCAAGGTACTGTGCCACCCTATATGAGTGGTGGGCAGTGGGCACAGTACAGTCTGTGGGCCTGACACACACTGGCAGGCAACTGCAATTATATTACAGAGAAAAAATTAAATGACTTTTTTATCTGCAAGGTACTCTGCCACCCGATATGAGTGGTGGGCAGTGGGCACAGTACAGTCTGTGGGCCTGACACTCACTGGCAGGCAACTGCAATTATATTACAGAGATAAAAATGTATGACTTTTTTATCTGCAAGGTACTGTGCCACCCGATATGGGTGGTGGGCACTGGCAGTGGGCACAGTACAGTCAGTGGGCCTGACACACACTGGCAGGCAACTGCAATTATATTACAGAAAAAAAAAAATGACTTTATCTGCAAAGTACTGTGCCACCCGATATGAGTGGTGGGCAGTGGGCACAGTACAGTCTGTGGGCCTGACACTCACTAGCATGCAACTGCAATTATATTACAGAGAAAAAATGAAATGATTTTTTTATCTGCAAGGTACTGTGCCACCCGATATGAGTGGTGGGCACTGGCAGTGGGCACAGTACAATCAGTGGGCCTGACACACACTGGCAGGCAACTGCAATTATATTGCAGAGAAAAAATGTAATGACTTTTTTATCTGCAAGGTTCTGTGCCACCCGATATGAGTGGTGACACTGGCAGTGGGCACAGTACAGTCAGTGGGCCTGACACACACTGGCAGGCAACTGCAATTATATTAAAGGGTAACAATTAAATGACTTTATCTGCAAGGTACTGTGCCACCCGATATGAGTGGTGGGCAGTGGGCACAGTACAGTCTGTGGGCCTGACACTCCCTGGCAGGCAACTGCAATTACAGTGGGATGCGAAAGTTTGGGCAACCTTGTTAATCGTCATGATTTTCCTGTATAAATCGTTGGTTGTTACGATAAAAAATGTCAGTTAAATATATCATATAGGAGACACACACAGTGATATTTGAGAAGTGAAATGAAGTTTATTGGATTTACAGAAAGTGTGCTATAATTGTTTAAACAAAAATAGGCAGGTGCATAAATTTGGGCACCACAAAAAAGAAATGAAATCAATATTTAGTAGATCCTCCTTTTGCAGAAATTACAGCCTCTAAACTCTTCCTGTAGGTTCCAATAAGAGTCTGGATTCTGGTTGAAGGTATTTTGGACCATTCCTCTTTACAAAACCTCTTTAGTTCATTCAGGTTTGATGGCTTCCGAGCATGGACAGCTCTATTTAAGTCACACCACAGATTTTAAATTATATTCAGGTCTGGGGACTGAGATGGCCATTCCAGAACGTTGTACTTGTTCCTCTGCATAAATGCCTTATTGGATTTTGAGCAGTGTTTAGGGTCGTTGTCTTGTTGAAAGATCCAGCACCGGCGCAGCTTCAGCTTTGTCACTGATTCCTCAACATTGGTCTCCAGAATCTGCTGATACTGAGTGGAATCCATGCGTCCCTCAACTTTGACAAGATTCCTAGTCCCTGCACTGGCCACACAGCCCCACAGCATGATGGAACCACCACCATATTTTACTGTAGGTAGCAGGTGTTTTTCTTGGAATGCTGTGTTCTTTTTCCTCCATGCATAACGCCCCTTGTTATGGCCAAATAACTCAATTTTAGTTTCATCAGTCCACAGCACCTTATTCCAAAATGAAGCTGGCTTGTCCAAATGTGCTTACGCCCACCTCCAGCGGCACTTTTTGTGCTGTGGGTTGAGAAAAGGCTTCCTCTGCATCACTCTCGCATACAGCATCTCCTTGTGTAAAGTGCGCCGAATGGTTGAACGATGCACAGTGACTCCATCTGCAGCAAGATGATGTTGTAGGTCTTTGGTGCTGGTCAGTGGGTTGACTCTGACTGTTCTCACCATTCGTTGCTTCTGTCTATCCGAGATTTTTCTTGGTCTGCCACTTCGAGACTTAACTTGAACTGAGCCTGTGGTCTTCCATTTCCCCAATATATTCCTAACTGTGGAAACAGACAGCTGAAATCTCTGAGACAGCTTTCTGTATCCTTCCCCTAAACCATGATGGTGAACAATCTTTGTCTTCAGGTCATTTGAGAGTTGTTTTGAGACCCCCATGTTGCTACTCTTCAGAGAGAATTTAAAGAGGAGGGAAACTTACAATTGACCCCCTTAAATACTCTTTCTCATAATTGGATTCACCTGTGTATGTAGGTCAGGGGTCACTGAGCTTACCAAGCCAATTTGAGTTCCAATAATTAGTTCTAAAGGTTTTGGAATCAATAAAATGACAACAGTGCCCAAATTTATGCACCTGCCTAATTTTGTTTAAACAATTATAGCACACTTTCTGTAAGGCCTCCTGCACACGACCGTTGTGTGCACCCGTGGCCGTTGTGCCGTTTTCCGTTTTTTTCCGCGGACCTATTGACTTTCAATGGGTCCGTGGAAAAATCGGAAAATGCACCGTTTTGCAGCCGCATCCGTGATCCGTGTTTCCTGGCCGTGAAAAAAATAGGACCTGTCCTATTTTTTTCACGGTCCGTGATGGGTCCGTGAAAGAACACGGATGCACACAAGATTGGCATCCGTGTCCGTGATGCGTGGCCGTAGGTTAGTTTTTATACAGACGGATCCGAAGATCCGTCTGTATAAAAGCTTTTTCAAAGCTGAGTTTTCACTTCGTGAAAACTCAGAACCGACAGTATATTCTAACACAGAAGCGTTCCCATGGTGATGGGGACGCTTCTAGTTAGAATACACTACAAACTGTGTACAAGACTGCCCCCTGCTGCCTGGCAGCACCCGATCTCTTACAGGGGGCCGTGCTCAGCACAATTAACCCCTTCAGGTGCGGCACCTGAAGGGGTTAATTGTGCTGATCACGGCCCCCTGTAAGAGATCAGGGCTGCCAGGCAGCAGGGGGCAGACCCTCCCCCCCCCTCCCCAGTTTGAATATCATTGGTGGCCAGTGCGGCCCCCCCCCTCTATTGTAATAATAGGTTGGTGGCCAGTGCGCCCCCCCCCCCCCCTCCCTCTATTGTAATAATTCGTTGGTGGCACAGTGTGCGCCCCCCCCTCCCTCCCTCTATTGTAATAATTTGTTGGTGGCACAGTGTGCGCCCCCCATCGCCCCCCCCCTCCCTCTATAGCTTTAACAACATTGGTGGCCAGTGTGCGGCCTCCCATCTCCCCCCTCCCATCATTGGTGGCAGCGGAGTTCCGATCGGAGACCCAGTTTAATCGCTGGGGCTCCGATCGGTAACCATGGCAACCAGGACGCTACTACAGTCCTGGTTGCCATGGTTACCTAGCAATAGTACAATAGTAGAAGATTCATACTTACCGGCTGCTGCGATGTTCGTGTCCGGCCGGGAGCTCCACCTACTGGTAAGTGTCATTGCTAAATGAACTGTCACTTACCAGTAGGAGGAGCTCCCGGTCGGAAGCAGACATCGCAGCTCCCAGGTAAGTATGAATCTTTTATTTTTGTACTATTGCTAGTAACCCGCTGCCACCAATGATCGGGGGGGTAGATGGGAGGCCGCACACTGGCCACCAATGTTGTTAATGCTATAGAGGGAGGGGGGGCCAATGGGGGGCGCACACTGTGCCACCAACGATTACAATAAAGGGAGGAAGGGGGGGGGGCGCACACTGTGCCACCAATGAATTATTACAATAGAGGGAGGAAGGGGGGGGGCGCACACTGTGCCACCAACGATTTATTACAATAGAGGGAGGAAGGGGGGGGCGGGGGGGGGGCGCACACTGTGCCACCAAGGAATTATTACAATAGAGGGGGGAAGGGGGGGGGGGCCGCACTGGCCACCAATGATATTCAAACTGGGGAGGGGGGGGGGGGTCTGCCCCCTGCTGCCTGGCAGCCCTGATCTCTTACAGGGGGATATGATAGCACAATTAACCCCTTCAGGTGCGGCACCTGAAGGGTTAATTGTGCTGATCACAGCCCCCTGTAAGAGATCGGATGCTGCTAGGCAGCAGGGGGCAGTCATGTACAAAGTTTGTAGTATATTCTAACTAGAAGCGTCCCCATCACCATGGGAACGCCTCTGTGTTAGAATATACTGTCGGAAATGAGGTTTCACGATCTAACTCATATCCGACAGTATAATATTCTAACAGAGGTGTTCCCATGGTGATGGGGACGCTTCAAGTTAAAATAAACCATCGGATTGGAGAAAACTCCGATCCGATGGTATAAAAGGGACTCCAGACTTTACATTGAAAGTCAAAGGGGACGGATCCGTTTGAAATGGCACCATATTGTGTCAACGTCAAACGGATCCGTCCCCATTGACTTGCATTGTAATTCAGGACGGATCCGTTTGGCTCCGCACGGCCAGGCGGACACCAAAACGACTTTTTTTTCATGTCCGTGGATCCTCCAAAAATCAAGGAAGACCCACGGACGAAAAAACGGTCACAGATCACGGGAAAACGGGACCAGTTTTTGCGGACCGCAAAAAATACGTTCGTGTGCAGGAGGCCTAAATCTAATAAACTTCATTTCACTTCTCAAATATCACTGTGTGTGTCTCCTATATGATATATTTAACTGACATTTTTTATCGTAACAACCAACGATTTATACAGGAAAATCATGACGATTAACAAGGTTGCCCAAACTTTCGCATCCCACTGTATATTACAGAGAAAAATCGAAATTACTTTTTTATCTGCAAGGTACTGTGCCACCCGATATGAGTGGTGGGCACTGGCAGTGGGCACAGTAGTCAGTGGGCATGACACACACTGGCAGGCAACTGCAATTATATTACAGAGAAAAAATTAAATGACTTTATCTGCAAGGTACTGTGCCACCCGATATGAGTGGTGTGCACACAGTACAGTCTGTGGGCCTGTGGCCTCTCACACTGTCACAGCCAGACAGCTGAGAAGCGCTCACAGGAGCTTCTCAGATCCTCCTCCTTGAATTTCTTTGTTTTGGTTTAGTTTCTCATCTCGTTAGTCTTTCTCAGCTGTCATGCAGTCAGACTGATCGCTACCCTTTAAGTTCCTCCCATAATGCAGTAGCGTGTCCGGCTGATACAACTTCCTGGAGTGTGTGTGCATGCTGTTCCCAGTTCCCAGTTCCCAGTTCCCAGTTCCCAGTCGTCAGTCGTCAGTCGTCTGCAGATAAGTGCTGTTTATGTATTTATGTTTTTGTCTTTTCTGGATCCAGGTGACCCTGACTCCCTCCGTGTCAGTGTAGGGAGCCGGTGGTCGTGTCCCTTCACTATTGTAGGGTCTTCAGGTAATAGATAGCCGAGGAACGTGGATATGCGGCCATCCACCTTTGGGGTGTTCACATAGGCTGAGCAGTGAGGGAGAGCGGCAGCTCTATTGCAGGGGTCTCCCTTTGTTCCTTAGTTGTGGATCCAGAGAGACATTGTTTATATGGTATTGTCTTGTTTCCTGTACACCATCCGTGACATTATCAGCCGCCAAAACCGTCTCAAGCATGGATCCGGTTTCACTTTTGGCTGAACGCCTCCAGGGTCTTTCATTGGAGGTAGCTAAACTCCGTAGGATTTTTTCTCAGTTTCAAATGACCGGTTCAGCTTGCATTCATGGAGTTTGTGCTGAGCCCAAGATCTCGCTCCCGGATACGTTCTCTGGGGGTAGTGAGAATTTTGTGCGTTTTAAAGAGGCTTGCAAACTCCATTTTCACCTTCTTCCCCATTCTTCTGGTGATGAAGAACGGAGGGTGGGGATCATTGTATCGCTGCTCAGGGGTAACGCTCAGTCTTGGGCCTTTTCGCTACCGGAGGGGGCACGGCCCCTCCGCTCAGTGGATGAATTCTTTTTAGCCCTGGGTCAGATATATGATGATCCGGATCGTATTGCTCTGGCTGAGTCTAGACTACGTCTGTTATGCCAGGGTAAACAATCCGCAGAGATATACTGCTCCGAATTTCGGAGATGGGCAGCTGATACTGGTTGGAATGATGCTGCACTCCGATGTCAATTTTGCCATGGTCTTTCAGAGGGATTGAAAGATGCATTTTCCTTTCATGAGAGGCCTATCTCCTTGGACTCTGCTATGTCTCAGGCCGTTCGTATTGACAGGCGTCTTAGAGAGAGACGAGAGATCTCTCCTTCCTGTCCTACTCAGTCTCGGAACAGTGCAGCGGTCTCATTCTGTGCGCAGGAGTCTCAGTCGCTGTCAGCCCCTTCTGAGCAGGAGCCCATGCAGCTGGGGTTGATTGCCTCTGACAATAGAAAATTCAGCCAGCAGGGGAGGGTTTGTTTTTGTTGTGGAGGTATAAATCATTTGGCAAATGTTTGTCCCTCAAGGAGATTCAGGCAGTTTTCTGGGAGTAATAAAGAGACAAAAAGGAAAAAATCTTTTAAAGATGTTCCGTCTGTTACTATTGGCAGGGTTGAGGCGGAAATTGAAGGTTTTCCGTTTGCTTGTAGTTCCCGTTTTGTCCTGCCTGCTAGGGTGGCGCTAGAGAGCAAGAGCATTTTTTGTGAGATTTTTGTGGATAGTGGAGCAGCTGTCAACCTCATTGATAATCAATTTGCAATAACTTATGGTTTCCAGGTATGCACTTTGGGAAGGGATATTCCTGTTTTTGCTATTGATTCAGCTCCACTTTCTCAGAAATCATTAAAGGGCATAGTTCACAATATCCGTTTAATTGTGAGTGATGCTCATGTTGAGGATGTGTCATGTTTCGTCCTTAGCGGTTTGCCTACTCCTCTAGTGTTGGCGCTACCCTGGCTCACTAAACATAACCCCACCATTGATTGGCAAGCGAGGCAAATAAATGGTTGGAGTAACTTTTGCAGAGAGAATTGCCTCATAACATCTGTTTCTGAGGTTTCTACTAAGACTGTACCACCTTTCCTCTCTGAATTTTTGGATGTCTTCTCTGAGAGTGGAGTTCAGGGTTTGCCTCCGCACAGGGAGTATGATTGCCCTATTAATCTCATCCCAGGCGCCAAGCTGCCTAAATCTCGTTTATACAATCTCTCCCAACCTGAGAGGGTCGCTATGCGGGCTTATAACTCTGAGAGTTTGAGAAAAGGACACATACGACCCTCGAAATCACCTGTTGCCGCTGGTTTTTTCTTTGTTAAGTAAAAAGATGGTTCTTTAAGACCTTGTCTGGATTTCAGGGAGCTGACTAGTATCACTATTCGTGATCCTTATCCGCTTCCTCTGATCCCGGACCTGTTTAACCAGGTTGTTGGGGCTAAAGTCTTTTCCAAATTAGACCTAAGAGGGGCATACAACCTGGTTAGGGTCAGAGAAGGAGACGAATGGAAGACGGCTTTCAATACCCCTGAGGGCCATTTTGAGAATTTGGTTATGCCTTTTGGTTTGATGAATGCCCCAGCCGTTTTTCAGCATTTCGTCAACAGCATTTTTTATAATTTAATGGGAAAATTTGTATTAGTGTATTTGGATGACATTTTGATTTTTTCTCCTGATTTCAAGACTCATAAGGAACACTTACGTCAGGTCTTGCTCATTCTGCGGGAGAATAAATTATATGCGAAACTGGAAAAATGTGTGTTTGCGGTTCCAGAAATCCAATTTCTGGGGTTTCTTGTCTCCGCTTCTGGTTTTCGCATGGACCCCGAGAAGGTCCGCGCTGTGTTTGAGTGGGAGCTTCCTGAGAACCAGAAGGCGCTGATGCGTTTTTTGGGCTTTGCCAATTATTACAGGAAATTTATTTTGAATTATTCCTCTGTTGTTAAACCACTCACTGATATGACCAGAAAGGGGGTAGATTTTTCTTCCTGGTCGGTAGAGGCGCGTAAGGCCTTTTCTAATATCAAGGAGAGTTTTGCTTCCGCTCCCATCCTAGTACAACCTGATATTTCGTTACCCTTCATAGTTGAGGTTGATGCTTCTGAGGTAGGGGTGGGTGCGGTCTTGTCTCAGGGTTCCTCTCCTGCCAAATGGCAACCGTGTGCCTTTTTCTCAAAGAAACTCTCCTCTGCAGAGAGAAATTATGATGTGGGAGATAGGGAATTGTTGGCCATCAAGTTGGCTTTTGAGGAATGGCGCCATTGGCTAGAGGGAGCCAGACACCCTATTACCGTGTTTACTGACCATAAAAATCTGGCCTATTTGGAGTCAGCCAAGCGTCTGAACCCGAGACAGGCCAGATGGTCTTTGTTCTTTTCAAGGTTTAATTTTGTTGTTACGTTCCGCCCTGGGGTTAAAAATGTGAAGGCAGATGCCCTGTCACGTTGTTTTCCAGGAGGTGGGAATTTTGAAGACCCGGGTCCCATTTTGGCTGAAGGTGTGGTGGTCTCTGCTCTTTTTCCTGAATTGGAGGCAGAGGTGCAGGCAGCCCAGTCAGAAGCTCCTGATCTTTGTCCTCCTGGGAGGTTGTTTGTGCCTCTCGCTTTGAGACACAAGATTTTTAAAGAACACCACGACACGGTCCTTGCTGGGCACCCGGGGGCAAGAGCCACACTGGATCTCATCGCTCGGAGATTCTGGTGGCCTGCGCTTCGTAAGTCGGTTGAGGGTTTTGTGGCAGCTTGCGAGACTTGCGCTCGTGCCAAGGTCCCTCATTCACGGCCATCAGGTCCTCTCCTTCCTTTGCCCATTCCTTCCCGTCCTTGGACACATCTGTCCATGGACTTCATAACGGACTTGCCTCGTTCCTCGGGGAAGTCTGTGATTCTGGTGGTGGTGGACCGTTTTAGCAAAATGGTGCATTATATCCCTTTTCCTGGTTTGCCCAATGCTAAGACGCTGGCGCAGGCATTTATTGACCACATTGTCAAATTGTATGGGATTCCTTCAGACATAGTCTCTGATAGGGGCACGCAGTTTGTTTCCAGATTCTGGAAGGCTTTCTGTTCTCGCTTGGGGGTTCGGTTGTCATTCTCTTCTGCTTTCCATCCGCAGTCGAATGGCCAGACAGAGCGCGTCAATCAGAATCTGAGGCATATCTGCGCTGTTTTGTGGCGGAGAATCAGGAGGATTGGTGTTCTTTTTTGTCCCTTGCTGAGTTTGCTTTAAATAACCGTCGTCAGGAGTCCTCTGATAAGTCACCATTTTTTGGTGCATATGGGTTCCATCCGCAGTTTGGGACTTTCTCGGGAGAGGGCTCTTCTGGTTTGCCTGATGAGGACAGATTCTCCTCGTCTTTGTCATCTATTTGGCAAAAGATTCAGGATAATCTAAAGAGCATGAGTGAGAGATATAAGCGTGTGGCGGATAAGAGACGTGTGCCTGGTCCGGACCTGAATGTTGGTGATCTGGTGTGGTTGTCTACCAAGAATATCAAATTGAAGGTTCCCTCCTGGAAGTTGGGTCCTAGGTTTATTGGGCCTTACAAGATCCTGTCTGTCATCAATCCTGTTGCCTACCGTCTTGATCTTCCTCAGACTTGGAAGATCCATAATGTTTTTCATAAGTCCTTATTGAAACCTTATGTTCAACCTATTGTACCCTCGCCTTTGCCTCCTCCTCCGATTATGGTTGATGGAAATCTTGAATTTCAGGTCTCTAGTATTGAGGATTCTCGTCTTGTCCGCGGTTCCCTCCAGTACCTCGTTCATTGGGAGGGTTATGGTCCTGAGGAGAGGATGTGGGTCCCAGTGACGGACATTAAGGCCTCTCGTCTCATCAGGGCTTTCCAAAGGTCCCATCCTGAGAAGGTGGGCCCTGAGTGTCCGGAGTCCACTCCTAGAGGGAGGGGTACTGTCACAGCCAGACAGCTGAGAAGCGCTCACAGGAGCTTCTCAGATCCTCCTCCTTGAATTTCTTTGTTTTGGTTTAGTTTCTCATCTCGTTAGTCTATCTCAGCTGTCATGCAGTCAGACTGATCGCTACCCTTTAAGTTCCTCCCCATAATGCAGTAGTGTGCGGCTGATACAACTTCCTGGAGTGTGTGTGCATGCTGTTCCCAGTTCCCAGTTCCCAGTTCCCAGTCCTCAGTCGTCTGCAGATAAGTGCTGTTTATGTATTTATGTTTTTGTCTTTTCTGGATCCAGGTGACCCTGACTCCCTCCGTGTCAGTGTAGGGAGCCGGTGGTCGTGTCCCTTCACTATTGTAGGGTCTTCAGGTAATAGATAGCCGAGGAACGTGGATATGCGGCCATCCACCTTTGGGGTGTTCGCATAGGCTGAGCAGTGAGGGAGAGCGGCAGCTCTATTGCAGGGGTCTCCCTTTGTTCCTTAGTTGTGGATCCAGAGAGACATTGTTTATATGGTATTGTCTTGTTTCCTGTACACCATCCGTGACACACACACGGGCAGGCAACTGCAATATATATATATATATATATATATATATATATATATATAAAGAAAAAAAAAAGCAGACTGATGTACCAGGGCTTTTTGGGGTGCTGTCAGGACGCTGTCCTTACAGCAGATGAGTCTTTGAGGACTGGAGTGGACACAGAACTTTGGCCTAGCTAACGATTTCCCTATTAATTCAGCAGCAGCACTCTCCCTGCTCTCACTAACACTGCAGCTTCAGAATGAATCTAAGATGGATGCTGTCCTTGCTATTTGATAGGAGGTGGGAGGGTCTGGGAGGGAGGGTATGCTCATTGGCTGGAATGTGTCTGCTGACTGTGAGGTACAGGGTCAAAGTTTGCTCAATGATGACGTATAGGGGGCGGACCGAACATCGCATATGTTCGCCCGCTGTGGCGAACGCGAACAAGCGATGTTCACCGGGAACTGTTCGCCGGTGAATAGTTTGGGACATCTCTACTCACAGGTGCCGCAATCAGCGTTGATCATAGCACCTGAGGAGTTACATAGCAAGGGCGGCTTGTTTCTTGTCAGTGCGGGTGGGTGCCGGCTATATGATACAGCAAGCACCCGCCGTGTATGAAGTGGGCCTGCTGCAGAGGCCTGTTTAATACACATACAGATGTGTAACGCCGTATATATATGGCGCTATGGGTTAAGGAGGGGTTAAGGAGACTACAAGTTCATATTGACACTACTCTTGATAGAATGCTCCTTCCTTCACCAGCACTTGCCTAATGCAGGTAGCAGTTTAGCATGATCAAGTCCCTTTAAAGAATTTCCCAGGATTTTTTTTCATTCCCTCCATCAGCTGTACCTGTGAAGAGATCTATACGTAACTTCTCTCCACCCCTCTATTTTGACTCCTAAGCTACCTTCACTAGACTTCTAGTTGCTGCAGCCAATCACTGGCTTCTTTGGTGACATGTCCCCAACCAGCATGTCACTGCTTGGTCACGTGCAAGGATTTAAAAAATCCTGGACAACCCCTTTACATCTCACTGAAATTAATTGTTAAAATTTCAGTGGTGTATCTAATTTCAGTGGAGGTGGCATTGCACAGTAAAGTCAGCCAAACCTTCTAATATTACTGGGATCATTAAATTACTTCTGTAATTAAAGAAACCAGCGTTAATTGATCCATTGACTATCATAGGACAGCATGCTGTCCAGGTACTGTTCTTTCTTCATTTGGACAGCACCTGGACATGAACATCACTTGTCTGAATGAGCCATTATGTAACACTTCATTATTTAATATGCAGACCTAGTTTTCTCTGTGGCTATATACTGAAAATAAACACTATGTAAATGGATCCTCAAGTCATATACCCTGTTATCTGTCACCTACATAATGCCAACGTGCACTGTGTAACAGACACAAATCTCAAACATAGTAGGAAGAAATCCAAAGAAAAAATAATGTACATAAACATATTTTTTTATATTCATGCATTACTAGGACAAAAATGAATCAAGAGACATTTGATTTGAATGTATGAAATTTTAACCGCTTCACGTCCGCCCATAGGATATAAACGTCCTATGGGTGGACGTCTATTTCTGAAAGCACATTTTAGAACGTCCTTTCAGAAATAGCAGCTGCACGCTGTGCGCTTCCTGTTCCGGCCCGGCGGTCATGTGACCGCCGTGACCGGAGTGTGCAGGAGCTGTGTGAGGTCTCTCAGAGACCTCAATCAGCCCTGCTCTGAGGCTGTACAGCGCTGGATTGCTGCTGTACAGCCTCTATAGGGGTGTATTTGTCCTGTAACTGGGGCTACTATGTCAGCCCCAGTTACAGGAGAAATCAACAGTGAAAAAAAAAAGAAAAAGTGAAGCAAATGTCCCCCAGAGGTCTTGTATGACCTTATGGGGGACGAAAAGTGTAAAATAAAAAAATAAAAAAAAGTTTCACATGTAAAAAAAAAAAGTCCCCAAGTAAGGAATGAAAAAAAAAAATTTTAAATAGAAAAAAATAAAAAAAAGTATACATATTAGGTATTGCCGCGTCCGTAAAAACCAGCTCTATAAAAATATCACATGACCTAACCCCTCGGGTGAACACCGTAAAAAAAAAAAAAAAAAACTGTGTCAAAACAAGCAATTTTTGTCACCTTGCATCACAAAAGGTGCAACACCAAGTGATCAAAAACGTGTATGTCCCACAAAATAGTACCAATAAAACTGTAACCTCATACCGCAAAAAATGAGCCCCTACATAAGAAAATCTCTCAAAAAATAAAAGAACTATAGCTCTCAGAACATGGACACATTAAAACATAATTTTTTGTTTCAAAAATGCTATTATTGTGTAAAACTTTAATAAATGAGAAAAAGTATACATATTAGGTATCGCCACGTCCGTAACAATCTGCTCTATAAAAATGTCACTTGACTGAACCCCTCAGGTGAACGCTGTAAAAATAAATAAATAGAAACTGTGCTAAAACAACCAATTTTTTGGTCACCTTGCCCCATAAAGTGTTATAATGAATGATCAAAAAATCATATGTACCCAAAAATAGTACTAATAAAACTGGCACCTTATCCCCTAGTTTCCAAAATGGGGTCACTTCTTGGGAGTTTCTACTGTAAGGGTGCATCAGGGGGCTTCAAATGGGACATGGCATCTAAAAACCATGTGGAGTTCCTTTCCTTCTGCGCCCTGCCGTGTGCCCATACAGCAGTTTATGACCACATGTGGGGTGTTTCTGTAAACCGCAGAATCTGGGTAATAAATATTGAGTTTTGTTTGGTTGTTAACCATCGATGTGTTAAAGAAAAAAAATTATTAAAATGGAAAATCTGCCAAAAAAGTGAAATTTAAAAATTTGATCTCCATTTTTCTTTAATTCTTGTGGAACGCCTAAAGGGTTAACAAAGTTTGTAAAATCGGTTTTGAATACCTTGAGGGGTGTAGTTTCTACAATGGGGTAATTTATGGGGGTATCCACTATGTAGGCCCCACAAAGTGACTTCAGACCTGAACTGGTCCTTATAAAGTGGGTTTTGGCTTTTTTGTTATAAATTTGAAGAATTGCTTCTAAACTTCTAAGCCTTCTAACTTCCTAAAAAAATAAAATTACATTTCCAAAATGATGCCAACATAAAGTAGACATATGGAGAAGGTTAAATAATAAATATTTTATGAGGTATCACTTTCTGTTTTAAAAGCAGAGAAATTGAAATTTTGTGTAAATTTGGGATTTTTTCATAAATAAAGGTGAAATATTTTGACTCAAATTTATGATTATCATGAAGTACAATGTGTCACGAGAAAACAATCTCTGAATGACTTGGATAAATAAAGGCGTTCCAAAGTTATTACCACATAAAGTGAGATATGTCAGTTTTGCAAAATTTGGCAGGGGGCAAATGGCCCAGATGGCAAGTGGTTAAGTAAGAGAAATCTCTGAGTGGCACCAAAAGGTTTAACTACTCTAGTTCTTAGAAATCAGCAGTAATCTGAGTATGCAAACAATTTACACTTCTAAAAGTATGTATGAAATATCATTGATAAGCCAATGGATAACTGGTGTTCAGTTGTTTGCTCTATTGTAGATAGATCGGTCTGCATTAACATTCAATTCTGAAATCAAATTCAAAACAAATTTGGCAATTATTTTAAGTGAGTCATTTTCCAGTGGTTGTCCGTCGTTGGTTTGGGGCACCTTACAGATTTTACATTGGTGGTTAGAAAGTTGCACCCCTGTAAAGAATGATCAATGGATAGAGATACCTAACAGCCATGCTGTCCTTGGAACGCGACCAAGTACCACAATGCTGTACATTTACTAATAATATAGTTTATTTTATCTTCATTGTTAATGGCTATGCCGTAACCCACAAAACCGCACGGCTATTACAATTAAGACAGGAGACACAATGCGGTTGTAATTGGTTAATAGGATGCAGCGACAGCTCTTACAGCCATGCAATACTCTGCAGCATTATGTGGTTGTATTCTAACTATTGTATTTTGATTTTCTTTGGTCACGTTCTCCTGCACACTGCAGTAAAAAGGAAAATAAACGGCATTTCTTGTAGAAAAGTTTGCATTTATTTACTTTACCCGTATG
The DNA here is from genome assembly GCF_905171765.1 of Bufo bufo. Taxonomy (NCBI): domain Eukaryota; kingdom Metazoa; phylum Chordata; class Amphibia; order Anura; family Bufonidae; genus Bufo; species Bufo bufo. The sequence goes on from NC_053389.1 coordinate 486,333,847, forward strand.
AAATTGAAATAATTATTATGACTGTTATTATTACTCACAGTTGTGTTTTATTCTTGCTTCGTAGGTTGGAATAGCTGCTGATTTTCTATGGCTGTAGCAATCAAATGTGTACACCTAAATGTTTCAGTGCTTCTATATGGAATAAACAGCAGCATATTTTACAAATACCACACAATTTTTATTGAAGGCTTTCTAGATAAAGTTACTGCCTTTGGAAGCAAACTATGACATAATGTAAGTATTTTTACGATGTTTCACATTGCATCTCCCATTAACCTAGCTAGAAATGGGAGCAGTTGAATGCAGATGAGATATATTTTAAGATAAAGAAAAAATGTCAGTCATTATTCCTTATGCATTGAAATTCTTTTGTAATAAACAGCTGTTGTTCTTTTGCATTTCATTTGCCCTGTCTCATTCCATAATTTCTAAATCTTGTGACTATTATGGGTACAATCCTTCCAAATGTGCTATAATAAATTCTGAGGCTGAAAACACCAGCAAAATTCTCTTTTTGGTTATAGGTACAAAATGTTAGTTTTAAAAATTTATAACAAGGCTCTCTCAGCCTGCAATTTCACACCTGGAAAAATAAAGTATATGCAATGGCTGATCTGCATTTCTTTGTACTGTATCTGATAAAGGAGCCTAGTTGCTTTTAAAGGGGCTCTACAGGTTATTGATAATGATGACCTATCCTTAAAGGGAACCTGTCATGTGGATATTTGATTATAATCTAACTAATTATATACAATCATTAACTACTAAAAAGTACCTTAGATGTATTCACTTACTGGTGTGACAGATGGTTACCTCATAATATACACACAAAGATGCCGCATGCTAATTAACTGATTGGAGTCCGGCGTGATGTCATTGAGTCCAGCGTATATTTAATTCAGAGCTATAGCCACTCCCCTGCCCACCTGCTGCTGATTCATATGGAAACAAACTGTCAATCAGCAGCAGGTGGGCGGGGAGAGTCAGGAGCTCATGAATATTCATGACTCATCATTATCAGCTGGAGCTTTTCAATACAAGATGTTGGCAGATTGACTGGGTCAATTAAAGAAAGTGACCCAGCATTTTGCTAAGAGAATCAGTCACTTATTTATGTTGTCCTTAGTTAGGACACCATAAAACTGGTGACAGGTTCCCTTTAACCGCCTCACGTCCGCCCATAGACTATAAACGTCCTATGGGTGGACGTCTATTTCTAACAGCATGTTTTAAAACGTCCTGTCAGAAATAGCAGCTGCACGCTAATCGTGCAGCTGCTGATCGGGTTGCCCGCTGTCAGTGACAGCAGGGCAACCCTAAGACAAGGCAGGGACAGTTCCCAGGTGTCCCTGCCTTCACGATCGCTGCAGACACAGCGCTCACCGAGCGCTGTGTCTGCAGAGAAGGAAGCGCTGTGCGCTTCCTGTTCCGGCCCGGCGGTCATGTGACCGCCGTGACCGAAGAGTGCAGGGGCTGTGTGAGGTCTCTCAGAGACCTCGATCAGCCCTGCTGTGAGGCTGTACAGCGCAGGATTGCTGCTGTACAGCCTCTATAGGGGTGCATTTGTCCTGTAACTGGGGCTACTATGTCAGCCCCAGTTACAGGAGAAATCAACAGTGAAAAAAAAAAGAAAAAGTGAAGTAAATGTCCCCCAGAGGTCTTGTATGACCTTATGGGGGACGAAAAGTGTAAAATAAAAAAAATAAAAATAAAAGGTTGAAAATAAAAAAATAAAAAAAAGTTTCACATGTAAAAAAAAAAAAAAGTCCCCAAGTAAGGAATGAAAAAAAAAAGTTAAAAATAGAAAAAATAAAAAAAAGTATACATATTAGGTATTGCGGCGTCCGTATAAACCAGCTCTATAAAAATATCACATGACCTAACCCCTCGGGTGAACACCGTAAAAAAAAAAAAAAAAAAAACTGTCAAAACAAGCAATTTTTGTCACCTTGCATCACTAAAGGTGCAACACGAAGTGATCAAAAACGCGTATGTCCCACAAAATAGTACCAATAAAACAGTCACCTCATCCCGCAAAAATATGAGCCCCTACATAAGAAAATCTCTCAAAAAATAAAAAAACTATAGCTCTTAGAACATGGAGACACTAAAACATCATTTTTTTGGTTACAAAAATGCTATTATTGTGTTAAAGTGAAACAAATAAAAAAAAGTATACATATTAGGTATTGCCGCGTCCGTAAAAACCAGCTCTATAAAAATATCACATGACCTAACCCCTCGGGTGAACACCGTAAAAAAAAAAAATATAAAACTGTGTCAAAACAAGCAATTTTTGTCACCTTGCATCACAAAAGGTGCAACACCAAGTGATCAAAAACGCGTATGTCCCACAAAATAGTACCAATAAAACCGTCACCTCATCCCGCAAAAAATGAGCCCTTACATAAGAAAATATCTCAAAAAATAAAAAAACTATAGCTCTCAGAACATGGACACATTAAAACATAATTTTTTTGTTTCAAAAATGCTATTATTGTGTAAAACTTTAATGAATGAGAAAAAGTATACATATTAGGTATCGCCACGTCCGTAACAATCTGCTCTATAAAAATGTCACTTGACTGAACCCCTCAGGTGAACGCTGTAAAAATAAATAAATAGAAACTGTGCTAAAACAACCAATTTTTTGGTCACCTTGCCCCATAAAGTGTTATAATGAATGATCAAAAAATCATATGTACCCAAAAATAGTACTAATAAAACTGGCACCTTATCCCCTAGTTTCCAAAATGGGGTCACTTCTTGGGAGTTTCTACTGTAAGGGTGCATCAGGGGGCTTCAAATGGGACATGGCATCTAAAAACCATGTGGAGTTCCTTTTCTTCTGCGCCCTGCCGTGTGCCCATACAGCAGTTTATGACCACATGTGGGGTGTTTCTGTAAACCGCAGAATCTGGGTAATAAATATTGGAGTTTTGTTTGGCTGTTAACCATCGATGTGTTAAAGAAAAAAATTGATTCAAATGGAAAATCTGCCAAAAAAGTGAAATTTAAAAATTTGATCTCCATTTTCCTTTATTTCTTGTGGAACGCCTAAAGAGTTAACAAAGTTTGTAAAATCGGTTTTGAATACCTTGAGGGGTGTAGTTTCTACAATGGGGTCATTTATGGGGGTATCCACTATGTAGGCCCCACAAAGTGACTTCACACCTGAACTGGTCCTTATAAAGTGGATTTTGGCAATTTTCTTAAAAATTTGAAGAATTCCTTCTAAACTTCTAAGCCTTCTAACTTCCTAAAAAAATAAAATTACATTTCCAAAATGATGCCAACATAAAGTAGACATATGGGGAATGTTAAATAATAAATATTTTATGAGGTATCACTTTCTGTTTTAAAAGCAGAGAAATTGAAATTTTGTGTAAATTTGGGATTTTTTCATAAATAAAGGTGAAATATTTTGACTCAAATTTATGATTATCATGAAGTACAATGTGTCACGAGAAAACAATCTCTGAATGACTTGGATAAATAAAGGCGTTCCAAAGTTATTACCACATAAAGTGAGATATGTCAGTTTTGCAAAATTTGGCAGGGGGCAAATGGCCCAGATGGCAAGTGGTTAAGTAAGAGAAATCTCTGAGTGGCACCAAAAGGTTTAACTACTCTAGTTCTTAGAAATCAGCAGTAATCTGAGTATGCAAACAATTTACACTTCTAAAAGTATGTATGAAATATCATTGATAAGCCAATGGATAACTGGTGTTCAGTTGTTTGCTCTATTGTAGATAGATCGGTCTGCATTAACATTCAATTCTGAAATCAAATTCAAAACAAATTTGGCAATTATTTTAAGTGAGTCATTTTCCAGTGGTTGTCCGTCGTTGGTTTGGGGCACCTTACAGATTTTACATTGGTGGTTAGAAAGTTGCACCCCTGTAAAGAATGATCAATGGATAGAGATACCTAACAGCCATGCTGTCCTTGGAACGCGACCAAGTACCACAATGCTGTACATTTACTAATAATATAGTTTATTTTATCTTCATTGTTAATGGCTATGCCGTAACCCACAAAACCGCACGGCTATTACAATTAAGACAGGAGACACAATGCGGTTGTAATTGGTTAATAGGATGCAGCGACAGCTCTTACAGCCATGCAATACTCTGCAGCATTATGTGGTTGTATTCTAACTATTGTATTTTGATTTTCTTTGGTCACGTTCTCCTGCACACTGCAGTAAAAAGGAAAATAAACGGCATTTCTTGTAGAAAAGTTTGCATTTATTTACTTTACCCGTATGAAATTGAAATAATTATTATGACTGTTATTATTACTCACAGTTGTGTTTTATTCTTGCTTCGTAGGTTGGAATAGCTGCTGATTTTCTATGGCTGTAGCAATCAAATGTGTACACCTAAATGTTTCAGTGCTTCTATATGGAATAAACAGCAGCATATTTTACAAATACCACACAATTTTTATTGAAGGCTTTCTAGATAAAGTTACTGCCTTTGGAAGCAAACTATGACATAATGTAAGTATTTTTACGATGTTTCACATTGCATCTCCCATTAACCTAGCTAGAAATGGGAGCAGTTGAATGCAGATGAGATATATTTTAAGATAAAGAAAAAATGTCAGTCATTATTCCTTATGCATTGAAATTCTTTTGTAATAAACAGCTGTTGTTCTTTTGCATTTCATTTGCCCTGTCTCATTCCATAATTTCTAAATCTTGTGACTATTATGGGTACAATCCTTCCAAATGTGCTATAATAAATTCTGAGGCTGAAAACACCAGCAAAATTCTCTTTTTGGTTATAGGTACAAAATGTTAGTTTTAAAAATTTATAACAAGGCTCTCTCAGCCTGCAATTTCACACCTGGAAAAATAAAGTATATGCAATGGCTGATCTGCATTTCTTTGTACTGTATCTGATAAAGGAGCCTAGTTGCTTTTAAAGGGGCTCTACAGGTTATTGATAATGATGACCTATCCTTAAAGGGAACCTGTCATGTGGATATTTGATTATAATCTAACTAATTATATACAATCATTAACTACTAAAAAGTACCTTAGATGTATTCACTTACTGGTGTGACAGATGGTTACCTCATAATATACACACAAAGATGCCGCATGCTAATTAACTGATTGGAGTCCGGCGTGATGTCATTGAGTCCAGCGTATATTTAATTCAGAGCTATAGCCACTCCCCTGCCCACCTGCTGCTGATTCATATGGAAACAAACTGTCAATCAGCAGCAGGTGGGCGGGGAGAGTCAGGAGCTCATGAATATTCATGACTCATCATTATCAGCTGGAGCTTTTCAATACAAGATGTTGGCAGATTGACTGGGTCAATTAAAGAAAGTGACCCAGCATTTTGCTAAGAGAATCAGTCACTTATTTATGTTGTCCTTAGTTAGGACACCATAAAACTGGTGACAGGTTCCCTTTAACCGCCTCACGTCCGCCCATAGACTATAAACGTCCTATGGGTGGACGTCTATTTCTAACAGCATGTTTTAAAACGTCCTGTCAGAAATAGCAGCTGCACGCTAATCGTGCAGCTGCTGATCGGGTTGCCCGCTGTCAGTGACAGCAGGGCAACCCTAAGACAAGGCAGGGACAGTTCCCAGGTGTCCCTGCCTTCACGATCGCTGCAGACACAGCGCTCACCGAGCGCTGTGTCTGCAGAGAAGGAAGCGCTGTGCGCTTCCTGTTCCGGCCCGGCGGTCATGTGACCGCCGTGACCGAAGAGTGCAGGGGCTGTGTGAGGTCTCTCAGAGACCTCGATCAGCCCTGCTGTGAGGCTGTACAGCGCAGGATTGCTGCTGTACAGCCTCTATAGGGGTGCATTTGTCCTGTAACTGGGGCTACTATGTCAGCCCCAGTTACAGGAGAAATCAACAGTGAAAAAAAAAAGAAAAAGTGAAGTAAATGTCCCCCAGAGGTCTTGTATGACCTTATGGGGGACGAAAAGTGTAAAATAAAAAAAATAAAAATAAAAGGTTGAAAATAAAAAAATAAAAAAAAGTTTCACATGTAAAAAAAAAAAAAAGTCCCCAAGTAAGGAATGAAAAAAAAAAGTTAAAAATAGAAAAAATAAAAAAAAGTATACATATTAGGTATTGCGGCGTCCGTATAAACCAGCTCTATAAAAATATCACATGACCTAACCCCTCGGGTGAACACCGTAAAAAAAAAAAAAAAAAACTGTCAAAACAAGCAATTTTTGTCACCTTGCATCACTAAAGGTGCAACACGAAGTGATCAAAAACGCGTATGTCCCACAAAATAGTACCAATAAAACAGTCACCTCATCCCGCAAAAATATGAGCCCCTACATAAGAAAATCTCTCAAAAAATAAAAAAACTATAGCTCTTAGAACATGGAGACACTAAAACATCATTTTTTTGGTTACAAAAATGCTATTATTGTGTTAAAGTGAAACAAATAAAAAAAAGTATACATATTAGGTATTGCCGCGTCCGTAAAAACCAGCTCTATAAAAATATCACATGACCTAACCCCTCGGGTGAACACCGTAAAAAAAAAAAATATAAAACTGTGTCAAAACAAGCAATTTTTGTCACCTTGCATCACAAAAGGTGCAACACCAAGTGATCAAAAACGCGTATGTCCCACAAAATAGTACCAATAAAACCGTCACCTCATCCCGCAAAAAATGAGCCCTTACATAAGAAAATATCTCAAAAAATAAAAAAACTATAGCTCTCAGAACATGGACACATTAAAACATAATTTTTTTGTTTCAAAAATGCTATTATTGTGTAAAACTTTAATGAATGAGAAAAAGTATACATATTAGGTATCGCCACGTCCGTAACAATCTGCTCTATAAAAATGTCACTTGACTGAACCCCTCAGGTGAACGCTGTAAAAATAAATAAATAGAAACTGTGCTAAAACAACCAATTTTTTGGTCACCTTGCCCCATAAAGTGTTATAATGAATGATCAAAAAATCATATGTACCCAAAAATAGTACTAATAAAACTGGCACCTTATCCCCTAGTTTCCAAAATGGGGTCACTTCTTGGGAGTTTCTACTGTAAGGGTGCATCAGGGGGCTTCAAATGGGACATGGCATCTAAAAACTATGTGGAGTTCCTTTTCTTCTGCGCCCTGCCGTGTGCCCATACAGCAGTTTATGACCACATGTGGGGTGTTTCTGTAAACCGCAGAATCTGGGTAATAAATATTGGAGTTTTGTTTGGCTGTTAACCATCGATGTGTTAAAGAAAAAAATTGATTCAAATGGAAAATCTGCCAAAAAAGTGAAATTTAAAAATTTGATCTCCATTTTCCTTTATTTCTTGTGGAACGCCTAAAGAGTTAACAAAGTTTGTAAAATCGGTTTTGAATACCTTGAGGGGTGTAGTTTCTACAATGGGGTCATTTATGGGGGTATCCACTATGTAGGCCCCACAAAGTGACTTCACACCTGAACTGGTCCTTATAAAGTGGATTTTGGCAATTTTCTTAAAAATTTGAAGAATTCCTTCTAAACTTCTAAGCCTTCTAACGTCCTAAAAAAATAAAATGACATTTCCAAAATGATGCCAACATAAAGTAGACATATGGGGAATGTTAAATAATAAATATTTTATGAGGTATCACTTTCTGTTTTAAAAGCAGAGAAATTGAAATTTAGAAAATTGCGAATTTTTCAAATTTTTGGGTAAATTTGGGATTTTTTCATAAATAAAGGTGAAATATTTTGACTCAAATTTATGACTATCATGAAGTACAATGTGTCACGAGAAAACAATCTCTGGATGACTTGGATAAATAAAGGCGTTCCAAAGTTATTACCACATAAAGTGAGATATGTCAGTTTTGCAAAATTTGGCCTGGTCAGGAAGGGGGCAAAGGGCCCAGATGGGAAGTGGTTAAGATGGGTCATTCATGTCAAATTAGTGGGGGTCCGATACATGCCATTAGAGATGAGCGAAGTTATGGAAAATTCGATTTGGCTGCTTCGCCAAATTTCACAAGGAAATTTGCTTTGTGACTAATTACTTTGTCACAAAGTGCATTTCTTTGTATGTAGCAGGTGCAATGACGTGGAACAGTGATCGCGCCGCCCCCCTGTAATTGAACCCCTCAGATGCTGCATTGATCATTGATCGCGGCATCTGAGGCTACCATTTAGGCCTGTCAGGGCTCAATCAGGGTAAAAAGAAAAAAAAATGCTCACCTTATTCATTTGATCATGTACAGGCCGTTGCGGCCATCTTGATTGAAGACATTGATAAAAATCTTACATGAGATTTTGCGTGCTATTTTTAATCAAGATGGCTGTGATGACCTCTTAACGCACAAATGGATGAGGTGAGTATGTATTTTTTCTGTTTTTACCAACATTTCTGGGAAAATTGATTTGTTACCAGGAAGTGCAACGAAATTTGGCTTTGTGGCTAATCGAATTTTTCCTGACATTCGTATTGAAGACAATTAATTTGACTTCGATTAACTCAACACTATTTGCCATCTCCACCGATCAGCTGTTCACAGCCTCACTGGAGCTAATACAGAAAACAGCCATAAGCATAACTCCGTCCACAGCTCCATGTGTAGTGCTCATGCCAGGTTACTGGCAAGTCGCGTGAGACTTCGGTGAATGAAATCGGTAATCACTTTTGCATCTTTAAAAACATTTTAAAATAGCAATCCGAAGTGGGGTTTGGTACAGAGGTACCAGCCAGTACCAAACCTAACTTCTGATTGGTAATTTTAAATGTTTTTAAAATGCAGAAATGAATGCCAAATTCATTCACCGAAGTCTTGTGTTTCGGGGGAAACAAATTTTTCAAGCAATTGGAATTATGTAGGCAATACATTTTACAGCTTTAGGGAGACAGGCCTCTGGGAACATTAAAATGAAGTTTTAGAATGAATTGACTTCGGATCTATGATACGAAGCTCAATTCGTTCAAGCCTAACCAGAACGTGAGCAAGCAGTGCTAGGTATTAGACAAAGGATGAGTATATGCTCAGGGGAGGAAGAGCTCAGAAGGGGAAGTGTTATATAGATGTGGAACCTGCACTTTCTGAATTATATGATAGCCGTCATGGCACATAACAGGTAAAATTTAGTGTTAGGAACCAGTCTAACTAAAGATCGCCTTGACTTGCGGCAGACGGGCTCAAATAATTTTGTACAAAACTATTTGCCAAACATCTCTAACTTATTAGTATAGCATTTGCAATTATGATGCAATTTTGTACTTTATTTGGTTTGCAGTGAGCTGTTGCATTGCATGTTTTGTGTAAAAGATTCTCTAGGGCTCAGAAATGTAAGGTGTGTGCATTGTTTTTATAATGTATATACTCAGCACATCACTCAGTTTCTCCCTGTTTTGTCCCTGTTATCACACTTTGCAAACTAGCACACCCAGAGCTTTAGATATCATGATGGGATAACATAGCTCCACTCACATAACAAGCACAGTAAGAGAAGCAGGAGCAGAAATGCAGTTGAAGAAAATGCTGGGGAATACTCCTTTTTTTCTTATTTCATTTTTTTATGACTGACACCCTCCCCCCCTCCCTCCCGTCACTGCTGCTGGACCATTCCAGCTAATAAGACTCACATGGGAGCCTGATCTTGAAAGGTGACTACGCTATACACCAGAGAAAAAAATCACCTAGCCTCCTCATGGCACTGCTCACTAGCTATGTCCTCATAGATCTTTAAAGTATTGATTAAGAACTTCCATTCTAGCAAGGTAGTAGTTTTTTCGGATCCCCAATATTTCACTATAAGTGCCTTTGCTGCCATAAAATACTTAGATCTTTTTGGATTAAATGGGTAGATCCATAGTAGAGAAATCCCCCAGAATTGCTTGCACTAAATTCGGTTCCAATCCGATATTATGGATTTTTCCCAATTCTGTATAGATCCGGCACCAGAGGTCCTGGATCCCCGAGCAGTACCACAATAAATGTGTAAATCCGGCCCCCTCTCTGCGACACTTCTAATATCTGCCCTCTGTTGTTATTCCTATTTTCGCTAGGAGAGCTGGAGAATAGTAAAGACGGTGAACGATTGTAAATTGGATAAGTCTAGAGGGTGGGCCATTTATATGGATACATCTTAATAAAATGGGAATGCTTGGTGATATTAACTTCCTGTTTGTGGCACATTAGTATATGTGAGGGGGGAAACTTTTCAAGATGGGTGGTGACCATGGCGGCCATTTTAAAGTTGGCCATTTTGAATCCAACTTTTGTTTTTTCAATAGGAAGAGGGTCATGTGACACATCAAACTTATTGGGAATTTCACACGAAAAACAATGGTGTGCTTGGTTTTAACGTAACTTTATTCTTTCATGAGTTATTTACAAGTTTCTCTTTGTTTACAGCCATTGACATGTCGCCGAGGTTAACACGTGAGGAGCGGATAGAAATTGTGTTGATGTCTGGTGAACGCAGTAACCGGGTCATTGCAGCAGATTTCAATGCAAGACACCCTACGAGACCACCCATCTCCCATGCTACAGTTAGCAAACTGCTTGCTAAGTTTCGTGAAACTGGTTCAGTGTTGGATTTGCCAAAATGTGGACGCATGAAATCTGTCTCTAATGAAGAAACATCAGGATCTGTCCTAGCTTCATTCAGCAGGAGCCCACAGCGTAGCACTCGCTGCATGTCACTGGAGAGTGGCATTAGTCGAACATCCTTTCGGCGGATATTAGCTACTCACAAATGGCACCCTTACAAACTCCAGCTACTGCAGCATCTCAACAAGGATGACCCAGATCGGCGCACTGAATTTGCAGAATGGGCAAAACAAAAATTGGAACAGGACCCTCAGTTTACGCAGAAGATTTTGTTCAGTGTTGAGGCAAACTTTTATGTGAATGGTGAAGTTAACAAACAAAACCACCGCTATTGGTCTGACACTAACCCACATTGGATAGATCCCTCCAAGACTGTTGGAACAAAACAATTGATGGTATGGTGTGGTATATGTGGTACAAAGATAGTGGGGCCATTCTTCATCAATGGAAACCTCAAGGCCACTGGATATGTGAAATTGCTACATGAGGATGTGTTTCCCTCTTTATGCACTGAAGCTGGCACGTTCCCTGAGTTTTTCCAGCAAGATGGTCCACCACCACATTATGGGTGTCAGGTCCGAGCATTCCTAGATGAACAGTTTCCTGGAAAGTGGATTGGTCGTCGTGGGCCAGTTGGATGGCCCCCAAGGTCTCCCGATCTGACCCCCTTAGACTTTTATCTTTGGGGTCATCTGAAGGCAATTGTCTATGCTGTGAAGATACGAGATGTGCAGCACCTGAAACTACAGATACTGGAAGCCTGTGCTAGCATTTCTCCTGCGGTGTTGCTATCAGTGTGTGAAGAGTGGGAGAAGAGGGTTGCATTGACAATCCAACACAATGGGCAGCACATTGAACACATTTTATAAGTGGTCAGAAACTTGTAAATAACTCATGAAAGAATAAAGTTACATTAAAACCAAGCACACCATTGTTTTTCTTGTGAAATTCCCAATAAGTTTGATGTGTCACATGACCCTCTTCCTATTGAAAAAACAAAGGTAGGATTCAAAATGGCCAACTTCAAAATGGCCGCCATGGTCACCACCCATCTTGAAAAGTTTCCCCCCTCACATATACTAATGTGCCACAAACAAGAAGTTAATATCACCAACCATTCCCATTTTATTAAGGTGTGGCCCACCCTGTATATTTATATGAGCATGATGCTAATTTAATATTCTTATATATTATTCCCCAATTCAAATTACATTCTTCCTCCAGTTCCTCTCTCCATTTTAACCTACTCCTGAACTCTGTGACCCAGACTAGAGCTTGTAGGATCTTATCATATATCTGTGAAAGAGAAATCCTGGACCCATAAAATTTAAAACAGAAATCAACAAAAATATTTCCCCTGATATTAAATACTTTCTTATCTACCGTGTGAAAAAATGCGCAATAGATTTGTGCATATCTGAACTTACTTATAAAAGATACTTCAGTGCCATGTATTAATTTATCTAATGGTAATATTTTCCCATCTACTATAATGTGAGAAAGTCTATTAATCCCCCTTCGATTCCAGTATTCATAATCAGAAAATATAAAAAAATTCATATTGTGCCACAAGGGCGTATGTTGAGTAGAATAAGTGATCCTCAAAATACTTTTAATTTTATTCCAAACCTTGTGAAGTGTATTTCTTAGAATGCAGTGCTTCCCTCTATTCCCTAAAATCCTGTATCCAAAATAGTGAAGATATCCCTATATGGTCCTGGGAATCCCTCAAAATAAACAAAAGATGGTGGTCACTCTCATCGTCCATACACCAACGTATCTGTGATGCCAAGTAATAGCCCTGGAAGAAGAGGATGCTTCTCCGGTAGCCATAGGAATTTTTGCTTAATTCTCACCCTTTTCCTCCCCCAAATCAAATCATTTATCGTTCTTTCCAGAAGGTGAAACAAAGAATTATCTATCCATACCGTGCAGGCTGTTATTGTGTACAGAATGATTTCTTTCTGCTTGTGAGATAGGCAGCTTCTACCAAATACGTGTTTGTTCTCTAATACCGTTAATTATCGGAATGGTATTCAAAACATTATATTGTGTTATGTCGGCACTGATTTTAATTTTGAGATACCTTATTGAGTCATCAGGGGTAAGGATTTTGATTTCGAAGGTGCCGCTGGGGGGCGGCCGGACCAGAGGTAGAAATTCTGACATAATCCAATTAACTTCATATCCTGACGCCGAACCATATGTCTCTATGATACTCATCACTGAGGGGAGCACTCTCCATCCCTCCCTCAAAAATAAGAGAATGTCGTCAGGATATAAACAGAGTTTGTCTTCCAATCCCTTCCCTCCAAAACCCTTAATATTGTCATTCTGTCTAAAATTACATGCTAAAGGTTCCAATGCTAAAGTGAACAACAATGGGGAAAGGGGGCAGCCTTGTCTAGTTCCCCGATTGAGAGAGAACTGGTCCGAATCTATACCGTTAACTCTAATGCTTGACCTCGGTCCCTGATATAGGAGGGGGACCCACCGGATGAAATTGTATCCCAAATTCATTCTCTCCATAACTGTCCATAAGAAGGGCCACTCTACCCTGTCGAAGGCCTTCTCAGCGTCCAAAGACAGGATGGAGTGGTCCTCCCCCCCACCAACATGGATGTTTAGAAAAGCTCTACATATATTGGTTTGTATGTATCGTTTAGATATAAATCCAGTTTGGTCCAGGTGTATCAGCTTATGGGTTACTTTCTTCAATCTATTAGCTAATAATTTAGCCAAGATCTTATAGTCCGCATTAAGTAACGAAATTGGGTGGTAAGATCCGATTTCCGTTTTATCATTCCCTTCTTGGGTATTAAAGTAATGGAGCCCTCCATTAATGAGGGAGGAAGGGAGCCGTCTTAGAAGGACTGATTATAAACTTCTAATAAAAAAGGAATTAATATTTTACTCTGTTGTCTATAAATCTTAAAGGGGAGACCATCCCTGCCAGGGGCGGAGTTTCCCTTGACAGGGAATACTTCTTTAATAAATAAATTAAATAATAGAGCACCCAGCACTAAAACCTTGGGGGCCACCACTTATAACCTGGGACCATTCTGAACAGGATTCATTGACCATGTCTCTCTGGACACGATCCTTCAGCCAGTATTCAATACAATTACAAACTATACTTTCTAAACCTATAGACTTTATTTTACCAATTAAACATCTACATATGAGGGACAGTATAAAAGCCTTTGCAAAATCCAGAAACACTGCATCCACAGCCAACTCTCCGCCCAGGCTTCTACTCACCTCCTCATAAAAGAAAAAAAATCTGGTTAGTCTGCCAATTTCTGTCCTTGCTAAACCCATCATCATTATCACTTATGATATTATTAACCACTTAAGGACCACAGGTTTATACCCCCCTAGTGACCAGGCCCTTTTTTACAAATCGGCACTTCACAACTTTAACGGTTTATTGCTCGGTCATGCAACTTGGCACCCAAATTAATTTTACCTCCTTTTCTTCTCACAAATACACCTTTCTTTTGGTGGTATTTGATTGCTGCTGACATTTTTCGTTTTTCTGATATTAATCAAAATAGACCGCAATTTTCAAAAAAAAGTGTATTTTTAACTTTCTCTGGTTAAATTGTTCAAATATAATTACATTTCTATACAAGTTTGTGTCAGAATTTATTGTGCTACATGTCTTTGATAAAAAAAATCCAATAAGTGTATATTTATTGGTTTGCGCAAAAGTTATAGCGTTTACAAACTATGGTACAATTAGTGAATTTCCGCACTTTGAAGCAGCTCTGACTTTCTGAGCACCTGTCATGTTTCTTGAGGTGCTAGAATGCCAGGATAGTATAAATACCCCCCAAATGACCCCATTTTAGAAAGAAGAAACCTCAAAGTATTCACGGAGGGGCATGGTGAGTTCATGTATGATTTAATTTTTTTTCTCAAGTTAGCGGAAAATGACACTTTCTGAGGAAAAAATTATAATAATAAAGTTTCCATTTCTGCTAACTTCTGGCAAAAAAAATAATAAATCTCCCACGGACTCACTATGCCCCTCAGTAAATACCTTGGGGTGTCTACTTTCCGAAATGGGGTCATTTGTGGGGTGTGTTTACTGTTCTGCCATTTTGGGCGGGGCTAAATTGTGAGCAACCCTGTAAAGCCTAAAGGTACTCGTTGGACTTTTGGTCCCTTTACGCACCTAGGCTGCAAAAAAGTGTCACACATGTGGTATCGCCGTACTCAGAAGAAGTAGGGAAATGTGTTTTGGGGTGTATTTTTACATATACCCATGCTGGGTGAGAGAAATATCTCTGTAAATTGACAACTTTGTATAAAAAATGTAAAAAGTTGTCATTTACAGAGATATTTCTCGCACACAGTATGGGTATATGTAAAAATACACCCCAAAACACATTGCCCAACTTCTCCTGAGTACGGCGATGCCACATGTGTGACACTTTTTTGCAGCCTAGGTGCGCAAAGGGGCCCAAATTCCAATGAGTACCTTTAGGATTTCACAGGGCATTTTTTACGCATTTGGATTCCAAACTACTTCTCACGCTTTAGGGCCCCTAAAATGCCAGGGCAGTATAAATACCCCACAAGTGACTCCATTTTGGAAAGAAGACACCCCAAGGTATTCCATGAGGGGCATGGCGAGTTCATAGAAGATTTTTTTTTTGGCACAAGTTAGCGGAAAATGATTTTTATGTATTTTTTTCTTACAAAGTCTCATATTCCACTAACTTGTGACAAAAAATTTAATTTTACATGAACTCGCCATGCCCCTCATGGAATACCTTGGGGTGTCTTCTTTCCAAAATGGGGTCACTTGTGGGGTATTTATACTGCCCTGGCATTTTAGGGGCCCTAAAGCGTGAGAAGTAGTTTGGAATTCAAATGCGTAAAAATGAAAAAAAAGGGGGGAAAGGCGTCTGCCAGGACATAGGAGCTCCGCCCAACATCCAAACCCACTCAGCTCGTATGCCCTGGCAAACCCGATTTCTCCATTCACATCAATCGATGTGGATAAATAAATCATTGCCAGAATTTTTTTTTTTTTATAAAAAATGTTTGCCAAAGCTCATAAGCCTTGGCAAACGTATCTTTTTTTACTGCAGAGGAGAAATCTCATCTTGCAGCGCCGCATACACCAACTTTGTGTAATCTGACAGCAGCGCAATGCTTCTGTCAGAATGCACATCAGTGCAACGCAATAAATGTATTAACATCAACTTTTATAAACTTTATATAACATTTGAAACAGAACATTAACTTTTTTGCTTACCTGTGATTTTTTTTTGTTTTCTTTACCTTTAGAGGACAAACTTCTCCTTCCCCATGGGACAATGTGCAAAGCGCAAATCGCCAAGAGATGTGGCGAAGTACATTATGCACTTTGTCCCAGATGAAAGGAGAGGTTTGTGGCAGCTCTGTGTGAAAGGGCCATAAGACCCCTGTGTGCCTGTCCTGTGTCACGCAATCCCTACACTAATAGTGTACCTGTGTGTGGTACTTGCGGAAACACTCCCCTATGCATAGGGCAGGCTGGTCAGGACAGTCAGGACAAAAAAAGGTGGTGTCACGCCTTATTCCAGCCCTGCTACAGACACAACTTTTTTTTGTTGGGGAAAGCTGAGTTGGGGTACCAGGATAGATACTCTGGAAGTGTCTGCCATGTAGCCGGCTCATTACATCAGGGACTTGGGGCACGGACCCTCCTGGATATAGGAATTCCAAAATGATCTCTTCCTGGAATTTTAGGAAGGATCCCATTCTCCCAGCCTTACTGTAGAGAACAAAACTATTATACAGAGCCAATTGAATTAAATAAACAGACACCTTCTTATATCAGCGTCTGGTGCGGTGGGACACTAAATAGGGAGCCAACATCTGGTCATTGTAGTCCACCCCTCCCATGTGAAGGTTATAGTCGTGGACAGAGAGGGGTTTCTCAATTACTCTAGTTGCCCTTTCAATTTGGACATGTGGTCGTGTCTGCGTGAATGGTGGACAGAAGGTAAACGTCCCTCTTGTCCCTCCACTTCACCGCGAGCAGTTCTTGGTCACACAAGGCAGCCCTCTCCCCCGTGCAAGTCGGGTATTAACGAGCCGTTGGGGGAAGCCCTAGGACTAGGTCGTGCGGTGCCACAGCATTGAATTCTGACTAGATGTAAGTGCCGAAAGAGGGCCACACTTGTGTAAAAATTGTCCACGTATAAGTGGTACCCCTTGTGAAGTAAGGGTGACACCAAGTCACAGACAATCTTGCCACTGCTCCCCAGGTAGTCAGGACATCCGACCTGCTCCAGTTTTGAGTCTTTTCCCTCATAGACCCTAAAACGATATGTATAGCCTGTGGCCCTTTCACAGAGCTTATACAGTTTGACCCCATTCCGGGCGCGCTTGCTGGGGATGTACTGTTTGATGCCAAGGCGCCTGGTAAAATGTACTAGGGACTCGTCTATGCAGATGTTCTGATTGGGGGTATACGCATCTGCAAATCTGGATGACAAATGGTCTATGAGGGGCCGAATTTTGTGGAGCCGGTCATAAGCAGGGTGGCCTCTTGGATGTCAGGTTTTATTGTCAGTAAAATGCATAAAGCGCATGATGTTCTCAAAACGTGCCCTTGACATAGCAGCAGAGAACATGGGCATGTAATGTATTGGGTCTTTAGACCAATAGGACCGCAATACATTTTTTTTTGTTAGACCCATGCTGATGATAAGGCCCAAAAATAATTTAAATTCGGAAACTGACTGGTTTCCACTGGAAAGGTTGGGCATAGAAGCTTTCCGGGTTTGCTGGTAATATACTGTGTGTCATAGCGGTTGGTTTCTGCCACAACTAAGTCAGAGATCCGCAGTGAAGAACAGCTCAAAAAACTCGAGGGCTGATCCTAAATGAGCTGTCTCCACGCGAACTCCAGACTGGGCGGTGAAAGGGGGCAATACAGGTGCGGCGGAAGTAGGGGAGTGCCAATTCGGGTTTGCCAGCACCTCTGGGAGACTAAGGGCTCTACGGGCCTGTGAACGTGGTGGCTGCGACGGGGGAGTTACTGCACGTGCCACCGTACCAGCTTGAACTGCCCTTCTGGTGCTCGCCACTTCACCAGGGAATACGGCAGTGCTGGTAGAAGGTCCAGGATGTGCTGCGCTGCTGGTTTATGCCGCACCATAAAAAAGATCAGCGCTTGCACCTCTCTGCTGCAAATGAGGCTCATCACGGGGGGTATGCAGAACACTGACATGGGATCGGGTACGCCTGACCGTAGCAGGGACCTCAACCTCGTCATCTTCACAAGCGGTTAGAATGCTACTGCTGTCTACAGGTTCATATTCTGAACCACTGAATTCAGCGGATGAGGCGTTCCCATCGCTTTCATCCATCACGGCCAGAATCCCGTCGGCCTCTTCAGTGGAATACCCCTTGTTTGACATTTTGGGCTAACTAAATTTAGGGGGTATTCCTCTGAGACTACCCAGGAAAAAGAGCAAACCTGCCTAGTAAAAAGGAGTGCTTGCGAAGTAAAGCTGCGATCGCTAATAAAGATCCAAAAAGCTCAAAAGTGATCTTTATAGCGGCGCAGCTATTTTACGTTGTTTTTGCAGTG
Organism: Bufo bufo; assembly: GCF_905171765.1. NCBI lineage: Eukaryota > Metazoa > Chordata > Amphibia > Anura > Bufonidae > Bufo > Bufo bufo. The sequence goes on from NC_053389.1 coordinate 486,352,008, forward strand.
ATCAGAAAAAAAAAAATTTCTGTCACTGCGGTGGGGCGGACTGAACGCAAGTGTGCGCACAAGATCAGGCCTGATCTGGCGAACACTGCGTTTTTTGTAGAGCCTAAGGTGACCCTAATGTACTTGGGTGCGGTGGGCTGGGCGCTAACTACCTAACAAGTAGCTAACTAACTGGCGGTGATGAGGGACCCTTACAGGGGGGTGATCAATGATAGAGGGGTGACAGGGGGGTGATCAGTGAGTCTATATGGGGTGATCAGGGGTTAATAAGTGACAGGGGTGTGTGTGTAGTGTATGTGTGGTGATTGGTGCTACCTACAGAGCTGCCTGTGTCCTCTGGTGGTCGATCCAAGCAAAAGGGACCACCAGAGGACCAGGTAGCAGGTATATCAGACGCTATTTTGTAAATAGCGTCTGACATACCCATTTCATTGGATCTTTTAAAAATCGACAGCCTGCCAGCCAATGATCGCTGCCGGCAGGCTGTAGATGAACTTCCTAACTGCGCGATCCTGTGAACGCACGCTCCTGTGAGCGCGCGTTCACAGGAAATCTTGGCTCACACGAGATGACGCCAATAGGCGTCGCTGAGCCTGAGACTGCCGCCGCCCGGACGCCTATCGGCGTTACGTGTGCGGCAAGTGGTTAACATACTCCTGTTTACAGTCCCTTAAGAGTCCTTCAAACATTTTTAAGCTTAGTGGTCTATAATTACGTGTGGAGGAAATAGAGCTCTTTTTGAATATGGGCACCACATTTGCCTTACGCCAGACACTTGGCACTATACCCGTACCTAGAGAATCTTTGAAAATTATAAACAGGGGCACAGAAATGACTGAACTGAGCTCTTTAAGCACTCTTGGGTGCAATCCATCTGGACCCGGAGCCTTGTTCACATTTACCTTATTTAACTTAGCTTAGACCATATCTACAGTTAGCCAATTGAGTATATTACTGGATGTCCTAACAGTCCTGGCACCCCAATATCAGCTCCTTTCTCTTCTCTTGTATATACAGAGCTAAAAAAAAAAAAAAAATTAGTAACTCTTTTTCCTTATCTTCCCCTGTATTGTTATTTAGGGGACCTACTGTATCTGCTCTGACCTTGGTTTTTAGCATTTATATATTTAAATAATTTTTAGGGATTTGATTTGCTCTCTTTAGCCACCTGCTATTCATTTAGTATTTTTGCAGATTTTATCCAATTTTTGCCTATTTTATTAAAGGGATTATGTCAGCTAGTTTTAGCATATAGAGCCCTTTACGTGTGCTTCTACAGTAAATCTCCAATAGTATGTCCGTAATGTACATGTGCCATAGCAGGGAATGCTTTTGTTTAGATAGAAAAATTATGTTATAAATATGCTAATTAGGTCAGTAAGGAGCTTAAGGGACTGTTACCAGTGTGTCATGAGTAGGGATGAGCGAACCCGAACTGTATAGTTCGGGTTCGTACCGAATTTTGGGGTGTTCGTGACACGGACCCGAACATTTACGTAAAAGTCCGGGTTCGATGTTTGGCGCTTTCTTGGCGCTTTTTGAAAGGCTGCAAAGCAGCCAATCAACAAGCGTCATACTACTTGCCGCAAGAGGCCATCACAGCCATGCCTACTATTTGCATGGCTGTGATTGGCCAGTGCAGCATGTTACCCAGCCTCTATTTAAGCTGGAGTCATGTAGCGCCGCACGTCACTCTGCTCTGATCAGTGTAGGGAGAGGATGCAGCTGCTGCTGTTAGGGCGAGATTAGGCAGGGATTTAGGCTACTTTCACACTTGCGGCAGGACGGATCTGACAGGCTGTTCACCATGTCGGATCCGTCCTGCGGCTATTTCGCCGTGCCGCCGGACCGCCGCTCCGTCCCCATTGACTATAATGGGGATGGGGGCGGAGCTCCGGTGCAGAACGGCGGTGCATGGCGAAAGGCCGCCGGACTAAAATTACTGCATGTCAGGCTTTTAAATCTATCCATAAAAGGGTATATTACATTGAAGGTGCTTATAGGGTCATCCTCAATAACTTCACACGCTACCGTGCATTTCCAAGTCTAATTCTGTCCGTAAAAGGGATACCTGTTGTTACGACACTCACCGCCAGGTAGATGAAGCCGCCGTTTAGTGAATAAACCCCTTTCTCCAGAAATGCAGTTTTTAATCCAGCCGATCGTCAAACTCCCGAATGGAACATACGAAGTGGCAACTCCCGATCAGCAATTCAGTCGAACTCCTTACACAGCTAGCAATATACGAAAGCGCTGTCCCAATAATAAATCCCTCCACAAACGAGACCAAGCTCCGTCTTGAAAGTCAAACAGGAATCAATTTTATTGAGGGCTACCCGCCCGTATTTATGCAGGTCTCCATCTGGTGGACACGCCCCTAGGGGACAAGAATGGAGACTGACACAGGACAGACATGCAGCACTACAGAGACAATACATCCCCCACAATGCATCATGGTCTCATCCTCTCTGCCCTGGAGACCTGAGGAGTAATCCCATTATCTCTCAAGACAGAGGGTAACCACAATACACATGTGGGGACAACAGAACAGACATCACCATTTAAACATACAATGTCACAACCCTTTTCAATACACAGACATTTAACATCCCACAATGGCACGAATTAGACCAGGAGTTCAAGTTAGTTTAAGTCCTTTGTGAACAATGAGGCCATTTGGGTTAACTAGCAGCACACTCTTCTCCTGGGTGGCCGTCCGTTCAGTAGTTCCAATCGGTATTTGGGGAAACACACAAACAGGGGCATACGGGCAGGAAATCCAGCGAAATAAAGGCAAACAGACGAACCAGCAATATAGGTCTATACAGATGGATCTGTCACACGGCTCCCCCCTTGTGGGACACTCCGGCAGACCCGGCTTGACCCTTTAGCGGGTCAACTTGGGGATGACCGGACTAGGAGGTAGCAAGAACGTCGGTTTGCCGGGACAATCCATCTGCATTCCCATTCTGCCTACCGGGTCGGTAGCTGATGGTGAAGTTATACGGTTGTAAAGCTAAACTCCACCGCAGCAGTCTACCATTGTCTCCTGAGACCCGGTTAAGCCAGACAAGGGGATTGTGGACCGTCACAAGGGAAAATTCCTGTCCATACAAATAAGGGCTTAACTTTTTTAATGCCCAGACCAGGGCCAAGCATTCCTTCTCCACTGCCGCATAACTCACTTCTCGGGGTAACAGCTTCCTACTGAGATATGCGACAGGGTGCTCTCCTCCATCTTCCCCGACCTGGCTCAGCACAGCCCCCAGTCCATACATGGAAGCATCTGTATGGACGAGAAAACGTTTGCTAGGGACTGGGGCAGCCAGGACAGGGGCATTTACAAGAGCCTGTTTGAGTGCTTGAAACGCAGCTTCACAAGCCGGAGACCACAGGACCTGCTTAGGGAGATTTTTCTTAGTCAGGTCAGTCAGGGGCTTAGCAATAGTGCTGTAGTCTGGGACAAAGCGTCTGTAATACCCTGCTGTCCCTAGGAAGGCTAACACCTGGGTCTTAGTGACTGGTGTGGGCCAGTTAGCTACTGCCTCTATCTTAGCCGGCTCCGGGCTCTGGCTCCCACACCCCACTCTGTGACCCAGGTATTGCACTTCAGCCATGCCTAGATGGCACTTCTCTGGCTTCAATGTCAGGCCAGCAGCCCGAATTTTGTCCAAAACTACCCCTACATGTACTAGGTGTTCCTCCCAGGACCCACTGTAGATCGCAATGTCATCCAGGTATGCACACGCAAATTCCTGGAATCCATCGAGAAGTCTATCCACCATACGCTGAAAGGTAGCCGGGGCATTCTTCATCCCAAATGGCATGACCTTAAATTGGTACAAGCCAAATGGGGTGACGAAGGCCGACTTGGGGATAGCATCCTCGGCCAGGGGAATCTGCCAATAGCCTTTACACAGGTCTATGGTGGTCAGATAGCGTCCCCTGGCAATACGATCTAATAATTCGTCTACCCGGGGCATCGGGTAGGCGTCAGTGGTGGTCCGCTCGTTGAGCCGCCTGTAGTCTACACAGAACCGCGTGGTCCCATCTTTCTTAGGCACCAGGACTACAGGCGAAGCCCAAGGACTATCGGAGTGTTCGATGACCCCAAGCTGGGTCATCTCCTGTATCTCCTTCCGCATTCCTTCTCGGACTGCTTCAGGGATACGGTAAGGGGGCTGTCGCAGGGGGTTCTGTCCAGGGGTCTCTACCTTATGTACAGTTAGGGTAGTGTAGCCAGGCTCTTGGGAGAACGTCGCCTGCTTCTCCCACAGAAGCTGTCTTGCCTGTCCCTTCTCTGTGGGGCTTAATCTATCCCCTAGCTGTACAAGACTAGTAAGGTCAGTCTGGGAGTCCCTCTCTAACAAATCGGGTAAGGGTAAACTCTCTGTATCGTCCGCAGCAGGGGCACATACTGCAGCGACATCCTCCGGTCTCTCCTGATACTCCTTTAGCATGTTCACATGAAAGGATCGCTGGATCCTCTCATCTGAACAGCTGGCTATGAGGTAGGTAGTATCACACACCTGAGCTACCACCTTATACGGGCCCTGCCAAGATGCTTGCATCTTGTTCGCCTTCACAGGTTTGAGCACTAGCACTTTCTGCCCAACCTGGAAGACTCGCTGCCGGGCACCCCGATCGTACCATCTCTTCTGTCTCCCCTGGGCCACCTGGAGATTCTCTCTTACCATCAGGGACAGTTTCTCCATGCGGTCCCGGAGTTCCAGGACATACGGTACTATGGGGGTCCCTTCCTGCTCTGTCTCCCCCTCCCAGTGGCCTCTAATGAGATCTAGGGGTCCGCGGACCCTCCTCCCATAGAGCAACTCAAAGGGGGAGAACCCAGTAGATTCCTGGGGCACCTCTCTGTAAGAAAACAACAGATGAGGCAGGAATCGCTCCCAGTCTCTGCAAGTGTCAGAAAAGGTCCTCAACATCTGTTTGAGGGTGCCGTTAAATCGCTCGCAGAGGCCGTTAGTCTGTGGATGGTACGGGGAACTAAGTATCGGTTTAATGCCGCACACCCTCCACAGTTGCTGGGTGAGCACAGCGGTAAATTGGGTTCCCTGGTCAGAGAGAATCTCCTTAGGGATCCCGACCCTAGTAAAAATTCTAACCAGGGCATCAGCAACTGTCTCTGCCTCTATATTAGACAGCGCTACTGCCTCTGGATAGCGAGTGGCATAGTCCACCACGGTGAGAATATACTTCTTACCGGATGGACTAGCCCTGGCCAGTGGACCCACAATGTCAACGGCTATGCGGGCAAAGGGCTCCCCAATGATAGGCATAGACATAAGCCTAGCTCTTGGGTGGTCCCCCCGCTTTCCTACCCGTTGACAAGTGTCACACGTACTACAATATATCCGCACAGCCTGATTAAAATTTGGCCAAAAGAAGTTCTGCATGATCCTATAGGCTGTGCGGCGGGACCCTAGATGTCCGGCTAATGGAACATCATGCCCTATCCGCAGAATCTCCCGCCGGTATTTTGCGGGCACCACCAGCTGTCGATTGGGCGGATGGGCAACACTTTTCTGGGACGGTTTAGGGATCCTATATAACCTGTCCCCCACCCATTCATACCGCTCCCCATCTACTCCTACCTCTCCAGTATCTGCTCTGTCTCTATACTTCTGGAGAGTCGGATCTGCCTGAGTTTCCCTCCCAAACTCCTCTGGGGAATCCCAGCTAGCAAAGGTCTGTCCTAGGGCATCAGTCGGGGAATCGGGTCTTACCTGGGTCTCAGCAGCAGGTGGGCTGGTTCCAGCAGCACGGGTCTGGGCCCGGGTAGTCACTGGGTTGACATCAGCAGGTCCCATTGGAGCATAGGCATAAACCAAAGGGGCCAGGTCATTCCCGAGCAAGACATCAGCAGGCAAGTCTTTCATAACCCCCACATTCACATGTCCAGAGCCCACTCCCCAATCCAAATGAACCCGGGCAACAGGTAGACCGAACACGGCGCCTCCTGCTACCCTCACTGCCACAGTATTTCCCGTGTGTTGGTGTTCCGAAACAAGGTTCTTTTGGAGCAGGGTCATAGTGGCTCCGGTGTCTCTCAGACCAGTGACCACTTTGCCATTTAGTCTAACGGTCTGCCTGTGTTGCTGCCGGTTATCCTGCTGGGCTGCTTGTACTGGATCCGCCTCATGTAGTATACCCCAAAATTCCTCCTGCTCAAGACAGTGAGCGGAAGGCTGGGGTGGCTGCTGATGTCCGCCGGCTGGTTTTCTCCACGACTGCGCTTGGTTGTTATTGTTCAATGGGCACTCCGGTCTCTTGTGCCCCAACTGTTTGCACCCATAGCACCGGATAGGCTGAGAGTAATCCCAGGCGTTGAACCGAGCTGGCTGATCATAATTGTTCGCTGGTGGTATTGTGGGGCTGCGTTGCGCTGGGGGGTGATACACAGTAGTGGTTGGAGGTGCTGCCGGTTTGTACTCCACTCGGGTAGGGACCTTGGCTGCTGTCTGGTCTAGCCTTCGTGCATCTGTGTATTCATCGGCCAGACGAGCAGCTTCAGGTAAGGTAGCGGGTTTGCGGTCCCTAACCCACTCTCTGACTCCTGCAGGTAACCGATCAAAGCAGTGCTCCAACAAAAATACTTGCAGCACCTCTTCTCCAGTTACCGCTTGACACCCTGCCATCCAGTGGGCTGTGGTGCGGTGTACCCTGCATGCCCACTCCACATAAGAATCGCCAGCCTGCTTGTTAGTGTCCCGGAATCGCCGCCGGTACGCCTCAGGGGTGACAGCGTATCTTAGCAAAAGGGCATCTTTTACTGCCCGGTAACTTGTAAGTTCCTTCTCTGGGATGGCCCGAAAAGCCTCACTGGCCCGGCCGGATAATTTCCCAGAGAGGATAGTGACCCATTCCTCTGTGGGTACCTGGTGTAAGGCACACTGCCTTTCAAAATCGGCCAGGAACCCGTCAATCTCTCCCTCCGTTTCCACAAAATGTCTAAATGCAGCAAAAGGTACCTTTCTCCTTCCATTATTATTATGGGGTACCTCTGCTAATGCAGCTCCTCTTCCCTGGAGCGCCTGTTGTGCTGCTACTGCTGCTTGCACCTGGATCACAATATTTGCTGCAGGGTTGGGGCCAAGGTGTGCCAGCCTTATCTGGACTGCCCGGTTAAATTGTACCTCCTCGGGTGTTAAATCCAGTATGCCAGGCACATTAGCTGTCTCTGTTCCCTGTGCTGCATCCATCTCCAATAATATAGAAATAATCTCTCTCTTCTTGAGATTACTTGCTGATCGTCCTCTGCGTTCCAATATATCTTTAAGGGTAGCACGCCTTAATTCCTCATACTGCATTTCCACCCTGGGATTTGTAGCTGGCCTTCTGGGCGGTGGGATTCATCCCATTGCTTGCCACCAATTATTACGACACTCACCGCCAGGTAGATGAAGCCGCCGTTTAGTGAATAAGCCCCTTTCTCCAGAAATGCAGTTTTTAATCCAGCCGATCGTCAAACTCCCGAATGGAACATACGAAGTGGCAACTCCCGATCAGCAATTCAGTCGAACTCCTTACACAGCTAGCAATATACGAAAGCGCTGTCCCAATAATAAATCCCTCCACAAACGAGACCAAGCTCCGTCTTGAAAGTCAAACAGGAATCAATTTTATTGAGGGCTACCCGCCCGTATTTATGCAGGTCTCCATCTGGTGGACACGCCCCTAGGGGACCAGAATGGAGACTGACACAGGACAGACATGCAGCACTACAGAGACAATACATCCCCCACAATGCATCATGGTCTCATCCTCTCTGCCCTGGAGACCTGAGGAGTAATCCCATTATCTCTCAAGACAGAGGGTAACCACAATACACATGTGGGGACAACAGAACAGACATCACCATTTAAACATACAATGTCACAACCCTTTTCAATACACAGACATTTAACATCCCACAATGGCACGAATTAGACCAGGAGTTCAAGTTAGTTTAAGTCCTTTGTGAACAATGAGGCCATTTGGGTTAACTAGCAGCACACTCTTCTCCTGGGTGGCCGTCCGTTCAGTAGTTCCAATCGGTATTTGGGGAAACACACAAACAGGGGCATACGGGCAGGAAATCCAGCGAAATAAAGGCAAACAGACGAACCAGCAATATAGGTCTATACAGATGGATCTGTCACACCTGTCATCCAGGGCCTAAATACTAGGCCTACAGTTTAGATTCAGCTAAATCTGTGGTTACTGCTGTGCCTGTATTAGTGTAATACGGTACCTAAATAGATAGCCAGATAGTGTTAGGTGCCTGTAAAAAAAAGGCCTGAATTTGAATTCAATACATTGGGCCAAATAATTTTTTTCTTATTGTGGTGAACGGTAACAATGAGGAAAACATCTAGTAAGGGACGCGGACATGGTCGTGGTGATGTTAGTGGACTCTCTGGTGCTGGGAGAGGACGTGGCCATTCTGCCACAGCCACACGTCCTAGTGAACCAACTACCTCAGGTCCCAGTAGCCGCCAGAATTTACAGCGATATTTGGTGGGGCCCAATGCCGTTCTAAGAATGGTAAGGCCTGAGCAGGTACAGGCATTAGTCAATTGGGTGGCCGACAGTGGATCCAGTACGTTCACATTATCTCCCACCCAGTCTTCTGCAGAAAGCGCACAGATGGCGCCTGAAAACCAAGCCCATCAGTCTGTCACATCACCTCCATGCATATCAGGGAAACTGTCTGAGCCTCAACTTATGCAGCAGTCTCTTATGCTGTTTGAATACTCTGCTGGCAAGGTTTCCCAAGGGCATCCACCTAGCCCTTCCCCAGCGGTGGAAGACATAGAATGCACTGACGCACAACCACTTATGTTTCCTGATGATGAGGACATGAGAAAACCACCTCAGCACGTCTCTGATGATGACGAAACACAGGTCCAACTGCTGCGTTTTTCTGCAGTGTGTAGACTGAACAGGAGGTCAGGGAGGAAGACTGGGTGGAAGACGATGCAGGGGACGATGAGGTCATAGACCCCACATCGAATGAAGGTCGTGCCACTGACTTTCAGGGTTCAGAGGAAGAGGCAGTGGTGAGACCGAGCCAACAGCATAGCAAAAGAGGGAGCAGGGGGCAAAAGCAGAACACCCACCGCCAAGAGAGTTCGCCTGCTACTGGCCACCGCCACCTGGGACCGAGCACCCCAAAGGCAGCTTCAAGGAGTTCCCTGGCGTGGCAGTTCTTTAAACAATGTGCTGACGACAAGACCCGAGTGGTTTGCACGCTGTGCCATCAGAGCCTGAAGCGAGGCATTAACGTTCTGAACCTTAGCACAACCTGCATGACCAGGCATCTGCAAAGCATGAACTGCAGTGGAGTAAACACGTTAAAAACAAGGAACTCACTCAGGCTTACCCTGCTACCTCTTCTGCTGCTGCCTCGGCCTCTTCCTCCGCCTCGGGAGTAACGTTGGCACCTGCCGCCCAGCAAACAGAGGATGTACCACCAAAACCACCACCTCCATCACCAAGCATCTCCATCATGTCACACGGCAGCGTTCAGCTCTCCATCTCACAAACATTTGAGAGAAAGCGTAAATTCCCACCTAGCCACCCTCGATCCCTGGCCCTGAATGCCAGCATTTCTAAACTACTGGCCTATGAAATGCTGTCATTCAGTCTGGTGGACACAGACAGCTTCAAACAGCTCATGTCGCTTGCTGTCCCACAGTATTTTGTTCCCAGCCGCCTCTACTTCTCCAAGAGAGCCGTGCCTTCCCTGCAAAACCAAGTATCCGATAAAATCAAGTGTGCACTGCGCAATGCCATCTGTGGCATGGTCCACCTAACCACAGATACGTGGACCAGTAAGCACGGCCAGGGACGCTATATCTCCCTAACTGCACACTGGGTAAATGTAGTGGCGGCTGGGCCCCAGGCTGAGAGCACTTTGGCACACGTCCTTCCGCCGCCAAGGATCGCAGGGCAACATTCTTTGCCTCCTGTTGCCTCCTACTCGGCTTCCTCCTCCTCTTCTTCCACCTGCTCATACAGTCAGCCACACACCTTCACCACCAACTTCAGCACAGCCCGGGGTAAACGTCAGCAGGCCATTCTGAAACTCATATGTTTTGGGGACAGGCCCCACACCGCGCAGGAGTTGTGGCGGGGTATTGAACAACAGACCGACGAGTGGTTGCTGCCGGAGAGCCTCAAGCCCGGCCTGGTGGTGTGCGATAATGGGAAAAATCTCGTCGCAGCTCTGGGACTAGCCGGTTTGACGCACATCCCTTGCCTGGCGCATGTGCTGAATTTGGTGGTGCAGAAGTTCATTCACAACTACCCCGACATGTCAGAGCTGCTGCATAAAGTGCGGGCCGTCTGTGCGTGCTTCCGGCGTTCACATCCTGCCGCTGCTCGCCTGTCTGCGCTACAGCGTAACTTCGGCCTTCCCGCTCACCGCCTCATATGCGACGTGCCCACCAGGTGGAACTTCACCTTGCACATGCTGGAGAGACTGTGCGAGCAGCAACAGGCCATAGTGGAGTTTCAGCTGCAGCACGCACGGGTCAGTCGCACTGCGGAACAGCACCACTTCACCACCAATGACTGGGCCTCCATGCGAGACCTGTGTGCCCTGTTGCGCTGTTTCGAGTTTTCCACCAACATGGCCAGTGGCGATGACGCCGTTATCAGCGTTACAATACCACTTCTATATCTCCTTGAGAAAACACTTAGGGCGATGATGGAAGAGGATGTGGCCCAGGAGGAGGAGGAGGAGGAAGAGGGGTCATTTTTAGCACTTTCAGGCCAGTCTCTTAGAAGTGACTCAGAGGGAGGTTTTTTGCAACAGCAGAGGCCAGGTACAAATGTGGCCAGAAAGGGCCCACTACTGGAGGACGAGGAGGACGAGGATGAGGAGAAGGTGGAGGAGGATGAAGTATGTTCACAGCGGGGTGGCACCCAACGCATCTCGGGCCCATCACTGGTGCGTGGCTGGGAGGAAACGCAGGACGATGACGATACGCCTCCCACAGAGGACAGCTTGTCCTTACCTCTGGGCAGCCTGGCACACATGAGCAACTACATGCTGCAGTGCCTGCGCAACGACAGCAGAGTTGCCCACATTTTAACGTGTGCAGACCACCCTGCTGGATCCCCGGTACAAAGACAATGTGCCCACCTTACTTACTGCACTGGAGCGTGATAGGAAGATGCGCGAGTACAAGCGCACGTTGGTAGACGCGCTACTGAGAGCATTCCCAAATGTCACAGGGGAACAAGTGGAAGCCCAAGGCGAAGGCAGAGGAAGAGCAAGAGGTCGCCAACGCAGCTGTGTCACGGCCAGCTCCTCTGAGGGCAGGGTTAGCATGGCAGAGATGTGGAAAAGTTTTGTCACCACGCCACAGCTAACTGCACCACCACATGATACAGAACGTGTTAGCAGGAGGCAACATTTCACTAACATGGTGGAACAGTACGCGTGCACACCCCTCCACGTACTGACTGATGGTTCGGCCTCATTCAACTTCTGGGTCTCCAAATTGTCCACGTGGCCAGAGCTAGCCTTTTATGCCTTGGAGGTGCTGGCACGTTTTGTCTGAACGTGTATTCAGCACGGCAGGGGGCGTCATTACAGACAAACGCAGCCGCCTGTCTACATCCAATGTGGACAAGCTGACGTTCATAAAAATGAACCAGGCATGGATCCCACAGGACCTGTCCATCCCTTGTGCAGATTAGACATTTATAACTACCTCCCCTTAACCATATATTCTTGTACTCCAGGGCAATTCCTCATTCAATCCTCTTTTTTTTTTCATTTTACCATTATATTGCGGGGCAACCCAAAGTTGAATGAACCTCTCCTCTGTCTGGGTGCCGGGGCCTAAAAATATCTGACAGTGGCCTGTTCCAGTGTTGAGTGACATGAAGCTTGATTCTCTGCTATGGGACCTCTCTCCTCTGTCTGGGTGCCGGGGCCTAAAAATATCTGACAATGGCCTGTTCCAGTGGTGGGTGACATGAAGCCTGATTCTCTGCTATGGGACCTCTCTCCTCTGTCTGGGTGCCGGGGCCTAAAAATATCTGACAATGGCCTGTTCCAGTGGTGGGTGACATGAAGCCTGATTCTCTGCTATGACATGAAGCCTGATTCTCTGCTATGGGACCTCTCTCCTCTGTCTGGGTGCCGGGGCCTAAAAATATCTGACAATGGCCTGTTCCAGTGATGGGTTACATTAAGCCTGATTCTCTGCTATGACATGAAGCCTGATTCTCTGCTATGGGACCTCTCTCCTGTCTGGGTGTCGGGGCCTAAAAATATCTGACAGTGGCCTGTTCCAGTGGTGGGTGACATGAAGCCTGATTCTCTGCTATGGGACCTCTTTCCTCTGTCTGGGTGCCGGGGCCTAAATATCTCACAGTGGCCTGTTCCAGTGGTGGGTGACATGAAGCCTGATTCTCTGCTATGACATAAGGCCTTCATCTCTGCTATGGAACCTCTCTCCTCTGTCTGGGTGCCGGGGACTAAATATCTCTTAGAGGCCTGTTCCAGTGGTGGGTGACATGAAGCCTGATTCTCTGCTATGGGACCTCTCTCCAATTGATATTGGTTATTTTGATTTTTTTAATTCATTTCCCTATCCACATTTGTTTTCAGGGGATTTACCTACATTTTGCTGCCTTTTGCAGCCCTCTAGCCCTTTCCTGGGCTATTTTACAGCATTTTTAGTGCCGAAAAGTTCGGGTCCCCATTGACTTCAATGGGGTTCGGGGCGAAGTTCGGGTCGAGTTCGGATCCTGAACCCGAACATTTTCGGGAAGTTCGGCCGAACTTCTCGAACCCGAACATCCAGGTGTTAGCTCAACTCTAGTCATGAGCCCAGCACAAACACTATTAGCCCCACTGGGCTCAATACCAATCTTGACCCAGATCAGCAATAACTATTAAAATATAACTTTTATTGGTGAGTGTAAAGCGGGCTGTGAGCCTCAAAAGATGTTTTAAAAACAACCTTACTAACCCAGTCAGGTGACAGCCCTGACAAGGTGGTCTATGTGACATATAAAGGCCAGTGATCACTGAAAGTTTTAAACCAATTAGTCATTCACACCAGTAATATTAAACAATAGGAATTAAAAGTTAAGTCTTAGTTAAGTAGGTAGGTGCAGGAAAACTGGTGATATTCAGTCCAAATGGACATTAGTAGTAGCGTATGTTGGTTAACACACCATATCCCTGCTCTTAAAGGGGAAGTACAAAAATTGTAGTTCAAAAAATAGGGTCAAAATCCCATTAATTTCCCAATACCTGGGGAGAGATAACCTACAGGAGGGACAACAGTACACCTCAATCGGTGAGGAGAAAAATCAATGGCAGGCTTTCTCTCAAATCCGACAACAGCTCAAGCGTTTTTGGCAGAGGCAGGGAGGGTGTTCTCTACTGAAAGTTTACCAGTGGACTGTCTGGATGTAGCTCAGGCCTTCAAAGAAATTAACAAAACGTATAGACGATATATCCGAGGCGTCTGGGAAACAGCTAGCCTAGAAACGTACATCCAACAAAAAATCGTATACAGAGGGATGAGAATTAATATCACTCCTAACACCCATCAGGAGGACAGTGAATTTATAAAAGGGTGGGAAATACTCCTTACAGAAAACTCATTGCGGATGCAAGGGTATCTGCTAGACTACGAACAAAAGTCTCTGGCAAAGATTACGACGCAATTACAAAAAGAGATTCAGGAGATCCAAACATTTAGAACTAAACCAGAATTTGTGGAGTACGAACAAAAGCTGCAAAAAAACGTAGAAAGCCTTCAGGGAGAGATTAAAGAACGCAAACATAGGAAATACAATCGAGATGAAAAAGATTTCGATACCGGTAACATTTATCCTAGAAAACAAGGGGGGCGATTCCCGTTTAGACAAAAGGAGAACTGGAGAGAGTACACAGACATATCTGAATCAGAAACCTCTGAAATAGAGGGCAGTAACATTCAAACAATAGGAAATACTAAACGAAAATCTAAAAATAAATTACCTTACTCACAGAGGAAAAACTCCCAAAGGAACGCCACCTCTAATAGTAATCCAAATCCAACTGGAAACACAACATGGGCAACAAATCAAGACCCAGGGCAAAACGTGCAAGCACAGTACTCACAATTTCCACAATATCCGCAATCATCCTCCTTACCTGTATCCACAAATACTGTCCAACAACCTCAGAATGTAACACAGGGTTTTTTTTAGGACTAGGAATGGGAATACAATTACGCGACAGAGAGAAATGGGGCTACAATCAAAGAATGTGATAGTAAGAGCACCACAGACAACAGAGGGGAGTATAGACCCAAGTGCAGCACCAAATAGAAGTAATGAAGGGGCAATGCAGATTATCAATAAAACCAAGATAAATCTAACAACAGAGCATATCAGTCTGATACAAAAAGGTCTCTCCTTTACCCCAGCACCACATTTCAACTGTTTCCTGTGGGTGAAGGACATTAATTTGTTCGCTAGGAAACTAGCACGGCATAAGGAATTTAATTCCAGTGAGCAAGCAGAAATTAGAGCACAAAAGCGCAAGAGGGAAGCAGTTGAAACATTAGAGTTGCTGCAGAGAGAAGGAGAAGGTGAAATAATAGCCCCCAGTCCACCATTTAGCACTCTAACTCCCAAGTCCAGATTCACCCCCCCTTTTGGTAAATACGCTAACATTCAAACGTTTGTGGATGTTGTTACTAGGGACTTACAAAAAATCAGAGCCCCTAAAAGGAATAAGTATAGTAATTTAACTACAGAAGAGCAAATAGCTATGAAAGATCTAATGAATAATGACAACTTAGTCATAAAACCTTCGGACAAAGGAGGAAACATTGTCCTACTGGAAAGGAAAGACTACGAACAAATGATAATGGATCTCCTCAATGAGAGTAACACCTATAGGGAGCTAGGAACAGACCCCACGGAAAAATACGTCCTAGAGCTAAAAAAACTTCTCAAAAATGCCAAGGACCGTAACCTAATTACTAAGGAAGAGTATAAAATCATGTACAGACCACGACCCACCATAGCAACCTTCTATGCTATTCCGAAAATCCACAAACAAAGAGAACCAATCCCACGGAGACCCATCGTCTCAGGTAACCAAAGCTTATGTGAAAGCATTAGTGAGTATGTGGAACAGGTTATTTCTCCATTTGTTAAAACACTACCGTCATATCTTAGAGACACTAAGGATACTGTCGTCAGGTTGCAGGAAATCCAAGTAAATTCACATACACTCATAGCGAGTCTTGATGTTGAGGCACTTTATACCAGCATTCAACACCAACTTGGCATACAAGCAACACAATATTATTTGAATACAAAAGGGACACAGTACTATGAGCACAATAGTTTAGTTATTTCACTATTAATGTTTTTGTTGGAGCACAATTACTTTATGTTTAATGGGAAATATTATTTACAGGTCACCGGCACCGCTATGGGCACGATTTGTGCACCAAGTTTTGCTAATTTATTTTTAGGGTGGTGGGAAGATCGTATAGTTTTTAGGGACACTATGGAAAGATACACGCAACACATATTATTTTGGGGTCGTTATATCGACGATATTTTGATTTTTTGGGATGACACTGAAGCACAATTTTATGATTTTGTAAGTCAACTGAATGACAATCAGATTGGTATGAAATTCACAGCCGATATACATAAAAATACCCTCAATTTCTTGGATCTAAAAATAAACCTGCAACCTGACGGCAGAATCCAAACCGAAATACATCGGAAAGCAACATCGACAAATAACCTGCTACACTGGCAAAGCTTCCATCCTGACTCTCTCAAGAGAGGAATCCCGGTGGGACAGTATCTCAGAGCCAGGCGGAACTGTTCCACCGAGGAAGCATTCCAAAAAGAATGCAGGATACTATACTTACGATTCTATGAGAGGGGATACTCCAAAAAATGCCTGCATCGAGCGTATAACAAAGCCAGAAGGACAGAAAGATTGGACCTGTTGACAAACAAAAAAACAAAAGAGGGAGAGAGGATTATACGGTGTATAGGAATGTACGATACAGAACACAGTACGATACAAAAAATCTTGAAACAACATTGGCATATCCTGCAGGCCGATATAGATCTACAACAAGTAATACCAAAATATCCAGCTATAACATTCAGAAGAGGACAAAACTTAAAAGAAAAGCTGGTTCACAGCCATTATCAATCCCATCAAACAGCTAAAAAAACTACATGGCTGTCTCACAATGGATCATACCCCTGTGGAGACTGTACCTTTTGTAGTAGGATAAAAATTACCAAAACCTTCACAAATCCAGTGGATGGGAAAAACTATGAAGTCAGGGATTACATCAATTGTAAGACAAAGGGGGTCGTATATGTCATCAGCTGCGAATGCCCTAAGCTATATGTTGGGAAGACTATCCAGGAGTTGAAAAGAAGGATATCAAAACATCTGAGTAGTATTAATACAGGAGAGGACACCAGCCTGGCCAGACATATGAGAGAAAAACATAATGACCATGACACCGATTTTAAATTCTGGGGACTGATGAAAGTTAAATCAGGACCACGGAAAGGAGATATAGACAAAAAACTCCAACAAGAAGAAACTAAATGGATTTACCTATTAAATAGTCTAGCCCCGAGAGGGCTAAATGAGGGGTTCACTTACTCGTCCTTCCTGTAGGTATCATTATCCCCATCTAGGAAAAAAGAGAATAAAAACAAAATAGTACTATTAATAACTAAAATAGCAAAAGACACAATTTTGGATACAAAAAATAGAGCAACCTCCTCTACGGGAAGATCTATCAAAACAGACAAAAGGAAAATAAAACAATGGAACCTCTATTGGAGAAAATGGCCACTTTGGAAAACCTCATTAACCTCTTTTAAATGGCTACCTCAAGAAAATCTCACGAGTAGAGTTGAGCGAACACCTGGATATTCGGGTTCGAGAAGTTCGGCCGAACTTCCCGTAAATGTTCGGGTTCGGGATCCGAACCCGAACCGAACTTCGTCCCGAACCCGAACCCCTTTGAAGTCAATGGGGACCCGAACTTTTGGGCACTAAAAAGGCTGTAAAACAGCCCAGGAAAGAGCTAGAGGGCTGCAAAAGGCAGCAACATGTAGGTAAATCCCCTGCAAACAAATGTGGATAGGGAAATAAATTAAAATAAAAATTAAAAAAATAAAAATGAACCAATATCAATTGGACAGAGGTCCCATAGCAGAGAATCTGGCTTCACGTCAGCAGAGAATCAGTCTCTTCATGCCATAGCAAAGAATCTGGCTTCATGTCAGCAGAGAATCAGTCTCTTCATGCCATAGCAGAGAATCTGGCTTCATGTCAGCACAGAATCAGTCTTCATGTCATAGCAGAGAATCAGGCTTCACGTCACCCACCACTGGAACAGGCCACTGTCACACATTTAGGCCCCGGCACCCAGACAGAGTAGAGCGGTCCCGTAACAGAGAATCTGGCCTTATGTCAGCGCAGAATCTGTCTTCATGTCATAGCAGAGAATCAGGCTTCACGTCAACCAACACTGGAACAGGCCACTGTCACACATTTAGGCCCAGGCACCCAGGCAGAGGAGAGAGGTCCCGTAACAGAGAATCTGGCCTTATGTCAGCGCAGAATCTGTCTTCATGTCATAGCAGAGAATCAGGCTTTACGTCACCCACCACTGGAACAGGCCACTGTCACACATTTAGGCCCAGGCACCCAGGCAGAGGAGAGAGGTCCCGTAACAGAGAATCTGGCCTTATGTCAGCGCAGAATCTGTCTTCATGTCATAGCAGAGAATCAGGCTTCACGTCACCCACCACTGGAACAGGCCACTGTCACACATTTAGGCCCAGGCACCCAGGCAGAGGAGAGAGGTCCCGTAAAAGAGAATCTGGCCTTATGTCAGCGCAGAATCTGTATTCATGTCATAGCAGAGAATCAGGCTCCACGTCACCCACCACTGGAACAGGCCACTGTCACACATTTAGGCCCAGGCACCCAGGCAGAGGAGAGAGGTCCCGTAACAGAGAATCTGGCCTTATGTCAGCGCAGAATCTGTATTCATGTCATAGCAGAGAATCAGGCTTTACGTCACCCACCACTGGAACAGGCCACTGTCACACATTTAGGCCCAGGCAGAGGAGAGAGGTCCCGTAACAGAGAATCTGGCCTTATGTCAGCGCAGAATCTGTATTCATGTCATAGCAGAGAATCAGGCTTCACGTCACCCACCACTGGAACAGGCCACTGTCACACATTTAGGCCCCGGCACCCAGACAGGAGAGCGGTCCCGTAACAGAGAATCTGGCCTTATGTCAGCGCAGAATCTGTCTTCATGTCAGTCTGTCCAGCATATGCAAGGTGGAGTTCCACCTGGTGGGCACGTCGCATATGAGGCGGTGAGCGGGAAGGCCGAAGTTACGCTGTAGCGCAGACAGGCGAGCAGCGGCAGGGTGTGAACGCCGGAAGCGCGAACAGACGGCCCGCACTTTATGCAGCAGATCTGACATGTCGCGGTAGTTGCGAATGAACTTCTGCACCACCAAATTCAGCACATGCGCCAGGCAAGGGATGTGCGTAAAACCGGCTAGTCCCAGAGCTGCAACGAGATTTCGCCCATTATCGCACACCACCAGGCCGGGCTTGAGGCTCACCGGCAGCAACCACTCGTTGGTCTGTTGTTCTATACCCCGCCACAACTCCTGTGCGGTGTGGGGCCTGTCCCCCAAACATATGAGTTTCAGAATGGCCTGCTGACGTTTACCCCGTGCTGTGCTAAAGTTGGTGGTGAAGGTGTGTGGCTGACTGGATGAGCAGGTGGAAGAAGAGGAGGAGGAAGCTGAGTAGGAGGAGGAGGAGGAGGAGACAGGAGGCAAAGAATGTTGCCCTGCGATCCTTGGCGGTGGAAGGACGTGCGCCAAATAGCTCTCCGCCTGGGGCCCAGCCGCCACTACATTTACCCAGTGTGCAGTTAGGGAGATATAGCGTCCCTGGCCGTGCTTACTGGTCCACGTATCTGTGGTTAGGTGGACCTTGCCACAGATGGCGTTGCGCAGTGCACACTTGATTTTATCGGATACTTGTTTGTGCAGGGAAGGCACGGCTCTCTTGGAGAAATAGTGGCGGCTGGGAACAACATACTGTGGGACAGCAAGTGACATGAGCTGTTTGAAGCTGTGTGTGTCCACCAGCCTAAATGACAGCATTTCATAGGCCAGTAGTTTAGAAATGCTGGCAATCAGGGCCAGGGATCGAGGGTGGCTAGGTGAGAATTTACGCTTTATCTCAAATGTTTGTGAGATGGAGAGCTGAACGCTGCCGTGTGACATGGTTGAGATGCTTGGTGACGCAGGTGGTGGTGTTGGTGGTACATCCCATGTTTGCTGGGCGGCAGGTGCCAACGTTCCTCCAGAGGCGGAGGAAGAGGCCGAGGCGGCGGCAGCAGAAGAGGTAGCAGGGGGAGCCTGAGTGACTTCCTTGTTTTTAAGGTGTTTACTCCACTGCAGTTCATGCTTTGCATGCAGGTGCCTGGTCATGCAGGTTGTGCTAAGGTTCAGAACGTTAATGCCTCGCCTCAGGCTCTGATGGCACAGCGTGCAAACCACTCGGGTCTTGTCGTCAGCACATTGTTTGAAGAAGTGCCATGCCAGGGAACTCCTTGAAGCTGCCTTTGGGGTGCTCGGTCCCAGATGGCGGCGGTCAGTAGCAGGCGGAGTCTCTTGGCGGCGGGTGTTCTGATTTTGCCCACTGCTCCCTCTTATGCTACGCTGTTGGCTCGGTCTCACCACTGCCTCTTCCTCCGAACTGTGAAAGTCAGTGGCACGACCTTCATTCCATGTGGGGTCTAGGACCTCATCGTCACCTGCATTGTCTTCCACCCAGTCTTGATCCCTGACCTCCTGTTCAGTCTGCACACTGCAGAAAGACGCAGCAGTTGGCACCTGTGTTTCGTCATCATCAGAGACGTGCTGAGGTGGTATTCCCATGTCCTCATCATCAGGAAAAATAAGTGGTTGTGCGTTAGTGCATTCTATCTCTTCCACCCCTGGGGAAGGGCTAGGTGGATGCCCTTGGGAAACCCTGGCAGCAGAGTCTTCAAACAGCATAAGAGACTGCTGCATAACTTGAGGCTCAGACAGTTTCCCTGATATGCATGGGGGTTGATGTGACAGACAGATGGGCTTGGTTTTCATGCGCCATCTGTGCACTTTCTGCAAAAGACTGGGTGGGAGATAATGTTAACGTGCTGGATCCACTGTCGGCCACCCAATTGACTAATGCCTGTACCTGCTCAGGCCTTACCATCCTTAGAACGGCATTGGGCCTCACCAAATATCGCTGTAAATTCTGCTGGCTACTGGGACCTGAGGTAGTTGGTTCACTAGGACGTGTGGCTGTGGCAGAACGGCCACGTCCTCTCCCAGCACCAGAGCGTCCACTAACACCACCACGACCATGTCCACGTCCGCGTCCCTTATTAGATGTTTTCCTCATTGTTCCCGTTCACCACAATTTTGAGAATGGCAAATTTGGGAATGCTTTTTCAACCCAGAACAAAAAGTCTGCTTTTACGGTCACTACAAATAACTTGACCAGCTAAAACTGTGCAGATTTGGTTGAATAGAGATGTGAGACCTGTTTTTTTTTTGCGCTGTGTGACAGTTATAGGTTTAATCACAGAATGACACTTCTATCAGCACGCTAGCGTGTGTCTTAGGTTTTTCTGAATGACACTATCAATACCTTCAATGTAAGATTTTCTTTTTGGGATAGATTTCAAGTAGGCCTCAAATACCACAAACTAGTTATTTTGAGAATGGCAAATTTGGGAATGCTTTTTCAACCCAGAACAAAAAGTCTGCTTTTACGGTCACTACAAATAACTTGACCAGCTAAAACTGTGCAGATTTGGTTGAATAGAAATGTCAGGTCTATTTTTTAGGCGCTGGGTGACAGGCTCAACTTGCCCCTGATGTAATATATGGCCAAAAAATAACCACACTGTTGATGGTTAAATGCACTTGGGTGACACAGGCTCAGCCTGCAGCTGATGTAGTATATGGCCAAAAAATAACCAGACTGTTGATGGTTAAATGCACTTCGGTGACACAGGCTCAGCCTGCAGCTGATTTAGGATATAGCACAAAATAACCACACTATCGATGGTTAAATACACTTGGTGATAGCTCGTGCTGGCGCACCACAAGTCACAAAATGGCCGCCGATCACCCCAGAAAAAAAGTGATCTAAAAACGCTCTGGGCAGCCTCAAAAAAGTGAGCAAGTCAATAATAGCACTTCAATGATCCACAGCTGCAGATCGATCACAGAATGAAGTCTTTTGGAGGAGTTAATCTGCCTAATCTCGCCCTAACGTCGCAGCTGCAACCTCTCCCTATACTGATCATAGCAGAGTGACGTGCGGTGCTACGTAACTCCAGCTTAAATAGAGGCTGGGTCACATGGTGCACTGGCCAATCACAGCCATGCCAATAGTAGGCATGGCTGTGATGGCCTCTTGGGCCAAGTAGTATGACGCTTGTTGATTGGCTGCTTTGCAGCCTTTCAAAAAGCGCCAAGAAATCGCCGAACACCGAACCCGAACTTTTACAAAAATGTTCGGGTCCGTGTCACGGACACCCCAAAATTCGGTACGAACCCGAACTATACAGTTCGGGTTCGCTTATCCCTACTCACGAGTCTACTGCACAAGAAATACGTAATGGAAACTATATATGTACTAAGGCTAGACATAAGGGGACAAAAGTGGGAGACACCACTGAAATGATAAAAATAAATTAATAAAAAAAATAAAAAAAGGAATGAAACCAACAGGATCAAAGGCAGATTGGGACGTATAAGCAGATGTATATACAGGATACCTAACAAGGCGCTTCTGGTGGTCCCTGTCCTTGGGGTATACCTATACCCCTGGACGTTCACTCTGCCAGCTATAGAGAAAAGGACTAGGGTAGGTGGTGTATCCATTCTACTTTCTCCACCCCTGTTGATTTCCCTAGATTTGTTCCCCATTTTCCCCTTTTACCCCTCCCCCCTCCCCCCTCCCTTTCCTCCCCAGTCTAGCTAAATAGAAGAAGATATAGTAAAAAGCACATTAGCATATGTATAAAAATAAACATGATGACTTATGGAGAAGGTAGTGAGGATACATATTAGGCTGAATAAGGAACCACTCTAGCAGCATATACTTGGGGGCAGTCATCAATAGGGAGTAAACCTATGGTGGAAAGCGATTTGGGACATATTTACAGAAGAATGGATAATATCTGAGCTGGGCAACATTGAGTAAAAAGTAGGAGTAATATACAAGGAAACAATATGCCCATGCTAATATATTCCAATAATAATGAAGAACATCGGGACCTATAGACGTGAACATGGCAAAGGTAAGGCAGAGTATAAAGTAAAATATGGCTACAAACGCAGGATATGGGCAAATATCACCTGAAGAAAACTGAGTAGTAAGTACAATATGAATAATGATATCGCCAGAGCCGGAGCCTAAGTCTGCGGGCATGCGCTGTAGCTAAGTGTAAGATCCTGAATGGGAAGAGGCCGATAACTAAGTCGGAGGGCATGCGCACCAACACAGGCATCGGCGAACACCTAAGCCTACTGGACATGCGCAGAATTATCCGATGACGAGGACCAATCAGAAGGAGGAAAATAGGAGGTAGCTGACGTCGGGTAGGCGGAACCATGACGTTAGTAGGCGTTGCCCGATGACGCGGACCAACTAGAATGAAGAAGATAGGAGGAAGCTGATGCTGGTGGGCGGCGGCCATGACGACAGCAGGCCGAGCCCTGTAACGCATCCAATCAGCATCCTAGTAGAGACTCCCACCACGCCCCCTAGTGAGGCCCCAAGTAACCACGTCACCAACAAAGGTATTATAAGCCAGCCGCGAGGAGGACACGCTCACACTCTGCCCTAACCCCTGAAGACGCCGTGTAACGGCGAAACATGTCGGGGGGCAGCGTGAAGCTCTGATTTTATGGCAGTAAATCACTGAGGCTTATTAGTATAAGGGAAATGAATCGCACAGTGCATATCTAAACACAGGCAGCGCGCAGCCTGGTGGCACAAGTGTGCATCAACCTTACTAACCCAGTCAGGTGACAGCCCTGACAAGGTGGTCTATGTGACATATAAAGGCCAGTGATCACTGAAAGTTTTAAACCAATTAGTCATTCACACCAGTAATATTAAACAATAGGAATTAAAAGTTAAGTCTTAGTTAAGTAGGTAGGTGCAGGAAAACTGGTGATATTCAGTCCAAATGGACATTAGTAATGAGGGAATAACACACTCCTAACCATGGAACAGCTGAGAAGACAATTGTCCCATTACTTTTAGTCCTTTAACAAGTGGGAGGAACATATGCAAACTGTTGTAATTCCTACACCGTTCACCTGATTTGGATGTAAATACCCTCAAATTAAAGCTGACAGTCTGCAGTTAAAGCACATCGTGTTTGTTTTTATTTTAAATCCGTTGTGGTGGTGTATAGAACCAAAAATATTAGAATTGTGTCGATGTCCCAATATTTATACACCTGACTGTATATTTTTTGTCACTATTTTATTTCCCACGTTCAGTTCCTCGAAAAAGTGAATATCTGAGAATTTTTTGGTACATTGTTTTATATTGTTGGTTACCAGCAGCTGTATTTTTCATGGGTGTACAGTTATGCCCAGTCACTAGTGTTCAGCAAATTGACCTTCGGATCCAAGATCCAAAGTCTCCATACAGCATTAAAATGTATGAGCTCCAGTGAGGCTAAATTCATTATCATCGAAGTTTTGCGAGACTTCGTTTAATAATTTTTGTCATCAATTTTTAAACTTAAAAAGCATTTTAAAACTTAGATCCTAAGCCGACTCCGGAACCAATGCTGTACAGAGACGAATCTCTGTACAGCATTCAAACGAAGTTTTGAACAAAACGACTTTGTATCCTGGATACAAAGCTTGATTTGCTAAACACTACCAGTCTACTATCCCCACTGTCTCCTCCTATATTGCACACTCTATCTACTTTATCTACTGCCTTATTGGTATGACCCTTCCCCCAGATCCTAGTTTAAAAGCTCCTCCAGCCGTCTAATCATTTTTCACCCCTGCACAGTAGCACCCTCCCCATTAAGGTGCAGCCTGTCCCTACTGTAGAGCCGGTAGCTGACAGAGAAGTCAGCCCAGTTTTTCATGAGCCCAAACCCTTCCTTCCTGCACCAGCTCCTGAGCCATTTATTTAAAGGGGTTGTCTCACTTCAGCAAATGCATTTATCATGTAGACAAAGTTAATAGAAGACACTCATTAATGTATTTTGATTATCCATATTGCTTCCTTTGCTAGCTTGATTCATTTTTCCACCACATTATACACTTCATGTTTCCATGTCTAGTAACGCTTGTGGCACTGGTAGTATTTCTGAAAACACTACCTTGGAGGTCCTAGTTCCCTAACATAATTTTTAAGGACTTTACAACTCCTCCTGACCTTGACATTGATACTAAGGTGTACCATGACCACCAGGTTTTCCCCAGCCCCATCTAGCAATCTGTCTATCTGATCCACAGTATCCCAAACCCAAGCACCAGACGACCCCGTCTGTCTGCCTAATAATAGAGACCCTACCACAGCCTATGCTTGACCTTTACTGCACTCCTCTTCCCATCCTTCCTACAGCAGTCATCCTCTTTGTTGCTAGGATAATACCCTTTTGCAGTGTTGCTGGCCCTGGGCTTGTGTCCCTAATATCAACCAAACAGGCATATTTACTATGGCGTTCCAGCTCAGGACTAGCTTCCCTGGCACTTTTCCCTCTACCTCTTCTCGTAAAATTAATCCTACTACTGACCTCATAGTCCTGATCTTGCCTCCTCCACCCACCTCCATTTCACTGACCTCAGCCAGGGCCTGCACAGTTAAGTCTAATCCTCTCTCCTAGTTTGCAATGTTTCTGCGTGTTGCAAGCTACAGTGTGTCAAAAAAGTATTTAGTCAGCCACCAATTGTGCAAGTTCTCCCACTTAAAAAGATGAGAGAGGCCTGTAAATGTCATCATACAGTCAGGTCCATAAATATTGGGACATGGACACAATTCTAACATTTTTGGCTCTATACACCACCACAATGGATTTGAAATGAAAAAAAAAACAAAAAACAAGATGTGCTATAACTGCAGACTGTCAGATTTAATTTGAGGGTATTTACATTCAAATCAGGTGAATGGTGTAGGAATTACAACAGTTTGCATATGTGCCTCCCACTTGTTAAGGAACCAAAAGTAATGGGACAATTGGCTTCTCAGCTGTTCCATGGCCAGGTGTGTGTTATTCCCTCATTATCCCAATTACAATGAGCAGATAAAAGATCCAGA
The DNA here is from genome assembly GCF_905171765.1 of Bufo bufo. Taxonomy (NCBI): domain Eukaryota; kingdom Metazoa; phylum Chordata; class Amphibia; order Anura; family Bufonidae; genus Bufo; species Bufo bufo. The sequence continues at coordinate 486,377,428 of NC_053389.1, forward strand.
GTTAATTTCAAGTGTGCTATTTGCATTTGGAATCTGTTGCTGTCAACTCTCAAGATGAGATCCAAAGAGCTGCCACTATCAGTGATGCAAGCCATCATTAGGCTGAAAAAAACAAAACAAACCCATCAGAGAGATAGCAAAAACATTAGACGTGGCCAAAACAACTGTTTGGAACATTCTTAAAAAGAAGGAACGCACCAGTGAGCTCAGCAACACAAAAAAAACAGGAAGACCACGGAAAACAATTGTGGTGGATGACCAAAGAATTATTTTCCTGGTGAAGAAAACACCCTTCAAAACAGTTGGCCAGATCAAGAACACTCTCCAGTAGGTAGGTGTATGTGTGTCAAAGTCAACAATCAAGAGAAGGCTTCACCAGAGTGATTACAGAGGGTTCACCACAAGATGTAAACCATGTAAGCCTCAAAAACAGGAAGGCCAGATTAGAGTTTGCCAAACGACATCTTAAAAAGCCTTCACATTTCTGGAACAACATTCTATGGACAGATGAGACCAAGATCAACTTGTACCAGAGTGATGGGAAGAGAAGAGTATGGAGAAGTAAAGGAACTGCTCATGATCCTAAGCATATCACCTCATCAGTGAAGCATGGTGGTGGTAGTGTCATGGCGTGGGCATGTATGGCTGCCAATGGAACTGGTTCTCTTGTATTTATTGATGATGTGACTGCTGACAAAAGCAGCAGTATGAATTCTGAAGTGTTTCGGGCAATATTATCTGCTCATATTCAGCCAAATGCTTCAGAACTCATTGGACGGTGCTTCACAGTGCAGATGGACAATGACCCAAAGCATACTGTAAAAGCAACCAAAGAGTTTTTTAAGGGAAAGAAGTGGAATGTTATGCAATGGCCAAGTCAATCACCTCACCTGAATCCGATTGAGCTTGCATTTCACTTGCTGAAGACGAAACTGAAGGGAAAATGCCCCAAGAACAAGCAGGAACTGAAGGAAGTTGCAGTAGAGGCCTGGCAGAGCATCACCAGGGATGAAACCCAGCGTCTGGTGATGTCTATGCGTTCCAGACTTCAGGCTGTAATTGACTGCAAAGTATTTGCAACCAAGTATTAAGAAGTGAAAGTTTGATTTATGATTATTATTCTGTCCCATTACTTTTGGTCCCTTAACAAGTGGGAGGCACATATGCAAACTGTTGTAATTCCTACACCGTTCACCTGATTTGGATGTAAATTCCCTCAAATTAAAGCTGACAGTCTGCAGTTAATGCACATCTTGTGCGTTTCATTTCAAATCCTTTGTGGTGGTGTATAGAGCCAAAAATGTTAGAATTGTGTTGATGTCCCAATATTTATGGACCTGACTGTAGGTATACTTCAACTATGAGAGACAGAATGGGGGGATATAATACAGAAAATCACATACTAGGATTTCTAATGAATTAATTGGTAAATTCCTTGGTAAAATAAGTTTTTGGTCACCTAAAAAACAAGCAAGATTTCTGTCTCTTATAGACCTGTAACTTCTTCTTTAAGAGGCTACTCTGTCCTCCACTCGTTACCTGTATTAATGGCACCTGTTTGAACTTGTTATCAGTATAAAAAACACATGTCAACAACCTCAAACAGTCACACTCCAAACTCTACTATGGCCAAGACCAAAGAGCTGTCGAACGACACCATAAACAAAATTGTAGACCTGCACCAGGCTGGGAAGACTGAATCTGCAATAGTCAAGCAGCTTGGTGTGAAGAAATCAACTGTGGGAGCAATTATTAGAAAATGGAAGACATGCAAGACCACTTATAATCTCCCTCGATCTGGGGCTCCACGCAAGATCTCACCCTGTGGGGTCAAAATTATCACAAAAACGGTGAGCAAAAATCCAAGAACCACACGGGGGGACCTAGTGAATGACCTGCAGAGAGCAGGGACCAAAGAAGCAAAGGCTACCATCAGTAACACACTACGCCGCCAGGGACTCAAATCCTGCAGTGCCAGACGTGTCCCACTGCTTAAGCCAGTACATGTCCGGGCCCGTCTGAAGTTTGCTAGAGAGCATTTGGATGATCCAGAAGAGGAGTGGGAGAATGTCGTATGGTCAGATGAAACCAAAGTAGAACTTTTTGGTAAAAACTCAACTTGTCGTGTTTGGAGGAAAAAGAATGCTGAGTTGCATCCAAAGAACACCATACCTACTGTGAAGAATGGGGGTGGAAACATCATGCTTTGGGGCTGTTTTTCTGCAAAGGGACCAGGATGACAGATTAGTGTAAAGGAAAGAATGAATGGGGCCATGTATTGTGAGATTTTGAGTGAAAACCTCTTTCCATCAGCAGGGGCATTGAAGATGAAACGTGGCTGGGTCTTTCAGCAGGACAATGATCCCAAACACATTGCCCGTCGCAACGAAGGAGTGGCTTCGTCAGAAGTATTTCAGGGTCCTGGAGTGGCCTAGCCAGTCTCCAGATCTCAACCCCATAGAAAACCTTTGGAGGGAGTTGAAAGTCAGTGTTTCTAACGGTCTGAATATGAGTTACCGTCTGTCATTCCCTTATTCCCATGAAATAATATCGCCAAGAATCCATTGCTGGTGTTGCATAATAACCCACACAGGAGCCAAACTTAATGCTGGAACAAGACACGTTTTATGGAAAAAACAAGGGCAATCAATTTAAACAGCATCAAACTCCTCCTCTGAGTCAACGAGACAATGGAGTTTTGGAAACAGGGCTTGATTACATGGCTTATAAGCAATCACTGTGTATTTTCCAAGACAATGGCCAAAAGTGTTATCTCGTGTATTTTAATTAAGTAGATCAGTCTTGTGGTTAGAAGCAGACTGAATGTCTTGGAAGTGTGTGTACACATGTCCTTGATACACATAGATGTCTACGTCCATTGTTAGGAGTAGGTATCCACGAGGATTAATTAGCAGGGAGGTAAAATAACTGAACGGATACTGGGGAGTTCTTCACAATGGCCCCTTCTATTTCTCCCTGCTCCGGCAGACATGGTTGGACCTTTCCGGGTCCATTGGGGCTGGCGGGATGTCCAGCGACTATTCGGATAACAAGTCTGTTTGTCGGGACAGTCCATCTGCGTTCCCATTTAACTTGCCTGGGTGCTAGTGAATAGTGAAGTCGTAGGGCTGTAGAGCCAGACTCCACTGCAACAGATATCCGTTGTTTCCGGAGACTCTGTTGAGCCAAATCAGTGGGTTATGGTCGGTGAGCACCGTGAAAGATCGTCCATACAAATGCGGCTGTAGTTTCTTCAGAGCCCATACCAGCGCTAGGCACTCCTTTTCAATAGCCGGGTACCCCACCTCCCGGGGTAGTCTTGCGGCTGAGGTAGGCTACAGGGTGCTCACCGCCATCTGCGCTCATCTGGCTCAGCACTGCTCCCAACCCAAAAGTAGAGGCATCTGGGTCCCACCATCGAATAAAGAGCTCATCTGTCTGAACTGCTGCCGGGTGGTCACCGGGTATGCCTCGGATGAGGACTCCACTACAAAAGATGAAGCCAAATTCCCCAGATTGTTTCCGAGCAGGACGTCTGCAGGCATATTTTTTATCTCCCTGTCCTCCAGTTCACGGTTATTGGCTCCCCAGTCCAGGTATACTCGGGCGGTCGGAATTCGGACGATTTTTCCCCCTGCCACTCGTACTGTAATGGCCCGTCCTGTATGGTCATCAGATCCCACCATCCGCGGCTGTACTAGTGTGATGTTGGCTCCACCTTCCCGGAGCCCTTGAGTGGGGCATCCATTCACTTTCACCGGCTGCCTATGGTGTTGGCGGTTATTTAGAGCGGCTGCCTGCACAGGGTCCACTTCTTGGAGCACCTCAAACTCTTCCTCGTCCCATCTTCCTACCATCATTACCGGGGACTCTTCTACAAAATGGGCTGCTGCTCTCTGGGGTCCCGCTGTAGCTCGGTTCCACTGCGGAGACCGCGGGCGATTTTAAGGCCAGTTGCTCCACATGTGTCCCACCTGATTGCATGTATAGCACCTTCTCCCATCCGATGGGAGAAGGGGTACAGGCGCTAACCGAGGAGGAGGGTACAAAGGCAGTGCACGGTTTATTGTTACTGTGGGACGAGGTATCACCAGCTGAAAGGGTCTGCTGACTGGTCAAGCTTCAGGTCTAGGAGGCCTCCTCTGGGGTCCCGCTGTAGCTCGGTTCCACTGCGGGCATTTTGGGGGCAGTTGCGTCGCATGTGTCCCACCTGATTGCATCAAAAACAGCGGGGCTCATTGCCAGCTGGGCGTCATGTGTTGGATAGTATTGGAATGCTGGGGGGTTGGTACCTGGTTGCTGCCACCGGTGGTGGTGGTGTCTCAGTCCGAAGGGGTTGTATCCGAAGCGTCATACATAACGCCATGCGGGTATCGGCATACTCGTCCGCGAGTTTGGCTGCTTCAGGTATGGAGAGGGGTCTGCGGTCCCTTACCCACTCCCTGGCGTCAGTGTGGACGTGGTCAAAAAAATTGTTCCAGCAAAATGAGCTTTGGTCGCCTGGTAGCTTATGACCCAATTGGAAGCGGAGAACTGCAAGCGGCAGGCCCACTCTGCATAGGAGTCTTTGTCTACTTTGCGGGAGTCTCAGAATTTTCTGCGGTACACCTCTGGGGTTACTGCGTACCGAGCTAGGAGTGCCTCTTTCACTCGTGCATAGCTGTGGATCTCCTGCTCTGGTACAGCCCTGAAGGCATCAGCTGCTTTGCCCGACAGTTTTCCTGATAATATTGAGACCCATTAGTCGGCAGCCACTCTGTGTAGGGCACACTGGCGCTCAAAATCTGCCAGATAGCCATCAATCTCGCTTTCATTTTCGTTAAAGCTTTTAAATGCGCTGAAGTGAATCTTCCGCGAATCAACTGTGCTGTTCCCTCCATTCGGTAGAATTGATGCCATTCGCTGGTTTTCAGCCAGTCTCAGTTGTAGCTCTCGCTGTTCCCTTTGGTTCGCATGCTCTGTCACACTATTGATCAACTGTAGGATGATTTCGTTAGTTGTGTTTGGCCCGAACAGTGCCAGTCATTCCCTGATTTCTCTGTTGATCAGTAGTTCTGTCTTCTGATCGGTCGGTGTTGCCGCAGCCAAGTTCTTCTGGTCTAGCTCAATTAATTCAGCAATTATGACTAGAGATGTCGCAAACATAATATGGCGAACGCCAAGTTCCGCAAATGTTCACGAACGGGCGAACCACCATAGACTTCAATAGGCAGGCGAATTTTAAAACCCACAGGGACTCTTTCTGGCCACAATAGTGATGGAAAAGTTTTTTCAAGGGGACTAACACCTGCATTGTGGCATGCCGGAAGGGGATCCATGGCAAAACTCCCATGGAAAATTACGTAGTTGACACAGAGTGTGGCAAGTTGAATTCGCAATGCGATTAATATAACCTGCATTAATCACATTGCGAATTCAACTTAGAGCTAAGTTCCTAATGGTTGTATTGCTAGAATTGACGAATATAATGAATATAGCACTATATTCTCAATCTTCGTTATATTCTAGCAATACAACCATTAAGAACCCAGCTCGAAGTTGAATTCGCAATGCGACTAATATAACCTGTATTAGGCTGAGTTCACACGAGCGTGTCCGGATAAGGTCCGGATGCGTTGCGGCAAACCCGCGTGAGTAGGTACCCAATTGCAGTCAGTTTTGACTGCGATTGCATTCCGTTGTTCAGTTTTTATCGCGCTGGTGCAATGCGTTTTGCACGCGCGTGATAAAAAACTGACTGTGGTACCCAGACCCGAACTTCTTCACAGAAGTTCAGGTTTGGGTTCGGTGTTGTGTAGATGTTATTATTTTCCCTTATAACATGGTTATAAGGGAAAATAATAGCATTATTTAATACAGAATGCTTAGTAGGTGGTCAATTGAGGGTTAAAAAAATAAAAATAATTAACTCACCTTCTCCTCTTGATCGCGTAGCTGTCGGTCTCTTCTTACTTCTTTAATCTAGAGCTGCCGGCTAAAGGACCTGTGGTGAAGTCAGATCACATGGTCCAATCACATGGTCCATCACCGTGGTGATGGACCATGTGATTGGACCATGTGATCTTACATCACCACAGGTCCTTTAGCCGGCAGCTCATGATTAAAGAAGTAAGAAAAGACCGACAGCTACGTGATCAAGAGGAGAAGGTGAGTTAATTATTTCAACTATGTGTTCAACTGTAATTTTGGCAGTGCTCAGCAAGCCTTGCTGCAGTCACAAACCTTGCTTGCAGTTTTTGTAGCTTGAAGTTTAAACAGCAATCAGGCTGTTGAGCAATTCAGTGTGTAAAAGCAATGCTTTTAGGGACTAGTTACATAGTTGATACGGTTGAAATCAAGTTCAAACAAGGAAAAGGTGGGGACGCGAATACCAGAAGGAAGTGAGACTTAGACTTCTACACGCTTTCATAAGCATTAATGTTTACTTTTAAGAATTCATCTAAACCCTTTTTAAAACTGTCCACTGTTCTTGCTGTGACCACGTCCTGAGGAAGTCTATTCCACAGATTCTCAGTTCTTACAGTAAAGAAGATTTGATGCTACTGGAGGATGAACCTTTTCTTCTCCAGTCGGAGGCAGTGCCCCCTTGTCTTTTGAGGGCATTTTACATGGAACAGTTTTTCACCGTATTTTTTGTATGGCCCATTTATATATTTGTATAGGTTAATCATGTCCCCTCTTAGACATCTCTTCTCAAGTCTAAATAAATTAAATTATTTTAATCTTTCTTCATAACTAAGACCCTCCAGACCACTTATCAGTTTAGTCGATCTCCTCTGTACTTTTTCCAGCTGCAGTGCGTCCTTTCTATGGACTGGTGCCCAGATTTGAACTGCATATTCCAGATGAGGCAACACCAACGCTATGTAAAGTGGTAATATTACATCCCTGCACTGTGAGTCCCTGCCTCATTTAATGCATGACAATATCCTGGTGGCCTTAGAAGTAGCTGATTGAAACTGTATGCTATTATTTAATCTACCATCTACAAGGACACCCAAATCCTCCTCTATAAGTGAATCTCCCAGAGTTACATCACCTAGGACATATGAAGCACGGAGATTATTACTACTAAAATGCATGACTTTACATTTATCCACATTAAACCTCAATTGCCAAGTTGATGCCCAATCACTCAGAGTGTTCAAGTCAGCTTGTAGTTTATGGACATCTTCCATAGACTGTACAGTACTAGATAGCTTGGTGTCATCTGCAAAAATAAAAATGGTGCTATTAATCCTCTCCTCAATATCATTAATAAATAAATTAAATAATAAAGGGCCCAGAACTGAACCTTGGAATACACCACTTATAACCTGGGACCATTCTGAATAGGAATCATTGACCACAACTCTCTGGACACGGTCCTTAAGACATTTTTCAATCCAATTACAAACTATACTTTCCAAGCCTATAGACCTTACTTTACCTATTAAGCATCTATAAGGGACAGTATCAAAAGCCTTTGCAAAATCCAGAAACACTACATCCACAGCCGTCCCTCTGTCCAGGCTACTATTCACCTCCTCGTGAAAACAAATCAGGTTAGTCTGGCAACTTCTGTCTTTGGTAAACCCATGCTAATTAAGTTAAACTAACTGGTCTATAATTACCTGTGGAGGACCTTGATCCTTTTTTGAATATGGGCACCACGTTTGCCTTGCGCCAATCACTTGGCACTGTATCAGTATCTAGAGAATCTAGAAAAATTATAAACAGGGGCACAGCAATGACTGAACTGAGCTCTTTAAGCACTCGTAGGTGCAATCCATCTGGACCCGGAGCCTTGTTCACATTTACCCTATTTAACTTTTCTTGGACCATCTAGTTAGCCAATTAAGTATATCACTGCATGTACTAACAGCACTGGCGCCACAGATATCAGCTCCTTTCTCTTCTTTTGTATATACAGAGCTAAAAAACCTATTTAGGAACTGTGCCTTTTGCTTTTCTTCAGTGACTACCCCCCTTTAGCATTATTTGTGTTTTTTAAATGCCCACTTTTTGTCTTTTATTGCCCTTTTTACCGTAGTTGTAAGCCATGGGGGAAAAATGGTTTAATTTTAGCATTTTATACTTGTTACCTAAAGAGATAAATTTTTTTGTTCAATTACTCAATGTGGATTTGATGCTCTCCCATTTATCCTCAGTATTATTTTGCGACAGTAGCTGCTCCCAGTCTATGCCCTGAAATGCTGCCCTCAACCTAGGGAAATTAGCCTTTTTGAAATTCAGTGTCTTTGCTCTGCCTGACAGAGTTTGCTTTTTATAGTTTAGGGGGAATAAAATTACATTGTGGTCACTATTAACTTGTGTTTCTCGAAAAGTAACATTACCAACAAGCTCTGCATCATTAGAAATTACCAGATCCGACAGAGCATTGCCCCTAGTGGGCTTCTACAAACTGGCCCATAAAGTGGTCCTGCAACAAGTTGAGGAATTTTCTCCCATTTTGCGGTTGAGGCTGAACCGCAAAAGGGGAGGCTGAACCGTCAATATCTGGGAAGTTAAAATCTCCCATTATGACCACTGTACCAGCTCTATTTGGTTATACAGTTGCGTTTCTATCTCTTTTGTGATGTTATGGGGGTCTATAGATTAAACCAAGTATTATTTTTTCAGTGTTTAAATCCCTTTGAACTTCCACCCATAAGGTTTCCACATCCTCACCATCCTCACCCACAATTGCCTCTTTCACACTTGTCTTCAGATCACTCCTCACATACAGGCACACACCACCACCTTTTCTATCGACCCGGTCTTTCATAAATAGTGTAAAACCCTCAATATTTACAGCCCATTCATGCGAAGAGTCCAACCATGTCTCAGCCACACCAACTACATCTATGTGTTCTTCTAGTACCATAGCCTCCAGCTCCCCAATTTTTCTACCTAGACTTCTGGCATTTGTAAAAATATATTTTGAATTACTATTACCTGTAAGAGATTCACCCGGGATTTTTTGGTTACCTTGGTTGATTTTTGTATGTAACAGGTTCTTGTAACCAGCAGTTCTATTCTTCATAAATGTATAGTTATGCCCAGTCTTCTCCCTTTTTTCCTCACTAACCCCAGCCCCCACTAAATCCCCACTGTCCCCTTCTGTAACCCACGCTCTATCTACACTATCTACCCCCTTATTAGTATGACCCACCCACCCACCCCCCAGATCCTAGTTTAAAAGCTCCTCCAGCCGTCTAACCATTTTTCCCCCAGGGCAGTTGTACCCTCCCCATCAAGGTGCAGCCTGTCCCTACTGTAGAGCCTGTAACCGACCGGGAAGTCTGCCCAGATCTCCATGAACCCAAACCCTTCCTTCCCATACCAGCTTCTGAGACACTTATTTAACACCCTAAGCTCCCGATGTCTCTCTGGTGACACTCGTGGCACTGGTAGTATTTCTGAAAACACTACCTTGGAGATCCTGGACTTGAGCTTCTCACCTTGTTCTCTAAAATAGTTTTTAGGACCTTCCATCTCCCACTGACTTTGTCATTGGTGCCAATGTGTACCATAACCGCCGGGTCTTCCCCAGCCCCACCCAGCAATCTGTCAATCCGATCCGCAATATGCCGAACCTGAGCACCCGACAGACAACACACTGTTTGGCATTCACGGTCTCGGCGACAGATGACCCTGTCTGTCCACCTAATAATAGAGTTCCCTACCACCAGTATCTGCCTGATCTTTGCTGCACTCCTGTTCCCATCCTTCCTGCAGCTGTCATCCTCTTGGTTGCTAGGAGAAACGCCCTGCTGCAGTGTTGCTAGCCCTGGGCTTTAATCCCTAATATCAGCCAAACAGGCATATTTACTAGGGCGTGTCAGCTCGGGACTAGCCTGTCAATTTTTCCCTCTATCCTTTCTTCCTACATTAACCCAACAGCTCACCTGATAGTCCTGATCTTGACCTCCTTCTTCCGCTTCCATTTCACGGACCCCAGTCAGTGCCTGCACAGTGAGGTCTAAGACTCTCTCCAGTTTTGCAATGCCACTAAGTATTTCAAGCTGCTTATTTAGATCCGAGATCTGGGCTTCCAAATATGCAATATGATTGCACCTAGTGCAAATGTATTCACCCTCGAAAGGCTCTTCAAGGCACGCATACATTGCACAGGACACACACTTAGTGGCATTGTCCATGGAGCACATGTTTTAATGGGAATGAAAAGTAAAGTTGGAAAACAGTAAATATGAGTTTGAATTAGACCGTGTCTACTGTAGTTGGAGTACTAGCTAGAATTAAGCCAACACACAAGGAAATTCTATCAAACCTTAGTTTCTTGCTCCTTGTCTAAAAGCCCGGGTCTATAAACTCCACTTAATCAGCAGCCACTTCGTACAGCAATCCTCGTGTAGAGCAAACTGTGGGAGAGTTCAGTGGTTTAATTTATAGAACCTGGTTGCCACTCCCCTTAACCAAGCAGAGAAAAAAATGGATTTAAATGGCAGTACACAGCAGAGAAAAAAAAAAGGGCTTTAAATGGCAGTACTAAAATTCAAGTACTTAACTTTCAAGGATATCTGCTTCAGACTACACTCGGCCACCTGCAACCACTCCCACAAAATCACACTCAGCACCAGAAGTCTGGTTCTTTAAACTCCACTTAATCAGCAGCCACTTAGTACAGCAAGCCTCATGTAGAGCAAGCCACAAAATATCGATTAAGAGGTTCTATATACCTGTTTCCACCAAATATTCATTGAGGCCTGCGATATCCCGGTTTAACCAAATTCTAATTAAGGGGTTTGATATACCTGCGTCCACAAAATAATGATTGAGGGCAACGATATACCTGCTTCCACAAAATACTGATTAAGGGGTTTGATATACCTGTTTCCACAAATTACTGATTGAGGGCTATGATATACCTGCTTCCACAAAATACTGATTAAGGGGTTCGATATATATCTGTTTCCACCAAATATTGATTGAGGCCTGCGATATACCAGCTTCCACAAAATACTGATTAAGGGGTTTGATATACCTGCTTCCTCAAAATACTGATTGAGGGCTACGATATACCTGCTTCCACAAAATACTCATTAAGGGGTTTGATTTACCTGCTTCCACAAAATACTGATTGAGGGCTGCTATATACCTGCTTCCACAAAATACTGATTAAGGGGTTCGATATACCTATTTCCACCAAATATTGATTGAGGCCTGTGATATACCTACTTCCACAAAATACTGATTAAGGGGCTTGATATACCTGCTTCCACAAAATACTGATTGAGGCCTGCAATATTCCTGCTTTCACAAAATGCCGATTAAGGGGTTCAATATACCTATTTCCACCAAATATTGATTGAGGCCTAAGATATACCTGCTTCCACAAAATACTGATTAAGGGGTTTGATATACCTGCTTTAACAAAATACTGATTGAGTGATTGAGGGCTGCTATATAGAGTGGGATGCGAAAGTTTGGGCAACCTTGTTAATCGTCATGATTTTCCTGTATAAATCGTTGGTTGTTACGATAAAAAATGTCAGTTAAATATATCATATAGGAGTCACACACAGTGATATTTGAGAAGTGAAATGAAGTTTATTGGATTTACAGAAAGTGTGCTATAATTGTTTTAACAAAATTAGGCAGGTGCATAAATTTGGGCACCACAAAAAAGAAATGAAATCAGTATTTAGTAGATCATCCTTTTGCAGAAATTACAGCCTCTAAACGCTTCCTGTAGGTTCCAATGAGAGTCTGGATTCTGGTTGAAAGTATTTTGGACCATTCCTCTTTACAAAACATCTATAGTTCATTCAGGTTTGATGGCTTCCGAGCATGGACAGCTCTTTTTAAGTCACACCACAGATTTTCAATTATATTCAGGTCTGGGGACTGAGATGGCCATTCCAGAACGTTGTACTTGTTCCTCTGCATAAATGCCTTAGTGGATTTTGAGCAGTGTTTAGGGTCGTTGTCTTGTTGAAAGATCCAGCCCCGGCGCAGCTTCAGCTTTGTCATTGATTCCTGGACATTGATCTCCAGAATCTGCTGATACTGAGTGGAATCCATGCGTCCCTCAACTTTGACAAGATTCCCAGTCCCTGCACTGGCCACACAGCCCCACAGCATGATGGAACCACCACCATATTTTACTGTAGGTAGCAGGTGTTTTTCTTGGAATGCTGTGTTCTTTTTCCTCCATGCAGAACGCCCCTTGTTATGGCCAAATAACTAAATTTTAGTTTCATCAGTCCACAGCACCTTATTCCAAAATGAAGCTGGCTTGTCCAAATATGCTTTAGCCCACCTCAAATGGCACTTTTTGTGCTGTGGGCGGAGAAAAGGCTTCCTCTGCATCACTCTCGCATACAGCATCTCCTTGTGTAAAGTGCGCCGAATGGTTGAACGATGCACAGTGACTCCATCTGCAGCAAGATGATGTTGTAGTGAGAGCAAGTCCACCATCATTAGCACAGGAATATCACCACAGCTTAGGCTCTCTTTAATGAAAAACTCTCCTTTCAATTGGTCCTCTCCAACCATCACCTACCTAGGGGTGAAACTTAGCCCTACCATTTCAGATTTATACACACTCAATTGCGTCCCTTTAAAAGCCGCTTTATTCTCAGCCCTCGATAAACTCACTAAATCAGCCCCAACCCTATCTTGGTTTGGAAGGAAAAACATTCTCTCTGCTCTCATTATTCCACGCCTTACATACCTCCAACAAGTACTCCCAATCCCCATTCCAAAGTCCTATTACTCCTCCCTAAAACAGAGATTTAGAACATTTATATGGAATGGTAGGAGAGCGAGACTTTCCTACTCATTCTTGTCCAGATCACGTACGTCAGGTGGGATAGGGCTCCCAGACCCTGAACTATATGGGAAGGCTATCCTTATGTCACGAATAGTTGATTGGTTGAGAAACACTGACAGCAAATCCTGGGTGGCTATGGAACAAAGCATTATTGGTATGCCAACTCGAGCCCTATGTTTGGGCCATCCCACACCTCCTCAAATAAATTTGCAACCGTTCCCAATTATAAAAGCTACAGTTGAGGCATGGAAGTGGTGGAATCACTATCATTGCTCTATTCCCTTCCCATCTCCCCTTGCTACAGTTAGTGACATCCTCGGTTCATCCTCTAGTGGGCCTAGATGTACCTCCTCTAAATTAATCAGCACCTCCTCCATGCCAATTTCCCTTCTCCTGGAACCCCAGGGCTTAGTACCAACGAATGATACCATCAGAACCCTTCTTAACCCACAACCATGTGACTTCAACCTCATTCCACTCATTAAATCATTTGTTCATAAAAATAACATGAATGGTGAGCTCCTTCGTCCCCTTACATGGTTTGAGGCCTTAATAGTTAACCCCAACCCCGAAAAAAAAAACTTATTTCTCTTATATATAACAAACTAAGATCCCCTCCGTTAGTTTTTAAACCAGCTTTTATCCGCTCTTGGGAACTAGAAACAGGTGTGGATCTCCCTCTTCAAACTTTACCTGCATTATTTGAAATTCCACACAAGTCATCTAGATGTGTTAGAGCCCAAGAGAACGGATATAAAATTCTCTCGCAGTGGTATATTACCCCAATTAAGTCCTCACATTTCACTAGACCCACATCTAATGTATGTTGGAGATGTCAAAGGGAGAAAGGTACCTTCCTACATATTTGGTGGTTATGTCCTGCCATCAATAAATGGTGGGCAGAAATCTTTCAGATCAGCAACCAAATCTGCTCCTCAAATATAGCTATCTCCCCTTATGGAGCATTGCTCTCTTTCTTTAATGACAAAACGTCACTGCCCCCCACCTTCCTTTTTAAACAGCTCTTGTTGGCTGCCCATCTCTTGGTTCCCAAACACTGGCTACAGACTAGCTTACCCTCAATGGAGCAATGGAAACTCAAAGTAGACCAAATCCACCGCTTTCAGGAAATGGCCTCTTGGGAATCACGGTCTCACTTGATATTCTTGAAAAAATGGGCCTCCTGGACTAAATACAGATTTCACTAGCTCTTAATTCACCTTGTAACATCCCATGGCCACGCTATTGGTATTGCTTTTTGTGTTTCATAGGTGTTGCCAATGGCTTGGAGCAGGGTCAATGTGGTTTGATAAATTAGAGGCAATTGGGTGTTTCTATCCTTTCCTTCATCCATGATCCCCCACAGATTCTACATGTATCCTATATAAATTGAGAGTGGGTACCCTGTCACTAAGGCGTGTTAGACCACAAAGTGTCTCCCTCAAATTAGATCAACACTACTTTTGTTCAATAATAGCTGGATTCCGTGCCACACGCTCCAGTTTTCAGTTTACAACTTACATATATTGAGTATCTATCTTGTATGTCTGCAATGGTCTCTATTCTCAATCCTCCATGTACAACAATGCACGTATATGATTTTGTGTATGGTACCGATTTACACCACTGTTGGTGTACTGTTACAATGTATATTTTCTAAGGAGTAAAATACAAACTTTAAAAAAAAATAAAAAAATTAAAAAAAAAGATGATGTTGTAGGTCTTTGGTGCTGGTCTGTGGGTTGACTCTGATTGTTCTCACCTTTCGTTGCTTCTGTCTATCCGAGATTTTTCTTGGTCTGCCACTTCGAGCCTTAACTTGAACTGAGCCTGTGGTCTTCCATTTGCTCAATATGTTCCTAACTGTGAAAACAGACAGCTGAAATCTCTGAGACAGCTTTCTGTATCCTTCCCCTAAACCATGATGGTGAACAATCTTTGTCTTCAGGTCATTTGAGAGTTGTTTTGAGACCCCCATGTTGCTACTCTTCAGAGAAAATTAAAAGAGGGGGGAAACTTACAATTGACCCGCTTAAATACTCTTTCTCATAATTGGATTCACCTGTGTATGTAGGTCAGGGGTCACTGAGCTTACCAAGCCAATTTGAGTTCCAAAAATTAGTTCTAAAGGTTTTGGAATCAATAAAATAACAACAGTGCCCAAATTTATGCACCTGCCTAATTTTGTTTAAACAATTATAGCACACTTTCTGTAAATCCAATAAACTTCATTTCACTTCTCAAATATCACTGTGTGTGTCTCCTATATGATATATTTAACTGACATTTTTTATCGTAACAACCAACGATTTATACAGGAAAATCATGACGATTAACAAGGTTGCCCAAACTTTCGCATCCCACTGTACTTACTTCCACAAAAATTGTGATTTAGGGGTTTGATATACCTTTTTCCACCAAATATTGATTGAGGCCTGCAATATACCTGCTTCCACAAAATACTGATTAAGAGGTTTGATATGCCTGCTTCCACCAAATATTGTTTGAGGCCTGCAATATACTTGCTTCTACAAAATACTGATTTAGGGGTTTGATATCCCTGCTTCTACCAAATAATGATTGAGGGCCGTGATATACCTGCTTCCACCAAATACCGATTATGGAATTCGATATATCTGTTTCCACCAAATATTGATTGAGGCCTGCAATATACCTGTTTCCACAAAATACTGATTAAGGGGTTTGATATGCCTGCTTCCACCAAATATTGATTGAGGCCTGCAATATACCTGCTTCTACAAAATACTGATTTAGGGGTTTGATATCCCTGCTTCTACCAAATAATGATTGAGGGCTGCGATATACTTGCCTCCACAAAATACTGATTAAGAGGTTTGATATCCCTGCTTCTACTAAATATTGATTGAGGCCTACAATATACCTGCTTCCACAAAATAATTATTAAGGGATTCGATATAACTGTTTCTACCAAATATTATTTGAGGGCTACAATTTATCTGCTTCCACAAAATATTGATTAAGGGGATGATATACCTACTTCCACAAAATAATGATTGAGGGCTGCGATATACCTGCTTCCACCAAATACTGATTGGGGGCTACAATAAACCTGCTTCCACAAAATACTAATTAAGGAATTCGATATATCTGTTTCCGCCAAATATTGATTGAGGGCTGTGATATTCCTGCTTCCACAAAATTCTGATTAAGGGGTTTGATATACCTGTTTCCACCAAATATTGATTGAGGCCTGCAAAATACCTATATCCGCAAAATACCGATTAAGGGGTTCGATAGATCTGTTTCCACTAAATATTAATTGAGGTCTGCGATATACACTCACCTAAAGAATTATTAGGAACACCATACTAATACGGTGTTGGACCCCTTTTTGCCTTCAGAACTGCCTTAATTCTACGTTGCATTGATTCAACAAGGTGCTGATAGCATTCTTTAGAAATGTTGGCCCATATTGAAAGGATAGCATCTTGCAGTTGATGGAGATTTGAGGGATGCACATCCAGGGCACGAAGCTCCCGTTCCACCACATCCCAAAGATGCTCTATTGGGTTGAGATCTGGTGACTGTGGGGGCCATTTTAGTACAGTGAACTCATTGTCATGTTCAAGAAACCAATTTGAAATGATTCTAGCTTTGTGACATGGTGCATTATCCTGCTGGAAGTAGCCATCAGAGGATGGATACATGTTCTCATTCTGTTTACGCCAAATTCGGACTCTACCATTTTAATGTCTCAACAGAAATCGAGACTCATCAGACCAGGCAACATTTTTCCAGTCTTCAACAGTCCAATTTTGTGCAAATTGTAGCCTCTTTTTCCCATTTGTAGTGGAGATGAGTGGTACCCGATGGGGTCTTCTGCTGTTGTAGCCCATCCGCCTTAAGGTTGTGCATGTTGTGGCTTCACAAATGCTTTGCTGCATACCTCGGTTGTAACGAGTGGTTATTTCAGTCAACGTTGCTCTTCTATCAGCTTGAATCAGTTGGCCCATTCTCCTCTGACCTCTAGCATCCACAAGGCATTTTTGCCCACAGGACTGCCGCATACTGGATGTTTTTCCCTTTTCACACCATTCTTTGTAAACCCTAGAAATGGTTGTGCGTGAAAATCCCAGTAACTGAGCAGATTGTGAAATACTCAGACCGGCCCGTCTGGCACCAACAACCATGCCATGCTCAAAATTGCTTAAATCACCTTTCTTTCCCATTCTGACATTCAGTTTGGAGTTCAGGAGATTGTCTTGACCAGGACCACACCCCTAAAAGCAACTGCCATGTGATTGGTTGACTAGATAATTGCATTAATGAGAAATAGAACAGGTGTTCCTAATAATTCTTTAGGTGAGTGTACCTGCTTCCACAAAATAATGATTAAGGGGTTTGATATACCTGCTTCAACAAAATACTGATTGAGTAAATGAGGGCTGCTATATACCTGCTTCCACAAAATAGTGATTAAAGGGTACGAATTACCTATTTCCACCAAATAATGATTGAGGCCTACAATATACCTGCTTCCACAAAATACTGATTAAGGGGTTTGATATAACTGTTTCCACAAAATATTGATTGAGGCCTGCGATATACCTGCTTCAACAAAATACTGATTAAGGGGTTTGATATACCTGCTTCAACAAAATACTGATTGAGTGATCGAGGGCTGCTATGTACCTGCTCCCGCAAAATAGTTATTAAGGAATAACTCTAGGTGCTGAAAAGACGCCCCCATAGCACCTAGAGGCTCATTAGCATATTAATAAAAGTTAGTTTTTTTGTGCAACGGATCCACACACAGGTCTGAGAATAGCATTGTTAGGTAGATCAGACACTAGCAGATCGCTAGTGTCTGAGAGCTAATTAGGTCAAAATGAGGTGGTAGAAACCCTTTAAGGAGCTCTATATACCTGTTTCCACCAAATATTGATTGAGGCCTGCAATATACCTGCTTCCACAAATACTGCTCTTCTCTAGGGACTTAGGGACAGGGTCATTTTGAAAATGACAGGCAGGGGAAGATGCCGGCCGTTCCACAGAGGTGGGCAGGTGCACCATGCTGGAGCCTAAGTGGGAAGTTGGAGAAGGTGCGTGCAATTACTTCAAAGGGTGCACAAGAGTTAGTTGAGTGGCTCACTCAGCCTTCCGTTTCTGCACCCTCCTCATCCTCTGTATTTTTTGCACCCTCCTCACTCTCTGCTGTATGCACCCCCAAAGACACCACCACCACCACCACCATAGCCCCTCCACTTGAGTCAGAGGACTTATTTTCCCGTACATTCCCAGACCTTACCGATGCGCAGCCATTATTGACATCGGATTAAGAAGACGAGGTAGCAATGGCCACCAACCAGCGGTCTGATGACAGTACCTAGATCAGCCCAAGGAGGGAGGTCCCCGCTGTTGCTACCTACTCCCAGATCTCAAATGTCAGTGGTGGTAAAGGGGACGATGATGACGTGTCGATGGATGTCACCTGGGTGCCCACAAGAGAGGAAGAGGAGGGGAGTTCAGAGGGAGAGATGGAGCATCAGAGAGGGAGGAGAAGGAGTAGAAGCAGGCAAAGCTTGCAGGGCATAGGAGGCAAAAGCAGACTGTAAATGTATCTGGAGCGAGTCATCCACCATGGCTCTGCAGTGTGGGCTTTTTTTAACATGTCAGCTGCTGACAATAGTGTTGCCATCTGCAGTCTGTGCTGTCAATGCATAAGTTGCGGTAAGGCCAACACTCACCTAGGGACGACCGCCTTAAGAAGGCACCTGGCCTCCCATTACCGAACCTAGTGGGAGCAACGCTATCAGAACCCACAAAGCCACACTCCCGGGCGCTCCACATCCTGCCTCTTCTCCTTATGCACTCTCCTCCCATTTGTCCTCCACTCCACCTTCTGTCGTGCAGTCGTCGCATTCATCTGGCAAAAGGCAGGCTTCCGTGGCCCAAATGTTCGAGCTCAAAAAGTTGATGATGCCGAATAACCCTCTTGCTCAACCTCTGACCGCTGGCTTGTCGGAACTGCTAGCCCGCCAACTACTGCCATATAAACTGGTGGGCTCGGAGGCCTTTAGGAAAATCTGTGGCCATTGGCACACCACAATGGAAGGTCCCCGGAAAGAAATGATTCTCCCAGAAGGGCATCCCAGAGCTATTTGGCCACGTTTATCGGCAAGTGAATATATCTCTGGCACACAGTGTCAATGCCAAGATACATCTGACCACAGACACGTGGTCTAGCAAACACGGTAAGGGAAGGTACATAACTTTTACTGCCCACTTCTGACGACCTTCAAGCATGCAACCTGTGGCTCCCATGTGGATTTGGTGTTGCCACCAAGGATTGCATGCAGGTCTGCCTCTTCTTCTCCTCCTCCTACTCCATCCTCCGTCTCCTCCTCGGCTGACTCCTCCTTTTCCACTTCTACTGCCTCTTCCGCTGCAGGCCCAAGCTCCCAGAACCTATTCGACGTCCCAAGTGAGACGTTGCCATGCTATGCTGCAGCTGTGGTGCCTGGAGGCTAAGAGCCACAGGCTGTTCAGTGGCTAACCCCGCTCAATTTGACAGTTGGTAAAGTGGTGTGCGACAACGGTGCCAATCTGCTGAGCGCGCTGAAACAGGGCAAAATGACACACGTGCCGTGCACGGCACAAATCCTGAACTTAGTCGTGCAGCTCTTCGTTGCCAAATACACCGGGGTTCAGGATGTCTTGCGGCAGGGCAGGAAAATCTCTGGCCATTTTCAAAGATCTTACACGGCCATGGCTGCACTTGCCCGTCAGACATCTGATTTGTGACAGCCCGACGCGCTTGAACTCCACCTTGTATATGCTTGATATGCTGCTCCATCAGCAACGTGCCAATAATGACTACCTATATGAACTCTGCAGCAGAACAGGTTCTGGGGAGCTTGGTTACTTTTCACCGCGCCAGTGGTTGCTCATGCGTGACTCATGCAGACTTCTGCGGCCATTTGATGAGATCACCAAAATGGTCAGTCGCAGCCAGGGTGCCATCAGTGACATCGTACCTTTCGTCTTCTTTCTGGAGCGTGCTTTGCGTCGTGTCATTGATCAAGCTTTCGAGGAGCAAGAGCTGGAAGATGAGGTAGTTGTAATGCTGAATGAATTCCAAGGGGGGCTACTCCATCTGATAAAATTCAGCAGGAGTCTTAAGAGGAGTCAGAGGAGGATGGTGGCTGGGGAGAGGAGGAGGAGGAGCAAGAAGAGAAGGCTTTGACGGGGACTTTAAACTTTTCGGGGATCCCTGGTGTTGTTCGTGGCTGGGGAGAGAAGACCGAGGACAACATTCTCCTGGGCAATGAGCAGGAGCCAGGACGCTCCACCGCTTCCAATTTAGTGCAAATGCTTAGTGCTCCAGTGTTTGAAATGGGTCCCCCATATAAAAAGCATAAAGGGCAAGGACCAGTATTGGGTGGCAACGTACTTAGACCCCCCCGATACAAACACAAAATGGCTGACATGCTACCAGCATCACAGAGGGCTGGCAAAATGCAGCATTTCCAGGCCTTGCCGCTGGAGATGCTGCTTTCTGTTGTTGCAGGTGCTGACAGAGGAATTTCCACCCACAGTGAAACAGGTGTGGGTACCAATCCTACAGCTCCTGCAAGAAGATGGCAGTTTGAAGATATGTTGGTCACTTTGGATATGAGATCATTCTTGCAGCCAATCCATCGACAGCCGCCCTCTGGATCCAGCCTCAGGGAACGCCTAGACCGACAGTTGTCTGACTATATCAGATTAACGGCAGATGTGGATGCTCTAAGAAGCGAGGAACCCCTGGACTACTGGGTGTGCAGGCTTTACCTGTGGCCAGAGCTGGCACAATTTGCCATGGAACTCTTGGCTTGCCCCTCGTCGAGTGTCCTATCCAAAAGGACATTCAGCGCAGCAGGGGGGATCGTGACCGATAAGCACACTCGCCTAGCTCACAAGTTGTAGTGATGAGCGGCAGGGGCAATATTCAAATTTGTGATATTTTGGGAATATTTGGGCGAATATTCGCCATATTTTCGCAAATTTAAGAATTCGTTATCTCCAGTCATTATTTTCTTGATTGCGGAAATCGACAATTGAAAAATTTGCAATAAAAATTAGCATTACAAAAATTTGCATTATGAAAATTCGCATTATGAAAATTTGTAATCAACACTACTCCTAAAGTCAAAGATATTGCACCCTTCTCATTGGCCCACAAGCTAGAAGCAGGGAGGAATCATGTGTACTGATTTAAAAAAAATCTCGAATATTTGTAATTACGAATATATTACTATATTCTAAACATTCGCAAATTCTCGAAGTGCCGATATTTGTGATAAAAATTTGCAATTTGAATATTCTTGATCAACACTACTCCTAAAGTCAAAGATATTGCAGCCTTCTCTTTGGCCCACAAGCTAGAAGCAGGAAGGGATCATGTGTACTGATTAGGGATGAGCGAACCCGAACTGTATAGTTCGGGTTTGTACCGAATTTTGGGGTGTCCGTGACACGGACCCGAACATTTTCGTAAAAGTCCGGGTTCGGGTTCGGTGTTCGGCGCTTTCTTGGCGCTTTTTGAAAGGCTGCAAAGCAGCCAAATCAACAAGCGTCATACTACTTGCCCCAAGAGGCCATCACAGCCATGCCTACTATTGGCATGGCTGTGATTGGCCAGTGGCGCATGTGACCCAGCCTCTATATAAGCTTGGGTCACGTAGCGCTGCACGTCACTCTGCTGTTACAAGTGTAGGGAGAGGTTGCAGCTGTGACGTTAGGGCGAGATTAGGCAGTGATTAACTCCTCCAAAACACTTAAGACAGTGATCGATCTACAGCTGTGGATCATTGAACTGCTGCTATTTAATTGCTCACTGTTTTTAGGCTGCCCAGAGCGTTTTTCAGTCACTTTTTTCTGGGGTGATCGGCGGCCATTTTGTGGCTTGTGGTGCGCCAGCACAAGCTGCCACCAAGTCCATTTAACCATCAATAGTGTGGTTACTTTTTGCTATATCCTACATCAAGGGCAAGCTGCCACCAAGTCCATTTAACCATCAATAGTGTGGTTATTTTTTGGCTGTATCCTACATCTGGGGCAAGCTGCCACCAAGTTCATTTAACCATCAATAGTGTGGTTATTTAAATCTATCCCTAAAAGGGTATATTAGATTCAAGGTGCTGATAGGGTCATTCTCAATAACTTCACACACACGCTACTGTGCAATTCCAAGTCTAATTCTGTGTGTAAACGTATACCTGTCACCCAGCGCCTAAAAAATAGGCCTCAAATTTATATTCATCCAAATCTGTCATTATTGCTTTAGCTGGTCAAGTTATTTAGTGTCCGTCAAAGCACAGTTTTTGTTCTGGGTTGAAATACAATTCCCAATTTTGCAATTCTCTAAATTAGTGGTTTCTGCTGTATCAGGCCTACTTTAAATCTATCCCTAAAAGGGTATATAAGATTCAAGGTGCAGATAGGGTTATTCTCAATAAATTCACACACACGCTACTGTGCAATTCCAAGTCTAATTCTGTGTGTAAACGTATACCTGTCACCCAGCACCTAAAAAATAGGCCTCAAATTTATATTCATCCAAATCTGTCATTATTGCTTTAGCTGGTCAGGTTATTTAGTGTCCGTCAAAGCACAGTTTTTGTTCTGGGTTGAAATACAATTCCCAATTTTGCAATTCTCTAAATTAGTGGTTTCTGCTGTATCAGACCTACTTTAAATCTATCCCTAAAAGGGTATATAAGATTCAAGGTGCAGATAGGGTTATTCTCAATAACTTCACACACGCTACTGTGCAATTCCAAGTCTAATTCTGTCCGTAAACGTATACCTGTCATCCAGCGCCTAAATACTAGGCCTCAAATTTATATTCAGCTAAATCTGTCGTTACTGCTGTGCCTTTATGAGTGTAATACGGTACCTAAATAGATAGCCAGATAGTGTTAGGTGTCTGTAAAAAAAGGCCTGAATTTGAATTCAATACATTGGGCCAAATAATATTTTTCTTATTGTGGTGAACGGTAACAATGAGGAAAACATCTAGTAAGGGACGCGGACGCGGAAATGGTCGTGGTGGTGTTAGTGGACCCTCTGGTGCTGGGAGAGGACATGGCGTTTTGCCACAGCCACACGTCCTAGTGAACCAACTACCTCGGGTCCCAGTAGCCAGCAGAATTTACAGCGATATTTGGTGGGGCCCAATGCCGTTCTAAGGATGGTAAGGCCTGAGCAGGTACAGGCATTAGTCAATTGGGTGGCCGACAGTGGTTTCAGCACGTTCACATTATCTCCCACCCAGTCTTCTGCAGAAAGCGCACAGATGGCGCATGAAAACCAAGCCCATCAGTCTGTCACATCACCCCCATGCATATCAGGGAAACTGTCTGAGCCTCAAGTTATGCAGCAGTCTCTTATGCTGTTTGAAGACTCTGCTGCCAGGGTTTCCCAAGGGCATCCACCTAGCCCTTCCCCAGGGGTGGAAGAGATAGAATGCACTAACGCACAACCACTTATGTTTCCCGATGATGAGGACATGGGAATACCACCTCAGCACGTCTCTGATGATGACGAAACACAGGTGCCAACTGCTGCGTCTTTCTGCAGTGTGCTGTCACAGCCAGACAGCTGAGAAGCTCTGACAGGAGAGTTTCAGATCCTCCTCCTTGAATTTCTTTGTTTTGGTTGAGTTCCTCATCTCGTTAGTCTATCTCAGCTGTCATGCAGTTGGACTGATTGCTGCCCTCTAAGTTCCTCCCCAGAATGCAGTAGTGTGCGGCTTATACAACTTCCTGGAGTGTGTGTGCATGCTGTTCCTAGTTCTCAGTCCACAGTCTCCAGTCGTCTGCAAGATAAGTGCTGTTTATGTATTTATGATTTTCTGTTTTCTGGATCCAGGTGACCCTGACTCCCTCCGTGTCTGTGTAGGGAGCCGGTGGTCGTATCCCCTCACTATTGTAGGGTCTTTAGGTGTAAGATAGTCGAGGTACGTGGATATGCGCCCATCCACCTTTGGGGTGGTCGCATAGGCTGAGCAATAAGGGAGAGCGGCAGGTCTCATGCAGGGGTCTCCCTTTTGTTCCTTAGTTGTGGATCCAGTGAGTCATTGTTTATATTGTATTGTCTTGTTTCCTGTACACCATCCGTGACATGTGCAGACTGAACAGGAGGTCAGGGATCAAGACTGGGTGGAAGACGATGCAGGGGACGATGAGGTCCTAGACCCCACATGGAATGAAGGTTGTGCCACTGACTTTCACAGTTCGGAGGAAGAGGCAGTGGTGAGACCGAGCCAACAGCGTAGCAAAAGACAAAGAGGGAGCAGTGGGCAAAAGCAGAACACCCGCCGCCAAGAGACTCCGCCTGCTACTGACTGCCGCCATCTGGGACCGAGCACCCCAAAGGCAGCTTCAAGGAGTTCCCTGGCATGGCACTTCTTCAAACAATGTGCTGACGACAAGACCCGAGTGGTTTGCACGCTGTGCCATCAGAGCCTGAAGTGAGGCATTAACGTTCTGAACCTTAGCACAACCTGCATGACCAGGCACCTGCATGCAAAGCATGAACTGCAGTGGAGAAAACACCTTAAAAACAAGGAAGTCACTCAGGCTCCCCCTGACACCTCTTCTGCTGCTGCCGCCTCGGCCTCTTCTGCTGCTGCCGCCTCGGCCTCTTCCTCCGCCTCTGGAGGAACGTTGGCACCTGCCGCCCAGCAAACATGGGATGTACCACCAACACCACCACCTGCGTCACCAAGCATCTCCACCATGTCACACAGCAGCGTTCAGCTCTCCATCTCACAAACATTTGAGAGAAAGCATAAATTCCCACCTAGCCACCCTCGATCCCTGGCCCTGAATGCCAGCATTTCTAAACTACTGGCCTATGAAATGCTGTCATTCAGGCTGGTGGACACAGACAGCTTCAAACAGCTCATGTCGCTTGCTGTCCCACAGTATGTTGTTCCCAGCCGGCACTACTTCTCCAAGAGAGCCGTGCCTTCCCTGCACAACAAAGTATCCGATAAAATCAAGTGTGCACTGCGCAACGCCATCTGTGGCAAGGTCCACCTAACCACAGATACGTGGACCAGTAAGCACGGCCAGGGACGCTATATCTCCCTAACTGCACACTGGGTAAATGTAGTGGCGGCTGGGCCCCAGGCGGAGAGCTGTTTGGCGCACGTCCTTCCGCCGCCAAGGATCGCAGGGCAACATTCTTTGCCTCCTGTTGCCTCCTCCTCCTACTCGGCTTCCTCCTCCTCTTCTTCCACCTGCTCATCCAGTCAGCCACACACCTTCACCACCAACTTCAGCACAGCCCGGGGTAAACGTCAGCAGGCCATTCTGAAACTCATATGTTTGGGGGACAGGCCCTACACCGCACAGGATTTGTGGCGGGGTATAGAACAACAGACCGACGAGTAGTTGCTGCCGGTGAGCCTCAAGCCCGGCCTGGTGGTGTGCAATAATGGGCGAAATCTCGTTGCAGCTCTGGGACTAGCCGGTTTGACGCACATCCCTTGCCTGGCGCATGTGCTGAATTTGGTGGTGCAGAAGTTCATTCGCAACTACCCCGACATGTCAGAGCTGCTGCATAAAGTGCGGGCCGTTCACGCTTCCGGCGTTCACATCCTGCCGCTGCTCGCCTGTCTGCGCTACAGCGTAACTTCGGCCTTCCCACTCACCGCCTCATATGCGATGTGCCCACCAGGTGGAACTCCACCTTGCACATGCTGGACAGACTGTGCGAGCAGCAGCAGGCCATAGTGTAGTTTCAGCTGCAGCATGCACGGGTCAGTCGCACTGCGGAACAGCACCACTTCACCACCAATGACTGGGCCTCCATGCGAGACCTGTGTGCCCTGTTGCGCTGTTTCGAGTACTCCACCAACATGGCCAGTGGCGATGACGCCATTATCAGCGTTACAATACCACTTCTATGTCTCCTTGAGAAAACACTTAGGGCGATGATGGAAGAGGAGGTGGGCCAGGAGGAGGAAGAGGGGTCATTTTTAGCACTTTCAGGCCAGTCTCTTCGAAGTGACTCAGAGGGAGGTTTTTTGCAACACCAGAGGCCAGGTACAAATGTGGCCAGACAGGGCCCACTACTGGAGGATGAGGAGGACGAGGATGAGGAGGAGGTGGAGGAGGATGAGGATGAAGCATGTTCACAGCGGGGTGGCACCCAACGCAGCTCGGGCCCATCACTGGTGCGTGGCTGGGGGGAAACGCAGGCGGCCAGCGTTTTGTCTGAACGTGTATTCAGCACGGCAGGGGGCGTCATTACAGACAAACGCAGCCGCCTGTCCATTTTACCATTATATTGCGCGGCAACCCAAAGTTGAATGAACCTCTCCTCTGTCTGGATGCCGGGGCCTAAAAATATCTGACAGTGGCCGTTTCCAGTGGTGGGTGACATGAAGCCTGATTCTCTGCTATGACATGAAAACTGATTCTCTGCTGACATGAAGCCAGATTCTCTGCTATGGGACCTCTCTCCTCTGCCTGGGTGCCTGGGCCTAAATATCTGACAATGGACTGTTCCAGTGGTGGGTGACGTGAAGCCTGATTCTCTGCTACGGGACCTCTCTCCTCTGCCTAGGTGCCTGGGCCTAAATATCTGACAATCGACTGTTCCAGTGGTGGGTGACGTGAAGCATGATTCTCTGCTATGACATGAAGACTGATTCTCTACTGACATGAAGCCAGATTCTCTGCTATGGGACCTCTCTCCTCTGTCTGGGTGCCGGGGCCTAAATATATGACAATGGACTGTTCCAGTGGTGGGTGACGTGAAGCCTGATTCTCTGCTATGACATGAAGACTGATTCTCTGCTGACATGAAGCCTGAATCTCTGTTATGGGACCTTTCTACCCTGGGTGCCGGGGCCTAAAAATATCTGACAGTGGCCTGTTCCAGTGGGGGGTGACATGATGCCTGATTCTCTGCTATGACATGAAGACTGATTCTCTGCTGAGTCGCTGACATGAAGCCTGAATCTCTGTTATGGGACCTCTCTCCTCTGTCTGGGTGCCGGGGCCTAAATTATATGACAATGGACTGTTCCAGTGGTGGGTGACATGAAGCCTAATTCTCTGCTATGACATGAAGACTGATTCTCTGCTGACATGAAGCCTGAATCTCTGTTATGGGACCTCTCTCCTCTGTCTGTTTGCCGGGGCCTAAATTATATGACAATGGACTGTTCCAATGTTGGGTGACGTGAATTATGATTCTCTGCTATGACATGAAGACTGATTCTCTGCTGAGTCGCTGACATGAAGCCAGATTCTATGTTATGGGACCTCTCTCCTCTGTCTGGGTGCCGGGGCCTAAAAATATCTGACAGTGGCCTGTTCCAGTGGTGGGTGACATGAAGCCTGATTCTCTGCTATGACATGAAGACTGATTCTCTGCTGAGTCGCTGACATGAAGCCTGAATCTCTGTTATGGGAACTCTTTTTTATTACAAAAATACAAAACCTTGCAGACAGAACATCAAACAGAACAGCTTCTCAGCTGACCCAGCCTCACTCACACGCACACCCACACCCACACATAAAAACTGTATACAAATTATATGCAAACGCTAAAAAGAAATGAAACTTACTTAGCCGGTTCAGCTGTAAAACCCAAACCAAAGAAAAACTTGACTACTCGTCAATAAAACGAAAACGCAAAAAAAAAAATTCTATTCTTGCCTATAAAACAATAATAATAATAAAAATAAAACAAACAAACACAAAAACAATTATTTATTTTTAGTTTTTTCCCATCACCCAATCTTTTTTTTTTATTATTATTTTTTTTAATTTATTTATTTATTTATTTATTTTCCCCACTTCTTTCCACACAAAAAAAAACAAAAAAAAACCTTTTAACTTCCCTAATCTAGCCCTAACCCCCACTACCTACTCCATCACCCCTCACCCATCACCCAAGGCTGACCTCCGCCTCACGTCTCTTTCGTGTCCGCATAGTCCGAGGCCAGCCCTACCTCCACCACCCACATCTAGCTACTCGCCCCATGTCCTCCCATGTCCGCATAGTTCAGGGCTAGATGCAGGCCTCCCCACTTCAAAACACACATAAAACACAAAAAAGGCACAAATAAAAAAACCCTTCCCTCACCCACCCAACCTACCTAGCCCCAACTCATCCTTTCTTAATAAACAACATAACTACTTAACACACATTGCAAAATATACAAGACTACCCGAAGGCCCAAGTTTGGTCTCTGTAAGCCTTTCTTCAAGGCTCAACATCCCACAAAACAAAAATCTATGGTGAAAGCATCAGCCCACCACCAGGAAACGTATGACTAGGCTAGGGTACGCTAAAAGCAAAGCCTCTCCAGAGGAGAGAGGCCCTACTGGTACCCATTCTCTCATACTCCAAAGAACGCACCTTCACCAGGCCACCCAGAATGTTCCTACATACCACATCCACTGGGAGGACTTTCTGCTGCGTTGAAACTAAGCACCGTGCATTTTATGTGTAGAACCTAACCACTATACTGACTAAAAAACATGTGCACAGGTCCCTTCTACCAATGTCTCTGAGCACTCCATAAGCCCACTCCGCGTAGGAGAGGCTGGCTAGCCTAGGCCAGCCAATGGAAGCTCCCACCCGGTGGTATACCTCTGTATTAAAGGGACACTGAAGCAGGAAGTGGTCCATACTTTCCAGTATGGAGCCACACTCCTCCCGGGGACAACCCCTTTTATCAGAATTCCTGTACTTCAAGTTGTCCCTCACATACAGCCTCCCGTGAAAGCAGCGCCAAGCCAAGTTCCAAAACTTCAAGGGGATCCTTGCAGAATTTAGCAACTGTAAACCCCTTGTCTAGATCCTGGCTTGGGCAATCCCTGAGGGCCAGGGGCTTCTGGAAGTGGGACAACAAGACCCTCTCGTCAAGGGACCTCCTTGACAGAGTCCTGATCTCCCTCACCTCCAAACCCCACCGGCGGATCACCTTCAGAATCGGGGTGACGTAAGTCGGAAGATATCCGTGAGGCGTACGTAAGTCCTTCACTTGCCCTCCTGTCTCCCATTCCTGGAAGAAAGGCCGAAACCACCCCCGGCAGGAGACTACCCACGGAGAAGCCCTCTCCATCCAGAGGTTCGACAGATTCGCTTTAACAAAGGTGTTTACAAGAAAAACCACAGGGTTGACCATAGATAACCCCCCTAGTCTCCTCGTGCGGTAAGTCACTTCTCTCTTGATGAGGTTCAGTCTATTCCCCCATAAGAGCTGGAAGAACAGACTATAAACCTGAGTCCAGAGAGGCTCTGGCAAGATACACACGCTACCCAAATAGATAAGCAAAGGGAGTAAGTAGGCCTTGGTCAGGTTTACCCTTTCCCTGAGGGTCAAAGACCAACCCTTCCACTGGTCGACCTTCTGAGCGGCGATCTTAAGCCTGTCGTCCCAATTTTGAGTGGGATAATCCCCATGGCCAAAATGGATGCCTAAGACTTTGGCTGACGACTTGGGCCCTGGGAGGGTGTCCGGGAGATCAAAAACTGGATCACCCCCTCCCAGCCAGAGACTCTCACACTTATCCCGATTGATCATGGACCTGGATGCCTCCGAGTAGCGATCCACTTCAGACATCACGTACTCCGCCTCCCCTCTTGAGGATACGAAAATGGTGACATAGTCAGCGTACGCCACTACCCTCAGAGTGGCTTCCGGCGCCGCCCGATCCATCCCGACTCCCGCCAACGGTCCACGATCGATCCGCTTAAGAAAGGGATCAATCGCGAACACGTATAAAAGCGGGCTCAAAGGACAACCCTGGCGGACGCCAGACCCAACTTCAAAAGAGCAGCCAGACCAACCGTTCACAAGCGGGAAACTCTCTGCCCCTGCATATAAGATCTTTAACCAATCGACAAACCCCCCTGGCAGGCCATACTTCAGAAGGACCGACCAGAGGTACTCATGGTTCACCCGATCAAACGCCTTTGCTTGATCTAAGGACAGCATGTACCCCCTCCAGTAGCCTGCTCTACTCTGCTCCACTGCCTCTCGGACACCGAGTACAGCACTCAAAGTGCTGCGGCCTGGAACCGAGCAATGCTGAGCCACCGAAAGGAGTTGGGGTGCAAATTTCACCAGCCTATTAAAAAGTATCTTGGCCAGAATCTTTCTGTCCCTATTAAGAAGTGCTATGGGACGCCAGTTCTCAATACGGCTCGGATCCTTACCCTTTGATAGAAGGATCAGAGCTGACCTCCTCATTGACCGAGGCAGAGTGCCCGAGGATAAACACTCATTGAATACCTCAGTCAAGAGGGGACATAAAGAGTCCTTAAAGGTCTTATAAAACTCGGATGTTAAGCCATCCGGGCCTGGCGACTTCTTCAGAGCTAACCCTTCCACCGCCAGGATAACTTCCTCCTTCCTGATCTCTTCTACCAAACCGTCAAAAGAGAGGTGAGCTCCTGAATCAGGGGTGACTCCAGCCAGGAAAGCCGACATCATGTCCCGATCCAGATCCCTCCTCCCCAAGAGGCACGAGTAAAAGGATCTGACGACTTCCAGGATCCCTGATCTGGACCTGTTCAGAGACCCCGTACTATCGTCCAGTCCCGTCACTAACTTACTCTTCACTGTCATCTTACAATTTCTGTAGGGGTCGGGAGAGCGGTACCTCCCGAAGTCCCTCTCAAAAACTAAAGATGTGTGCCTATCATACTGGCACCTCTTGAGCAAAGATTTCACCCTGGAGATATCCTCGCGGCTACCACCAGTCGAGACTAGATGCTCGAGTTTCCTCCTCAGACCCTGATACAGGCGGTACCTGTCCAGGGACCTGAGGCTCGAGAGCCGGCGGAAGAACTTTGCAGCCCGATCTTTGAATATCTCCCACCACTCTGACTTAGTATCACAGAGATCCAGTAAAGGTACCTGACACTGAAGGAAGTCCTCAAAGGATTGTCTCACCTCTGCTTCCTCCAAGACACCCGAATTCAGCTTCCAATAACCTCTTCCCATTTGGGGGGATTCTGAAATATTCAGAGAAAACATAATCAAACAGTGATCGGAAAATTCAACCTCCGCAACCCTTAAGGGCGAAAAGGTAGCCTCCTCCTTCAAATAAAACCTATTTATTCTAGACCTGACCTGACTACCTCTATAGAAAGTGAAACCCCCGTGGCCTGGGGTATGCCTAATGTGGACATCCTCCAGATGAGCCTCACTAGCTACTCTATTCAGAAAAATGCTATCATAAGTCAGCCGGTTTCTGGTGCCTCCCCTGTCTTGGTGTCTTGTGACAGTATTAAAGTCCCCACCAAAAACCACCTGCCGGCTTGTAAAAAGGAAAGGCTTAATCCTCATAAAGAGACATTTCCTGTGCCACCTGGACTGGGGCACGTAGATATTAATCAGGCGCAGTTCCTGTCCCTTCATGAGGACGTCCAAGATCAAACACCTCCCCATTTCTAGATCAATTACTCGTCGGCATTCTACCGGTGCGGTAAAAAGGACCGCCACTCCGCTATACGGCTCAGCCGCAAGATACCAGTAGGAGGGCTCTGGTCTCCACTCCCTCTTGGCTTTATAAGTAGCTGCCAAATCTGGCAGCCTGGTCTCTTGCAAAAACAAAATGTCAGCTTCAACACGGCTGAGAAAATCGAAGGCTGTGAAACGAGCCGCATCCGACTTAATGCTGGCGACATTAATGGTCGCCAGAGTCAGCAGAGCAGGTACCGCCATAAAGAGCAATTAAATTAGATGGCCTTCTTCCCATCCTTCTCCCCCCTCCCGGGGCTGCCTTCTAGAGCAGCACGACCTCTCTTGAGGGAGATAGTGGTATCCATCTCTGCCACCACCACCTCCCTCTGCGCACCACTCCTGGCTTTCTCGGTCTCAGGGCCCGGTTTTGCCACCCCTCCTGAGGACCTTGCATCCCCACCAGAGGGGGGCGCGGGGCCCCCTGAAGGCTCTCCCTCCTTCGCCCCCGGCCCCTCACCTTCAACCCCCTCCTCAGCGGAGGAGGCAGAGGTCTCATCCAAGATGAGGTACCGGTTGGAGAGCTCCAGAGGGGAGCCGGTTACACCTTCCTTGGCGACTTTGGTCGGGCTAGATCTTTTCTTAGTACGCCGTTTCCGTCTACTTTAGGACTCTGCCCCACTACCCTCTGCAGCACTTTCGTAGTGCGAGGACAGAGTCTCTTCGGTCCGATCCAGTCTCTCAATCTCCTCCTCCAGCTCCCTGCCCCCTAGGGTCTCGGATTCAGGAGGGGCAGTCGTTTGGGAGGGAGCGGGCATCACCCCAGGATGGGGTTCCTCCCCCTCCCTCTCCGCCTGACGCCTCTCTCTCCGCCTTTGCCGGGACGGGTTGTTCCGGTTCCTCATTGACCCCTTAACTCCACTGCCTTTGCCAGTACCTGCCTCAGCCGAAGGGACCTCCCGGCCCGCTCCTGCATGAGCTCGGGCCGCATTGGCCTCAGAGAGAGGGCAGCGACTGAAGGGGTGCCCGAGCTCACCACACAGATTGCATCTAATCTCCTCACAAGATGCGGCTAGATGACCTGTCCCCCCACACAACGCGCACTTCTGCACTTGGCAGCTGGCGCTGAAGTGTGTGGGGCTGCCGCACTTGTGACAGAGCTTAGGCTGCCCTCTGTAAAAGACTAAGATCCTGTCTCGGCCGATAAAGGCAGATGATGGAATGTGGGAAACTGTACTCCCCAGACGTTTGAGTTTGATATCAAACGTCCAGGCACCCGACCAAATGCCAAACTCGTCCAAGTTTTTAGCTGGTACTCCCTGGACCTCTCCGTACCTACCCAGCCAGGTCATGATGTCAACACAAGAGAGCGACTCGTTACGGGTCAAAACGGTCACTCTCTTGACCTCACTCTGGCGGGTTATTGCTTTTGCAGCGAAACCACGCCAGTCCGGCATGTTCTTCACCAGCTCATATCCGGACCAGAAGAGCTCAAGCCCCTCTGGCCGGACAAAGCTGATGTCAAACTCCTTGGAACCAAACGGATGGATCAAGGCAAAGATGTCGGTTGCCTTGAAACCCATCCCAAGCAGGAGCTCCACTACCCTCTTTCTAGTAGGGCAAGCTTCATCGCTACTCCACCTGAGACAGACCACATTCCGTCTGGCTCCAGGGCCGGTTGTGGGTGAAGACCAGGTGGTCTCGCCCCCGTTCTGTTCTCGGAAGGTCCGGACGCCATGTCTGTTGAACCAGAAAGACAGGTCCACCTTCTTCCCCTCTACGATAATGGAGCTCTCCTCCTTTTTGAGGGCCTCCAGCAGTCGCCGCTGCAAGTCACCATTACCAGACCCTGAGAGCGAGGAAGCCAACGAAGCCAGCCCCTCCCCCCCCACGGCCGCGGCCACACTGGCATAACTCCTGCCAGGCGCCACGGATGCAGGAGGGGCAACCGAACCGGCTCCCCCCCTTCTACCTGCCTCAACTGTCGCACCGGATCCCTCTGAGGGGGCCACACGGTGGGACCCCGCCACTTTTCCAGCAGCAGGGCAACCCCCCGCATTCACCCCCCCATCGGGACCCGGAGCGACCCCTAAACTAACACCCCCTCCACAACCCTTTTGGGTGACCACTTTTTCAGTAGTCACCTTTACAGGGACTACCTTAATCACATCGGACCCCATACACACTGCTGGGCCAGCTGACACTTTATTTACATCATTTACATTGCTTTTATTTACATTGCTTTTATTTATATCGTCACTTTTATCCTTTTTATCCTTCCCTCCGCTACCACCTGCCCCACTCAGGACCTGGGCACTGGTGGTCACTACCCCCACCTCCCCTGCGCTTGATTCAGCGCTGGGGGCAGAGGCAGAAGCGGAGGGAATGACACCGGTGGCCACATAGGCGGCCATGGAGGAGGGGGAGACACATCCCCTCCTCCTAACAGTTCTTCTTCTTGAGAAGCGCCGTGCCGTGGCACCACTGCGCTCAGCAAGCCGATGCTTTCCACTCCTAAATTGTCCTTTAGGAGCGCTCTCAGCCTCATCCAGGGACACACCGGGACCGGAGGAGAAACCAGGGAAACTTGGAGCCATCTTTATGGGAGAGAGGGGAGGAGCGCCGGCCACGGCAGCCGCCCCAACCACGTCACTCCGCCGCAGGTCCACCACACACTCATTCAGCGCGTTTAGGACCGCGGCGGGGACGGACGGGGTTAGCCGCGTCACCGGAAACCCCCCCCCACCCTCCGAACTCGCCGCCCTCAATGCCTGCGTGTTGGACTTTTCAGTCCCTCCTTCCCTCGGGCCGCCCCCACTACTGCAAGTGAGGACGGCGTCCTCCGCCATCTTGGACACCTCGTGTTTTTTCTCCCCACTCCCGCCGCCCGGTCCCACAGCAGAGACCGGGGCTGGGAGGATGGTGGGGGTTGCAATCCAAGCAGACTTTTCAGCCTGCCCGGATTGCTGGGGGTGAGAAACATACACATATCTCACCTCCACTCTGCTTTTTTCTTTCTTCTTTTTTTCCTTCCTTTTTTTCTTTTCAATATCTTCATCTTCATCTGGAAGCTCTTCTCCAAACAAAAACATGCCTTCATGGAGCCGGGGTCACTCCAGGCGTTTAATCTCAGCCATGAGCCCTCCCCCGACTCCACTACTTCCACTTTCAATTTCATCTTCTGAACTTGTGAGGGGCAGGCACACCTGTTCAGCGGTGATCCCAGTGTCCATGGCCTGCTCCTCTTTCTCTGTCTTTTTCTCTGCCTCTGGTTCTTCCTCATCGTCTGAGGGGTCGGCCATTTGCAGACTTCCCTGGGCCATGATGAAAAATTTCTCCTCGTTTTTAAGTTTTTCTTGGAAGGGGCCACTACTTTTCAGTACAATTGCCCTCCTTGCTTCCATTTCTTTTATCTTTTCTTTTAGGACCTTTATCCTCTCTGATATCTCAGGTCTTTTACTTCTTGAAGCCTTGTCCGCCTTTACTCTTTCCAGCTTTATCTCGCTTCTGAGCTTTTTTAAGGCTTTGCCGGCGTCTTCATATTCCCTGAGGTAGGCCGTAATACGGGAGCTGTACATGGAGACCGATTCCTGGGGCCTTTTGATGCCCCAGTCAGTCTCCATCCTCCCTGACCCACCCCAAGGAACACTCCGCTCACCTGCAGGGTTACCGTCCACCCTCCCGGACTTGCTGGTGGTCTTCACAGCCCCGCTCCCAGGGGCTGCAGGGGACGCCACAGCATGACCTCTGCTCGATCTTCTGACCCCTGGGATGGATGATGGTGCAGAGGCCGGTAATTCGCCTCCCCTACCTCCCGCCGGCCTACCCCGGGAAGCAGGATCCTGGGTCCCAACTGGAAACATAGCTCCAGGCCCCCACCAACTCCCTAAGGAGAGGCAGGGCCTGGGCTGGGGAGAGGTGTTGAAAACTCCCCGCAAGCCTGGAACTCCTCCTGGGGAGCAGATGGTAGGAAACTCCCCGGAGAGGCCTGTGCTGTGGAGGTTTAGGAGCTGCAGCAGACACACCCTTTCACCTCAGCTGCAGACACCAGACACACCCAAGAATGAATCTCTGTTATGGGACCTCTCTCCTCTGTCTGGGTGTCGGGGCCTAAATTATATGACAATGGACTGTTCCAATGTTGGGTGACGTGAATTATGATTCTCTGCTATGACATGAAGACTGATTCTCTGCTGACATGAAGCCAGATTCTATGTTATGGGAACTCTTTTTATTATAAAAATACAAAACTTTACAGACAAAAATTCAAAACACCAAAACATCAAAATATAAAAACAGAACAGCATTCCAGCTGACCCAGCCTCACTCATACTCACATTCATACCTATACTCTATAAAAACTATATACAAACTATATACAAAACTATATACAAATGCTAAAAATAAATGAAAAGAAAACTTAGCCGGTTCAGCTGTAAAACCCAAAACAAAAAGAAAACTTGACTACTCGTCAATAAAACGAAAACGCAAATAAGACTATTCTTGCTTATAAAACAAAATCAATAATAATAATAATAACAAATAATTTTTTTAATATATTTTTTTTTCTTTTTTTTTTTTATACTAATATAACACATAAAGCAAAAGCTATTTACCTCCCTAATCTAGCCCTAACCCCCACTACCTACTCCATCACCCTTCACTCATCACCCAAGGCTGACCTCCGCCTCACGTCTCTCTCGTGTCCGCATAGTCCGAGGCCAGCCCTACCTCCACCACCCGCATCTAGCCCCTCGCCCCATGTCCTCCCATGTCCGCATAGTCCAGAGCTAGATGCAGGCCTCCCACTTCAATACACACAAAACACATAAAACACATAAGACCCCTTCCCTCACCCACCCAACCTAACTAACCCCAACTCATTCTATCCTAATAAATAACATAAACATAACTATTTAACACACACTGCAAACTATTCTAAAATACAGAACTACCCAAAGGCCCAAGCTCGGTCTCTGTAAGCCTTTCTTCAAAGCTCAACATCTCACAAAACAAAAATCTACGGTGAAAGCATCAGCCCACCACCAGGAAACGTATGACTAGGCTAGGGTACGCTAAAAGCAAAGCCTCTCCAGAGGAGAGAGGCCCTACTGGTACCCAGTCGCTCATACTCCAAAGAACGCATCTTCACCAGGTCACCCAGAATGTTCCTACATACCTCGTCCACTGGGAGGACTTTCTGCTGCGTTGAAACTAAACACCGTGCATTTTATGTGTAGAACCTAACCACTATACTGACTAAAAAACATGTGCACAGGTCCCTTCTACCAATGTCTCTGAGCACTCCATAAGCCCACTCCGCGTAGGAGAGGCTGGCTAGCCTAGGCCAGCCAATGGAAGCTCCCACCCGTTGGTATACCTCTGTATTAAAGGGACACTGAAGCAGGAAGTGATCCATACTTTCCAGTATGGAGCCACACTCCTCCCGGGGACAACCCCTTTCATCAGAGTTCCTGTACTTCAAGTTGTCCCTCACATACAGCCTCCCGTGAAAGCAGCGCCAAGCCAAGTCCCAAAACTTCAAGGGGATCCTTGCAGAATTTAGCAAC
Source organism: Bufo bufo (assembly GCF_905171765.1). Classification (NCBI taxonomy): domain Eukaryota; kingdom Metazoa; phylum Chordata; class Amphibia; order Anura; family Bufonidae; genus Bufo; species Bufo bufo. The sequence continues at coordinate 486,414,239 of NC_053389.1, forward strand.
TGTAAACCCCTTGTCTAGATCCTGGCTTGGGCAATCCCTGAGGGCCAGGGGCTTCTGGAAGTGGGACAACAAGACCCTCTCGTCAAGGGACCTCCTTGACAGAGTCCTGATCTCCCTCACCTCCAAACCCCACCGGCGGATCACCTTCAGAATCGGGGTGACGTAAGTCGGAAGATATCCGTGAGGCGTACGTAAGTCCTTCACTTGCCCTCCTGTCTCCCATTCCTGGAAGAAAGGCCGAAACCACCCCCGGCAGGAGACTACCCACGGAGAAGCCCTCTCCATCCAGAGGTTTGCCAGATTCGCTTTAACAAAGATGTTTACAAGAAACACCACGGGGTTGACCATAGATAACCCCCCTAGTCTCCTCGTGCGGTAAGTCACTTCTCTCTTGATCAGGTTCAGTCTATTCCCCCATAAGAGCTGGAAGAACAGACTATAAGTCCGAGTCCAGAGAGGCTCTGGCAAGATACACACGCTACCCAAATAGATAAACAAAGGGAGTAAGTAGGTCTTGATCAGGTTTACCCTTTCCCTAAGGGTCAAAGACCAACCCTTCCACTGGTCGACCTTCTGAGCGGCGATCTTAAGCCTGTCGTCCCAATTTTGAGTGGGATAATCCCCATGGCCAAAATGGATGCCTAGGACTTTGGCTGACGACTTGGGCCCTTGGAGGGTGTCCGGGAGATCAAAAACTGGATCACCCGCTCCCAGCCAGAGACTCTCACACTTATCCCGATTGATCATGGACCCGGATGCCTCCGAGTAGCGATCCACTTCAGACATCACGTACTCCGCCTCCCCTCTCAAAGGATACGAAAATGGTGACATAGTCAGCGTACGCTACTACCCTCAGAGTGGCTTCCGGCGCCGCCCGATCCATCCCGACTCCCGCCAACGTTCCACGATCAATCCGCTTAAGAAAGGGATCAATCGCGAACACGTATAAAAGCGGGCTCAAAGGACAACCCTGGCGGACGCCAGACCCAACCTCAAAAGAGCAGCCAGACCAACCGTTCACAAGCGGGAAACTCTCTGCCCCTGCATACAAGATCTTTAACCAATCGACAAACCCCCTCGGCAGGCCATACTTCAGAAGGACCGACCAGAGGTACTCATGGTTCACCCGATCAAACGCCTTTGCTTGATCTAAGGACAGCATGTATCCCCTCCAGTAGCCTGCTCTACTCTGCTCCACTGCCTCTCGGACACAGAGTACAGCACTCAAAGTGCTGCGGCCTGGAACCGAGCAATGCTGAGCCACCGAAAGGAGTTGGGCTGCAAATTTTACCAGGGTGTAACTATGCACTAGATTTTGCGTATATGTATAAGGAATGTGTTTGACTGCCTGAATATACGCTTAAAAGCAATTTTATTATTTATATATTAAAAGTCGTGGCGAATCTACCACATGAATTAGTCAGGCAAAACCTGGACAGGTGGCTCACTCCACAATTATAAGAGTATAGCCACTCAATCCACGTTTACAAAAACGTGCAAAACTGGAATTATCAGTATGAACTTCTATGTATGCATACCCTGATAGTAACCAGATGCACTAGCAAGAGCTCACTATGTGTGCTGGAGTTGATAGTAGTTTATTAAACAGCACCAGCTATAACATTAAGTAACAGCCTAGGCCAGTGGTCGGCAAGCCGCGGCTCGCGAGCCACATGCGGCTCTTTACACACTTTAATGCGGCTCTTCTGCAGGGCTCCAGATGCCATTTGCGACTGGACCCGCCGCCGCAGCTCTGCTCAATACAGCGGCGGGCACAGGAGATGATCGTTCTCAGCAGCGCAGGAGGAGTCTCTCCCTCCCCCCTGTGCTGCTGCTGCCCCCGCCGCTGCCAATAAGAAGAGACGGGAGGAGGAGGGGAGGGGCTGTGGCCACTGCGCCACCAATGAAGAAAACTGACCTGTTAATACAAATACAGGAGGCGGGTGCCGGAATCAAATAGCCGGCACCCGACCTCTATGACAGGGAGCTGCGATCCGCTGCAGTTGAGTTAACCCTTCAGGTGCGGTACCTGAGGGGTTAACTGCCGCTGATCGCAGCCCCCTGTCACAAAGGTCGGGTGCCGGCTATTTGATTCCGGCACCCGCCTCCTGTATTTGTATAAGAAACGTTGGTGGCACAGTGCGCCCCCCCCCCCCCCCCCCAGTATAATAAACATTGGTGGCGCAGTGCGCCCCCCCCCCCCAGTATAATAAGTGCGCCCCCCCCCCCCCCCCAGTATAATAAATGTTGGTGGCACAGTGCGCCCCCCCCCCCCAGTATAATAAACATTGGTGGCACAGTGCGGTTCCCCCCCCCCCCCCCCCAGTATAATAAACGTTGGTGGCACAGTGAGAAGTGCCAATGAGGGTTAAAAATAATAAAAGAAAATTAACTCACCTCCTCCAGTTGATCAGGTAGCTGCCGGTCTCCTGTTCTTACTTCTTTCTAGTTTCTTCAGGACCTGTGGTGACGTCACTGAGCTCATCACATGGCCCATTACCATGGTGATGGATCATGTGATGAGCACAGTGATGTCACCACAGGTCCTGCGTCCTGAAGAAACTAGAAAGAAGTAAGAACAGGAGACGATCAATTGGAGGAGGTGAGTTAATTATTTTTTTATTTTTTAACCCTCATTGGCACTGCCCACTGCGCCACCAATGTTTATTATATTGAGGGGGGGCCGCACTGCGCCACCAATGTTTATTATATTGAGGGGGGGCGCACTGCACCACCAATGTTTATTATATTGGGGTGATGGGGGGGCGCACTGCGCCACCAATGTTTATTATATTGACCTTCTACTATGCATTCTGTATTCAGAATGCTATTATTTTTCCTTATAACCATGTTATAAGGGAAAATAATACAGTGAATAGACTTTCATCCTAGGAACCATGCGTGAAAATCGCACTTGCTTGCGATTTTCACACAGCCCCATTAACTTCTATGGGGCCTGCATTGCGCGAAAAACGCACAACAGAGCATGCTGCGATTTTCACGCAACGCACAAGTGATGTGTGAAAATCACCGCTCATGTGCACAGCCCCATAGAAGTGAATGGGTCCGGATTTAGTGCGGGTGCATTCCAGTATTTTGAATGCCGGATCCAGCACTAATACATTCCTATGGGGAAAAATGCCGGAGCCGGCATTCAGGCAAGTCTTCATTTTTTTTCGCCGGAGATAAAACCGTTACGGTTTTATCTTTTGCCTGATCAGTCAAAATGACTGAACTGAAGACATCCTGATGCATCCTGAACGGATTACTCTCCATTCAGAATGCATGGGGATAAAACTGATCAGTTATTTTCCGGTATAGAGCCCCTGTGACGGAACTCAGTGCCGGAAATGAAAAACGCTAGTGTGAAAGTACTTTAAAATATTAAGTTTAAATCCCCCCTTTCCCAATTTTACATATAAAATATATAAACAATAAATAAATAAACATATTACATAGCCTTTTTAGTCACCTTGTCACCCCAAAAAATAGGATAGGACTGTTCTATTATGGGCCGAATGTTTCATAAAATGCGAAATGCACGTGGCTTTTTTTGGTGTTTTTTTTTTTTTGCACGGTATTGAGTATCACAATACTTTTTTATGGTGACGAAAGCGAATCAAAATTTTGGTTTCAAAACAACCCTACGCCGATCTGATCGGCGTAGCGTTGTCACGATACCAAAATTTTGATTCAGTTTCGATTTGGCGACTAAAAATTTGATTTGGCTCCTAAATCTTTCAGTTCAGGAGCCAATGGCTACTAGGAATTTTTTTTAGTCTGGAGCACTGTTCTGTGTGCCGGGCGCCCGCTGCCCTCCCTCCTCTCGGGGGCGGCAGCCTGCGGCTGTCCTGCCTACATGTGTGCCGTGCGGCGCTCAGGCCAAAGGAGGCGTCACTGACTGTATTTTCGGTTTTAAAAATGTGGCTCTCAAAATAAATTTCAATCGTGGTTTTGGCGAGATTTGGCTCAGTTGAAAAAAAAGGTTGCCCACCACTGGCCTAGGCTGTAACAATGTAGCACTATAAGTGAGAATAGAACAGTAGTGAGTGGAATAGATAAGTTGCGGGTGAGAGCTTTGTGTTTTAGCTCTACTTACAACCCTGCTGCTTCTTATCTCTTATATCCCATCACTAGTAACAAAAAAGACCGTCTCTGCCTATTGATGCGTCTGCTCGACGCGTTTCTATGTCACTGTGTGAGTAGTGACATGTCCTCAGGAGCAGAGTTACAGTGGCATCAGTGCAGTATTATTTAATCTTTGATCACATGCACTATGTCCACTGATAGAAAGAACGCTGCACGCTTCTATTTGCGCGCGTGCAGCCAAGAGAGATACAGCCTCCGGCACTGTTTTTTGCAGCCGTCTCGCGGCCGCTCGACCGCCGATCTCATATCAAAATCGCCACTCCCACTGGGCAGAGCTTCATCGGCAGGCGGTGACGTCATCCTGAAAGGATGAAACGTTCTGCTGATCCGCTCTAGCCGATCTCCTCTGCTAGTCGCTGTTGTGGGTATGTATTATCGTGGGCACAGATTGCCTGCTATCGAGGGGTAACACTGAATGTTGGTGATCTATCATAGGTGATAATAGGACAGTAAGAAACCGCATATTGATGCATACAAGTGTATCACTGTTGATCCCATATATATATATATATATATATATATATATATAATCTTGGGACAATTGGTATATAGGGAGTCTATATAGTGGCCCAATATGAAACGCCACATATGATGGCATAGCGCTATAAGTCCCATATATAAAATCCTCGGACGTTCACAGTAGCCCGATATAAAATGCCACATATGATGGCATATCACTATTTGACCCATATATACAATCCTAGCACAGTTAGTATATGGGGAACTTTATAGTAGTTTTTCCTACCAGATTAAAATAGCCACAATTGATGGTGCAGTATATATATATAGGATATATATAGGATGGTATAGGGTATCTCATATATCCTAATATCCATGTAATGAGGGGGGGGGGGGAAATGTTAGCATCAGATGAAACAGGTATATGATATATGGTCATTAAGACCAAAAGGTTTCACTGTGCGTAATGTAAAGGTCCATTGAGCCTCTTTTCTCAGCAGCAGATTATCTATATCTCCACCTCTTGGAGATGCTCTGACGTGCTCTATGCCCTGACGTGCTCTATGGTAAGCCATCCGGGCCTGGCGACTTCTTCAGAGCTAACCCTTCCACCGCCAGGATAACTTCCTCCTTCCTGATCTCTTCTACCAAACTGTCAAAAGAGAGGTAAGCTCCTGACTCAGGGGTTACCCCAGCCAGGAAAGCCGACATCCTGTCCCGATCCAGATCCCTCCTCCCCAAGAGGCACGAGTAAAAGGATCTAACGACTTCCAGGATCCCTGATCTGGACCTGTTCAGAGACCCCGTACTATCGACCAGTCCTGTTATTAACTTACTCTTCACTGACATCTTACAATTTCTGTAGGGGTCGGGCGAGCGGTACCTCCCGAAGTCCCTCTCAAAAACTAAAGATGTGTGCCTATCATACTGGCACCTCTTGAGCAAAGATTTCACCCTGGAGATATCCTCGCGGCTACCACCAGTCGAGACCAGATGCTCGAGTTTCCTCCTCAGACCCTGATACAGGCGGTACCTGTCCAGGGACCTGAGGTTCGAGAGCCGACGGAAGAACTTTGCAGTCCGATCTTTGAATATCTCCCACCACTCTGACTTAGTATCACAGAGATCCAGTAAAGGTACCTGACTCTGAAGGAAGTCCTCAAAGGATTGTCTCACCTCTGCTTCCTCCAAGACACCCGAATTCAGCTTCCAATAACCTCTTCCCATTTGGGGGGATTCTGAAATATTCAGAGAAAACATAATCAAACAGTGATCAGAGAATTCCACCTCCACAACCCTTAAGGGCGAAAAGGTAGCCTCCTCCTTCAAATAAAACCTATCTATTCTAGACCTGGTCTGACTACCTCTATAGAAAGTGAAACCCCTGTGCCCTGGGGTATGCCTAATGTGGACATCCTCCAGACGAGCCTCACTAGCTACTCTATTCAGAAAAATACTATCATTAAGTCAGCCGGTTTCTGTTGCCTCCCCTGTCTTGGGGCCTTGTGACAGTATTAAAGTCCCCACCAAACACCACCTGCCGGCTTGTAAAAAGGAAAGGCTTAATCCTCATAAAGTGACATTTCCTGTCCCACCTGGACTGGGGCCCATTGATCAGGCGCAGTTCCTGTCCCTTCATGAGGATATCCAAGATCAAACACCTCCCCATTTCTAATTCAATTACTCGTCTGCATTCTACCGGTGCGGTAAAAAGGACCGCCACTCCGCTATACGGCTCAGCCGCAAGAGACCAGTAGGATGGCCCTGATCTCCACTCCCTCTTGGCCTTATAAATCGCTGCCAAATCTGGCAGCCTGGTCTCTTGCAAAAACAAAATGTCAGCTTCAACACGGCTGAGAAAATCGAAGGCTGTGAAGCGAGCCGCATCCGACTTAATGCTGGCGACATTAATGGTCGCCAGACTCAGCAGAGCGGGTACCGCCATAAAGAGTAGTTAAATTAGACGGCCTTCTTCCCATCCTTCTCCCCCCTCCCGGGGCTGCCTTCTAGAGCAGCACAACCTCTCTTGAGGGAGATAGTGGTATCCATCTCTGCCACCACCATCTCCCTCTGCGCACCGCTCCTGGCTTTCTCAGTCTCAGGGCCCGGTTTTGCCACCCCTCCTGAGGACCTTGCATCCCCACCAGAGGGGGGCGCGGGGCCCCCTGAAGGCCCTCCCTCCTTCGCCCCCGGTCCCCCACCTTCAAGGTACCGGTTGGAGAGCTCCAGAGGGGAGCCGGTTACACCTTCCCTGGCAATTTTGGTCGGGCTAGATCTTTTTTTAGTACGCCGTTTCCGTCTACTTTGGGACTCTGCCCCACTACCCTCTGCAGCACTTTCGTAGTGCGAGGACAGAGTCTCTTCGGCCCGATCCAGTCTCTCAATCTCCTCCTCCAGCTCGCTGCCCCCTAGGGTCTCGGATTCAGGAGGGGCAGTCGTTTGGGAAGGAGCGGGCATCACCCCAGGATGGGGTTCTTCCCCCTCCCTCTCCGCCTGACGCCTCTCTCTCCGCCTCTGCCGGGACGGGTTGTTCTGGTTCCTCACTGACCCCTTAACTCCACTGCCTTCGCCAGTACCCGCCTCAGCCGAAGGGACCTCCCGGCCCGCTCCTGCATGAGCTCGGGCCGCATTGGCCTCAGAGAGAGGACAGCGACTGAAGGGGTGCCCGAGCTCCCCGCACAGGTTGCATCTAATCTCCTCACAAGATGCAGCTAGATGACCTGTCCCAAAAACACAGAAATATAGTGGCAATAATGGAGGAGCTGCTCAACCCCTAACACTGTAGCGTGTTTTTCATTGGGGGAGCAGCCCAACCGCATGTGGACCGCAGCAAACGACTATCCCCAGCAAAAAATGCATACGGTGGAGGATGTCGGCGCGGTCCACATGCACCACAAGGGCATCCTACACAAAACTGAGCATTGTGCGGATGTAAATACAATCATATAAATCACAGAAAAAATGCACCAAACGGATATGCTACTGACTATACTGGCTAGTCATAAATGCAGATATTAAAAGCTGAGACTTTCGCCAATATATTCCTGTCAGGAAAATATCGGAGCCCTTCATGCACCACGTCACGGTCACTCAGCATGGCAAAGGGTCCTACCACTACGCTAACTATGGTGTGAACAAAGTCTGAAGGTGATGTAATCCAGCTCACAGCCAGGCTTCCACACAAACGCCTAGCAGGACAACTAGTGCAATGTGAACAAAGCCAGACTACAAGCCACACCCATATCAGACCCTGTGATGGAGGTCACCAGGTGCAAAAGAGTGTTTGAATGCCAGGTAAAGGCACATACACTACATATAAAACAAGACAAAAAACACAGAAATATAGTGGCATAGATGACCTGTCCCCCCACACAATGCGCACTTCTGCACTTGGCAGCTGGCGCTGCAGTGTGTGGGGCTGCCGCACTTGTGACAGAGCTTAGGCTGCCCCCTGTAGAAGACCAAAATCCTGTCTCGGCCGATAAAGGCAGATGATGGAATGTGGGAAACTGTACCACCTAGACGCTTAAGCTTGATATTAAACGTCCAGGCACCCGACCAAATGCCAAACTCGTCCAGGTATTTAGCTGGTATTCCCTGGACCTCTCCGTACCTACCCAACCAGGTCATGATGTCAATACAAGAGAGCGACTCGTTACGGGTCAGCACGGTCACTCTCTTGACCTCACTCTGGCGGGTTATCGCTTTTGCAACGAAACCACGCCAGTCCGGCATGTTCTTCAACCAGCTCATATCCGGACCAGAAGATCTCAAGCCCCTCCGGCCGGACAAAGCTGATGTCAAACTCCTTGGAGCCAAACGGATGAATCAAGGCAAAGATATCGGTTGCCTTGAAACCCATCCCAAGCAGGAGCTCCACTACCCTCTTCCTAGTAGGGCAAGCTTCATCGCTACTCCACCTGAGACAGACCACATTCCGTCTGGCTCCAGGGCCGGTTGTGGGTGAAGACCAGTTGGTCTCGCCCCCGTTCTGTTCTCGGAAGGTCCGGACGCCATGTCTGTTGAACCAGAATGACAGGTCCACCTTCTTCCCCTCTACGGTAATGGAGCTCTCCTTTTTGAGGGCCTCCAGCAGTCGCCGCTGCAAGTCACCATCACCAGACCCTGAGAGCGAGGAAGCCAAAGAGGCCAGCCCCTCCCCCCCTACAGCCGCAGCCACACTGGCATAACTTCTGCCAGGCGCCACGGATGCAGGAGGGGCAGCAGAACCGGCTCCCCCCCCACCTGTCACAACTGTCACACCGGACCCCTCTGAGGGGGCCACACGGGGGGACCCCGCCACTTTTACAGCGGACGCCCCCCCCCCCCCCCCCCCCCACAGGGTCCGGGACAGCAGCCCCAACACTAATCATCTCAATACTTTTATCACTTTCACCCAGGGGACCCACCTCTGCGGTGGTCATCACTATTTCATTATCCCCCCCCCGCACATACAGCTGGACCAGTGGGGACAATGGGGACAGTAGGAACCGCAGGTGTGATTTGTAACACAGCCTCAGCCTCCACAGCTTTTGCGGCTGTATCCTCGGCCTCATTGGCTGGCAGGTGTATTTGTGCCTCTGTTACAAACCTCCTCACACCCCCTGTATCAGGGGAGGATAGAGGGGATGCGGCAGAGTCCACCGCCCTAAAAACTTCATATACCTTGGCCAGTTTTTCTTCAGCCTTTTTGGCTGGTTTCATTACATTCCCTTTTCCTTTATTTTCCTGTCTGTTATGTCTTGCTGCAGGACTTTCCCCTCCTGCCGCTTGCAGCCGACTTGTGGCACCACTGCTCCCAGCCACACACACTCCATCCATCGGGATCGCGCTCGGGGACCCAGTATCAACTGCAACGGGGGGGCGATAGCATCCCCCCCATACCGCCGCACTTCCACTGCGCACTCATCCAGTGCCACCGTGGATGCGGCGGCAGGCGGGGACACCAGACGCTCGGCCACGCCCCCCTCCTTCTCTGCCGAAACCTTCCTGTCTAGCTATTCCCTCTCTTCGCCGCCCTCGCTACCGCAAGCGGGGACGGCGTCCGACACCATCTTAGCTTTTTCCCTCTCCCCACTCCCAGGCTCCGGTACCACTACAGAGACCGGGCTAGGGGGGTTAGTGGGTGCTGCGTCCCGAGATGACCCTGCAGTCGGCCCGGAACACAGCTGGTGAAGCACATATACATATCTCACCTCCACTGGAGTCTTCTTTGCCTTTTTACGGTTCCTGCACATTGGATCCTCCTCCAAAAGATCGTCGCCAAAAACAAACCCTTCTTCACGGATTCTTGGGGATTCCAGGTGACGGATCTCTTCCATCAGCTGACCGCCAGGGTTGCTCTCACTGTGGTCCTCCTCTGAACTCGCGGGGGGCAGATTCGTTTGCTGGCATTTCTGCCCTGCTGGCAGGCTTGCTTCCAAAGTCTGCTCCCCCAGGTCTTCCTCTGGCTCTTCCTCCCAGGACTGCCTTGCCTGGGTCATCTCAGAGAACTTTTCCTCATTCTTTAGTTTCTCCTGAAAAGGGCCACTCCCCTTCAGGATAACCATCCTTCTTGCCTCTTGTAATTGTATATCTTCTTTTAGGAGTTTATTCCTGGCTGAAATATCTGGCCTCTTAATCTTGGAGGCTTTGTTTGCCTTGACTCTTTCCAGCTTTAACTCATTTCTGAGTCTTTTTAGTAGCTTTCCAGTTTCTTCATACTCCCGGAGGTAGGCCGCAATACGGGAGCTGTATGTGGTGACTGCCTCCTGAGGCCTCATGTTGCCCCGGTCAGCTTCCACCGCTCCCAGCCCACCTCCAGGAGCACTCCACTCGCTTCTTGGAGGGTTACTGTCCACCCTCCTGGACTGGCTGGCGGTCTTCACAGCCTCACCCCTGGGGGCCACAGGGGACACTTCCATATGATCCCTGCTGGATCTTCTGACCCCCGGGGCGGAAGACGTAGCAGAGGCCGGTAACTCACCTCCCCTACCCCCCGCCGGCCTACTCCAGGAAGCAGGATCCTGGGCCTTGCCTGAGCGCATGGCCCAGGTCCCTACCAGCTCCCTGGGCCTTAACGAGGTGGAAGTTGTCAGGAGCTGCTGCAAACACACCCTTCCACCTCAGCTGCAGACACCAGACACGCCCACGCCTGAATCTCTGTTATGGGACCTCTCCTCTGTCTGGGTGCCGGGGCCTGAAAATATCTGACAGTGGCCTGATCCAGTGGTGGGTGACATGAAGCCTGATTCTCTGCTATGACATGAAGACTGATTCTCTGCTGACATGAAGCCAGATTCTATGTTAAGGGACCTCTCTCCTCTGTCTGGGTGCCGGGGCCTAAATTATGTGACAATGGACTGTTCCAATGTTGGGTGACGTGAAGCATGATTCTCTGCTATGACATGAAGACTGATTCTCTGCTGACATGAAGCCTGAATCTCTGCTATGGGACCTCTCTCCTCTGCCTGGGTGCCTGGGCCTAAATATCTGACAATGGACTGTTCCAGTGGTGGGTGACATGAAGCCTGATTCTCTGCTATGACATGAAGACTGATTCTCTGCTGACCTGAAGCCTGATTCTCTGCTATGGGACCTCTCTCCAATTGATATTGGTTAATTTTTATTTATTTTATTTTTATTTTTATTCATTTCCCTATCCACATTTGTTTGCAGGGGATTTAACTACATTTTGCTGCCTTTTGCAGCCCTCTAGCCCTTTCCTGGGCTGTTTTACAGCCTTTTTAGTGCCGAAAAGTTCGGGTCCCCATGGACTTCAATGGGGTTCGGGTTCGGGACGAAGTTCGGGTCGGGTTCGGATCCCGAACCCGAACATTTCCGGGAAGTTCGGCCGAACTTCTCGAACCTGAACATCCAGGTGTTCGCTCAACTCTAGTAATGATTTAAAAAAAATCTTAAATATTCAAAATTACAAATATATATCACTATATTCTAAATATTCGTGAATTCTCGAAGTGCCGATATTCGCGATAAAAATTCGCAATTCGAATATTCGTGATCAACACTGCTCACAACAGTGTGGACTACCTCACATTTCTAAAAATTAATGAGTCATGGATCTCGGCGGAATTCAAACACCTGTGACGACCACGTGTAATTGAATTTCCTCATGATAGCCCACACATATCTGCCACCAACCAGAACAAAGAATGGACCTTGTCCTATGTATATACAGCAGCATAAAAGGCTTTTTCTGTCAGGTGAATGCCTAATTTTTGGGGCCTCTACTCCAGTGGCATGAAGTTACATTTTTAGCCAGTGACCGCCTATTGTATCTCCAGCCACATAATCACAAGTTCTTTTCAGTCAGATGAATGCCTAATTTTTGGGGCCTGTACTCCACTGACCTACAGTAAAATTTTTATCCAGTGACCGCCTAATGTGCCTCCAGCAACATAATCACAAGTTCTTTTCTCTCAGATGAATGCCTAATTTTTGGGGCCTGTACTCCAGTGGCCTACAGTAAAAATTTTATCCAGCGACCGCCTAATATACCTCCAGCAACATCTTCACAAGTTCTTTTCTGTCAGGTTAATGCCTAATTTTTGGGGCCTGTACTGGCCTACAGTAAAATTTCTATCCAGCGACCGCCTAATGTATCTCCAGGCACATCATTACAAGTTATTTTCTGTCAGGTGAATGCCTAATTTTTGGGGCCTGTACTGGGCTACATTAAAATTTTTAGCCAGTGACCGCCTAATGTACCGCCAACCACATAATCACAAGTTCTTTTTTGTCAGGTGAATGCCTAATTTTTGGGGCCTGTACTCCAGTGGCCTACAGTAACATTTTTATCCAGTGACCGCCTAATGTACCTCCAGCCACATCGTCACAAGTTCTTTTCTGTCAGGTTAATGCCTAATACAGTAAAATTTGTATCCAGTGACCGCCTAATGTACCTCCAGCCACATCTTCACAAGTTATTTTCTGTCAAGTGAATGCCTAATTTTTGGGGCCTGTACTGGACTACAGTAAAAATTTTATCCAGTTACCGCTTAATGTGCCTCTAGCCACATAATCACAAGTTCTTTTTTGTCAGGTGAATGCCTAATTTTTGGGGCCTGTACTCCAGTGACCTACCGAAAAATTGTTATCCAGTGACTGCCTAATGTACCTCCAGCCACATAATCACAAGTTCTTTTCTGTCAAGTGAATGCCTAATTTTTGGGGCCTGTACTGGCCTACAGTAAAATTTGTATCCAGTGACCGCCTAATGTACCTCCAGCCACATGATCACAAGTTCTTTTCTGTCAGGTTAATGCCTAATTTTTGGGGCCTGTACTCCCGTGGCCTAAAATAAAAATTTTCTTGACTACAGCAGAGCACATTTTTGAGAGTTTCCCTTTGCGACGCATAAAAATGGCCCCTGATTAAAATTCATATTTTTTGTTGTAATTTTTGCCAATGATCCCCCTCTGGTATGTCACTGTCCATGTTGTGGGACTATTTGTGCACTTTTAGTAAGTATTTAGTGGCTGCAAATATGACCTGAAGTTTTTTCAGGTTCGCCTGCCTTTAAAGTCAATGAGGCCCGCCACGAATGCGTGGTTCGCGAACATTTGATCTCGAACAAGCTGTCACGTTTGCGAACCGTCCCGGCCGATGTTTGTCCATCACTAATGTCTGTTTGTTCAATGGTCTTAAAGCTTTGCTATACCATAAAGAATATAATAATAAATATGAAATACACAAAAACCAGCGGCATAGCTCAGATACACACTCATTCTAGTATAGCAGAGAAATCACAGCAGTCCATTATAAAAAGTATTTGTAGCTTTATTCACACAAAATGGTATTTCAACTTTTCAAATAAAGGTGAAACATCTGAAGTATTAGCTGCTGCTACTTTAAAGGGGTTTATTAACACAAGGTTAAAAGTACAATGTGTTTCAGATGTGGACTACGAAAATTTACCTAAAAGAAGCAGGTAATCTGAAACACACTATACATTTACTTTTTTCTTTTCATACACCCTGTTAAAGTAGCAGCATCCTTATATCCTGTTTCACCTTTATCATTATTATTAATCTATTCTTTCTATGGTATGGCAGTGGTTGCTTATAAAGGCACTTCTATTACATACAATGCAAAACAATCTGTGCTTAGAACTGCATCTAAAAAATGAGCAGAAAGTTAGAGCATATAAACTGCTCACTCACTTGATTGCTATTTAAATATTCCCAGGGGACTCTATTAAAGTATGATCTAAGGTTATAGTTAAATTGATTGGAACAGTAAATTAATTCTGATCTGCAAACAAAAACTTTAATTTGTCTTTTTTCAATAATATACAAGGACCAAAGTAATTAGTGCCATGTATATTGGATGATAATGGTAAGAGGTTTAATCATTTTACCCAGGGACCCTTATAAAATGCTGTCCAATTATGATACTTGGCTTGCAAAGATAACATCATTGTCATCATGAAAAAGACTCCCCTGTCATTAGAACTTATTAAAGAAACTTTCACACTGTCCTAGTCAGAATGCTCATGAGAAATGTATCTTTAAATGCTTGTGTTGAATTGAGCAGTTGTGATTAATGCATATAAACTATATAATTCATTATGTATTAAATACAGATTATTTTTTCTGATATGATCAGTGTGTCCTGTGTCTTATAATTTGAATATCTCTGAATTAACCATGTGTGTACTTGAATTAATTCCATTTAATATGCAGTGTTTTTTCTACTGCTCACCTCCACAATCAGATTTAAAGTATACTGTTATGTAGGGTAGGTGCTCTTATATATAGCCATACCATGTTTGTGAAAATATGATCCTCTAGTTCTGAGATGTGCTTAGTTTTATTTGTATGCAACTGTGGTATTTGGTATACCATGCACATGGGAAGGAAAAATACATGTCACCAGTACATACTATCCAAATGTCAGCACTCAAATACACATCCGAAATGCTTATCAGTATTGGAACTTCTTTGACAAAGGAACTTCTACAAATTGACCCTGCTTCAATTATCCCATTAAAATCCCTTGGGATTCTAAAGAACAGAAGACTAGGAAAGAGAGGAAAACGAGCAAGCACTCATAAGGCTGAGTTCACACGAGCGGATGCCGTGCGTGGCATCCGCTCCGTGAAAGAGTGCCAAGACCCGATGCAGACTGCAGAGGCACGGAGCATTAACATGACTGATAATGCTCCGTGCCTCTCTGTGACCTCTTTACTATGAAATCACAGTGACAACTGTGATTTCGTAGTAAAGAGATCACAGAGAGGCACGGAGCATTATCAGTCATGTTAATGCTCCGTGCCTCTGCAGTCTGCATCGGGTCTTGGCACTCTTTCACGGAGCGGATGCCATGCACGGCATCCGCTCGTGTGAACTCAGCCTAATGGTGTTACAAAGTCAAAGCAATCTTCATATATCACCAAAACAACATCAATTACAACTATATCAGTAAAGGACCCGGACCTCTCTAACACTCCAGAATGCAGGCCCCAGCCAGTTAGGAACATAGGCTTCAAAGTAAAGGCAAACTACATTAAAGCAGTACTCTGCAATGCCAGATCTATTAACAATAAAACAGCAGTTATTCACGACCTAATATAAGCCTCAGATCTAGCTTTAATTACTGAGATGTGGCTGGATCAGAACTCGGGACCCATTCTGGAAGCTGCTGTGCCAGCCAATTACTCGGTGTTACACTGCGAGAGGCAAGACCGCAAGGGAGGAGGAGTAGCTCTGTGCTTCAAATCCAGTTTGAACATTAAACCCCTCGCAGTAACCCCCACCCACTCTTTTAAATGTCTGGCAGCCCAACTTTCAGCTGATAAAAACATAAACATACTGCTTGTCTACCTCCCCCTGGTGATGGCTCAACCTTTCTTAAGGAATTAGCAGAACTTGTATCTTGCATAAAACTGAAACACCCTAGGTGGATAATTCTAGTAGGCTTTAATGCATGGGTGGATACACATTCCTCTCAGTTAGGACTAGTTCACACGATCGTATGGCTTTTATAGTTTTTTGTGGTCCGTTTTTCACGGATCCGTTGTTCCGTTTCTTGTTTCCGTTGTGTTTCCATTTCTGTTCCGTTTTTCTGTTCCGTTTTTCCGTATGGTATATACAGTATACAGTAATTACATTGAAAAAATTGGGCTGGGCATAAAATTTTCAATAGATGGTTCCGCAAAAATGGAATGGATACAGAAGACATACGGAGTACATTCCGTATGTGTTCCGTTTTTTTTGCGGACCCATTGACTTGAATGGAGCCACGGAACGTGATTTGCGGCCAAATATAGGACATGTTCTATCTTTGAATGGAACGGAAAAACGGAAATACGGAAAGAGAATGAATATGGAGTACATTCCGTTTTTTTTTGCGGAACCATTGAAATGAATGGTTCCGTATACAGACCGTATATGGAACACAAAAAAACGGCCCGTTCACTCTAAAAAAAAAACGTTGTTTGTGTGAACTAGGCCTTAGGAAGAGAGCTACTTCTTTCTATGAATGAACTGGACTTCTCTTAAACCATCAACCTCCCCACCCACAAAAAAAGGGCACACTTTGGACCTCATATTCCATTCAGAACTTTTAATATCCAATGTGGAAATTGATCCAGTAGTTTGGTCAGACCACCATACAATCCACTTCTCCCTTACAGCACCAGCCAAAAAACACCAAGTAAAAGAACTAATAAAATACCGTTCCTTGAAAGGTCTGTCACCCCAACACCTTCAGAACACCCTCAATCTTGATGAACTGACAGATCACAACTTAGGCTTTGAATCCATGATCCTCAAATATAACCACTATGTCTCTGCTGCTTTTGACTCCATAGCTCCCTTGCACATTAAACATTCTGCACCATTACATCATGCTCGCTGGTTTGACAACTCTGTAAAGGAACTGAAGAAAGAGGGACTGGAACAAAAATAGTGAAAACATCACACACCTGAAAAAATATCAAACACTGATCAACAAGAAAAGTTCTTATTCCTGTGTCAGGAGATTGCAAATGCAGCCAACAGACCTGCTCAGCTATTCCGCACAGTCAACAACCTCTGCAACCCATTGTGCCAGAAATCCAGCATCAGACCTTTACAAGACCTGTGAGAAATTTAACTTCTTCCCAGACAAAGTCTCCTCCATCAGATCTGCTATTCAATTCACAGCACCGGAAACAAAAGCAGAGCCATATAATGGATGCAAAAATAGCCTACCACCATGGTCTGATTTCAAGGTAATTACTGAAGAAGATATCCTAGATATCCTATTAAACCTTCGCCAAACAACCTGAGAACTAGACCCTTGCCCAATTAAGTTTGTGTTGAAATGCCCTGAGCTATTTAGACCAGCATTCCACAAAATAATCAACTGTTCCTTACAAGAAGGCAGGTTTCCCACCTGTCTGAAAGAAGCAATTGTCAGACCGCTACTCAAGAAACAATCCTTAGACCCAGATGCTCTAAACAGCTACAGACCTGTCTCCAACCTCCCTTTTCTGGGGAAAGTTATTGAAAATGCTGTCTGTCTATCTCAAACTTGAAGCAAGGCTCTCAAGGAACAGCATCCTTGACCCTCTTCAATCTGGCTTCAGAAAACACCACAGCTGTGAAACAGCCCTCACCCAGATCTGCAATGATCTGCTCATGGCAAGAGACAGAGGTCAATGTTCCATCCTGATTTTGCTCGACCTCTCAGCGGCTTTTGACACAGTTGATCACAAAATCTTGCTTAACAGGCTACAAGAGTACTGTGGCATAGATGGCTTAGTTCTCCAGTGGTTCAACTCCTTCCTGGCTGGCAGAACTCAAAGGGTATCCTTGGGGCCCTTCCTCTCCAACCCTACACCACTAAAATACGGTGTACCCCAGGGCACAATAATATCCCCTTTATTGTTCACCATATACATGCTGCCACTTGGAAAAATCGTACAAAAACATGGCCTGACCTATCACTGCTATGCGGATGACACCCAGCTATATTTATCTTTCAAACGGTGTCACAGACCCTACCCCACAAATAAATGCATGCTTAGCTGAGCTTGAGGAGTGGATGAATGATAACTGGCTAAAACTAAATGCTGACAAAATGGAGGTTCTTGTTATCGGAGTTCAGCGTTTGACAGCAAAGCAGCTCCAGTCTCAGCCAGCACCACTAAGGATAGGGAGCTCAGACCTGAACAAATCAGACTTTGTGCGCAGCTTGGGCATCTTGATTGATGGGAAATTAAGCTTCAGGAATCAAATCTCAGCTGTTTTGAAACTTTCCTTCTTTCACCTAAGGAACATTGCAAAAACTAAACACCTCATACCTCCAGCAGATCTCCCAAACCATATTCATGCCTTCATCACATCACGGTTGGACTACTACAATGTTCTCTATACGGGCCTTCCAAACAAAGACCTGCATCGCCTGCAATTAGTACAGAATGCCGCTGCAAAACTGTTAACAAGCCAACCCCGCCATTGCCACATAACACCAACCCTTCGCTCACTACACTGGCTACCAATAAAATGGAGAATTCTGTTGAAAATTGGCTTATTGACATTCAAATCCTTGCACAATCAAGGCCCTGGATACCTGATGGACTTGTTGCAACTGCATCACCCGCCCCCCCCCACAGTCTGAGATCAAAAGGGTCTAATAACTTGATCACCCCCAGAGTCCACATCAAAACCTTTGGAGACAGAGCCTTCTGTCATGCCGCCCCAACACTTTGGAACTCCCTACCACATACAATTAGGACATCCCCATCCCTGGAAGCATTTAAGTCCAAACTGAAAAGCCACCTGTTTAGTCTGGCATTTATGAACACCTGACTATTTCCTCTCTAACACAGTCCAGCCTGCAACCCTGTATTGATCTGAGACATATCTATGCGCTTTGAGTCCTATGGGAGAAAAAAGCGCTTTACAAATGTTATTGGTATTGTTATACTAAATGGTAAAACACTGGGTAACACTGACATGGAAAAGGTGACACGGTAGGTGAGGGAAGGGAAGCAAACCAAATACAACAAAAGCAACAAAACACCAGGCTAGGCCCCAAAGCTAGGGAACAGGGAAAGGTCACCACCTGACAATCCCTGAGTCTTTCCCTGACTGCTGACAACATGAGCAAATCCTACAGGTGGAAGTGCTCATGTGCTAAAACCTAAGCCTAGTCAAAACTGAAACAAACCCGGTTCCTAGCGCTTGGTGCAGGAAACAGCATCTTACTGAGGCCTAGCCAAAACACACAACAAAAGGGAAGGAATAGGACTTAGCTTAAGATGGATGGGGAGCAGGAGATCCACCAAACGCCAGCTGAGAACTCCAGAAGCAAATATAAACAGCAAGGGTTATAGTGAGACGGGGGTATAAATAGCACCACAAAATAGCTAATGAGCAGAACCTGTGGGGAGGTGGGATCCTGCCCAAAACCACAACAAAGAGAACAAAACAATCTGTCAGTAGACTCATGTGTAGCAAGTCTGTCAGATCTTCTCAGGCCTCTCACAGGGCAGGGTGTAACAAAAGGACTTTTAGTAGACAGCAAACTAAGATAATGGAAACCAGTGTCAGGTAGCTGCTGCCAAGGGCAATAAGATAATGGGTTGCATACAAAGGGGCATAAATGCCCGTGCTAAGAACATAGTCCTGCCACTTTACAAATCACTAGTCAGACCACACATGGAGTACTGTGTACAGTTCTGGGCTCCTGTAACCAAGGCAGACCTAGCAGAGCTGGAGAGGGTTTAGAGAAGGGCAACTAAAGTAATAACTGGAATGGGTGGACTACAGTACCCAGAAATATTATCAATATTATGGTTATTCACTTTAGAAAAAAGACGACTGAGGGGAGATCTAATAACTATGTATAAATATTTAAGGGGTCAGTACAGAGATCTCTTCCATCATCTATTTATCCCCAGGACTGTGACTGTGACGAGGGGACATCCACTGCGTCTGGAGGAAAGAAGGTTTGTACACAAACATAGAAGAGGATTCTTTATGGTAAAAGCAGTGAGACTATGGAACTCTCTGCCTGAGGAGGTGGTGATGGTGAATTCACTAATAGAGCTCAGGAGGGGCCTGGATGTTTTTTTGGAGAGTAATAGTATTACAGGTTATAGTTACTAGAGAGGGGCCATTGATCCAGGGAGTTATTCTGATTGCCTGTTTGAAGTCAGGAAATAATTTTTTTCCCCTAAAGTGAGGAAAATTGGCTTCTACCTCACAGGTTTTTTTTTTGTCCTTCCTTTGGATCAACTTGCAGGATAACAGGCTGAATTGGATGGACAGATGTCTTTTTTCACCCTTATAAACTATGTTACTATGTTACTATGGATGGGCCATACTGTTCAGTGCACCTGTCTTCCTCCGTGTCACTGTTACTAACTCTGAAATCTTAGGTATGTTCATTTAAACAAGATGGAAAAGCACTGGACTGTGTTACTAGCAAAGCAGTGGTGCATAAGGGTGTAACAAAAAAAATTCTGCACCCCATAGAAAAGTTTTTAAGGTCCCCAGCAACTTCCCCATAACCACCCTACTGCAGCTTATCAAGACCACACTTTCCATGCAACCCCCCACCCACTCAGTATGTATGCTCCCTTAGTACTCCTACACAATAGTTATACCCCCATAGTGCCTCCTTTACAGTAGCATATCTCCTTAGTGCTCCCACACAGTATTAATGCACCCTTGGTGCCCCCACAAAGTATAATGCTTAGTGCCACAACACAGTAGTGCACCCACTTAGTTCCCCCACAAAGTAGAGCTCCCCCTTATTGTCCCCTTACATTAGTTAGGTCCCTGTGGTGTAAAAAAAAATATAATAAATAAATAAAGATGCAATGTAGTGACATTATTACACCTGTTGGGCTGAAAGAGCACATGGACAGGGAACATGCCAAGGTATGATCCAGCAGAAGCTCTGTAGAGGGCCTGAACTTAAGCAGTAGGGTGGAGGCGTTATTTCAGGGATAAAGGGATAGATTGGATGGTAGGGCTCTGTAGACGGAGGAAAGGGCTGGGGGAAAAGTTGTGGGAGGGGTTCCAGGGAGGAAACCAAACTGATGGGGCACACTGGAAAGATAAGGGAGACATGTGGGCAAGAAATCTGAAGTAGATAAAGGGAAATTATAGGTATTAAGGGGAGTGGGGTGAGAGCAACATAAAATCTGCACTAAGGCTGCTTTCTAGAGGCACAGTCAATTACCAACTAAGTCTAATGATGTGTCAAAATCACGTGACAGAGACAGGCCCTTCTAGCAAGAACCTGTGTTATCAAATTTGAGTTGCATGATGCAAATAAAATCCAATAGATAAATAACTGAATAGTTAAAAGTATTAATAAACAAAGGCTTTAGGGCACTGGGGGGTGGAGATAATCCAGACTTGTCTTCCCTATGTGTGCCACTATCTGTAAGAAGAGGTAAGCAGTGGTGGGGAGTTATGTGGCACAAAGTAGACAATAGGAGAGGGGGTACAGAAGATGGCTTTGGAGAAGCTTAGGCTTTGTAGGGAGCCAGTATTTGATAGTCTGACTAACGAAGGTGCAACTGGCCTGTAGAGTACATAGAGTATACTGCCGCTTTAGGAGCTTTCCCTGCAAAAGCAGATACGCCATACCTCATTCAGTGTGTCTGCTGCTGCACCTACTGGCTCCCGCTGCTGCAGTATAAATAATAACTCTACCCCCTTTCCACATGGGCACAGTCAACTACGCAGATCATACTGCTGTGGAGGAGGAAGGAGGTGGGATGAACTGAAATATTCAGCAGTCCTGTTTGTTTAGGGGTAGGGGCAGGACGAGCTTTATGATGGGCCCTTATGGTTTAAATCTGGTGAAAAGAATGGACCCCTGCACTGCAATGACGCTTGATCTTTTCACTAAGGTGAAATCATATAGGCCTAAATGTGGTGGCTGTATAGATGCAAGCTGTGGCAAGCAGGACCCTTATTTTTAATTTCTTGATGGGCCCTTGACATCATACTATTTGTACTGCCCTAATGTACACAGGCCGAGGACTATTCCCCGCCAGCTGAGCAAACATGATGATTTCATTGCATGATGCCTGCTGGGGAGAGCACAGGCTGGGAAATGAGGACAGACATCCTTTAGGACCTGGGCCCCTTGCCACATCAAGGCCCCGTAGCTTCCATTATGACAGTAGTTCCACCCCTGGTGGTGCACCAAATGAAATCGCCCTGCTCATGGTACATGAAAATCCTTATTTGCATACAATTCAAATAAACAAATTTGACTTAGAGGGGATATGCAGCTATAGCACTCCATGTTGTTGTGTATGGGTGCTAGCATTCTAATAATAAACACTGTATATCCATGTTATCAAAACCGTTCAGCCCTCAAATGTGAAATGAACCTCCGTGAAGATGGCCTCCTAGTGCGTTTGGTCCAACTTGCACCCAAATGTGCACTGTAGGAAACAAAAGGCAAGAGTAGAGCACTCCCGCAACTTATGCAGAATCTATG